>NC_083618.1:3502286-4184786 GCF_963584025.1 Labrus mixtus | reverse complement strand
GCAGCTGTGTATGGACTCTTAATTTAGTTTCAATTCATTGCATGAAGGAAGTTTATTATATCTTATATGTGTTCACAGCATGTGGGGAATAAATTTATAAGGGTTAGGCTCATGATCACATCAGTACTAGCACCACTTAATTACATCAATGAAATTTTTCATGCTACCTAGGTTGCAGAGTTGGTGATCATTAAACTGCAGGCTGTTACACTTCAATCAGAGGTGTTGTGGCATTTATTTCCACTGCTCTTCCTTCCTTTTAATGTTGTTCTACTTCTGCACAAACCCTACCTGATACTTGATGCAACCTTCACTGTATCAGACAATGAAGCAAAAAAATAAAAATTCCAGTGTGTAACTTCGGTAACAACAAAATGCCTGCCTCCGTCTTCCTTGTTTATATCGCCCTTAAACACTGTGATGCTCAGCCAGTCGTAATTATGTCTCCCGAAGTCTTGAGTTTACAAGGGGTCCATGAATGCGCGACCTGCCTTTTATATGCTGAGCTGACAGTGACAGAATACTTCTGCTGGGCATAAATTGTGATGAAATAGTCACCCTAACAAATGAACATGTGTCCCTATTTGCAGATGGAAATAACAGAATTACAAGTTATTCAGTAAATATGGGGACAATCTGGATTTTGTACGAGCTCACAAACCGATTTATTACAAACATTATAAATTTGTTGATGTGTATCTCTAGAAGACTCCCAAGGGTATGTTTTTTAACTTGTCCAAAGCTATGTTTATGCAGAGAAGGTAGGCTATAAGCTGTGACATGTTGTTAATGAGGCTCTTCTACATTTTTGTTATTAACAGGATATTCTGTAAGGTCAAACTAGGCCAAGTCTAAGATCCTACCAAGCGGCAACCTCAGGTGTTGAAAAATGAAGCCAATTCTGAGATGCAAAAAAACTGCACTTTCTTAAGTGTCCACTTGAAGCTGGCTCCAAGAGCGCTTGAAATTGCGTACACAACACATGTAAAAATGCTCATTTTGGAAGCAGAAATAAGTATATAAATAAATAATATGTTTGCAGCCTGGTACAAAAATCAATTTTGGTCTGAACAGTTCATTTTATTCTGATGTAAGGCACAGACTGCGAGGGGGGTGAATTATTTTAAAACTCATCTGTTTGATTTGATATTTTTAAGGATAAGGGTCATGCATCGACTTTGAACTGTCCAATTTGTTTGTTTTGTTTTCTTCATTTGGAGTGATATTTTGTGAAATATCAAACTACCAATATGGCTTGCTGTGTAGTTAATTGAACTAACAAACCATTCAAGAAGTTGATACTCCAGTTGTTTAGATGAGTGATATATTAGTGTTATATTTACTGTAATTACCCATAAGCAAATGTCAGTATGTTCACCAAACCTAGCTTGTTAGCTTAAAGGTGCACTATGTAGTTTTTGTAGAGAAATGTGAAAGTTGTAGAAATGTACTGATTCTGTGGTAAATGTTCATAACTCTATACACAAACTGTCCTCAGATGAAAATTTGGTCCCTGTAACACAGTTTGAAGATAAAATGCTACGCTGGAAGTTATGGTGGGTATGGTGGGGGGGCCTGCAACTGTGGAACCGTAACAGTAACAGTGTTCCAGGGATCCATTTCTTCCTTTAAATAAAGTTTGTGTATTTAGTTCAGAAAATATAGCATAATTGTTTCACTTCTCAAACTTTCAGATCTACATAGTGCACCTTTAACAATGGTTTGTAAACCTGCTTATTAGCTGACTAATGTGTTGGCCTTGGTTTAGCCGAGCAAGACCCCCATTTATGCTAACGATGCTAATGGTAACACATGCAAGCCACTTCTATTAACCTAGCACATCCTGGGTGAAAAATGTAATTGCAAAGTGTTAGAATGCAACTTAACCCAATATGGCAGCTGTAAATTTAGGTAGTAAAGGTTGATGTTGACGTTATATGGGTGATGTACATTTTGACGGCCTACAAACTCAAACAAGGATAACAAGTCCAACACTTAAGATAAAACACTATCTGTTGGTATTTCAGCATAAAGATTAGTGCCTTAAGATTTTTGTGCAACGTTTAGTAGTTCAGACCCATTTCAGAAGGTTTTTTTGTATGACTTCAGGGACATTTTATATGTTGATTGTCATAATTTGACAAAAGTTTTTCATGTATAGGCTTACAAAACCTTTTTTGAACCTACTCTCTGTTTTAATTCTTGAAAGTGAGTTTCTCTTTCATACTGTTATTTTTACAAAATGTTGGTGCTTTGTGCTGCTTTTTCCATACCTGTGGGTGACCTATCATGCCTCATATAAACTGCATTACTCCTTGGGCGCTTCACAACGTTCATATTTCCACTCTCACGCCTCACGCTTTTGTTGACTTTCCCACAGTATTTTCTGCTTGTTATGTAGGTGAATATGAAATGAAAATGATGTGCTTTTGACTGTCATAGGACACACCCCCCACCCCTCCCCCCTCTTGAAAAAAGTGAAGAAAATAGTCCCTAGAACTACACAAGAATAGACAAAGCAATTAATAGAATATTAGGAATGTGATGTCCACCATCCTTTTAGTTTTGTTCACATAAATTCATTGTGACCTGTTACTGATTTAGGTAATTCAACAAGTATTTGTTCGTGTTAAGAAATATGTGAATAAGCTAGACTGACATATATGCTACTTGAGAAATTTTGAGTATGAATAGTTTTTCCTCTAGGTGAAGAAGACAGATCTGAGGAGAAGACCTCCCGCCTGTGTAGTGAACACGTTCAAAGCTTTGTCACCTCAGCACTGACTCCAGGGTGCAGAGATCTGTTTAATATTTAACTAAGAACTCAGCAACTAATTGATTTAAACTGATGAGGTACTACCCACTATAGACTTGTGAACTTCAAATTACATTACAATAGAGTAAGAAGTTCAGTGAGGTTGAATGTTTTGTGATGTAACTGTTAAAATGTAAGTACACATACTATAGTAATTTACCGGGTTTTATTCATCCAAAATGCCAGATGAAGATCTTATACTGTTTAAGAAACATGACAACAACTTTAGGTGCATTTAATGTGAAGTCAATTGATCACAGAAGGATAATTGTTAAGTGAAATACAAGTGAGAGAGCTGAACATGATTCCATGATTGCAATAAGGTTTTCAAATAGTTTAATTATCTTTTAATAGAAAAAAATATTTCAATGTGGATAATCTGAATACAGTACCTTTGTTGTCACTGTTGAATTTATAAACACAGTCGAATACAGAACATGTACACAAAAAATGATTCAATAAATAACAGTTATTTCTGTCTAAAATAAAATGTATTTTTGATTTGACTTTTTAATAGTGGAGGACATATCTGAAGAACACCGAGGTGTCTACCATTTTTTCTTTCTCTGAGGACAAATAAAAACAGCCAGGAGGAAAATGCTTGGTAAGTACGAATGAGGAGGAAAGTGACAACAACATGTTGTTTTAAGTAGTGTTGAGGAGTTTGCAGATATAGACGATGGCAGCAGTGCCACAATCTTGTTGCTGATCAGAGCAATGTCATGATGGAAGAAGAATGTTGGTCTAGGAAGCAACAATCAACAAATCAATCTAAATTGAGATCGCATTAGATCACTCTTACATCAGGCCAAAACAGCTGCCTAGCTTGTCTCTGTAACAATGTAACAGTAGAAAATGTTACATTATTTCTCAGTCTCCAGGAAAACTTAAAAGGAAGGCTTCTGCTGTAGAGGTAAGGCAAAGTTTCTTCCATGAAAGGTTTACTTAAATTGCTTCAGAAGAAACTTCTAATTTCTTCTGAATGTGCGTCTCTTCTTTCTGGCCTTGATGATGGTCCCAGAGAGATCTCTTGGAGAACACAAAACAAGATAAAGTCTGTGTTTTCAGAGAACATGAAACAATATTGCTACAACACTGCACCTCTGCTCTCCAAAGGCCTATGACTATGTCAGAGAGACGTTTATCTTGGCTTTGTCTCATCCCCAAAGCGTAAGAAAATGGCATACGAGCATCTCAGCAGATCCTCGATTTACTGTTGCTTCTTTCACAGCTTTAAAAAGTCATGTTGCTGATCAGAAGAAAGCATGTAAGGACGGAGTTTCCTCATTGATAATAAATGTCATAAGCAGACTGGGTTTAAGGTGACCAAATTCACGGCTATGTTGACACCAGAGCTGGTGAAATTGAAATTTTTGTATTGCAACACAAGCTTTGGTCCTCATGGTGGTTGCAGTCGATGAGTCTTGGAAGATTCCCATCAATTACTTCCTCAGCAACAGCATGACAGGACAAAAAAGAGGGAACTTTAACCGAATATTTAACCTTATAAGGCTTTCTTTGATCTATGTTAGGGTCGTCTCCTTGATATTTGTTGGACCCGCAGAACATTGCAATGATCAGGGAGGTTGTTGTCAATTTGGACCTTGTGGACATGAGGTCTTTCTTTTTCCATCCTGAAGATCCCACACAAAAAGTCTATGTTCTCTTTGATCCATGTCACATGCTCAAGCTTCTTCAGAGTGTTTTTTTTTTTTTTTTTTTTACAGTTGAAGTTCTGGTGAGAGGAGACGACCGGATAACGTGGCTTACATCAAGGAGCTCTACAAGCGTCAGGAGAAGGAGGGTATGCGCCTTGGCAACAAACTGAAAATGGCACATATTCAGTGGCAAGATCAAAAAATGGAGGTACATCTTATCTCTCAACTCTTCAGCTGTAGTTTGGCAGATGACATTGTGTATTGTGAGAAGGAGCTTAAGTAACCTGGGTTCTCTGGATGTGCAGCCACAGTTCAGTTCCTGCGTGCACAATTGATTCAGACTTCGATGTCCTTAACGGCCACAACCCATGTGGGATAAGATACAATGCCCCAATCAAGCCAGCTACCAATCATCGTACCATAGTCTCTGCAGCTCTCTGAGCACCTTTGCGAACATAACTGTCACCAATGATCCACACTGTGTTTATAGGAGGAAAATAAAAATGTGCAGTTGACACCTGTTGTAAAGAGCTACTTTACCCCCCATAGTCTAATCTTAGTGGGAGCAGCTAAATAGGCCAGTAAGCATCAGCTTCTTAGCTTACCTGGTATAGCCTTGAGCGAAATGGGTTGAGTTTTTGCAGCAACGATTGACTCGGCCTTCCCTCACTGCACCTTTTTGCCTGGCTAGGTTGATCCAAAGTTAGATTGAGACAGACCGCCATCGACAGGCTTCAGAAGCCCCAGTTACCAATGTGTGACGCCACTGAAGTTTCTTCCATGTTTATTTACAGTCTATGCATCAGACACAATATTTATCTATAGTTAGCCAATGTTCAATTTTCGGAGTAAATAATTAATCTCTTAACTTATTATCTTTCTTAAATAAATGTCATTGTCTCATTTGTTGTATTCTATTTTAGAAACTGATTTGAAGTATTTTTAGGTGAAGTTTGTATGTGCCTACATGCTTTCCAGTGGCGGTTCTAGACCACTTTTACTGAGGGGGCCAAACTGGGGCCAGTTGTTTTGTCAGAGCGGACATTAAACCCAGGTGAAAAATAGACAAAGATGATCTATATGATGATCTGATATATATTATGCCACATAATAGATGATGCCTCATCATTAAATACCACAACATCAAAAACCATGATTTATATTTGTTTCAGTAACAGAATTTATATCTAGATTGTGAGTCCAGTTGTTGAGTCAAATTCCAGTGTGTTATTAGGGGGGCTCTTCCTTTTGGAGGGGTGGCCACAGGGGGGACCAAGATTAGTGATACAGAGGCACAGGCCCCTGTTGGCCCCTGCCCAGAACCGCCCATGATGCTTTCTTCTGTAATTGTGAATCTGTCTTATACCTTGAATCTATGGTGCATTTGGTAAACATTTAATTCAGAACAGTTACTGATGCTATGGCAAAGTTTCAGGAGCTGGAGCATAATAACCATACCTCAATCGCGCCTTTTCACGCATTACCATAAGCTCAAAACCAACATTCACCTTCTCTTTCGCTCTCGAATGCTTCCTCTTCTTCTTTTTGTCTCGGGCCCTTGGGGGTGCTTTGTCATATCTGGGTGCTTCAGCTGAGTCACAGAACTGTAAGGCTTCCACAAAATGCTGACCAAAAGACGTGTGACCTCTCCAAGTCTCAGCATCATCATAATCCAAAGGTTATTCAAATTGCATGTGGAAAATGTAGCAACTCAAGGCAGTGTTTTATATAACACAATAAATACGTGTCATTTGTACCGTAGCTTTTACAGTCACTACAGGTAAAAGTACCTAAACTCCTTCTTTAAGACAGTTTGACCTAGCGTGTGAGATTTTATGTAGTACTTAGCTGGGACCAGAGGCGTTAATCTTTGGCTAAAATTCATCCTGGCCCTTCCAGTCTGAATAATGAGGCTTCGTCTAATCCCCCCACCTGCTAATGCTTCCCCTCGTTTCCTCTGCGCCTGGACTCTTCCCACTCCAAGTCACCGTCTTTAATCTTGTGTCTGCTCCTTCTCACAGGCAGTGGCCACTTTTTTTTACAGGGCTGAAAATCTGCTGAGTAACTTTAGGCCCTCCCTCATTCCTCCACTTCCTCCTCCTCAGCCCCCGACCCCCCCCCCCGACTGCTCACCCCCACTGGGCACCTGCGGAAAGTGATGGGAGGAAGAAGGGAGGAGAAGGTGAAGGGGGGGTTGCTGCTGCTGCCGACGCTACGCGGCTCACAGGACTTGCCCGTAAATGAACTCATTTTTCATCCTGCCGCTCTCCCCTCCCTCCCCCCTCCCGTTAATGACTGGCACTTTCCTCATACGGAGCGCTGGCCCTCTGAAGAGCCTGGCGGGTGACAGAGCACCATTCATCTCCTCATGACGGTGGATGAGGGGGGAGGTGGAGGTATAGGGCTGGCAGACGGACATGTGGACAGATGCTGGGGAAGAAAGAGACAGAGACAGGTTGCAAGCAGGGCTAGATGAAGGAACACTTCTAACAGTGAGAGCAGGTAAGAGATAAAAGAATATGGAGAAAGAGGATCCAGCTAGCACAGATGGGATAGAAACATGTCCTTCGTCTTTGTATGATGTGCCAAACGGTTCAAAAGCCAAATGAAACATCAAGTAAACCAATAATCAGCGTGTTTTGATATAGATTTTATGCTTCTTGCTATCATTAAATATAATGGTAATGTAGCCTTTAGTCAGCTAATGGATGCTTTGATACTCACAGTTCTAAACACCATTAAGACTTTTCTGAGAAACCATCCGAGGAACAGGAGTAGTAGTTTTCAGTCTGCCATCAGGTTTTAAACTTTTCTCAGTGATGCCGGCATTTCTAGAACTGAGAAGGTCACTGATGATTTTTAAAATTGGCTTAAACTAAATATGAAAAGAACAAAGAAGTGGAGTTGTTGAGCTGCCACATAAGTATAAAGGTAAGAATGGGGATTACATTATCAGGGCATCCTTAGAAAAAGAGAGAAACAAAGACTACTAATCAAAGAAATTCAAACAGATTAACACTCAGCAAGCATGTCGCAAATGGAAACAATCATAGTCTTCAGTCATTTCAAGAACAAAAATTGCTCCAATTCATTTCCCTTTGCTTATCCAGGGTTGGCAGCAGTTGTGTTAAAAAAGCACACCTTAAAATAAAACTGGCAAATGATGAGATGAGATCTAATACTTGGCCAGTTGTATAAATGGTGCGTCCCACTCACCATCGCGACAGCCCAATGGAAACACGGACTACTATTTTGATTAAGTCACTGAATGCCCGGTGTTTTGCCGTAGATTTAAAACAAACATCTCAGTAGGGCAGCAACACTCCACCAGTCATTGCTGTGTGTCTTTTAAGTTTCAAAGACTTGCCTCTATGAGTCTAAAAGATGATGGTAAGAAGTTTGAAGTTTCCTCCATCAGAGTGCAGCAGCTGCGGTCAGCTTCAGTTAATATCAGTCGGGATGAAGTGTTAAAAGGTTTTTGGAGTAGTGTAAAACTTCATTTCAGAACCTCTGAAAACCATTCATGCTGTAACTGGATTTCACCACTGCACAGGTATTTTAAGCTGAAGATACTCTGCATACTTTCTTTATAAACATATGATATACATTTGCAGTATACTAACTATAACTGGGTGAATGATAGCATGTGCACAGTGACAATGCTATTTTTTATGTAGCATTGTCACTGTGCTTGATTTAGCTTGATAGTATGAACAGATTAGGTTAAAAGCACTGAAGATTGAGCCCAGTCAAGGCTGGTGTGATTGGTTGTGCAGGTTATTTTGTCATGAGTTTTGATTGGAACAAAATGGTGTCACCATAGATAGCCTATCAGCACAGAATTGTATGGCATAGTTTATAGGTATTTCAAAAACATAAGTAACGGGTTAGAGTTAGGGTTAGACCAAACTACTTCTCTAAAGTCTAGTTCCAGTTAACATTTTGGTTTCATTATGTCTCCTTTCCAGTAAGTCTTCTCTGTGTCAAAACAAAATCAATAGTCTTGGATTCTTTTACTGTTAATAATCAAGACGTTCTGATAATGTAAGACATAGGCGTAATATTTAATTTGCATTAAATTGAAATATTTTAAACCCTAGCTGAGCCGATTTTATGCCCTTATTCTCTTTGAAGTCAAATCATGAAAGATTATCACAAGAATATAGGCTGGCTTCGTACGTACATATACAGAATTTACATTTCAAAAACTGGCATAAAGCTTCATATATTTATATGGTTTCTTAAAATAATTTGAGCAGTTAGCCTCATATAAGCCTCAAGTCTGCATCTTGGACCCCCTCGAAAACGAGATGGTTCACCTCAAGGGGCAATCCATCAAATAAACTGAATTTCTCACACATCTCAAATATCAAATTACCATAAGCACATGGAAGATGTCTGCCTTTGGTAGACTAGAAACTCATCCAGGGCTCTTGATTAAGAGCATTGTGCAGATCAAATACACCCTCTCATTACCTATAATTAAATAAAGTATAAATATGCATGAGTCAGTGATGAGCATCTCCATCTCTTGATCGCTTTCAGGGGTCGACCTTTTGCTCTTTGGCAGACTCTGGAACACTGGCAGGTGTTTTTTCCAAAATAGAAGTCTTATTAAAAATTCAAGCATGCGGAGGAGAAAAACACGCCCCACTGTTCAACACAAATCTAATTGTGCTGCCTGTTTCCTCTACTATCGTATTACCTGTTGGTGGGATGACGGATCGCTGAGCCCAAACAATGTTATTAGGATGGGACGCATGTGACTCAGATCTCGGGTTCGGTTTTGCAAGTAAACAACATTATTGTGATACTGGAGGAGAGGGTGATTAATTATGATTATACAATTATAATTATAAAACTTGCAAAGCTATTATAATGTTTGGAAAAACTTGTGGTGCCTGGGATTTATAAGAAGTTTTCTAAAGAAAGACAGAACAAGGTTATCACAGAATAACCACTTTTTTAAAGTCTGTAAAATGTAAAACAGTTTTAATTAACATTATTTTGAGTTCAGTGCCTTTTTTTTGCAGTAAAGCTTAATAAAAGTGACAGATGGATATGAAGCTCATTAACTAAGAAATGTTTCTCATTAAATAGAACATCCACCAATCACATAACAAATGAAGTGATCAAATGGCTCAGGATCCTTTTAGATGTGATATTATATTTTGAACCTTTTATTAAGAGACATTTCGCAATAAAAACAACCTGCAATCCTACAGCATCCATGACTTAGAGCATTTGTTCCAAACCTAGGTCCTGGCCAAAGATCTCAGGGAGGGGGGCGCGAGGCTTAGCCTGCCCGGAGGTTGTCAAAATTCTATTTGCACATACCAACTAAAGTCAGGATACAACACTTACTGGATAGTTTATTCAAGGGACTTTTGGTAAGAACAAGTATGTAAAGACGAATTCTGTTGGGAAGATTTATGTTACATTTCAGTATCATTTGCCACCTTTGGGGTCCGAACCTTTCTTAGATAAAAGTAGGAGGGGCTCCAAGGAAAACAAAGTTGGGAAACACTGATTTAGAGGGATACCAAACCTTTCACTGCACATGGTCCTCTGTGACATGCATGTCTTTGTGAATGTTTGCATGTGCACATGCTGTAAAAAGCAGTTTATTTTAGATTCTTTTCACCCGCTGAGTGTGGCAGATGGGTTCAGGCTCAAAGTGACACAGCTATAAAGCAACACCTGGTGGAGATGGGCTGGTCACTGCTACATCTGTGGCCATCAGGACTGGCTGCCGTGTCTGCCGTGTATGGGTGCATCTGTGTGTGTGTGTGTGTGTGTGTGTGTGTGTGTGTGTGTGTGTGTGTGTGTGTGTGTGTGTGTGTGTGTGTGTGTCCTACGGCCAGCAGAAGTGTTGGCACACTGTGGACAGTGCGGATGACAGGTGCCAACCTGAATTCTCTGTGAGATGCGCCAAAAAAGCAGCAAACCACATACGCTTGAAGATGCGAAAGAAGGAAAAAGATTAAGGCAGCTGTGGAAATATTTGCTTCCTGCATTGCCAGATCTGACTTAGTTTTAAAAGTACATGTATTAAATTCTTGTTAGAGTAGAAACTCACCAAACTTTTGATTTGAGATGGAACACGGCTAAAAAAAAAGCTAATTATTTTCATGACTTCCTTAGCTTTTCCTTTTCAAATAAAATAAAGATTTGTGTTTGCCACATCTGAAGCATTAATATTCATGTGGTCTTCGGTTCAAAAGGAACAGATCGTTCCAATAGGAGTTGGAGAATCATTAGGCTTTCCATTATGGTGTAAATGTTGCTATGTTCCCTCATCACAACTGTTAAAGAAGAGATTTCATATTTAAGAAAGTGGAGATAAGGAATAGCTCAGCTGAAAATGCAGGTCTCTGCTAACTGTCATTGTATTAGACCTGAATAGTTGATATAAGTTTAAGTTAAGGTGCAGTTATGTAAATGTGTCCCCTTACCCATAGGAGGTTGGGGATACATTAAAGACTCTTCACTGTACTGTGCTGCTTATGTTTACCCAGAGGGACCCTTTAACTGAGTATTTCATGTTGAGCACATTTCAGGCCACTGGATGCTGCGCACAATACGTGATAGGGGTATGCAGAGTAACTTAAGCAAAATGCTGTGTGTGTGTGTACGTGATAATTGGAGCAAAATGTGTGAAATTGCTGGTTCATGTGTTGTATTTGTCGTCTTGGTTGGGGCGTAAATCTTATATGTAAACCTACTGCAAGCCTGTGCACTATTTTTTAAATGAGGCTTTACTTTATCACTGTGAAAGACTCTTGATGTGCGGAGTAATGTTTAGAGATGAGTTCACTCCCCTTCACGCCAGACGCTTCGAGGATTAAATCATTTTTGATACTCTGAGAGATCGAACAAAGTCTCAATGGACAAAATAATTTCCCTTGAAGAATTAGTTACTAAGTGACTTTTAGTGCGTCTTCTGATACATTGTTTTATAACTATAAAAAAATATGTACAGTATATCTTCTCCATTATATATCTGGTACTCAAGTCATTTACTGTTCTTTGAAACATGCTGTGACGTGATAAAGAAAATGAACTATTTATTTCCAGTAAATCTACTATAGCTGTCCAAATGTATGCTCACAACATATAATGCTTATTATATATGACCAAAACCTGCCTACTTACACACAGATTGAATGTTCCTGCAGTCCAACGTCCCCTGCTCTGTCACCCACAGAGTGTTTCCTTACCTGTTTCTACCCACCCTGCTCCACAGTCAGCCAGTCGAAACCTTTGTGTCCCAGCAGCCCACAGCCCAGCCAGTCAGAAGTCATTACACCCGCTATTAACTCCTGCTCAGCTTCATTAGGCATGCAAATTGAGGAGGGACAAAGACTTGAAAAACTTTGGTCTGTGACACCCTCCTTCCCTCCCTCCCTTTCTTTCTTTCCTTATCTTTCTCCCTGCTACTAAACTCTCACTTTAGTTCAATTGGGCCTGGATCTGCTTTGAGTAGTCTGATTCAATATGTTTGTCTTTTCTTGATGTAACAACCTTTTTGTAACGCAAAATGTGTTACAACTGCAGGCTCTGAAGTATGACCTTAAAGTCTAGAAAAAGGGAAACCCTGCCTTTTCCATAGGAATATAGTTTAAAATTGTATATGAGTTTCACTAGTATCCCTATATCAACAACTGTACAAATGAAAGTGCATTGATTTCTATCCTGTAGGCCCAAAAGCAAACATGGAGACTCTAGATTTAAAAATACACTGACTTGTCATAATTCTGAGAGTGCAGAAGGTTTCTCTTTTCACACCATGACCTCAATCCCTCTTTAGTAACCCTCTCTTTGTCCCCGCTGTCTGAAGCCACCAACATCAGAGGCAAGGCCAACATGGGTCAGGGCCAATACTTTGCTCTGACAGAGCATAAATGTATTACCAGCGGCCTGAATTACCGAGGGATAACACGGTGTGCCGCGCCATGCCACTGTGCATCACACAACAGGTTCAAACAGGTGGAAAATGTATTCATAGGAGAGGAATCAAATCAGCCTGTTTCATTTTGCACAAGAAATACACCTTTATCATGATCTGAATTCAGGTGTTGGTTTTCTGTACAGGGGCAGGAGGAATTTCCAATATCGAATAATAAGAATAATCGACTTAATAAGAGGTAATGCATGATGAGGTGTAGACAATGTTTAAGGCTTTTTTTTGTTCAATTTAAAGCATGATTTATTTAAATATCTGTTTATGTAGTCATCCTTTAAAAATACTGTGATCTTATCAAGTGTTGATGATGACACTGATATTTGTCATCTGATCAGAAAGATGAGCTATGAATGTAGCAGTCAGCTCTGCTGCGAGGATATCGAGCAGACATTCTGTAGTCAACAGTGCCTTCCGCTGATTCTTAAAAGAACTGCAGTGACATGACTGCCATCTGAAGCTGAATTCACTTCTTTTGTTTCTGAGATCATCATGAGTATTTTTTTCTTTCCCCTGTTTCCCAAAAGCTGGACATGTAAATCTATAGATTCTAGAAAATAAGTGGTAAGAAACAATTTTTGCATATTTTTTGGACCTTCTGTCTCATAAGTTCCTCGGTGATGCAGCATGTCTTTGTGAAAATCCTGCCAGTACTAAATAGTGCCGTGACGCGATCAGCCCAGAGGGCAAGGGCCAGCCGGAGGACAGGTGGCAAACTAATCATGTGGAAAATGAGAGCCTGGAAGGCAAGTGAAGAGGTGGGAATGGTAGCTGATGAAGGGTGTCCACCTTGTACTCACAGGTCCTGGCCCGACTGGGAACAAACCAGCGCTGGGGTCCTCCGATCTGTCTGCCAGCCAGCCCCCCCTCTCCACCCGACTCTCCCACAACTCTGTTTTCGATTCAATGATCCTGAAGGCCAACCTGTTGCTCACAATCCTTTTATTATCCTCATTAAACAAATTCACAGGACGATGGCTCATTAAGTCATTAAACTGAAAAAGGATAAATGGTATTTAAACCAACCTGTTTGGTCAATGTCCTAATACAGTATTCTCCCTTTGTTCATGATGTAAAACAAATCAACAAGTCATTATACAAACCTACACAGAACAATGACAGACTGATGGCCATTGATGCTTAACCCTCACAATGTAGCTAATTACTGCTGAGCTGTTTTTGATTAGCGCTTTGTCACTGTCTCATAGAGAGCTAAAAGCAAGTCCTTTACTTAAGCAACCATTGCAACCATACGTTAAAAAACAGCAACATTTATCTATAGTTTTCTAACATTGACTGACATTCGCTTAGCTTCTGGTAATACCATGCCAAGAATGGCTGTAGGAGTAAAAATCTCTAAAAGAATCTAAATGAGAAGCATCGTCATGTAATGCTTGTTGGTTCAACTTCCTTTTCATAAATCATGTAATCTAAGCCTCACATAACATGAAGTGTTTGAACTTGTCTGTTTGTATAACTAAAAGAGTAAAATAGTTGTGTATTGATGCTAGATATAAAAATAGCTCATGATAATAAGGAGTTTTTTAGCTGGATATGAAACAGACTGAAATGAACACGATGCCTCTATATATTCTACAAAAGAAAGCCTGACAATGGGGAAGAAGATGGACACCTTTTGGTTGTCTTTAATCCTGTCACAGCTGTCCTTGGGTCTAAGTTAGTGTGCCTTTCAAAAATGAAGGACAAGATTCAAGAATATTACACAGGCACGTACATGGCATGATCGGCAAAGAGATAAGACGTAGGCTACCACCTCGTCAACTAGGGGTGCCAAAATCCACTGAGAAAGTTTCTCACATAGCTTTAAACTGAATGCTAAAAATGATGGTATTGTGCTAAAGACAGGTGTTTGTGCAGTTTTGTACTTAAACATCTATACCACTTAATTGAGTTGTCAGCCACCATGGAACAATTTGAAAGTTCAGATCAGTGTCGCTTGGTATTCTTAAAAAGTTGAAGGTATTACACGTTTTGATAATGAAAACTTTGCATAAAAGAACAGGAGTATTAGAGCCATGGCTCAAACATATTGATGACACAGAGGTTAAGTATAACACATTGGCTTTCACAGAAGAATCTACTGAGTGACAGATATCATCAATCTTACCATTTGATGAATGCCTATGTGATGTTTGACATCAAATCAGTATTCTAAGACTGGGTTGTCCTACTTAGGGGTACTATTGTATTAAAAAATATGCACAGGTTGCCTTTGGTTGATTCCCAACATGCACTTCAATAAATCAGATGTAACTCAAACACCCCCAAGCCGAAACAAACAATGATCAAAGGCAGAATGTAAATTTAAAACAATTATTTAACCCCAACAACTTTACCGTGAAATAATGGTGAGAATAAAAAACAAGCTTTTTAAGGCCTGGGACACCTCTGAATGAGACCTTAGGTCACTCTTAATCTACAACTGAATACATATATGTTTAAACAATGTTATGGTAAAACCACTAAGGACTGGAGACTGTTTTCAATCCTTGAGTTGAAGATAATTTGGTAAATTGGGGCATCATGGGGAGATATAAATGCAATACAAGAGTTTATCTCTTCTTTGACTGCAGGTAATTATGTGATTTTGTAACAATTTAGCAGAAAATGGAAAAAGAAATGAGATCAGTGTTTATGTTCAAAACACAGAGAGAGATTGCATTTTTTCATATTCTTCACGTGGATCTCACTCTTTTTGAAAATCCATATTTTGCTAAATGACACAGGTATTACAGGATCAATACTTTTGGTATTGATCCATTCATCACAGCCTGCAGGCTCAAACAAGCTTTGAGTACACTTCCTGTCTGTCTTATAATGGCAGGAGACAAAAGTAAACAAACTACTAAAGAAAGTAGAACTTTTAAGAACTAGGAAATACTCATCCATTCATCCTGCATTGTTCCATCAAATGATATAAATAATGATTACTATTTAAAGGTTGATGGACCAGATTAGAGCTGAAAGCTAAACGCTGATAACACTAACTGTAACAGGTTGTGCTAAACAACATGACATTATTGCAGGTTCATTATTTCCAAAAATGATGGCAGCATTCCAAATCCCAATTTGATTGGCACAACTTACTGGGACACTTTAATGGAGTAGAGCAATTATTACTTTGTATGTTTCTTTCCACCTGTGAAATGTCATAGTTGACAGGGCTATTCCAAGTTTCCGTCCAGAACACATGAGCAACATGAGCATTCAGTTTTGGTTGTGTTGTAGACGAGCTGGTAAATATAGCTATAAGTAAAAGTTTCTCTCCATTTGGTATAGTTTTGCTTTCCATTTAGTACTCTGGCTGTGTCCAAAACGACATACTAATGTAGGGCCTGCTTCATTTTCATACTACATGCTATATACTCGAACGGTATAAAGGGTATACGGTGTATACTGCCCACTAATCCCACCTTCAGCATGCAGTTAGCAGTGTACTGAATTATTGGTCACATGATATATTTCTGGTCAGAGCTAGCATCAAGGTAATGCTACCGTCAGCTGATAAATGGAATTCAACAACAGCATACATCAATTTATTGCCAATACTACCAATTCATTTTCATATTATTAGACAACATATTCAACATATTATAGTACAGTAACTTTCAATTGTATGCCACTAGTCAGAGGCATACAATTATAGCTGCCGAGCTACACCATTTGGTAGTCTGAGAGCCACAATGCCCTTTGAGGAGATTTAGTATGATCAGTGTACTACCTAAAATCCGGCCAATCTAGTATACATCCAGGCATTTCTCACATGCACAAAATTGCATAGTTAGGATTCCGTAAAATACTACATGAATAGTATTGAAGTGTGTAGTTTTGGCAGAGCTGGACACATGTCCGTTAGTTTTTTAAATGTAAGTTATTTGAGCTACATTTTGAATTCATTTTAAAACGTGGACTTTATTTTGGAAATTGATTAACTTTAACTTCTGGTCAATTTGGCTTCTGTAACATGACTACCTTACTTGAATTAATTTTGCCCAACTCAAGTCAGCTGACCTCATTTGTTCCTGACTGTCGACACTGTTATTATCCCTTTTTTTCAACTGACACATTTGTATCATGTGTTATGCCAGCCATTGGCTTATGTAGCTTAGGAGCAGTGAAGGAAGCCTGATTGGTCAAATGAGATGTCAAGGTGTACAGAAGAGTATAGCAGACTTTGAGACTTGTTTGTTTGTCAGTGGTCTGACAGTGTGTAGATTGTGTCTGCTCTGTTGGTTGGATCTTAAAATGTGGTCAGAAGGGGGTCTCCTGGGGTAAGACGTGACGCTAAAAAAGACGCTGTAGTACTGGACGAAGCAACAGAGTCCGCTGTACAGTACAACACTATAATGAGAATATTTGCCTTTATTTTTATGCTATTGACAAACAGAAAACATAATGCAGCATTTTAATTACGTGCATGGTAGCAGTCTTGTGCAGGCACTGCATGTGAAGCAGTCACAGTATATGAACGTCACTCCCATTGGCTCGAGGTGAATTATCCGTAGAATTCTTAAATGCCGAGGTTATGAGGGGAGCAGCAGAGTCCGGTTTTATAATGCCGGTTTTCCAAGCTGTCATATTTAGTGTGGTCATTTTTTTTTTGTAACATTCATTTATATAAAATATAAATAATCTCTGCATTATAGTATATACCCCAGTACAAATGATGTTATTCATATATGCTGCTTAATAAGGCTAGCAGTTCTGTTGTTTAAAGCAGTCAACTTCAGGGCGCTTAGGCACCGATGAATCACTTCAGACAGAATTTTAAGCAAACTTTTTCAGTAGGCAATTACATTTCTTTGGACAAGTTGTGATGTATTTCCTGTTCAATTGCAATACTAGTCGTTTAGTCATTAGTCATTTCAAAATGACTAAACTGTTTCTATTTTTAAGACAGGGGGACAGATCAAACTCAAATAAGACTCTCACAAATAAATGTTCTCAGACTGCCTTTCAAACTCTCCTAAATGTCAACAGTGCAGAATATATTGCAGAACAGAGAGGGGTTTTTGAAGAAACAGTGACAGAGAGCAGTGGTGTTTTGAGCCATAAAAGCCAGAAAAAGCTGCATCGAGCAGAGGGCCACAACAATGTCGGTCTCCTGGGTTACCGCTTCTTTGAGAAAATAAGAAGGGCTGCGGGGCAGGAAAAACAGGTCAATATCACAGTGTTTTTCAGGAAGGAATATTGCTGTATGTGTGTTTGAATAACATCCTGAGGGGAAATATTGATCAACACTACAGCATGAAAGAAAATGGTCCTCAATGGCTTCAAATTGTTCCTAAATTGCTGTCAAATGAATGCTACTCAAATTGGGTTAGTGGCATTTGGAGAGAGAGACCCTGTGGTGGAAGGAGTTTGTTGAATTTGCAAACAAATGTAGGTGTTAGTTTAATGTGCATATGAGGACACGTAGTCAGACTAGTAACATATTCAATCAGTGGTTTGTATACCTTTGCCAACCTTCTAGCATTTATTTTACAGTTTTGATTAACTTAAATTTCCTATTTTCTTAACCTGGTCACATTATTGTCATGTTAGTGAGAACATTTGGTTTTAACACTGTTGCTTTTTTGTATCTACATGATTACTTTTTTCACCACAGATGTGATCGATGACAACAGCAGCTCTATCTCATCTGCTCCCCACAGGGAAAAAAGAGAAAACTATTCAATGCTGGTGTCATGACATGAATTGCAATTTGGAAGTAGATTCGCCCCCCTCTACTTGAGAAGGCAGAAGAAAATTAAATCCTGTAACTCAGGGGTTCTTTCCACTGCAGAAACCCAAATTAGAAATTTAGCCTCTCATCCTAGGATGCAGACTCATTAATATTTATTGGTACTTTTACTTTGTGGGATGACACTAAAAGTAGAGCCATGACCCACTTTGGGATGTGATCCATAGTTTAAGAATACATATTATGCTCCATTTCAGATGCGACAAAATATCCTGGTATTAAGAAGGAGAAATAAAAGGTAAAAGCAAATTAATTTCAATGACATTAAATCCCTTTTAGTGGACATGAGGAGGAGAATATGAAATTGAGTGGAGAGGAGAGGAGAGAGGGAGATGCAGGGAGGAAGAGACTGATACCCAGAAAGAGAAGATGTGTTATCATACTTGCCAGAAGGGGAATCGTCTCCCCTGTCCCTCTCCATATGTTACTAAGGTGATGTTCCATGACATCCATCCTGACTCAGACACCTGCCAGCCGGAGCTGCTAGCACTGTTCCCTCTGCACGTCCATCTGGACCAATATTGGCAGCTTGAAAAGTGGACAGAAAGAAGATGTAAAAAATAAAAGCAGACCAATACGACAACAATAATAAGATGATAATCTGTACTGGTAACATTGATGAAAATAATAATGGTACATTTCTTTGTCAAGCAGTTTTCATTTGAAACACATTTCAAAGTGCTACAGAGGGTTCAACAACATTGTTAAAGCGATCACACTGAGTGGTATGTGGTTGTTATCAAGCATGCAAGGTGTATTTAAAAAAAAAGGCTTAATGGCATATTCATTCATCCCAGTCTGAATAGAGTGTTCGGCTGCTCTCTGTGCAGCTCGCTGTCTGTTAAAGATAGATCAGCAGGCGAGACAAGGAGAGAAATAACTGAGGAAACAGAGCAAGAAAGAGAAAAGCCGTTTTGTCCCTGTCGCCCTATTAATTTGAGGAGAACTAGGAAATGCCAGCAGGATTAAATGTGTTACTCCCACGCCAAACCCCCCCACCACCCCATCCCTCAACCTCCCCCTTTTTATTCTTTCTCTCTCCGAGTTCAAATTAAAGGATGGGGTGGAGGGGGCGGGGGCAAAGAGGAGGCTGGAAAAAAAAGAGAAGAAAGGTGTTAATTGCTTGCCAATCGATAATTCTATAATTACTTTGTGACAAATGGCTGGCTTGCGGTGCTAGGGTAGGTTCAGAGGGAGAGTAGGGGGTGGAGAGAGGGGGAGGGGAGTGGGTCAGTGGGTGGGGATGTTAAAAGGGATTGGCCATGATCAGGAACGGAAATATTTGCTTTTGTGCCTACAAGCCTGGCTGCCCTGGGGATTTGTGACAGGGAATTTATGTCGGGTTCAAACGTGGCGCCGAGCCTCCTCTTGGGAGGTTGGACGATTGGGGGGGCACACATGCACACAATAACGATCATACTACACAAACTTTTTTTTGTTTGTTATTATTTCAGCCAACTTTAGCTGATCTTTCTCTTTCTCTCTCTGCTCTGTAGTATAGGTCACAACAGCCACACAGAGTATGAAAGCGTGTTAGAGCTCGGCTGGCAGATTATCATTTTTGCACCATTAAATTGTCAGAGCGATTCAAGAGAAAAGCGTGCCGTAAAAGGAAACCTGCAGCGAGCAGTTTGAATTTGGTGGAAGACTTTGAGTCTTCTCCTGCCTGTCACAGTTCACTATCTTCTAATCACAGTTTCATTATGCCAGCCAAGCATGAAGTGATGGGAGTCTCTCCTCTCGCCTTAGGGGGAGCTTTAGGCGGACAGCAGGTGGGCTATCTGGAGGCCTGCACAGGTCAGGGCGCCATGACACCTGGCGCCCCCTAGCTGCTGCTGGTGGGTTGGGGAGGGTCAAAGGGGCCAACGGGAGATTGATGGCCCACCTTCACTCATGTCAAATCACCTGTCAGCACGCCCCTGGCACTGAATCCATTTTGTTCCACGCCACCATTAACCTTGGACCAGTTGGATTCATTCCCCCTCTCTGTGGACCGGGACCCCCACAACCTTTGTCTACTACTGCTGCCAAACTAGTTACTGGCCTCAACTTTTATCATGTGCACAATGGTCGACTTTTAAGCAGTTAACAAGGAAGTAGAGGGTGATTACTCATCCAAGACAAAAAACAGACAGCATGTGATAATTAGGAAAGAATTCAAATTGCGAACAAGCTCTCCTGGCTATTTCAAAAGTAAAATTAGAACTTTTTTCGCTTCAATTTTGAAGCCATCTTAAAGCCTCAGGGAACATTTAACTGTAAGTGTTTTTACATTAGCTTAATGCCTCATATTTATTTTGTCTTGACTAACATTAAACTGATTTATATTAATTAATTTCTTACTTTTAATGTTTTCACTGTTGTATTTTTCTTTAATTATCCAAAATTGTGTCAGTTCTTTTCATTTTTGTTCCTGTTTTCCATCTCTTGGTTCTGAAGCACTCTGGGCTCACTGTTTGTATAAAAGGTTCTTTATGAATAAAGTTGAGTTAAGATGAGTGTCATTTATTTTGTCTTTATCGATTCAAAACGCTGACTGGATTTGATATCGAGGAAACTGCCTCAAGGCTTATAACCCGGAAACTGCCACTGTGCACACTTTTGCATAAATGTCACTGTTGTATCCTGTTGTGCTGCATGATACCATACAGAATCTTATATTATATATATGATCCATCTATATATGAAGCATGGTTATGAGCAGATGTTTGATCATTTCACAGGCCTATAAAAAGGCGATTGGGCTGCCAGTGGCCGCTGTAATATTGATTGATGGTGGGCAGGTGGGGGCCACAGTGCTGCCCTCAGACAGACTCTGTTTATTTATACAGTCTGCCGTCTGCCCACCTTACCCACCGCAGGGCTGCATTCACTGAATTTACAGTCGTCACAAGGGAGAAGATATGCTAATGATGCCGTGTAGCCCTGAGGAGAAACAAAAACATTTTTCAATCCAAACTTTCCACACATGTATGAGATATATCAGACCTGATCTTGTGCACATGCACCACCAATACCCTTAGTACAGTATCTTTCACCGTAGAGATCCATTATTTTCTACTCCATCCCCCTAAGGCACACGCAAATTGGATCCAATAATGAGAGGCAGTAATGATTGTCTTTGCATATTTGCTCTTGATTTTCAATTATATAGTGCTGATATTATTTTTCTGGATGCTGTTCATTTTGGTATTAAATTGAACTTTTACAGAAAAAAAATGTACTTACTGAACATACAAAGGACGCCGGCAAGGTTTTATATTAGTCAACCTGAGAATAGGCGTATTGCATACAGGAATCTATATGTCCACTGCATATAGATATATCTGCATCATCTATCCTTGATCTTCTGAATGCACTGTAAACCCCAGGCCATGCAGAAATGATGATAAGTGTATATTCTTGTCTTTGACACACACACACACACACACACACACACACACACACACACACACACAGAGACAGAACAAATGAGAGCGGAGAGCTCGTCCTCTCCACACCATTAAGGATGCTGAATAGTGAAGTCCTTGTTCCATTCCAATTTCTGGAAGCTTTGAAGGAGTCGGTGGTTGGATGTGTGCTGCCTCACAGAGCGTGTCATCTGTTCCACTGAGTTCACAGTAGCTCAGGGATCAGCCTGTGTCCCTGACAGGAATGTGTGCCACTGAGTGTTGGCCTGTCCACTGAACGGAGCTGCGAGCCTCAGATCAGTGGCATTGGCTGGCCTACGGGTTGTTCTTTATGGCTGTGTCGCTGAGTGGCTGGCTCTCCGCTGGGCACACGGCAGCCCTCCAGATGGATGCTGGGACAGCAGAGGCCACGGGGCTGAAAATCCTATCAAGCGGCAGTTCCAGGCCCTTGCACTGAGAAGATGAAGCGCACCGGCACGCCAGGGGACACAGGCCAAACCCTGCTGCACCTCCATCACAACCCCCAACCCCAATCCCTTCATGCCCCTTTTTCCTTCCTACGTTCATCCCTCTATTCCCCTTTTTTTTCTTCATTTTTACGGGAAGGGACTGCAAGCCCAACCAGCCAGAATATAGAGTGTGGCCCTCAGGGTCTGTGGCCCTCGCTTGTTAAATAAAGGAGCTGACTGGTTGATTGATAGACCCTCAGCAGTCTCTGCATCTCACATGTTTCCTGGTTTGCTGCCTTATATACGAATCCTTTGTTGGCCGGCCTTGCGTTAGCGTTTGTTAAATGCGCTGTTTGATGGATGGCACCAATTTTCCTCCAAAACCCAGATGAGCCACCTAAGCACCTTTCCCTCTCCCTCGGTCTGTCCCCAGGTAAACCCCCAGAGCATGAGGGGACAGGAGTGTTCTAAAATGGTATCAATCAAACAACCTTGTGCATGGCTGCAACAGCAACGCAATGTTTCAATTATGCATCTGCTGCTCAGCGCCTGACATTTTGTTCAACCTCTTAACCCCACAAATTCACATAGGAAGCTACCTTCCTGTTGTCCTTAGCAACTCCTTCATTTTGGTATTAAGGTGTGGCTGCATAGCTGTTGGTATTCTCCTGAGCCGTGAACCATGTTTGCTATAAAGAGAGCTTTAATGTACTTGTGTGAAACAAGATTAGAATTGCAGTAAAGTAAAAAGTCTAGTTCTACTAGATAATTACAAAAAAATGTCAATATCAAATCATTTGCCAATGATTTTTATTGTTTTTGTTGACTTAGTTAGTATTTTGTCTACTAAATGCCACAAAATATATTTTTTTAACTAAAGTTCAAGTTGCTATAGGTTGGATAAACCATTAAATGACTTGTTTCACTTGTTCTTAGCAGTCTGGAAAAAAAATATTGTTCAGAAAAGAAATGTATAGGGAAAAAACAAAACAATAATCCTCATATTAAGTTTCAAGACCATGAGAATCTAAGGCAATTTCTGCTTTGAAAATCAATAAATAGTACAAAAACATATTCGATCCACCAAAGTTTTGAAAACACTTCTACAAAAATCCAGGTGAAAAACACAAACATGGCATGGGTTACTACTGTCCAGTCACTAAAGTTCCTACCAGCTAACACCACCTATCTCTGTCGCTGTAGTGCCACAGGCGTGCTCTGAAACACACAAAGGCTGCAGAGGACTGTAAGTCTGATGCAGTGCAGTGAACCGACAGGTGAAAAACATAAACAGATGCGAGAGCGGTCTCCAGGGTGTTGGGTTCATTTGTTACCTAGCGAGGACAGACATATTCCTGTCAGACAAGCCGTGGCAGCACCAGATGCGGGGTCATTCTAGTTACAGAGTGAAAATCTTGGGTTGAGGACAAAGATTCTCACTTCAGGCCCGAGATGGCCATGGGGTTTTTATTTCCCCTGTGGTTCTTCTGCAATAAACGCTCAGCCCACAAGAAGCATGAGAGCTTTTTTTTTTTTTAATAAACCTGAAGCTTATTCATCATGGTTTGTCTCCTGTTTGTTTCGGTGAATAATTGTGATCCAACAACATTTATGGTGATGGAGTCAGTTTTTTTTTATGTTCATCTATTAGGAATCATATTAATGCTTGTAGAGAAGGTTTTTTAAAAGTTATTTGTAGTTTTTAGTTTCACATAATACTCTAATTTGTCACAAATATTTACTAAAGTCTAGCTGAATTTAGCTGTTAAAAATGATCAATTGTGTGTTGTGATCAAATCTTCAGCACTGTAAGCCACAGAAACATACTGACAATACTGCGCTCAAACAATTCCTTTACGGGCAAGTTTCTCAATAAAGTGACAAATTGTTATTCATTAAGCACCAAATCATAACAGAAGTTATCTGAAGACATTTTACAAAACAAACAGGCCAAGATTTTAATCTTTGTTATGCCAATTAGAGAGACACAAAATTAATACCATCATCAAGCACTTGGCACCAGTGGCAAGGAAAAAAAACTTGAGCAGAAAAAAACTCCTTGGTGAACAGCCATGTGCCTTAATGGGCCTTGAAAGTGAGATAGAGGGAGTACAAGAGAGAGCGATGTAGAGACAAAAGGGATGCACAGAGACAGATGAACATACAAGAACAACAACAAAAAAGGCAGTGCAGACTGTAGTTACAATGCTAAAAAGGGATATGTTTATACTTCCAATAACAACGATATTGTTTAGGAATAATAGTGACAGTTGGAGTCAAGCAGGTCCATGGCAGCAGGTAGTATATAAAGTTTGGAAGCTGCATTAAAGTCAAATGAATGCATACAGATAGAGAGAGGGAGAGACAGAATGTCCCTTGGCAGTCTGGCCTATAGCAGCAATAACTAGCGGTTTGTCAAAGGCAAGCTTGAGCTAGCCTTCACTATCAGCTCGAGCAAAAGTTACGTTTATTGTAAATGCAAAAGAATGCATCTATTTTCACATTTTATTCCAGTTAGCCAGTGCTGCTTATCTTGTTGTTGTTCGAGCACCACTTCTCTCTCTCTCTCTCTCTCTCTCTGTAATATATATGCCTGACTGTGGAGGACAGGCAGCAGACAGGCTCATAGAACGAGAATATGGGAAGGTACTTGAGACACACTGGCTCCTAACCAGAACAACTGGCGTCTCTACTCTGCAGATGGACACACAGGTGGGCTCACAGGTGGGGAAGGAAGAGGAGGGGGGGGCAAGCTCTGCCAGTTTTGTGTCCTGTTTCGTTTGTGTGTGCATGTTAGTGCGTGTGTGTACGTGTGTGTGTTTGTGCGTGTGTGTGTGTGTGTGTGCGCGCGCGTGTGTATGCGTGTGTGTGTGTGTGTGTGTGTGTGTGTGTGCGTGCGTGCGTGTGTGTGTGTGCGCGTGTTTGTGTGTGTGTGTGTGTGCGCGTGTGTGTGTGTGTGTGTGCGCGTGTTTGTGTGTGTGCGTGTGCGTGCGTGCGTGTGCGTGCGTGTGTGTGTGTGTGCACTTAACATCTGGACCATGGTCAACTGTCATGTCAGACAGAGATTTTGGCAATGAAGCTACACTGCACCCTTGTGGACATATGCAGCACAACATCACCAAAACAAACCCAGATTTCATGTTTGTTAGGTTTTAAGTATTTGTTTCAATTTAAATATGCAGCTTCACTCTTAACCTACTTAACTCTTTTTTAACTTTAAAATTTAAAAGCCCTGTTTTCTAGTTAATGCCTGTTATCACTGCTTTAAATATGTATTCTATCTTTGATTTGAAGAAACATATTTTTAAAAACTGAACACAGTAAAACATGTTCATTAGGCTCCTTTGTTTTGGGGTAACGTGGTCCCTTTATTTATTCATGTTTTTCTATCCCACTCGCTCTAAAATGAAAATGTCCCTTTAAAGCTCTTTCATAAATGATTTATCCAGTCCATGATAAGACGGGCAGAGCCAAACAATATGATTGCAGAAAGCAAACTGGCAAATAACATTGATCCATGCAACACACAGACAGCTAATCAATGAATGTATGTCCTCCCCACACAGGCGGCAAGTCCAGATCAATTCTGAAGTGAGATGAGGCATTGGCAAATGAAGTGAAGCATTTCTGAAGCATATCCCACAGTTGTGAAATGAAATAAATTCCCCAAACATAAGAAAGATCGACTGTGGCTGTTAGAAGTTGCACAGCCAGGTTGCTTAAACCCACAAACAACAATCACGCTTAATGCTTTAATTCTGATTCTTATACTGTTGCTATTCTCTCATATTGATGTAATTGTATCTGTTTTATTCTTGCTGTCTGGTCCTACACTCTGATATCACATGCACTCTGGCCTCACATCATGAACCGAGCAGATGATTTATTGATCTGAACACAGCCTCCAAATAACCCGCACAATTGTTTCATCCCTTCGTCATTATTGCCCCGTGATGAGTCTGGCACCAAAAGTTTAAAAGTCCCTCAAGGGCGTCTCTTCAATGTTGAATTGATAGGCACACTCGTTTTCTGGTTTTGCAGACTTATACGAGGTTACAGGTTGTTATAGGCTACATGGCTGCACAGTCAGCTTACTGACCTGAATTTAATGTCCAGTGGCTTTGCTTTTTTTCTGTATTTTATTTGTAAGTCTGTGTAAAAAGGAACATTTCAGAATCATGTTTTTTTTTTTTTTTTTAATTATGTGAAAGGTGCAGTAAAAGGTGGTAATTGTGCTTTGAAAGATAGATTATTGTGGGTTCCATGCAAATGAAACACAAAGAAATGCTCACAAACGGACACACTTCATTTATTTTTATACATTCATACAAAATAACACACATATCCACCCTTGCTGAAATTAGTTCCACACTTTACTGTGTTCAATTCAAGGCACAAATAGCACACACACCTGCAGGGTCAAAAGAGCAAAAAGCAAAGTAACATTCAGTCTGAGATATGATCCCTTAGTCCAGTCGTAAATGAAAGCCAGTCTAACACAGAAATAGCCTCAGAGGCTTGCCATGGCCCAGATGCTGAGTGAGAACTGCTATAAATAGGAAGTGTTGTTGTGATGAAACTATGTCAAGAGGCACAAGCGGAAAACCACGAGGTCAACATGGAAGCCACAAGTCAGAGATCTCACAGACGTGTCAGAATTAAAGGGTCTGTAAGAAAGTGATTGTATTCTTTAAAGCCGGACCAAGTCAACACTATTATTCCATTAATAATAGTTAAAACTATGGAGAAGTGTCTTTAAAGCCCCTGGTGGCTCTTTGATGTCTATTTGACTTACAAAATCAAACAAGACCATCAATGTTAACTATTCTTATATTGTCATGTTCAATACATGCAACTGCTACCCAGGGTAGGTGTGAGATGATTAGATTTAAATAGCCTTTTTTTTTTTTTTTTTTTTTTACTGTTTCAACAGCAATTTCCACAAAACTGATACATTCGACTGTTGAAAGAAAGCAGGGTACAATTTATTGTTAGAACAAAATACTTACGCAAGACAAGACAAATCAGAAAAGAGATATGACGATGGGGTGCCAAAATCAACACAAACAAAATGTTCCTCGATTGCTGCCTTATTAAGACTTTCATGAGACAATCATCAGTTTCATCATCAGATAACAAGTTGCAGTTGCTAAATAATGGGATAAGATGTTAATTTACATTAAGTTGACCATATAATTGTTTAAAAAAATAAATAGGTCACTAACACCTTAAAGGGTTAAATCAACATAAGATAATTAAAAAATATGGCCGGTATCACTGTTACAGAAAATTACAAAATTAAGTAGAACATTGGCTAATTAAATGCTGCTAAAAAACATTGTATATAGAGGATTCCACACTGCATACCAATAGGTACAAATTACCCAAACTATTATCATTTTAATTATTGTGTTTCAGAAATCTCTTTCCAAATGTGGCAGTAAATGTATTAAAGATTATAGTATTATTGGCTGTTTACCTGCACTTAATGTCAGCAAAGCACAACAAGGACAATAACCAGACGCTTCAAAACACTACCCACTACAGACAGAAAAAAGGTTGTTACCTGAGGAAGAGCATAAAATATTTATTGCCCAATAAAAGGAATCCTCTTCTCGGCTTAGAGTAGTTACATGACACTCTGTTACACAAATGAGAGTGCATACCGTTTGTAATGATTAAACTTCAGGCATTCATCCTGATAAGGGAAGCATAAAAGCCGACTTCCTGAAAAGTATCTCCCAGTAGAAGAGAAGAGAAGTCATTAGTGTCAAAGGAGAGAAGGATTTCTCTGTCAAACTGAGAATTATTTATGAATACAGAGGTTTTTGCATAGCGTACTCTCTGCATAATGCCAATAATGACAACCCTTCAATTGACCTCCCAATGATAAAGTATGTTTGGCTTTCATTTTAAAGTGCAAAGTTATTCAAAAACACAACGACTTTATGGCTTTCAATGGCTATCATTGCTAACTTCATTCACAGTTTGCATATTCCCTTTTTGACAAATGTTTCTTATCTGTGCTTGTATGGGCTTTAAAGCTAATTATTTAACTTAGACGTAATACACATCTTCCTTGTACTAATAAAAAGCTGAATGCATAATGATTAAAACACACCTTAGTCACTGAAATATATGCTGGGTTTTTACTCTAGAACCAGTATCTTATGGTAGATAATTGTAAGGAAACTTGAAGCAGATAAAATTGCTGTGTAACTGTTGTGATGAGTCAGGCGGCTGACTTAATGACCCTGTTCTATCTATGCTACTGTGATATTATGTTTGACCACTAATCATGAGCCCATAATTGTAACGTTTGGCTGTTATGGCTATTAGTTAGCTAGAGTTACACACTCTTGTTTCAAAAGACTCTACTTAGCTGCCTTTCCATTCAAAACTAAAGGAGATTCAAAGAATACAGTTCATTAGTTTAAATACCAATAAAAGTAAAGGCTAGATTTTGAGCAATTTCTCCTAATGAAGTTTCACATTTTTCTCATGGTGTCAAATATTCAAATTATTTTGAAGATTCATATTTTAAAAAAGCTTTTCATAACCAGCCATTTCTTTTCATACAACACTCCCCTGTAATGCATTAAAGCTTCATTTGTGAAGCAGCCAGCTTGTCTTACAAGCACAGGCTAATTAAACCTGTTTAACTATACATTACCTTCCAGCTACACCCAAACAAAGTAAGCTATTTCATCCAGATCCACAGGATAGTCTGTGAGGTGCAGAGGCTCTTTGATATCAAATCTCTCTCCCTTGTAGCTTCTCCAGCGGCCGGCAGGAAGGTAGATGTCACGCTCCTGCTTTCCCGGCTCTAAAACTGGGGCTACCATGAGGTCATCCCCAATCAGGAACTGGGAGTCGATTTTATAGGCTGTCTCATCACCAGTGGCAATCCACCACAGGGGACGTATGATTGGGTCCCCAGTGTCCAGCACCTCGCCGGCCAGCTCCAGGACCCGTGGTGCCACAATACTCTCATGGAGGGCTGTGTATTTTCGAGCAATTTCAACCACCTCATTGTCGTATTCCCAAGGGGGAATAGAAAACTGCATGGAGGGCATGAAGGCTGACAGCTCCAGCCAGCGGATATAGAGTTCTCGATCAGGTAACACGCGATTTCCATCTGTGCGGTTAAGATAAGCATTCCCTCCAATCATGTCAGGTAAAATGAACTGATAGCCAAGGATGCTGATGGTGAGCACTGTGGGGATAAGAGATTTGAGACCCAGCTCATAGCCCCACACAGAGTCTCTGTCGATTGGTCTGAAGAAGCAGGATATGTTCTGAGACTGGTAGCCACTGCGCAGCTCGGCTCGATCATTGTAGGGAATAGCCATTTCTGTGTAGCGTCTTGTGAAGAAACTTGGGTCCCGAATTGGTGTTCTGGTGCTAAATTTCCATGGTAAGTAATTGGTCTCACCTGCATCAAATTTAAAAGATGACACACCATACCTGGTGCGCAGAGTACGTAGCTGGTAGGAAAACCAATCACGGGCCTCTGGATTTGTGAAGTCCAAAATGCCACCAATGCCATTCCACCAGCGCACCAAGGCTGGCAGTCGGCCTGTTGGTTCCATGACAAACAGACCCCTCTCGACACATGTATGGAAGTTTTCTGAGTCGTAGTTGACAAACGGGTGAATCCAGAGTGACACCAAAAACCCATCCGATTTTAGCCTTTGGAACATGGCCGAGGCATTGGGGAACTTTGTTGTGTCAAACTCAAAATCTCCATAGCGGGAAGTGTAGCGATCGTCCAGTTCCAAGTGGCTACAGTTAAAGTTATTCTTGCGTATGCTGGCAGCATACGCCAAGAGTTTCTCTTGGTCAATGTCAGTCTTATGTAGTGCCCAAGTCGACCAGATAGGGTGGCGAAACATGACTTTTGCAGGCACCTTGTTTGGCTTGTTGAAGTATCTGCGGACCATGTATTTGTGTATGGATGTCACATCTAAGCCCACGCACACTCTGTAGCTAAGTTCAGCACATGGTTTCTCTCCTGGGTTTGGCTTGAAGGGACTGTCGTTGTATCTCGCCTGGAAGGACATAGTCTTCTCTGTGTCGTTCCAGCCAAGGTGGAATGGCACAGAATTATTAATTTTGATGGCTGTGGCATTGGATGACAACCAATAACTCTCCAAAATCCCACCAAATTCATTGCGCTTTGAGTAGATGTCACTTGTAACAAAGGGCTTGGGAGCTTCTTGGCCAGAGATAGAAATAGGCCAGTGCTGAATTGCTGACACTGCACCACCATACCAGTGTGCAAACTTGTATGTCATGGCATGCTCAACAGGAATGTCAGGAACCAGCTCCTCCCACCGCACACGGTAGCACTGTACTGTGTCCTTAGGTCGTACGGTCTCAATGAAGAAGTTCAGTTTTCTATCATCGGTGCGTCCACAACTTAACATTTCTCCTTCTTTGGAACATGAATCCAAATCCAAAGTACCTGACCTGTCAAGATTAAGATACAAGAAAATCACAAACCATTTCTTTTAACAGTAAAATAGCTGGCATGTCTTTCCATTACAATTATTGATGTCACTTAAATATGTAAGATTGTTAAAAAAATACCAACCTGAAATCCATTCTGAAAACAATGGATCCTCCCTGGTTGCGGATAATGTAGCCATCTTTATTCAGATCCAGCAGCTGAGTCTTAAGCAGCTCAGCTTTGCGGAGAGAGGCTATGTAATAACACCATGCAGTTACAGCTGCAATCACAAGCACCAGGCCGATTACGCCTGCTCCGACTAAGGGTCGAGTGTCCTTTCTGTGTTTCTGCTTGGGGATAACATCTGTAATTGTGCCTCCTGCTCCTCCTGGTACAACTTGGTACATGACTTGTGCTGTTCAGTGGGAATATCTGAGAGGCGCTGTTCTGCGGATCAGAGGAATGTTTTCCAGGGAACCTGTTGCACTCTGGCCCCTCTGTCTGTTTGCATGCCTGTCATGAGAGAGAGAGAGATAAGAGACATTATCTTGGGCTTAAAGCAATATTTCCTCCCTTCAAAATAAAGCTTTTATTAAGAAAATGCTGTATGGTGCTGGACTCTGGAGCCTCTGTACAGCACAACCACTTGATATTGCAGATCAGTTATGATCAGTCATGAAATATTGACTTTATAACCAGTTAAGTATCAGGCACATCCTGTAAAACAGCTGCAGTCAGATCAGCAGGTGAGATATCAGCCTGTTTCTCGGCCTATCTTTTCTTGTCAGTTCAAAGCCTCCTTTACATTTCAGGTCTGTCTTACATGCGCTGCGTTTCTGCACAAGTGATTTCCCAGCACTTAGAGGTATTATGCTGTCAGGATGTAAACCTTAAAGATGTGTCCGAGATTTAACAAAACAAATCTACTGCCAATTACGCACAATGGGATAAAGCGGATGTTCCCAGTGGTTATTCTAACATATGAGTTCAATTGAGAGAAGACTAATTTGTATGTAAGGAAGTAAGGGTGCAGGAAAGGGGGATTTTGGAACTTAGAGCTTTGCCAATGCTGGGGAGGAGAGGAAAGAATACTAAACTTTGAGGTCCATCAATACAACTTGGTTCATTCTAGCTTTAAAAGAAAAGAAAACATTTGTGACAACCTGGGTAATAAATCCAATAAAACAGACAAAGTTACTTTCTATTGTGTCTACAACGTATCTATCCCTAAGAGCAGGGACATAGCAAACACTTCTAGAGGTAATGAACTGGCTGATGTTAGTTATTTTCGTGTAAGCTAAACGGAAAAGATTAGATTAAAGAGCACAGCCAACCGAGAGAAGTCCAGTCCTGTCTAGATTCCCTGTTTGCTGACTATTGCTAACAGCTATTGACCCCTATCGTCTGCCATGGCAGCAAGGGTCGATTATAAAAAATGCTCACTATTAATTAGCAATCTAATTGACTAATTCTGTGTTCAACCAGCCTTAATATAGATTTCCCTCAACAACAGGAGTGATAACATAAACCTGTCATTAATTAACAGAGAACTAACTGTTGGTTCCTTAGAGATCCACTTATGCTGCTGGCCCTATAGGAATGGAAATTGGCCCTGAAAATTACAAGAAGATTTACTGTACATAAGGCCTATTGAAAATGATTAATGGAAAATGTGAGACTGATAAAAATCACTTGACCTTTAGCAATTTAGTATTCAAAACATCAGTTTGCTAGTAGAACTTTCTCAATTATTAAGGGTATGAGTTTAATGAGTCGAAAACGTTCCCCTGAGACAAAGTTGGTGTATTCAGATTGCAACCTTTAGTCATCCTACAGCCCTAACTTTAAAGGTAGCCTATACAATTGATTAGAAAACCAACTAATCAAGACTTCAACTACCTAAGAATATAACACATGCAAATGAATGTCATGGACATTTCCAATTATATAACTGATATTATGTGCATTATTAAATCATCTGCTGATTGCTGTCCTTGTTTTTCAAAACATTTTCAACCAAAGCCCGAAATTATCCAGTTTGTCATAGGCTTATGACCAAAAAAGAAAGTTAGTCACACTGGTTAATTGAGCTTGAAAATATGACTTATAGAATATTAAACAACTAGTTTATCAATTGTCTTTGACTGAATAATCAGTTATTCCATTAATCATTGCAGTGGTACGGCAAGACCTATTGATATTTTGCAGTAGACTAAATAAATTCTCCTTTTTTCTAATTTGAGTTAGGTATGAGTAAAGATCCACCAGTAGCCTATATATACATAATATAATATGAGAAATATATAATAGCTAATACATTGGCATGAGCCTACTGTATAATATACTAACACAGAGAAAAAGTCAAATGTCTTTTGATGAATTTAGAAATAGACTTATTGTTACAGCTCTTATTACAATACCTTCTCATAAGTAAATGAAGGTTTTAACATAGCCTACTTAATGTTTTTCTCTGAACAAAACTCTTGAACTATAACATGTTTTTCTCTTTGGAAAAAGTGTAAAACCTCAGCAACAGTTTATGCTGACACATTTCTTTGTTTATGGGTCGACATGGTGGGTTCATATTTGCCATTTCAGCCCGATTTACTATCTGTTCTGAAACGTGGGGGGGAAATAAACAGAAAAGTGCTGACACAGTAAGAACAGTGGCATGAGAAAGATTTAGGACATAGACTACAGCCTACACACTGTGATTGTGTGTAATTTGTATGGCGGAATATTATGATAGTCATTTACTCAGATAGTATTTAAATATCTATTTGACTTTGAAGGTATTTTCACAGTGATGGTATTTTCTAGCCTATGTGGCATTTTCCTTTTTGAAACAACTGTTGAGTTGAATTTTATACTTCAGTAGACTTTACAAAAAAACATAAAAGCAATCGATAAATGCACACACAAGTTTATTTTTTTAGCTTATAATCAAACAGTAAGGAACTCTTTGATGTAGACACAGCTCCAAAATAGGCAACATTTTAGCCCAGTGTATGGAAAGCTGTGCGCTGTGTGGTGGGTGGTTCGAGAAAGTTAACGGAGGGAAAATAACCGGGAATGCGTGTCAACTAAGTTGCCTGATATTTTCCTCTCGTAGCCTATCCTGTTTTATTTTTTTAACTTCATGAGATAAAGTTTTTGCCTACCGTACAGCGGCAGCCCCATTCAGCAGCTCCAAGCACTACTTGTTTGCTACAGTTTACAGAACAACACCGAGAGACATGAAGGCATCTTGTTACGTATTCGCCTCGTGTACGCCCATCGTAGCATGGGAAATGTAGTCCAGTCAGTGGAACGGCTCACTTTGTTTCCATCACAAAGATAGAAAACCTCAAATAATAGCGCACACTGGTTGTTAAGTGAGAGGAAAATGAACCAAAACTATGTTTAACATCTTCAGTATGATGAAGTTATCAGCACTGGTGGTAGAGACATTTATTTAGTACTTTAGAAAGTACTCACACGTGAATCAATAAAACTACAATCATCACAGTATACATCTTTAATACTCCTGAATAAAATGTCATAATTGCATCATTTCTCTTTTGCCACTCCAAAGATGCAAAGAAGAGACTTATCTAGACATGACCAAGCTAATAGTAGGATATATATTTAATGTCATTGACATGTACAGATTAGGGCCACAGTGCCTCCTTGGATGTTATCCCCACAAGCCCTTTCTGGCACGATCTCTGCTTCTGATATAATAGTGAATTGTAAAACTGTCCACGCTGTATGTAGTGAGATAATAGTAAGGAGAGGGCAGCCAATTATTCATTCTTACACTTTGTCTCACTGGGTTAATTAGCAGAGAATTAAACAATAGTGGAGTTAACAATCCCTCATTTTGATATGGAACCTCCTGGGCCCGCTGAAGGACCACTGCAGGTCCCCTGTCCCCACTTTGTGAGACGGTGCTCAGATAATGGTCCTAACGCAGGCACTCAGACACAAACTCTGGGTGTATGATGTAGTGTCCCGCCTGGTAGGGCCTCACCACATGGAAGCAGCTGTAGCATCCACTGTTGAGAGAGCGTCAGAGGAACAATTAGGTCTCTGTATTTCTATAGCACTGCAAGAAATCTTTTCACCAAGACTATTTAGATTACACAAAGATCATATGCACCTATAATCCAGGATGCTACTGGATCTAGACCTCCGGTACTGTGTCTGCAGAAAGAGGTGCTGAGGTGCCTGGGGGTTGCTGGTTTTGGGTCTGGTTCGAATCTGAGTACTTGCATGTAGCCTGTCAAAAAAAAGGCATTCATATTTTTTAAAAGAGTGACTAAATTCCCATTGAGGGGTGCACAATTCTATAATAAAGTAATCCTAAATTCCAGGTTCATCATAATGTTGTTAATATGGTAAATCATTATCATTTAACCACTGAAAAGAGACAAAATAGGGAAGTTCAAAATACATTTTAAAAGACTTCAAACATATGCTAACATTCTGCTCACAATTTTTTTTATTTTTTAGAATTTAACATAGCCTACCCAGGCTAACCCATTAACCTTGCAGCAGGCCTAACTCTAATTCTAGCAAGTTCCTGAAGCCTTTTCTATCATATCTTGTCAAAATAAAATTTAAAGAAAGATCTGCAGCTTGATGCTAACAGCTCTGTTATCAAACAGCAGTTTGTGGGTTTATCATTATAGTAGTTTATAACACAACATGTAGGCTACATTTTGTTAGCAATGTGTTGATTACCTACATTAATGTGATTTTCAAGCTACAGTAAAATAGTAAAACATCAACTGCAACTTCAGACCTGAGTGAGAGTCCAAATGAAAAATGGCCACCAGGTGGTAATGTGAATATAATAATGTGATATCAACCTACTCAGTGTTTTCTTTATCTGCCAAAAGGAGACTTTGACTTCCACTAAATCGGTTTGCCAAGGGTTCATTTCTCTGATAATCAATCTTAATGCAAGTCAAATCAGAACACTGTGTATTTATAGAGATAAAACATCATCTGCTACCTTGCTGGGTTCTTCAAAGCTGTGTTGAACTTCAATCCAGAGTCAACAGGAGGCTCAGTCAGCTGTAGTGTCTGTACTCTGTCAGCAGAGGGCAGAACAGGCACTGAGGATGGGTGTCCAACAGGGGGCATGTGGTTTGGTTTGTGGTCTGTGTCCACTGTGTTAGGATAGTTGTTAGGACAAGTTGTACCTGGACTGTGGAATGATAAATGTCTGACAGGGGGGAAGAGAGGACGGCCGGTGTCTGCAGGGGGCGAGGGGTCTGGTGGTGTGCGCTGTGACCTGTAGTTGGGCTGAAGACTCTGGGGAAACAGGAAGTCCTGGAAAGACAAAGAAAAGATGTGCACACATATCATTAGAAATAATAGAACAAAAGAAAAAGAACATACTTTGAAAAAAGCATGCATACTCTCCTTCTTTTGTTTATACTTTCTCCAAAATTGTCTCTTCAGTGCATGCGTTCAGATAAAGCACTCTTGTCTTAGTCTGTGGCTTTTCTCTTTGTATATTTCATTATATTGAAATACAATATTGTTAATATAATATACTTGAAACTAAAAATGTGAGACAGGTTTGTGACAACTTTAAATTTCCCCCGTCTTACTCCGTCACTGCTTTTATTCCCTTATTGATGTACTCTCTCCTTAGCTCTGTTTACTCCATGTCTTGATAAATAAACAGGCACAGGGGAAGTACTGAATAATAGATGGGATACAGCTTTCATGAAGCACAGGGAAATGTAAACAACCAGCCCCCAATTAGAGTAAGACACCTTAGTTGCTCACAATGAAGAACAATAAAGAGCATGCCAATAATAAGTGACCCAATTAGTCCTGTTTGACCTCAAATGCACCACCAGGAGATGTTAAATTCTTCTTCTTCTTTTGTTTGTTTTTCTGTTTTTCCTTGTCTGTTCTCTTTATTGATGACTTTATTTGATATTTTTCCGTTTGTGATTGTTGTTATAAATATAAATATAAATATATTTTGCACTCTTGTAATACAGGGTGAGGAGGCAGGGGGACTTTAAGACTGGAGGGGCAAAAAAATATACATAGAGTCTAATGATTTTCTGTCATTTTAATCTGACCTTCTCTTTAAATATTAAATTACATAAATTACTAAATTGAAGGACTACCATCTTAAAATGTTAATACATTGCAAATGATCTCCTCAAGAGAAAAAATCTCAATGCACATAAATTGCTACTTTGTCCTGTTAAATCTTTTATGAAGTCCATGTGGCTGTGTCGCTTACCGGCCGGGGTTGGGGGTTGTTCCTGCGGTGGGCAGAAGTGGGTCGAAGCTGTTCTCGCTTGGTTCTGCCTGGAGATGCAAACTGCTCCTTATACATAGTGAGGTAAAGCTGAGGAGCCATCTTCACCCAATGTCTTGCTTATTTTCCACTGCTTTGCTTCTGCTCACCTGAAAGTCATGAACATCCTTCACCTCGCCTGTCACCTGTTGGCTCCTCCCTCTACCCCCAAGGTTGCCCTTGCACCTTTTTTGCAAATTGCCTTCTATGTGTGTTTCTTGTCCAACATGAAATTATTTGCTGGGTTGAGCATGCCACGTATTTTGCAAGCAGAAATAACTTTTCCTTTGTTTGTTTATTGCCAAAAAACAGTTTCTCTTTTGCATGCATCAGACTCTAAAAACCATACCTGATACAGGTCAAAGGACAAAAAAAAAAATATGTTCAACTTGTAGCTATTGTGTTGAATCTATGATGTTAGAAGCATCGACAGGTTAGGAGCATCCATGCTGAACCAGAACCACTCGTTGTGCTACCTGAGCACTCAGCCACTAATCCCACTAAGCCCCTGGCCCCCTGCAGAGACACACATACCTGGGGTGACTGTCCATGACCTACCTCCCTCCCCTGGGGCCCCTCACAAACCAGCAGGCACTGATCTGAAACAGACACTCAGCCCCTCAGCTCTTTAGAAGCTTTATAGTTAAAACAGAATCAGGCTTATCAGATCTGTAGAACTGCATCAGGGGAGTGATGAGATTTCAAAGAATCTCCCACCAGTACAAGCAGCAGCACCCAGGGTCACCTCTATTCACTGTCAGCATGCCACATGAGCATCAATAATTTACCAAGCGCTGCAGGGTGCCTTTGTGTCTCCACTGCTCTCACTGAGTTATCTGTGACAGGAACTGGCTGTTCATCTCGCCGCAGAGCCGGGGCCGTGTTTGACAGCCATGTTAAGCTCAGTCAAATCCATGTCAACAGATGCAGAGTGGAGGATGAGAGGAATCAAAATAATGATGTGGCAGGAGCAGGAATGTCCTTCATGGGGGCTCAAATCAGTTTAAATCTCTAGTCTATGTTCTTATCTTTGCTGCACTTTGATGCATGCAACTCTAGAAGTCCTTTTTTATTCTTTTCTTTTTTTTTACTTTACGTCTTCTCCAGACAACACATTCAAGCATGTAGATTTAAACACACCGTAAGATTTATTCATTGTCATTGCACCTTTTGTACATTTTGTGTTTTTATATTTTTTAAATTCTATTTTATATATTTGTAATTGCTTCTTATATTTAATTATTTAAGTTATTGCTTTATATCTCTTGTTAACTGTTTTGCAGCAAAACAGCAAGACAAATTCCTTGTATGTGTGAATGTACTTGGCAATAAAAAACGATTCTGATTCTGATTCTGATGTTCATTTAATAACTAGTTTACAGCACAGTGAATCTGTGTAGAATAAAAGGTACAAAAAGAAGAAAAAAATGTAGAAAGACTCTTATTGGGTTGCTTTGATGTTATGCCATTGAAGCCGGGGTCCAACATTCACAATCCAAATCCTGTGTCCCACACTCCCAGTATTCAGTCTGATTTACTGCTGCTTGGACTTCACTGCTGCTTTGAGCTTTGTGTAGAAAAACCCAAAGTTCTGCAAGAGAGATCAGACAGATTCTATGAGGAAAATAAACACAGCATGCCAAGTGTTATATATATATCTACATATATATAGATATATATCTGTTTATGCTTAAAAGAATGAGACATCATAGTGATCTACATTGAGGTTTGAATGGGAAAAGGATTGGTTAACAAACCTGAATGGCATAATAAATTATCCCCAAGTAGGCTGCAATACAGCCGCCAAGGAAGAGATCAAAGGCTGCAGGCTTTACTCTGAAAGGAAAGTGCATCAGTATCCAAGTGTTTTGTTTAAGTTAAAAAATGCAGGAAAAGAATGTGAAAGCATAAATATTTACCTGTACATCACTATCGGTTGGTTCATTTGATCATAAAATGTAATATCAGGGTCCCTGTTTGAAAAGATAAAGATAATCAGTGCTGTGATTTTTTTTCGTTCTTCTTGCCACAGCCTCAAAAGTGTACATTTTTCTTTAATACCACTGCATGTTACCTCTTGTCTTGTCTGAAGGTGTGTTTATGAACTTGCTGTAGGTAATGTTTGAACTCCTGCTCAAGTGAGTTAACCAGCAAAACATGACCGGGCTCCTTATCCAGCAACTGGGTTGCCCGAGGGACCGATGTCAAGACAGACATCAGATTAGAAATGCGACTGTCGTAAAAGTCCTGCAACAGGAATTTAGATGTGGATTCACAGAGAAATAATTTAGGATACCCTTTTTTTTACAGGTGTACGATATAAAAAAAGAGACAACATTTCTGAATTTAGATTTCTTCATCAAGTAACAAGAGATATAAAACATTTACTTTCCGCTCTTCAAACCTTTTGCATTCCTAATAAATTCAAATGGATTGTTTTGGGTTTTTTTCACGTCCCCTAATTTTAAATAAAAATTATTCAAAAACTGAGATTATTGCTCAGCCACAACGCACAGTACCTATAACCCACCACCAGAGGTCAGCACTTGTCTATGTACAATGAACAAAATAACCCTGAACTTACCATCTGGCCCTTGAAAAGCTGAATATCTTTTGGTGACCCCTTGTGGAGGAAAATAATAAAAGTTAATCACACATTATACTGCAGATAAAATGAAGGACATGTTCATTCTGTGTCCATGAATGTGATCACCTTGTCGGAGAGGTTGTACATATAATGTGCCAGTGCTTCTGCTATGATGATGCCGTTACGCTTAAGTTTCCTCAAGTCCACTTGTGACCTGTGAGAAAGCAAAAAGACAACTGAGATGTGACTCTTTACATCATATTTTCATGTAGTCTCATAGTTACAGAACTTGGAGCATACATGGTGTCTAGTATGGAGCCTCTGAGTTCAGATTTGGGGTCTTCCAGGTGAGACAGAGTGAAGCTTGGTATCCTGCGCAGGCTGTAGCGCTCGTGCTCCCAGGCCACTGCAGACTCCACAAGATTGATCTTCTTGTGGACCAATCCCACCTTCACCCAGGGGAATCGAGATGACACCACCTGAAGGAGGGATCACAGATTGAAGGCTGTGAAAACAGAAATAAGTCTACGTCATACATTTGGACCCCAGCAGTAGAGCTTGTTACCTCCTCCAGCTGTTGAATGAAAGCATGCATGGGAGTGTCAGGCTTAGGAGGGCGGGACACATGCATGTACAGTTCATCACTGTTGGCCAGTGTGTCCAAACACAGAACAAACGCCACATTGTCATGGAGCAGGCTGGACTCTGGAGAGAAAAAAAAGAAAGTTTGGATGAAGTACCTCAAACTGGGTGTGGCTATAATCAGATATGTAAGCACTTTAGCATTTCCATTCATATGTCAAATGGCTTGAATATTTCAACTCACCAGCGTGGTCCAGATTCTCTTCAATCCATCTCTTTGTGCCAAGAAAATTATATTTCCCCCCTCCGGTTAAAGAGAACATTAAATGATATCTGAAAGACAACAAGGAAATATAAAAATGGTCAAATACTGTAAAAAAAATAAAAGACATTGTATCAATAACTGACCAAACACTAGGTGGATTATAAGATAGAGACTCCACTACATTTCAGAGCCAAAAACTGTTCTTCGGCTCCAAATGTGTTTGATATTTTTGATATTGTCTGTCAATTGTTACTTTGCAAATTCAGATCAATAAAAAAGATAACAAATAAATAAATGGTGTAATATTATAGGCTAAAAAAAGCAAATAAGATCTGCACACCAAGGAGCTCCCGTTTAAAGGATTTATCGACAAGTGACGTCTGGAGCCAACATGCTGTCACTCATCAGACTTCAGAGTGTATTTTGTGAGTTGCCATATTAAATATTCAAAGACACACACGTGACCCGACACTGCTGAAATGAATCATTTTCTAATCAGGTACTAAAGACATATAATACATTATATATAAGTAGCATACTATCATAAAGCTAATTCAATATAGAATCATTCAATAAAATGCACAGTGGAAGTGCCTATACACACAGAGAACAATAAATATCAATATGCATACATACTGTATACCTGACGAAACTGTGATGAATACCAGATAAATCCAGCACCACGTTAGGGATGTTCATGTCTTTTTTTATTTTTCTTTAATAATATTATAGGCTCACATAAGATAAGAACTTTATGATCAACCGGAGGATTTACAAATAAATGTAAAAATATTGCCATTCTACAAAATGATTACTTTTATAATAAGAACTTTTAAAAGTTGCAAATACAGGAATAAAACCCCGTAACAAGGTCTTTCTTCACTGTGGTGTTGATATTTACACTTGTTGAATGAGTTTGGAAATCAGTGTTTGTAACTCACGGCGGTCTGGTGCTCGGACTTCTGTAAAGCTTCTGAAACAGACGCACCAATTCCAGCAGGATGGTGACCCCACTGCCATTCGAGTCTGCTCCATAAGACAGCCACTGTGATACACACAGGAAACACACACACTGTTTATGAGCATAGTATAACACTGCAGAGGTTATCATTTCAGTAAAAGTGAGGGGAATCAAATAAACAGTAAAACAGGGTTGGAACTTGTCTTAGAAATGTCTTAATGAAGGGTTTAATCATTCTGAAGTGACTCACTGGTGCCAGCCCGTAGGAGTCATAGTGGGCAGTGATGACAATGGTGGGTGGATCCTCGCCGGCTCCAGCTAGAACTCCCTGAAATAAACATCAGCAGTGCAGAACTGAGGAAGAATCCAAAGCTAAATCAAACCTATTGAAATTCAATCATTTAAAAGCATTGGAAGGTTTTTACTCTTCTTTTCTGGACAGAAAGTCTCGACCCTCACCTCCAGTGTGACTACAGCGTTGTCATTGAAGGCCTTTATCGGGGTGTTGTTGCTCACAAGGATCTGAAAGGCGGTGGCTGTGACCATACTGCGAAGGACTGACAAAGTGAAAACATACAAACTTCACTCCAAACATGTTGTTTTCTAAGGCTCATTCTCTCAAACACAGACTTTTTTTTTTTTTTTTTAAACTATGCTCCTTTTACCTCTGATAAATACAGATGAGGTCCGGGTAGCTGCGGCCTGCTTGACCTCCTCATACATGCAAAGCAGCTGTTCATCCTCAGGTGCCACGTACACAGGCATGAGGGTCTCCTTCAGCAAGACTGCACTCTCGCTCACCATGAAGAACTGAGAGGGGGAAAAGGGATTTTATAGACACAATTCTGTCTCTAAATGTCTACAGGTATTGTTATATGTTCTGTGGAGAGATGGGGGACACCAGGAATTAAGTAAGTAAGAAAATGTGAATTATCTGATGGATAAGAAAAGACATTTTAATTGACTAATTTCCTCACAGTTGGTCCCACAGCACAAAGGTGTTTCTGGAGAGCTTATTACCTGTATGCTGTCATGGGGGATACTGGAGATATTTTTGGGCAGCAGGAGCAGAATGGCAGCAGCATTTTGTCTCTGAGCCTCCATGAATTTCTCGGTGGTGAAGTCCATCACCTTCATGATGACGCAGCGACGGGTTAGCACCGGCTCGTCCACTGAGCGTGCCTCTGCAACCACGATGGCTCCACGGCAACCTTAGCAAGAAAATCAAAAGGGGGGGGGGGCAAGTGTAAAATAAAGATTTGATCATACATGCTCTTCTGCTTAATAAAGTCACAAAACACAAGTACTGTACTTCTATACATCTAGAGGGAAATCAGACTATTTATCTCCTTTGATTTTAACTGCCCGCTGACATATTTTTCAGTTTTTACAATTCACTCTCATGTCTTGAATTTTGTCACAGTAGTTCCAATACTAAAGTAAAAACTGTACATAACGTATAAGTCCTACATACAGTGTTCTATTTATTTAAAAACAAAGAAGGGTTTTAACAGAAATTACAGTAAAAGACAACCTTCTGCTAAATAATAATCATAAAACATTATAAAGATGATATAACTTAGATCATTAAGGAAAAACAAATACAGAAAATGCCAAAAATTTGAATTTGTTTGTCTGATTATTATTTTTATTTTTTATTTTTGTTAACTTATCTAAATAAACAATGTTCTAAATAAAACCTATATAATAATAATATTCATAACTTTTTTTTTTAAAATGTCGCCTTGTCCAGTGGCTTGTTTATTAGGATATGGGACTGCACAGCTAAGGTTAAAAAAAAGATAGGAAAATTGTCGGACTCACCTTCTTGGCTGCTAAAAGATTATTTTTGGTAAACTGGAAGATTCGAAAACCAAATTGTTTCTCAAAAGAAATATGATTTCTTCCATTTCTTTATCTTTTGTGTATGAAAGAATAATTAATACTATTAGTGATATAGAACACAATTCTGGAATGAACTGGGATCAAATTTGGGAAAATCTTTCACCGTACGCTACTATTACATTTTGAAATTCACAATTCCTTTGACAATGATTTGAAAATTGTTTCAATAAATACAGATGAAACAATATGTTCAGGACTTGAAGGTCACATTTTCAAAATACACTTTACCATGTGTATTGAGATGTTTGAGAGGGTACACACCAAAGCTCATTCAACACCGGAAGTGTGGTTTTGAAATAATAACATTATTTATATTCTTGAGGGAATAGCTGAATTCAAATAGTGATCAAGAAAATGGGCAGCTACATTAAAGGCCACATATTATGTAAAATACACTTTACCATGGTTTTCCAACACTAATATGTGTTTTAATTAGTCTACAAACCCCCCTATTGATGAGAGAAGTTCTTCCTCTCCATCTTTCGCCTGCTCCACTTTTTAGAAAAAGTGGGCTCAAACAGTCCATTTGGAGACTTACCCTTTGTGACATCACAAAGACCAGTAACCCCTCCTCCAGGTGGATAACACTCCCACAGCTAGGTGTTTGTTCTGCCCTCTGAGTCTGCCTTCTCACCGTAAAAAAAAAAGGGCATGGAGCAAGAAAGCCAAAGCCACCTCATCTTCCAGAGAGGGGGCGTGGTCAAACACAGCTCATTTACATTTAAAGCTACAGACACAGAAACAGCCTGTTCTGAGCAGGGCTGAAGTAGAGGGGCTTATAGACATGATGGATCAGAGTGGATTTTTTTAACAAGAAACTTCACAGACATGTTTAGGGGAGCTCTGCAGCGTATTTAAACTAGTTAAAAAGGAGAATAATATATTACCTTTAAAATGTAATGTAAATGTAAAATGACATTCTGTACTGTGTATCCCTCTATTGTGTTACATGTTATTTATAATGTCAACATGTACTGTCCTTTTGTTGTTGTTGTAGTCGGCATCTGTTTGAGGTTACTATGTGTATGTATGTGTCTAACCAATTAAAATTAAAATAAATATATATAAATGAATCAAACCGTTATAGGAGGAGCTCTATTTTGAACTACTTGACATCTTAACCATGACAAGGAAGTGGATACTGCTTTTTTTGTAAGAGGTAACAAGCATTCAAAGATGGGAAAGTCCTAATCCAGAAAGTCAGCGGTTAATAATGGCTGTAAGGTAAGTGTAGTGGAGTAACACGTACAATTCACTCTCTTAAAGGTAACTGAATGAGAGTATAGAGTACTATATTATGAAGCTCTCAAGTGAGTACCTAAAAATGAGCAAATGAATGTAATAACTTAGCATCAGAACAGGTGAACTTACCATGCATATGTTGTGCCAGGCTGTACTGCTGCATCCTGTAAGCTCTGAACTCGTAGGAGGACACGGCAGGAAGAGCCGAGGCGTGAAGCCCGTGGACGCAGAACAGCAGCAGAACAGCAACTACACATAGCTCTCTGTGCAACATGCTGTCACACCCTGACCCAGGATTTGTTACCGTTTCAATCTTCAAGGAAAGACGTTACAATTAGTAAAAAATTAAATTAAATAATGAAATTAATGGAGTTCAAAACCTATAAGAGATATCCTTGAAAAATGAAGACAGTCCAACCATCTTGCCTTGTGCTACCATAGTCCAAGCTAACTAAAAATGTTTGAGTCCTATAACAAAGAAGTTGTCCTACTAGTATATTTTAAGGCACAGAAATGTCCCTCACCTGTCTCCCAGGACTCCCCGTCTTCTCACCAAGTCTTCCTCAACTAGCAGCGTGGACACAAACTCGTTCCTGGGCGTCTCCTGAAGGTAAGCCACCATTCACCATATGCTCCCAAGGGATCAACTCAAGGCTAATCACTAAAACCCAACCCCCCACCCTCACTATTCCTCTATCTATTTATCTGTACATCCCTTCTTCCTCGTCCTCTCTTTCTTGGCTGCAGTGTTACTCTCTTTACCTCCCGCAGAGAAAACAGATTGAAACAGTCCGACTGAGGTGGAAAAACTTATTACAACTAACAAATCACTGCATTTTCTATCACACAAAACATGTGTTGAAATAAGAAGATACAGAAAGAAAACATGGGGCACTCTCATTTCTGATATCTAGTCTTTATTTTTGATATGTTGCACTATACACAGAACTTTAACACTGTTAAAATCTAAATGGAACCAGATCACAATCATCATAAGAAGCACCTGACAGAACAAAAAAAAAAAAAAAACATAAGTCTGTGTAAGAATTATTTCCCATTCTTAATAAATTAAAAACACATACCTGAAAATAAATAGCTTCTGTTACAATGCATTACTTTCAATTCGCTATGTGCAAAGACATCGGTAGCCAAAAGTAGTGCACTCAATAGAAGACGACTGCAGCGAGTCAACCTGTTAGGAGGATGTTCAAACCAAATCAGTCCGTTGCACAGTCAGTCCTTACATGTTACACACAGCTACTGGTCCAACACACAGCTCAGTTAGTCGCTGCATTGGCATTACATGACCTGACCACTTTGTCTCGTCCCTACTGAGTGCAGGTCATTTTTCTTTTATCTACCCACATGGCACCTTATTTGCAAATATTGTTTTTGAAGCTTGCTTACTTTTGTAACTATAATGCTATAGAAACATTGAGCCTGTATTAGGTATAGAAAGGTACATGTTATCAGACAGAATTAACATTTGTCAGGAGGATTTAGTTGTGTTTACTCTACATACAGTAATATTCGGAGTAAATACATAACTTTCCTTTTTTTACCTCCATTCAGTGAATGACATAAAAGGGGGGTTTGTCCTTTGTCTATCTATCTAGAAATCTTTTTTTTTTTTTTTAAATGAAAACCTCAAAGTTGTAAATGTGCAAACTAAATCAGCAGACATACATTATGAAACAATGATGCAAATTATTACAAAAACACTGCAGTACACCTACAAAGATGTAAGAGTCTTCATGCTTCACGCAGTACTTCCACATCCTCATTTCAAATCCCTCGTAGGTGAGTCAAAAGAATATTCTGAATGTAACCAGGAGAGAATAACTTACATCACAGTGTAAAGTGCACACATATTCAGAACTGTAGTCACATTTCCAGATAGTTTACTCACAAGGAAATTAATCAGGTTTAGTGTTTGAATGTGCAGAACGTATGAGGGGGGGTGGTCTAGCTTGATCTTCCAGGACGATTTGTTGCATTGCAGATTTACATGCAAGTGACTTTTAACATTTACTAGAAAAACACTGATGTGTGCAGAGCTCTGGAGATGTCTTTGGAGTGATGTAAACATGACAAATAACCAGTTTGCGTTCCTCACAGCGAGGACTACTTCCCTCTGCACATCAGGGACAACATCCATTGGCATGACGTATCGACAATACACAGCTGTGTCCGGTGCTACATAGACAGTTCTTGTCCCAAAAAAAAAATGAAAATATACAACAAAACAAACAAACTGACATCAAAACTTTAAAATGAGGGGGGTACATTATATTATTTCCTCTATTTCTATTTATTTCCTGAAAAACAACAAACATAATTTCCATAAAGATGATATGGAGTTATTAAAGACATTCCTCAAAATTACAAACCAAATGTAGGAGCAAAATTGCCAAGCTTTTAAAGGTCACATATTTTTCTAATTTCTAAGAAGTTTCAAATAAATCTGAGAGCTCCACAAAACATGTCTGTGTAGTTTCTCGCCAAAAATCCACTTTGATCCCGTATTTTAGAATTCCTTTAAACGCCTCTATTTCAGCCCTGCTCAGAACAGGCTGTGTCTGTAGCTTTAAATGCAAATTAGCCGTGTTTGACCACGCCCCTCTGGAAGGGCTTGGCTCCGGCTTTCTCGCTCCATGCCGAATTGTTTACAGGGAGAAGGCAGACTCAGAGAGCAGGAACAAACACCTAGCTGTGGGAGTCTCACCCACCTAGGGGAGGAGATACTGCCCTTTGTGATGTCATGATGTCTCCAAACGGACTATTTGAGCACACATTTACTGAAAAGTGGAGAAGGCAAAAGATGGAGGATGAACTTTTCTCATAATTGGGGGTTCGTGGACGATGATGCCATGATGAAGTGTATTTTACATAATATGTTACCTTTAATGTAGTTGCCCATGTTTTCTACAATGAATTCAGCTATTCCCTGAAGAATATAAATAATGTTATTATTTCCGGTGATGACTGCCATTCTGACCTTCTCAAACATCCACTCATGTCGGGGTTAACATGGACAGGAACAAAAGACATTCACACTAACTCATGAGCTGTAATCAGTTCTAATAACTGTTTCTCTAGATCTACTGGTTTTACAGTGGTGAACTAAAATGTAACTTAGACTGTTTTTTAAAGGACGCCTCATATTATGTTTCATCGGCACAGAACGTGTACAGGTCTAAATCAGAAGCAGTAAATTATCTGCACAGGCTATTCATTAGGACAGGCAACATGCAAAACTAGTTTTGTTTCAGTTCCTTTTTAACTGAATTTAAAACAATTAAGCAGAACAACCTTTGTGTAACAGACAAAAAAAACCTCTGGAATGATGTCTTAGTCTAAGCATTAGTGTTTTAACAGCAGCTTGATATTTGAGCACTAACTTTCCTGGACATATTTAGACACACACACACACAGATTATTTTCAAATTTGACACATTTACACAGAAGGACGAAGCAGATTGGCTGAAAGAAAAGAGAAAGAAAAATGGCCACTACAAAACTTCCCATCCCTTCTTGTCCATCTCATGGGAGCATCAGTAGATTTCCATGGACCATGCGATGTCACAGTAATGTCATGTTGTTGTCATTTTTTTCTGTCGTCCCATTTTGTTTTTGTTCTCCCATAACGTCTCACAATCCTTAAAAAGGTCCGTGTAAACCAAATATCTACAAGCATTAGATGGAAGTCCAAAACAAGAGGAGCAAAAGTAACACGTTTCCCATCGAGGTAATGTTTCTGCCATCAGTCGAGTCCTTTTTGATCCAACCATGCAGAAGAACGATGCACACATCCAACCATAGGAGGAACGTGCACAGGTACTGTACATATTAACTCTTTATCTATTTACCATTTAATATTTTAGCTTCTATATCCTTGTTTTCCCTTTGTGCCATAGCCAGACGATAGTTTTTCCTCTGTGCTGCCACTCTGGTCAGTGGTTGGCCTTGGTGCAGTTGGCAGGAAGGAGATTTATTTTGAAGGGGTCGGGAATGGTGCTACTGGATTTGACAGGCTGTGGAGGGAGCAGCCTGGCAGCACATGCAGGTTGGGTTGACTGCTTTGGGGGGGATCAGATCCAAGTCCTCATCATCCGGGATCTCGTCCAGGCGGTACCCGTCCTTCAGGAGCTGGATGTTCAGGTCCTGGTTGATCTGCTGCAGGAGGAGAAGAGCAAAAAAACAGTATCAGTAGAGCTTCAGGATAACGTATACAAAGATTAACTTTGCAAGTTAAAGTGGAAATTATATTTCTTAAATTATCAACAAAGATGTTCAAAAAGTGGTGAAAAATGACTACAAATAAAATAGAAAATGATATATATTTACGAGTAACATGTAAATATATCAAATTAATATAATTTTATATAAATAGGAGGAAGAAACTAAGAGCACATTCAGGTGGGAATGGGTACAGAGACAAGGCAAACACGGAGAAGATTCTACTCTGGGAGGAAGAAATGAAAAGGAGTTTGGATGAGAAACATGGACAGCTGATTACAGATGACTGTGAACATAAATGCTAATCGAAGTCCAAATCAATGTTTTTAATGGGTGCACACAAATACCTGGTGTGGGTGGTGTGACAATGGAAGTTGGTGATCAAGTGTTGATGTTTGTGGATTCACCAAATGAGGCTGTGAAACAGTATAATGTGTTTATAGATACCTGGTCCCTCAGACATCTCACCTCGGCTGAGGAGTATCCTGATGAGGAGTATCTGGACATGTCGAAGTCATCATCGCTGAAAGACAGGAGACATCGGCAGTTAGACACGGACTCTCAAAATAAGAGTATTAAAGTCACATGCTTGAAAAAATTAAGTTATGAATGGTTAAAAGGGGAGGTTTAGGAAAAAGGTGCTCCATTTCAAAAACTGGTTCAAATCAAAGTAGCTAGGGAAGCCTAGCGGTTATGTAGCGCTAAAACAATCCTCATCTCAGCGGCATTGGGTTCAATTCTGACCATTGCTCTTTACTGCATGTTATTCCCCACTCTCTACTCCCAATGTTTAAAAAAGGCCCAAAACATAACTTTAAAAAAACAAATTAAAGTAGCTGAGGTTGACGAATCCAAGTATACAAACAAAAAATGGAAGAGCCTACATTTCCCATAATGCAACCCTCCAAGGTGCTGTTCTACGCTTCCTTCATTTTATTGGTGATTGAGAGAGTTCACATTAACATTTCTCTAAGTCGGTGCATCAATTTGGAAAGTCGGAGAAAACTGTTGGTACACAAGTTGGCCAGCTGACAAACTTGACGTCATTTTACACTTAAAAAAGACAGAACAGAGTTAATTTCATTTTGATGGCAATAACTTTATACATTTATTTTTCAACTATAGCATTTCTTTAGATATAAGGTTGTAATAATGTTTTTTTTAATCCGAATAGAATAAACAAGATTTATTCTGAGCAATTAATCCTTATCTTTATAGCAACCGTGTTGTTTCCATATTATAATTTAAAGCTCATACCATCAGAAAAAAAAACTTCAAAACTTGGAAACTGAGACCCTCCAAGAAGCACGTGAAGGCTGAGTATTGACCCAGAATGTAATGCAGATTTTCTGGTTGAAATAAGTTATCTCTCTCAGGGTTATTCATAGTTAATAAGGCTTAGACAGTCTGATGACATCATCAATGTTTTTTTCATGGTTGTGAAAAACTTCTCTAATGCAATACAAACCTCTGTTTACATTATGCTGATCATACCAACCGATGTCTCTCTTGTTTGTGCTGGCCAAGGTCTCTTAGGGCGCACTCACACAGGGCAATCTGTAGTGTGCCTAAGCACGCTTCACCCCTAAAGTTTAGTTCATTTGACTAGTCTGAGTGCTCCGATCCGTGCTCAAGCACGGTACACTTCCTTGGCCTGTCGTGCTTGTAAGAGGTGTGCCTCAGCACGATACTGTTCCTGCACAAGCACGGGTACACAACATGAACAGCCTTCATTAAAGAGAAATCCCAGAGTGTTACTGTGCAACTTTATCTGACTAAAAATAATCCACCAAGTCAGTCAAGTAGATGTCATATTCTCTGTGTAGTTCTTCGATGTGCGGACGCGGACTGTCTGTCTTGTAAACTAAGCATGCTTCATAATAACATAAAACCATGCATGTATGTTGTATTACGACGTTATGAACAAAAGGCCCGGTTGGTCCTGGAGCAGTTCGAGTGCAGACTAACGGGGGAATGGGGAGGGGGGACAATCATGATTAAGCAAGGTACGGGACAACTTTGCCTAGTGTGCTAGTGCGCCCTACAGCAGGCCAAACTGCTGTAGTCTCTCAGTTCCTAGTGGTCTTAGTTCGACCCTTACAAGTTATTTCATAGATTATTTGATCAAAAGATTAGCGATAAAATGCTATACTAACTAACCATCTTTTCACCCAAATGAGTAATCTGTCTTTCATTCTCTGTGTGCAAACAGAACAGAGCAATTGTGCGAAGGCTGTACACGTGGATCTAAACTGTGGACAATAAACAAACGGCTGTGTTTGTTTGTTTGTGTGTGTATGAGTCAGAGGCTGGTCAGAGGGTGTGTATGATGCAATAAATGATGATATAAGCTTGGTTGGCTGTGTGAGTTGAGTGCTCATTTGACATGAGATGGTTTCCCTCCTGTTGTTGCAAACAGGGGGCACAAAGAGTGGGGCTCATCTGTGTCAAATACAGACCTGCTGGGACAGAGGCCCTCCCTCTGAGCCGCTTTTCCCTCTGCAAATCCTCACCCTGCTATTCTCTAATCCTGCGCCCAGGGAGAGGCTTTTTTAGGCTCCCTTCTGTTAAGAACTCTCTCAAGTTGATTTATGTTTTAATGTTCAATCGTACCACATTACAACACTGTCAAGTTGCCTCTTAGGTCAGAGTGAAATGTTGTTTTCCTGTCTGTATCTTTTTGTAGGTGTAATAGATTTTGATGCGAAGAATCAAAATAATATTCATACCTGTCTGTGTCCAGCGCTACCAGGGGCTTCTCATCTGGGCTCTGGTCTAAAGAGGAGTATCCTTTGTTTGGCACCACCAACCTAAAGCCCAGAAAACAAGCATCCATCACTATTATATTTATATAATATATAAGTATTTCAATGCATTTTACACCAACAACAATACTTCCAAACATTTCAAAACATGCATGAAGTGTGATGTAAAAGAGCTTCATGTTAAACAGGATATTTGTCCCAAGTACGGCGCTCCTCTTAAAGGCGAAAATGATCCAAAAATTGGGGCTAATCTTTAGCCTTCAGAGTGCATGCCTTCCCAGATTATCTTTCCCCCTCAGAGACTTGGGGTCCACACCAGGCCGCCGCCTGTCTCTCTTATATTTCCACTAATCCACCAGGAAGTGGGATTAGACAGATGAGCCAGTTGTCAATAATGTGTGTTGGCTGGGTTTATGCTCAGTGCTCTGACTCCTTTATCATCGTTCATGCTTGAAAAAATTTTTTCCCATCTCTGAATGAAAAGCTGTATTTTATGTTTTTAATTGTGAATGCAGATTGCATCCAAAATAATCATGCTTTTTGTAGCAAGACATGAAGTCCTCATGTTTTATATTTTACGTGGTTGTAGTATTTTACATGAAACGTGGTGCAGAGGATGTGAAAACACATATTGCTTGAGATGCTCATTGGTAATAAGAGTAACATTTGTGGTGGACTTGGTCTATACAAATGGGGGGAAAAAACAGGAAGTAGAAGCAATTACCTTGTCCTGGCATTTTTCTTGGGTTGTTGATTGACAGGACTTCCCACAGTGCCGTTCTTCACTGAACCCTTCCTGGCGAGGTCTCTCTGTTTCTCTGAGCAACCACAAGATGTGATGTCATCAGTAATGTTACATTTATATGGATATGTTTGTTAAAAATGTGACCAAATACATTTTACATATAAACAAGCGTTAGGTGATCCCAGTATTTATATGTATATACATTTGTGTTCAGATAGATATTCATTGTTGTGGGTTTTTTGTGGGTTTTTTTAAAGGTTTATTTTTGGGCTCTTTATGCCTTTGTTTTGGAACTGCGGAAAGGAGCCATAGGTCAGATTGGAACCCGGGCCGCCTGCTTTGAGGAGTACAGCATCTGTACATGGGGTGCACGCACTAACCAATAGGCTACTGGTACACCAATGATTGTGTTTTAATACAAATGATATATTGTAGAAGTAAACGCATTCTTAAATCTCTCTCTCTCTGCAGTGAATTCAGGTCAGGCACAATTGTACACTTCACATGTAGTTTTTGTCCATGCCATTACAGCCCTGTTATGTTTATTACAATTTTGCTGCAAATATTTTTTATATACTTTGTTTATTAAAGTCTGCTATAGAGGACTTAAGCCTCTGTACATGGGGCACGCACAATAACCACTAGGCGACTGGCGCCCCAGAATGTAATGGTTGTAATACCTATTTGGACTTGCAGTGGTGAGGGCTTGTAGTTCATGGCCACGGTCTCTCCCTTGCCGTCAGGGTCGGCCTCTGAGGTGGAGGATGCTGCTGGGTCCTGGAAAAAGAAATGCAGAGTAGAGAGCATGTTAGTCCTAATAATACAACACTCACGATTTGGGCTGTCAGTAACCACAAGTTTCACCCTTAAACGATACAATACAATAGGATATGATACGATTGCTGTTGTTAAAAAGTCTGCAGCAATAACACTTTGGTTTTTTTTCAAGTCAGTGGCCTGTGATTTATATAAGGCAATATCTCATACATCATTTTAAAATTTATAGTCATGCTTATTTCAAGTCACAATAAAAAAGGACAAAATGATTTTACGTCATTACTGATCTCTTTTATACATTCAAATTAAGAGCATTTATTCTTTTTAACCTAAAGAAAAAAATAAAAGCATGAATCAGTTGTCTGATAAATTAGTTAGCAAGGATGACAGTAGGATCCATAATTTACTCTTTGTATTGATGGTATTGTATAAATGATAATTGAATCGATAATGAGATCCACATTAATGATCTGTGTTAACCTACATAAGCCTAAATAGTGATAGTCGACTTTAGTACGATATTTTCATCTCAGGCATTTATTACAGTGGCTCCTATCTTCATGGTCTTTCATATTACTACAGTGTCACTGTTGCAGTTTTTGTTAATTTGGTACCTGAGAGGCATTAACCTTGAATAGAAGCTTTTTGCTAGCAATACAACTAAATCAATGTTTACTTTACTTCTATTGAGCACCTATAATTGAAAACGGTCTTGAGGGCACAATTTACTCAGCACAGAGAACTACCCGCTGATTCATCACTAGACTAGCACGGCCCTGAAAATCTGCTCTTTTTTTAGGACCTGCTTGTGTTCAATACCATGGCGAGATTTCCCAAGCCTATGTGTGACTATAGCTGCCTGCTTTGCAGTATCAATGGGCTCGAGTGTTCTGCCTATGTCTCTGGCTCCGTCTCTTTTATGAGTGAGCAGTGATGGCATTGGGAGGAGGCCATGGGAGAACAGAGGGGGTTGCTGTTGGAGCCTCTTGGTTTCCCTCAGTTTGAGAGAGCGGGGAGCTGGGCCGCGCTTGGCCTGCTCGACTGACAGAGCTCTACATTATGTTGATTCTACAGGCTTCCCCTTGTTGCACTCTGAGGGACTCTACAGGCCACATGGGAGAAGGCCTCCAGGGGTATTGGCTTTCAAAAACTTGGTAGTCCGTCCAGAGAAATGGCTGCTATATGCAAAGGATCAAGCACATTAGATCTTCATAGTTAAAGCTAAGACTTCATGTCCCACTGCTATAAACTGAGATAAAGTGTGTGCCCTTACACATTTTGAAAAATCTCTAATCAAAGTGTTGGATGCCTTAAAAGAACATGATTGGCTTAGTCATGTTTTTTTCAAAAAAAGGCTTAATTTTTGTTTTTAAGAAACCTGAGTGTCTTTGAAGAGTGCATAATGTGATTATAAAATAAATGGGTCCCGACACAGATATGCCTGAATTTATTTCATCCAAACCTGAAATGCTTCAACAATTAAGACCAGTACCATGAGACAGATAGAGCTTATCCAAACTCTTAAGGCCATGAAAAATTCATGAGCATTTAGCAGAGAGATGCTTATTTTGCATTTCAATTTTCATGTAGTGCATTTAAAAACAAGCTTAAGTCTAAACGTTTAAGTAAAACAGTATCCCTAAACACAACATGTTAGCATACATGTATTTTAAATGTGCAGCCAACAACAAAAATCAATCTCTAACTGTGAGGAGGGGGGGGGGACTCCTTCCATGCCCTGCCCAACAATAACAAGAAATGACAGGCTGAGTGGTCCAACATGGCCGAATACACCTACATAGGATACAATGTTCTCATCCTCATCTGGTGTCGAAGCATTGTTCACTTAGGTGGAATAATTAATGAGAGCTGCAACAGTGAATACATTATGCACACTGGTACTGAAGGAGCAGGGAAAGCACAGCACACAGATGAGGTATCCCCATTGAAACGAGCACAAACATGAGCGCGTTCTGTTCTCTGACAGGCCCCTTCCCTTGGATCATTAGGCTTACCCAACTGTTTTTTTTCTGTTTTTACTCTTGTTTTTCCCATTTCTCTTCCACCATGAAAAGATACTGTGACGATGTAGGGTCAGACAAATCCCTTTGAAATTTTTCAGCAGCGCTTGACAGTGAATTATGAAAGGGATTCAGTATTAAGCTGTCTTTGACAGAATGCACTACTTGAACATACAACAGCACAGTTGCTGGAAGCAAGAAGCAGGAACCCCAAAATAAACGAGTTGAATCTCCTTTTGAATTATTACAGCTCACTAGATATCAGTCTTAGGTTTGGTCAGAAGCTCCAAGACGTAGAAACGCACAAAATAAGTCCTTATTTGGGCAATGCAATAAATCAAAATGTCATTGTTATTTTGATAGGAGCAATGGTAATAAACATAAAGCAAAAGTCCGAATTGATCCTGATTTTTTAAAAAGTATTTTATGAAAAAAAGGAAAGCTTTCTTTTCACACTCAGCATGTGTACATTTTACCTTCATTATGGCCAATTAAGGGATAAAAAAAAAAAAAACTTATTTTGGATTCAGGAAATGTAGCAATCTGAGGGGTTGTGTTAATCATATGTGCTCTTTAATAAATGTTTATTTATCACACATCAGAACATTATCCCAATATTATAACCAATGCTATTGCACAGCGGGTATGTCTCTTCATCATGAGGGCCTAGTCCTTATATTTATCTGATCCCTTGTTATGTCCTTATTTTGTTGAACAGGCACAAACATCAGTAAGTTAAAGTTGTTCATATTAAAAGCCCATCATTCCCTGTATAAGCTCATATGTGTGTGCTGACAGCCACTAACAAATGATTAAGAGAGGACCTTTGACATAAGGGGTGACACTTTGATTTTGAATTATCAATATAAAACACAGACATACATGACCGCTGTGGCCCTGACCTTCAATATGAATTCACAAACAGCTACATGCACTGACCCAAGGTTACACAAACACACTTATAAATGAAATGACCTCTTAGTTTCATCAGCCTGTGCTTCTGTTCGGAGTTTCCTATACTTCCTCTGATGATGAAGAGCCACAAGGTTGCTGACACAGCACAGACACCAGGCCATTGGTAGGATTATACATCATGGCCTGCTGCTGGCCAATAGCAGACTGGTACATCAGGTGACCATCCTATTATATATTATCTATCACTATAGAAAGGATCAATAAGCTGTGTCTCAATCTCAATTTGATGCCTGTAAATCTGACATACAGTAAGTAGTTTTAGCATTCAGTAACATGTCACTTAAAATTGTGAACGATGATAAAGCCTAGTGCCGAAACGCATCTGCTGCTGTTGCTGCCTTACCCGGATAAAAGAAACCTAAAGGCCATTTGTGTGCTGACTTTTTGTCTCTTTCCTGTCACTTAAAATGGTCCCTGTGCTTAATAACAGGCCAGGTTGTAAAAGGGATATCATGTTTGACTCAATAATTAATTCAACTTCATACAAATGTATTAATTACAGAATAAACAAACACCTGCAATCACAATATAAAGCTTGAAACATGTAACAGATTATGGACCTTATTTCAGCAATCTAAATGTGTGGGGGGAAAAAAAACCTTTAAAAATCAGCTTTATTGTGAGAAATCCAATCCTTAACAATTAGGCAGGTGCCATGTGCATTCAAGCGGTTTAGGAATCACAATGGCGCTATTAGCATTCAAATGCACAGCCATGTGTGCCACAGCAACTGTGATCCTGACACAATAAAGTATGGTACTAATGCTGAATGGGGGACCATTTTAGATCCCGGGACTGCAAAAGATATGAGGTGAGATGCACTGAGTTGTATCACTCGCTCTGGCATGATAATAATATGATGAATAAACTATACAGCTTCAAGAGTTTTATCTTGTGCAGCCACAACCTCAGTTTTTGAAATCAATTCAGCAGAATTCTCAGCGATGTAAACATGAGCGCAGAGTGATCAAATGTTCATAAGTTGAGGCAATTGATGCTGCACATCACAAGAGAGACTTTCTGTACAGGAGATTGCATGTGACTTCTGTGATTCCCGTTTTAGTTTAGCCTAGGGGAAGTGGGGCTGAGGAAGCTTGAGTATTTTAATGATCAGTAGAACTTGGGAGGTTTGCTTTTTGCCTGAATCCCAAAGGGAAACCCTAAAATAGAGGAGGGACAGCTGTTTGAGACTGTTTTGTTTGGTGTGTAGAGAAAAGGGCCTGCGAATCACAATAATGTATGGTAATACAATAAACTCAAAATGAAGTATGAAATGTAGGGAATATAGAAGTGGATGCGAAAATGACTGTCCTCTGTTGGAATATATCTAATCTTATCTCATTGGCAGGTCTGAAATTATGATGAACCATTGAAAGAGAGGCTATCTCTTACTGTGGGCCTGCACAGGCTGACTATGCTTAGGGTTGCAGTCTACCGTATATGGACCATAGATTGGTATCTACTCATATTAACGCAATCACGGCCGCCCCGACCCAAAAATAACACGTCACCAAATGACGAGATGTAAAACCACAGGGCTGTGTCAGCTAATGGTGTAAACAAGCGCTTACAGGCGTGTTTATAGAAAAAATTAAATGTGAATTCACGTCAACTGCGTAGTCTAACTGTTGTACTACAATAACATTAAAGCGTACTCATTATATGATCACATTATCAATGTAGCCGGTCTAGGAACAAGGAAAGACCGCTATGCTCTCATCTTTAGATAATCAATCTACACCCTCCCACAGCTGTACATTCATATCATTATATTAGCTCTCACACGTAGATCATGTGACACAGCTGACAATATAAACCTCCAAAAACGAGAAAAACTGCAGTCGTTTGTTCTTAAAATAAATATTTGCTCGGGCTGTGTTTTTGTCTTTCCTCTCTTACCAAAGGCTGCGTCTCTCCGTTCACTGGAGGTACTTGAAACCGGTCGATTTCTTCCATCATTTTGGCGAAGTGGTACAGAAACGTTACACCAGTCTAAACCAACAATAACTTGTGACTAACTAAAAAAATCCGGGTTTATGATGCTCGGTTGTCGGTATCCGTCGTTGTTCAGCATGATAGCAGCTCGTTTTCCTCCATCCTGACAGAGGTGACTCGACAGCAAAACAGCAGTACCGCCTTACTTCCGGGTCTATTGAATAATGATTAGACGTCCGGCCAATCACAGAGGAGATCATGTTGAAATGCGTAGTGGAGGAAATCCATCATTTGATTGTGAATATGTAATCGGAAGTTTTTACTTGTTTAATCATTGTTGTTTTTTTAATGCAGTAATTTTTTAAAATGTAAACCATAGTTCCCAGCGTCATTCCATAAGTGTTTTTTGTTTTTGTTTTTATAATAGTATACCCCCTTGACTTGAGCCCACAGATTTAAAAAAAAAACTATCCAATATATTTGAATAAGACTATAGGCTACTTTCTAATTGGTCAATTCATTCTACACATTGTTCGGGTCTACTTCTCCTTTCATATCTTAAAATGGCTAAAAAACGTAACAATTGTCTCATTTTCTCAAATTCTGATACAGTTAAAATCCAGATACATTTAATCAGTGACTCAGACCTGTTAGCTCATTGACTGTGCTCCGTGTGATTGTTATCTTGACTTTTTTGGACCTTTATTTGTGACGAGCGAGACAGCTGGTTGTCTTGGCAACCCATATACAGCAGCAGGGAGCTACTGAAGAGCTCCTTAATTTCTCAAATTTAAAGGTTAACTAAATCCCATATTTTCAGTTGAACTGCTCTACCCTGGAATTCCAATAGTTGAAAAAAGTGGTTTAAGGGTTTAGTTACTCTTTAAGAAAGCTGTCTTGAGGGAATTGGCACAGACTTTTCCACTGTTACCCAATTCCCTATTCCAACTTGAAGTGTTCATTATCATATTTTACTCAGTGTTTGCATCACTACCTCTTAAATTAGACTGAAATGTCAAACTGTGATGTAATGTGCTTTGCTTTATTAATGATATCTTTAGGAGCTGAAGGAGGAAATCACAAGGACACTGACTACAAACAACCCACATGCTCCCCAAAATATTGTCCGCTACAGCTTCAAGGTAAGAACATTTTATACAGGCTGATTACTTCACCTCACACTGTTTCATGAAAAGCTTCTAAACTAGTCCTAATGCTTTATTGTTCCAAAAGTTTGTTTCATACCATTAACTACTTGATTATCTTAGTTGTCATTTTTTCCTGACAATTATATACCAAAACTCACAGGGATCTCTGTTGTAATTCCTCAAATAAGTCTCCTTGTTATCCCTAGGAACGTTCGTACAAGCCTATTGTTGTAGATCAGATGGCTGTTCACTTTGAGATGGAGGGCAACCTCGTTTATCAAGACTCGGATGAAGCTCGAAGACTTGAGGGCCTCCCTGAGGGTAGTTACTTAAACATTTTCAAAGGTCACATTAACACTGCATTTAAAGTTAACATGTTATTCCCTACAGTAAAAACTGCACACAATAGTTTGTTGTCAAAGCAGGCCATGTTTTCTTCTCTGCTGTAGTACATACATGGTGCCACAAGGTGTCACTTTCAGCATATGCCATGAAAAACCAGCTGTGTCCGGAAATGTCACGAAAAAACAATCTGCTCATCAGTCAATTAATGATTTCATATTTGTTATTTTCCAGAGACTGTGAAAGCCAGTACTGAGGCACATCCTGATAAGGAGAAACCAGATACCCCAGTAAATATATGTTTTCTTTATTTAAATCAGAATGCTGGTTATGTTGAACGATATATATTCAATTCTTACAGATGCAAGCAGGGTCCTGTTAATTCACATTTTCTTACAAGAAAGTGACTTGAGCTAAAGCAATTCCCCGTGTTTGTTTTCCACAGGTTACACCTGTAGAAGATGGAGGGGAAGCAGAGAAAGCCGGAGACAAGAAGGAGCCAAAAGACTGTTTCAACTTCACATAAAGGGCTTCCCAGACCCTCAATAACCCACTGAGGGTAAGAATGAGAAGAATACATAGTCTCCTGTCAAAGACGCATCTTGTCTCATACCACATCAAACAACTTTAACAAAAAAGCTGAAATGTCTGAAGTTTAAATATTGATGGTTAGATGATAAGGTACATACTAATAATGATGTGTGTATATTCAAAGCCATATGCCCTTTAGTTTTTGACGTCAATTTAACTTTCCTGCAGGAAATAAGCTGCCAGACTGAACCTCCTCCACGCTGTACCTTCTCTGCCAACGCTAATCAGGTATAAGCTTTCTCTGACTTTTTCCAAACACAGTTGAGTATCACTGAATACTTGCACTCACAAGGACCAACTGTAATATCTCTACTCCCTTTGCAGTGGGAGATCTATGATGCATATGTGGAGGAGCTGCAGAAACAAGAAAAAAATAAAGAGAAGCAGAAAACCATCCAGTTAAAGGAAGATGGTGACAAAAGCAAGAAGAAGATGATGCTGACGGAAACTCAGGTAAATTGAGTACTCACTAACTTCTCTGTGTCATCTTTGGCAACTTTGGATTAGACAGAAAGAGAAGGTTGATTTTTGAGTTTCAAAGTAAAAAACATACATACATACATACAAGCAATGAATACAATTAAATTTGGTTTAGAAGCAATCCATTCAAAAGCAGCATATAATACATATACACAAACAAAGGTTATTCCTTTAGTAAAAGAAATTAAAAAAAAACTGTCAGAAAACATATCTTCTTAACTGCTTTAAGGTTACTGTATTTTCCATATGAAATGTTGTCATATGTCTGTTATAGAATGATGACATCAACAAATTGGGCAAGGTAGCCAAGATCATTGAACGAATGCTCCACCAGAATAGATTTGATGACATAGAACAAGGTAAATGCCAGTGAAAATAGCAAGACACAGTTCTAAATGTAAATCTCATTTTGGGAGGAAAAAATGCTTTTATTTCCTCCCTCATTTCCTCTTTTGTTCTTTCAGATTTCAAATACTTTGACGATCCATCTGATGAGTTTAGGGGCCAACAGGGGACTATTCTCCCTCTGTGGAAATTCCACTATGACGAAACCAAAAAACTGTCTGTCACTGCCCTCTGCTGGTAAGGTTGTTTAACAACTCAGCCAACATTCCCATGGATTAGAATAAAGTTCATTGTTATTCTGAGAGAAGAAACAGACTGCCACACTATCTTTTGTTTTAATGGTAAAGAGATTGACTTCGTACTTTACCTATCATTAGTTGTATTTCAAAGCTGTGCTGATTGATGCATCTCTCCTCAATAGGAATAAAAAATATCCAGATCTTTTTTCCGTGGGACTGGGATCATGTAAGTACATTAATAAAATGGATTCATCAGTAAGCTCTTTTGGTGAAATATCTGAGTTTTCCTCTGACCTTATTCAATCTGATGTTTGATTGTTAATATATGGGGAGCAAACTCTGTATTTGACCTTTTTGCCTTTTTTGCAATCTCCTTTCCCGACCACACAACTTCACCAAACAGGGGCGTGGCATGCTTGTCTTCTATTCATTGAAGAACTCTACCTTCCCAGAGTACATCTACCCCACCAGTTCCAGCGTCCTGTGTCTAGACATCCATGAGCAGCGTTCTTACCTGGTGGCAGTAGGCTTCTATGACAGCTGTGTGGCTGTCTATAACCTGAAAAGGGAGGGACAAGAGCCAGTGTATAAGAGCACAGCTAAGACTGGCAAGCACACAGACCCTGTCTAGCAGGTGAGCGTAAAGGACAAGGTAGAGGTGGTGAGCGTTCAGGGTGTGTGTCTTGTTTCACTTACTCTCTCAATGAACTTTTACTTTGTCTTGTTTTGTGAGTTTATATGAAAGTTTTGCTACTTTGAAAGCTATCACAAATCAGGTCATAAGAATTGGAAATAGACTAATGAACCTCAACTATGCTAAGCTTCGATAACTCCCTAACCTTAAAGAGAATTATGTGCTGGAATAAAAATAAACGTGTCCCATAATTGTGTCTAGTTCAAAGATTATTGTGTCTTTTTCCAAAATTATATTTTCTCACCTTTTTCCCCTGGTAGATTTATTCATTTGTATCTTTGTTCAGGTGTGCTGGCAAAATGATGACATGGAAAATAACCACAATTTCTATTCTGTGTCATCTGATGGCAGAGTTGAGTCCTGGACACTCATCAAGGTAATCAAAGATATTAAACGCATGTATTCCTGCTGTAACGTTTACACTTCTGTTGTAGTATTAGAGGCAATTTTCTCTTATTTATGTTAAAGTCCCCATGAAACGGAACTTTTCACTTATCCAACTGTGTCAGGACATATTTCCAACTGAACCAGGATAGAACCAATCACAAGATAGGAGGCTGGACATAACACTCTGATGAATGGTCTCAAAATAAGCAAACGCCCCTTAGTGCAGGATGAGAAATTTGAAAGGTTTTGCAGGTAGAGAAAATACAGTTATGTTGATGTTAAAATACACAGATATGGCCGTATTGACTTTAGGCAGATAAATAAACATTTAACTCAGGAATGCTGGATTAAAACTGGGGAAATGTATGTTTCAATTCATAAGGACTTTAACTCAAACGTGCATCTCATGTAATGCACCTTTCAAGATGGACTTTAGACACATTTGTTTGCAATGTACTAGTTTGTATGTCTATTTATATTTGCAATTGTTTGTATGGTTGTTGACGTTTTCCTGTGTTTACATTTATAAATTGAATGTATACTATATCAGTGACTTTACAAAGTGTGTTTGAATGCTTGCAGCACGAGCTGCGTTTTACCAACATTATCACACTGTCACTGAATGCTGAGGACAAGCCAAGCGCACAGCAGGCAAGCACAGGTAACACCGCTTTTTCTCACTGCATTGACAGAGTGTATAAAATATCGCTTATTAATGCAAAATAATCCACTTTATTAAGATCTGATTTCAGTTCACATTTGCCTCAGTGTGTAACATTATATGTATAATTTATGTTGTCTTGTCCTCTTTTAGCCTTCTCTTCTCTTCTAGCCTGTGGAACATCTATGGATTTCCATAAACAGATTGACTATCTCTTCCTCGTTGGCACAGAAGAGGGGAAAATACACAAGGTATGTTAAAGGGTTCTAATACGCAGAAGGTAATTTCTACACTTTCATCAGGCATGTTGTTCCTGTGACTTAGGCATTTCTATTTCAGTGGGAAAGCAGAACACATGAAAGTATTACTATTTCACAATAATATGATATAGAAGACAAATGATGAGACAATGATACACAATTAATTCTAGCACAATCATCTATATAGCAATGCTTTACAATTCTGTATGTGTTTTTAACTTTTTAAAACACAGTCCTTAAAAATGGCAGAAATCTTTTTGAAAAAATGAAATTGTAAGTATCTGAATGATTGAGTGTATTATAATCATCTTTTTTAAGTCTTGGTTGACAATGGTGTAAAAATCAATTCAAATAAGGGCCAGTGCCAACATTAGAGTATTGCAACATTCAAGGCTGAGAATGACTTTATCCCTAAATGATCATTCTTTCCATACTTAACCTAAGCAACATTAGGATCATCGTTTAGCCTAACACTGTCTCCCCCAATATATATCCTGTAAAAAGTATTCAAAGATATCCTGCTGAGCTTGATAGTGTGTGTTCAAGAAAGGGCACATGTGCTTATGCCTGTCCATGTGGCCTTCTTGGAGCACCTCAGGCTGACATTAAGGGTTTAATAGGTCTCCTTAAGCAGAGGCTTTCTCTGTCCACATCAGAATCAGACAGCTGGTCCTTTTTGGCTGGCCTCCCCCCTTCTCCATGCTTTTTCTTAAATGCTCTTGTTTCCAAAGGCAGAAAGACACAAATAAATCCTTATTTGTTTGCTGTGCCCCATTGTAGCAGTAATTTAATAACAAGAATGTTTTGAAACAGCTCACTGTCTGACACACATCATTGAAAGTAGCTTGTTTTTATTAGAGTAAACCAAGTGCTTGAGGCATGTCTATCTCTAATGGTCATAAGGAGGTAACAGTGTTGGGGAGTAAGATTATGGGAGTTGAGGATCATTCTTCCCTGATTGGCATGGAAGATCAAATAAAAACACTGATGTCAAGCACCCATTTAGACTGGTGCACACAATGATTTGAAGGCAATGATAAAGTGCATTTGAAGCCCCAGCAGGATAGATTCTATTTTTATCCACTGAACCCATGAGCCAACAAGTCTATACATACTGTTGCAAGAGGATGCAGAATTTTTTGGTGTTCCAAAATAATAAACTACAATACAGAAATAGCCATTTTAGATATTATAATTCATGATTATAGTTATTTTAATCTAAGAAGAAGATATTATTTATTAATCTTTCGAGGATAAATTAGATTTTACATTATGTTGTTGAGACATGCTACACATAAATAGGCTGAAGTACATCATCAATCAATCAAACTTTATTTATATAGCACCTTTCAGACAAATTAAATTGCAGTTCAAAGTGCTTAACAAGAGTGCAGAAAAGTTATTGACGAAAAGTAGTTTATAAAATCATTGATAAAATCATTGAGAGACCAATGCACACCAATAAGAATTAAAAATAAAATATATGTATAAAAATAAAATACAATAAAATACGACACATAAAAGCAACAAGATATTAAAATAAATACATAAGAGGAAAATATTTAAAATTGTAGTAGGATAAAAAAGACAATACAGTAATGTTAAGATTTGATTTGATATAAAACACTATATAAAAGCCAGACTGAATAAATGAGTTTTAAGACTGCGTTTAAAAATCTTGATATTCTGGGCTCCTCTCAGACCCTCAGGAAGGTTGTTCCACAGTCTCGGAGCGTAACAGCTGAAAGCAGCATCGCCAAAGGTTTTTGTCCTGCTCTGTGGAACAACTAAGAGAGAGGAACTGGAGGATCTGAGGGGCCGTACTGGTTCATAAACTAAAATCATATCTGATAGGTAGTCTGGTGCAAGGCCATGTAATGCTTTATAAACTAATAAAATCATTTTAAAATCAACACGAAAACTAACAGGCAGCCAGTGTAAAGATTTTAAAACAGGTATGATGTGTGCTCTCCTTCTGGTCTTTGTCAGTACTCGCGCGGCAGAGTTTTGTAGTAGCTGTAGCCGATTTGTTGTGTTTTTAGGAAGACCAGAAAGGAGAGAGTTACAATAGTCCAGCCTGCTAGTAATAAAAGCGTGCATTAGTCTCTCTGTTTGGCTCAGAGAGAGAAATGGCCTCACTTTGGCAATGTTTTTCAGGTGGTAAAATGCTGTTTTTGTGACACCCTTCACGTGGGCCTTAAAATTAAAATCTGAGTCAAAGATCACCCCAAGATTCCATGCTTCTTGACTTGGGTTGAGTCCTATTTTTTTTAGTTTGGGGGCCAGTTTCTCTCTCTGAGCCTTTGAACCGATGATTAAAACCTCTGTTTTGTCCTGGTTGAGCTGCAAAAAATTCTGTGACATCCAGGCTTTTATATCTAAAATACAATTAAAAAGTGAGTCAATTTGTCTGGTGTCATCAGGAGACACCGCCACATAGAGCTGAGTGTCATCAGCATAGCCGTGCCTCCTGATGACACCACCCAGGGGTAACATGTACAAATTAAAAAGTAGTGGTCCTAAAATTGATCCTTGTGGTACCCCACTGGAGACTGGATTGTTTGGTGCAGTCTTCTATCGATACAAAACATTTTCTGTCACACAAATACGAGGTGAACCAGTTAAAAACATTTCCATAAAGGCCTACATGCTCACTTAGTCTATCTAAAAGAATCTGGTGGTCAACAGTATCGAAAGCAGCACTGAGGTCGAGTAGTACCAGAACTGAAGGCTTGTTGTTGTCGAGGTTTTTTCTGATATCATTAACTACTTTTAGCAGGGCCGTCTCAGTGCTGTGGCATGCCCTAAAGCCAGATTGAAACATTTCTAATGTCGTGTTTGAGGTTAAAAAGGCTCAACTGATTAAAAACTAACTTCTCTAAAATTTTGCTTAAAAATGGCAGGTTTGAGATGGGTCTAAAATTACTAGGTGTTAAAATATCCAGGTTCCCTTTTTTTAAAAGAGGTTTAATTAAGGCAGTCTTAAAATCGGTAGGGATGACACCTAGCTGTAAGGAGTGATTTACTATGTCGAGGACATCTTCTGATACTGAATTAAAAATGGTTTTAAAAAGGGATGTTGGAATTGGGTCAAGGGAACACGTGGATGGCTTCATTTCTGTTACCACTGTACACACACATGCACAAACAGGATCCTGTGGACATGCACTAATGGAGAGATGTCAGAGCGAGGGGGCTGAATATGAAAGAGGCCCGAGCAGTTTGGATTCGATGCCTTGCTCACGGGCACCTTGGCAGAGCTCAGGTGCGGGAACTGGAACCTCTCCAGGATTCTGAGGTTTATTTTCAGTCGAAGAACATGGGCTTGTTGAAGAGTAATATTTACTTATTTTGGGTGAAAACAGGCAGTCTCTGGGCAATGGGGTGGTCCACCCAAATGTAACTTGTGGTTGCCAATAAGCAACTTTGTGTGGCTATCGGCTATCTCTCTGTAGTGAATGTCAAACCCTGACAGGGATTGCAATAGTTTTTCCATCATATTTTTAGCATTATTAGCTTTTGACCCAAAGAACAAACCCCAATAAAACGACCAACATCTATTTTAAACTTTTAGTTAGTATGGCCTGTGTTGCGCCACCTGAAGTCCGTGTCCAAATAACTTTTTACCTTTTACAACTTTTGAAACGATTTTGATTACATCATAGTGGCTTTGAGCCCGACAACAGGATTAAAGGTATAAGGCCATCAGGGAAGCAGCAGACTGATTTTCTACTTTATTTGATGGTTGCAGAAAAGATTTGTACGTGCTGTCTGAAAAGCAACACAAACACTTTTGAAAAATCACCTTACAGATATATGGGTAGACACAATGTGTGATGAAATTCATTCTGCCTGCCACCTCAAGGTCAAGGGCCATAGAAGCCCCGGGAGAGAAGCTATGAGCAATCTTCACCTTATAGCTGCAGGTCAACCATCAAACTGTCAGTGCTTAAGAGTGCAACAGCTGTCCCCACAAGCCAGCTAGATGTTTTATCCTGGATTGTCCACTTAACTTATCCCTTCAATCTACTTCTGCTGGCGTATTGGTGCTTTTTAAACCACTTCCTGTCAGTTGCAGGCAAACTAGAAATGTATATGGTAATTCAACAGTGAACCATAGGGGATAACAGTACTCTTTTGGGCATAATACTTTCAGCCATATTGACATTTAGCTTTCTTTAGTCAGCAACAGCTCAGAAAGACTTTTCTAGCAGCTTTAGATGTCAAAGTACACGTTAGAAATTCAACTCAAGTTATGTCTTATAGGTTCCATATATGATGTGTTTACTGGTCATGAAGACTTCTGCTCAGCTTGTTGAGATAGTGTAAAAGTATTGTTAATGACGCCTTGGAAGACAGGGCATAGTGACCACCAACAATAACATTTGAGATTACTGTGTCTAGATCTGATAAAGCTGAGTCAACTGGGCTGTTATCTGTTTGGGTAAAGACAAATTGGCAACTTGACAGAAATTGAGTTTTTCAAATATGAATATTAGTAATTCAAATGTTTATTATATAACTTGCATATATCAAAAATGTGCATTATGCAATTTAATTTATGAGAAAATAAACAGCACACAGAAATGATCCTGTGTTCTTAGTAGAGATATCAAACTTCTTCAATGTAGTGGGTAAAGTTACAGGTGCATCAATCACTGTTTTTTCACTAACTGAGTATTTCATACTAAATAATAATAAATAAATCCTTCGTGTATACCATTATTTTGTTCCAAATCAAGACACTGTCTTTTCTTTCCTAGTGCAAGACTTACTCAAGACAGTACCTGGAGACCTACGCTGCCCACGGCATGCCAGTGGACACTGTCAAATGGAATCACTTCCACCCAAACGTTTTCATCTCCTGCAGTTCAGACTGGACAGTCAAGATCTGGGATCACACCATCAAGTAAGACAAATTTAGAGAGTGAACGGGTGAATACTAAAAGTGAAACTCTACACACTGTATATGGTACCACAACTATGAAAGATTGTACACCTTTTAGTAGTTACTGTAGTCATTTACACTATTTACAGTAGTTCTCTTTTCCTTTATCATCAGATGTCATTTCCAGCACTGTGTAGTTTTTCACCTGAAAATGATTTTCATGAATCAAGATACACATACTGTACAGCAAATTCATGACAGAAATGTAGGAACATTTTGTGGCTTAAGGTAGCATGTTGATCTTATTATTGATGGGCGTCTCCAATGTACTTGTTGCTGTAGTAGACATCCAAACCAGTCAACTCGCTTGAAGAAGAGAGTGACACCTGTGTAGAAAAGAGTCCCAGTGAAGCTCTACAGTGCTGGGTAAATGAGGAAGGCTATGATTAGGAGGAGTTACAGAATAGCCAAACTAATTTGACTGTATTTATGTTATTTATTGTAGGAAACTTTGCTTTGGTCTGTGTTCAGGTGAATATATACATGAAGGCTCTAGATAATAATCATTCCTGTATTCTCTCATAATATTAAATTTGGTCCTTAGTCATTATTATCTTCCTATAATCATTATGGACCCAACATCATTTTCCTATCCGACAGTGCGTCCCACTTCTTGTCAGCAAAGGCAGTTTGACTGAATAATGATAGTAATCATCCACCCATTATGAGACAAGAATGATCAATTATATCCCCTACATACCAGACATAATGTTTCCCGGAGAGTTTGACAAGAAAACTTCCACAAACTTTACCAGACTGTGAGAAGTTAGTGAGAGCTACACTACACACGACTGCAAAATTCAATATTATAAACAGTTCTCATTGAGTTGAGGAGCTTGCAGTGATGGAAGAGACTTAATCAGGGTCGGCTCATCACACAAAAGTTTAGCTTGATAAGTTTGCTCCTCGGTCTCTGTGAAAGAGTCGCGCGTGATTTGTGAATCCTAAAGGCTCCGACTGTCCAGAATGTTCTGTGTCGCTCTGCTGTAAAACACTCTCTCTTGAAAGACTCTGGGCCAGATTTATTGTGCCTGATTTCTGACATTTGAATGTCCACCAGAGGGCATGTTATTTCTCACAAAGGCACAACAACGTGGAAGCACAGTCGAGAAACATGTGGCACAGAATAATGAAGGTTGTGGTTGATTGTACATACTGGTCTGTTTATTAAGTTCATGCTACTTGTGAAGGCCAGTTTTGCACATAAAGTAGTTACTACTGTGATATACTTATGCTAACTCAAACCTATGTTTAGAATATATAGTACATAAAAATAGTAAGATGTGTATCAGTCTTTTGTATAATAATAAATACACGGCAGGTTGTTGTACATGTGAACACATTGAATATTCATAAAATATCAATTCTGGTGCAAAGTGCTTCCTTGTATGTATGTAGATTTTTCCTTCAATGCAAACTTCAACCTACTGAAAAAGAAACCTTTGCTTACCCTGTCTCTCTGTCTCTTGTGCACGCACGCACGCACGCACGCACGCACGCACACACACACACACACACACACACACACACACACACTCAATCCTTTGAGTATTGTTATTCAAAGAAGACCTGTAAGTGTCTGGTTTCATATTTCTTTTCTTCACTTTGCGTCCGGTGGGGTTTCAAAAGTTAATAATGTGAGGAAACAGTGTGCAAGAGCCTTCTGTTTTATCTCCACCTGTTTTCTCTGCCAGGCTCTGGTGATGCTTTGTGCCTGGACAGATTGTAACAGATAACCTTAGATGGCAGTGTAAAGATTGTATCAGTCACTGTATTATTTATAATGAAGATAGATTTAGCAAACAGTCTTAGTTTTGCTGATGATTTGCAGTTGACTTTTATGCAAGATTATTATAATAAATTATTATATTAGATGTGTGTGTTCTGTTTTTAGCACTCCAATTTTCATCTTTGACCTGAAAGCAGCTGTTGGTGATGTAGCCTGGGCTCCATACTCCTCCACTGTATTTGCTGCTGTCACCACAGATGGAACAGTAAGTGTCCCTATAAACTTGTGTTTTACAGCCCACAGCTTCACTGAGGAGTTTTGCCCTTTCTGGCCTTCAAAATACATTGCTTCAATCTACAGTCTTTTTTTTTTTTGCCAGATTCAGTCAAAATGTTCCAACAGTGTCTAACAGTTATAGTTGAAGAAAGCAGATTAAGTACTTTTTCTCATGTGATAAAGAATGTAGCTGCTGGTAATGTAGCTGTTGTAATGGACACAAAAATACTAGCCAATATAACATCACAGCCAAGTGAGTGTAAAGCTGAATCAATGTCAAAAAGTCCAAAGAAAATCCAACACAGTCTCAACAAAAACGGAATATTACAATCTCTGTGAAGATGGGATTCATTGCAGGACTTGTAGGTTGTTGCATTAGACAATATTAGTTGAATGTGAATGTCGTTTTTTTCAAACCAAGAGGGAACATGTTCATATGGAGCTGTGTCAAAATATAATATCAAGTCATTTTCGTGGCTTTTTAGTGATGTCGGTTGATTTTCTCTGACCTTTATGCAAACCTATTGGATCTTTTTTTTTTTACAGTTCTCACCACCATATATCTGCATTGTACCTAAGCTAACATGAGATGCCTCTTACCTAACAGATCATTTAACATTACAAACATCTGCACTGTGTACCACCCGTCACCAACGCCATTATTATCCTCATAATATAGTTGTAGGTTAATCTGACTAGACCCACAGGGAAAAGCTAGAGATAAGTGAACAAGTGCCATTGGCAATTGAGTTTGTTCAAACACGCTTTCTTCTAACAAAGCCAGCCCTGCCAGTGGTTATTGATTGCAGCCAAAATTAATTACAGAGGATGCCACGTTGCTTATGTCCACATATTTTCTTAGAATGACTTCAAGCTGTCCCCATCTGTTTGACGCCGCACCAGGCTGTGCCATGCTATAAAAATCCAAAGTGTTATGTCTGGCACATTTCCTGTCCAGTGTGCCAAGGGAAGTCTAGTCAGAGTGACAAAGAGGAAATGAGCAATTTGAGAGACACCTTGTGTTATCGTGTGTGTTCTGTCCTCTCCAAAAGCAGGATTTAGTCACCACGGGAACAAAACATACTGTAGTATATCCATAATTATGCAAATCCTTTCACAACCAAATGTCAGTGTTGATTAGATATGGACCAGATGAAATGTGGTAATCACAACATTAAAAGAAAAACTGTTTAAATGTTACATGTTGTAATTAATCATTGGTAATGCATATGGCTGATGCTGAAAGCAAGAAAAACAACTTTGTTAGAAAGCATACTACCTCTGCGTCCTTTTTGTTACTTCGATAATTTACTCTCTGAAACTGGATCAAAGCAGTTTTCAGCAGCCATTAAAAAACCAATTAAAAGCTCATCAGTTGGCATACATTGCACAAGCACAATATCCTCTCCTTTCTGAGCAGCAGGAAATACAAGAATATTAAATTGGAGCCAATCAAGGTCAGTTTGTGTAGCCAATACTGAACTCAATATTTCATTCATCATTCCAGTGAGATTTACATGTTGTGCCCAGGTGAACTAGCCCCGACTTTGCAGATAGAAGAAAGGGAATCTAAAGTTTGGCAGGTTTTAGATAGTGGAAATGTCAGTTGTAAACTAAGCTGACTGAGTAAACAAGATCCTCTAAATAACTGTTCAGCTCCTTGACGTGTATTTACTGTTGATGACAACCTGCTGCTGCTGCCACGCTGACAAATGTCAGAGACACAGCCACCTACGTGTTTCTGTCTATGTGTTTGTGTGTGTACGTGCTTGTGTACACATGCTCATGAGAATAATTACTGGCCTGGCAGTTTAAGGTGTAAGAATGACATTGTGCAGTGCAGACAAATATCTCTACTTCCTCTCCATCCTTGCCTCTTCATCCGACCTGACTCTTCAGAGAAAAAAGTGTCAGGATGAAATAATGAGCGGCCCAGGCTTACCCCCCAGTGATTAGTCTCCAAATCTCTATTTGCTGTCAGTGCAGCTTCCTTTAACCTTCTCCAAATGGACTGCTATGTATTTCAGTTATTATACCTGCATCAGCTCGTGCTGGATATTAAGAACCCTATACATCATCAACCCAAAGATTTAACACTGCCTCACAAGTTGAACTCATTCTGTAGTCAAAATGAATAAGGAAAACAACATGCAGTATAATTCACGTTTGATAAATTACAGTCAAACATTTTCCTCAAGTTGTTGCTTAGAAAATAAAGGTTGTCAAATGTCACATTAGCTTCTACACAAAACACTGCAGTTAATGGGTGTTATGATGAGGGTTACAGAAGTCGCACACTGCTGGAATATGATGATCCGTTGTAAGTGATGAATGTGTTGCTGGTGCACATAGACAGTGTGAACCCTTGCAGCACAGGCATAGTCCCCATTCTGCTAAAAAGGAGTGGGCTGGGATTTGATTCATTTGTGGTCGACAGATTTTCTAAATACGCCAAGGCTCATAGAAGTATATATGTGATCTGGTCCCTTCTGGATAACAACACCTATGATTTTGTGTTTGGGCTTCCAGCACACAGAAAAACACATGCATATGCACAAACTGATAGGAATACACCCATCCTTGCACCAGATGGTCACGCTTGCATCCCTGCAGAGGCTTGTGCTCCATCATTCCCCTTCTCACATAAAAGACAACACCATACCAGGTATGAAAAGGCAGCTTCTTACAACAGATTGACTTTATCGCACAGGAGGCACGATATTACATCCATCAGCGTAAATATGGGGGTCGTCGACAAGATACATTTTTCTCTCTAAACCCTAATGCCAAACTTCTAAAATGTCAGTTCCAAAAGATGGTCAGCAGTGACAAAAACAAAATAAATCAAAAGCTTCATTCTTCTCTTTATGCTCACTTTTTTTCAGGTCCATGTTTTTGACCTCAACATCAACAAAGATGAGCCCCTCTGCCAGCAGGCGGTGATGGCCAAACATAGGCTGAGTCTCACTGAATCATACTCTATTACATATATATATTTGTAATTACTTCTTATATTTCATTTTATTCAAGTTCTTGCTATTTCACTTTATTTCCCTTGTTAACTGTTTTTTTCACCAATACACCAAGACAAATTCCTTGTATGTGTAAATATACTTGGAAATAAAAACGATTGTGATTGTGATTCTGAATTGCCCCCGTTGCACTTTCACTTCTAATAACTTGGGCTTACTCTTTCACTACACCTATTTAAAGTCTGTCTTTAATAATAAGATGAAAATGCCTTTCTAAACATAGCTGTTTATCCACTCCATGTTTTTTTCTCTAGCGTTTATGTCTCTGTAAATAGACTTTATTGCCACATACTGTTGACTGCTTTACAAATGAGGTATCAAGTCTTTATTTAATGTAAAGCACTTTGGAGATGTTAGTTTTCGCTGCCCTTGAATGGCCTTTTGTGTTCTCTCACCTTATACACATCTTATCTGTAAATAATCTTCATGCATGTCCGCCCTCTAGTTTTATTCATTACTGCCACTTGTTCCATGTCAATTGAAACAGATCTGGGGTCTCATTTATAACCGTTGCGTACACACAAAACGGGGTCTGAAACTGGCATACTCCTTTTCCCACGCAAAGTTTGTGATCTATAAAAACAAACCTGACGGTAAAATGTGCGCTCCGGTAAGCAAACTCTGACCCAGGCGTACGTACATTTTGGAGGCATGGGTAAATAATTCAAGTGTGGACATTAAGTCAGGTCATCTCTGACAGGATCATTAAGTCTATATATCCTCATAATTATTCACAGAGCAGACGGAGTTTCCCACAAAAAAATGTGGCCAACAATCAAACGTTTTTGTTCGTTGATCAAACTTTTGATTAATAATATCATACAGTGAGGGAGACTGCTGACTGAAGTGAGCACTCTGACAATATGAAGTCAGTGTGGGTCCCGTAAACGTGTAAACATTGTAGATATACCGATATGTCCATTTTATCCTTCACTTCATTCACATCCTCTTTCGTTTCTGGGTCAGAAAGTTTCGTTTCTTTGTCTAAACTTCCGGGATCCAGCGCTGGAAACCTTTGCTCTGCCCCCTCGTTTGTATGCATTTTCATTCACGAGCTGCTTTGCATTGACCGTTTATGGTTGATTGTGGGCGTGTAGAGGGCGGAACTTGGGACTAATCTACATGCGCACATTTCAAGGTGGATCGTGATTTATAAAGGGAACATTGCGTGCAGGTGTGCGTACGAACGGTTTTAGAAATCTGAATCATTTTGTGCGCATGCCATTTCTGGATTTTTGGCGCACGTACATTTTTAGTATGGATTCTACGCACTCTTTTATAAATGAGACGATTCATTCTTTGCAGAGTGCTGACCTCAAGCTAATGTTACCAAGGAACAATGCCCCCTTCCAAGCAACTCATTATCAGCAACATTAATCACCTGTGTTTCTTTCTGTTTCGCTCATGTCGACCAGATAACAAATAACCTTAGGGAAGTCGAGTGTTCTTGGAAATTGAATAAGCACGTTGGAGACATATTACTTGAAAGCAGAAGATAAATTGCTATTATTTGCAAGTTTTCACTGAAAATCAACCTGAAAATTAGGATTTAACAGAAACTACTGCCACCCTGGTTTTAAGGGTGCCGTATTTGTTTGCTCTTCCTGCTGTCAAACAGATAATATATAATGAGGGAACAATCTAGAAAAATATGTCCTATATACTCAAAGAAGGTTGTACTGTAGCTGAACAGTGAATCAAAATCCACTTAAGTCCATTCACAATTGATGAGTCACTGAAGACTCTGTTGCCACTGATGACACTGGTTAATGAGCTGCAGAGTCCACGGCGGTCCAGCTGAACACTGGAGGAAACCAAATGGCACACTGAGTCACAACACTTTAATCTGTGCCCATTTACTATCAGCCTTCTCAGCCTCTCCAGTTTCCCTTTGTGTTCTTCACAATGGTGCAAATAAACGAGACAAATTCTAATTAGTAGAGTCGTATGAATTTCTGCATGTATTTATTTGTAACGTGTTGTTCTGCATTATAAGTTGTATTGTTGCGCCTGGTAGCAACACAGTGAACGCACAGGGATTTTTCTTCTCCCACACTCATAAACAAGTTGTGCACGGGCGAGTACAGCATATACAGACATCCTGTGCCAGCTCATTAGAGACCTCAGAATGGAGCCCTTAAGCATACAATTTGGAAATAATTGCACAGTTCAGCACCACTGACAGTGCTTAGAGTGTTTAGAAACCCATTGTGGCAAATAAGCATGAGGTACAAACACCCACATCAGATATTATCAGTGATATGTCTTTTAATATTGTCACAGCAGCCCACTAAAAGCAGAACTATGGGTATTTTCTCTCATTGAAATATCCAAAACGATGGCAAAGAGGCCTAGCAGTCCAAATTGGAACAATTTAACATTTTCATTTTCAGCTAAATAAAAAGGAATTAAAAAGGTAGTCCAACTTCTTGACTCCTTTCTTGTCCTTTGGTTCTTTGTTTCTTATCCTTTTATTGATCGTTTGAAGCTTCCAAACAAAAGATTTCCCAAGTCTTTTATAACATACTCTAATCACTCTGTATTGTGCTGAACTGAGAAGTTATTTTCCAGTTATTTTCCCAGTGCACCTGAGGGCTACATTCACTAATGCTGTTGTGTCAGGAGTGTGAGCTGTTACCCTGCACACATCAAACATGGAGGGTCTGAGTTATAACAAGTAGCCATGTCTCATTTTACTCACCTGTGCCATACTTCAATTCTTTAGGTGTTATGATGTTGAGAAACAAGTACAATATAGTAAACATAATATATATTAAGTGTTTGTGCCCATTATGAAGATTTTTAGATACACACTCACATACCCTGTTGGTGTTGAACACAACACACTGCTCTGCTCAACTGTGATGGATGTGTTCATCTCGTCTGTTTTCATTTGCCTCATTCTCTGTTGCCCACTAGAAACAAGAGGCGGTTGCACTGTAAAAACAGTATTATGCAATATTTTCTGAGGGTCTATTAATCACTACAGTCTCCCAGAATACAACATTTGTCATAATAACATTACATTTGTATAAATGTGTGTCAGAAAAAAAGTTTATAACTTTGTATGTGCTAGACCTAACAACACTGGTTGTGTTTTCTATCTATGTGTGGAGTCTAAATAATAAATTGAAACACAAGTTGACATTTTGAGATTTAATGAATTTTCATGGCATTGATTAATTCTGAAGTTTGATTCATTTAAGAGCTTGTGATATGACCAGTCATCCTGTGTCTCGGCCGTGGTAGAAGTTTTATTGAGCCATTCATCATGGTGGAGATATTGTGCTGCATTGAGAGTTGACGCTCATCCGTTTAGGGAACACAGCTGTCTGGATCAGCTCCCTTACTGTCAGCTTCCTCAACTTCAAAACAGCTTCACCCTGACATAAAAATACATTTATATAAATATAATGTACAAGCTCCAAAGGTAGAGTTACATGACAGCTCTTATTTGTTGTGCTGGTGCTGAATCACTGTTTGTCACTGTGTCCCACTTTCATACAAATACACTTTGTACACAAAGTTCTAATGTTTAAAGTCAGGTTTTTATTGCCAGTTATTGATGAATGGAATTAACTTTAATTATTATACTACAGTTCAGTTAATGCAGTTAATCCTATTAATGATCAAAATTACAATTTAATGCTTTTGGATGTATGTTCTTATTGATTAGTGCATTGTGTTATAGACATTATCTATTAGCACCACAATCAATATTATTATTTTAGTATTCATGCTGGTCTTTTTATCTGTTATGTTGTATTTTTTTGAGTGTAAACATGTTAAACATGATTAACTTAAATCAGATAAGAGTGTATCTTTTCTTTCCTTGATGCCATGTGAGGTCATCAAAAACACAGTTTATTCTAATAACATAAATGACAGCTGTCAGTTTAGCTTCAGGGTCTTCAGATTGTGAATGCTGGCTCACTATTTCATGCACTGAAATAATAAGCCGCATTCATTCACAGTTATTATTGTTGGTTACAACTGTGCTTTGACTGCTCCAACATACATGTGACTGAAGATTTTAAGAACACTGTAAATGTCTTGATGCATCCCCTGAGAGGTCTTCTTAAGTTTAAGTTTACCAACTCACTACATTTTTCCAACCTGGAAATTTCTGGTCTTTATCAATGAACCATTAAACTTAACAATGCGTATCATTATGAGCAACCTGCCTCTCTGCAGACACAAGACACGTACATAGGATGTATCTCTGTGTTCCTGAATGAAAGTCCACATTGCATTGGTACAGTAACTCTTCAGTAATATCATTATGAAGTTTGTAACAGTCGCATGCTGAAGCTGTAATGTATGTAACCACTCAAATTTCCTAACAGGAAAACATGTGATTTCCTGTTAACGATAGTCCAAATCAATTGAGCGAAGTTAAATTATAAAAACAATTAAAAAATTGTATCAGGCTTCAAATTCAGTTTGATAAAAGCCTGTCATACATAATGAGTAAATGAGCTAACAGAAGTACAATCAACTCCTACAGCAGGATAATTTGCTGGTAATTAAAACATACCACAACATTTGGAAGTGTTCTGTAAATGTACTGATGTCACTGGGGACGTTTAGGAAGTAGCTTTTTGACATCAAAGTAGATTTCAAAATATGGCAACCAGAAATGTTCATATGAGAGTAATATAACCCTCAGCTAATAATGACCTTACTTACTATTACTACTGCTGTTCAGTTTAGCATGTGGTTTTCTGACTATCTGTGTGTGTGTGTGTGTGTGTGTGTGTGTGTGTGTGTGTGTGTGTGTGTGTGTGTGTGTGTGTGTGTGTGTGTGTGTGTGTGTGTGGGTAGATGAAGAAGGGCCAGGAGCAGCCTAAAGGTCCAGAAGTGGTCAAGATGGAGAAGCTCCTCAGTCTGATGAGGGAACCAGAGCAAAACACGGTTTAAATCCGCGACTGTGTCCTCCCTCCAGCACACAGCAACATGGTACAAACTTTTATTCTCATTCATAAAAAAAAAAAACAACACTCATTTGGCTCTGCATTAATAAAAAACATCAAAATAACAAGAAAACCATTTGTACATGTTTATTAAAGCATTTTCCTCTGATCCCTCTTTAATTATTTATAGTCAATTAATAATGCATTTACTTATACTGCAGTAGTGGATGCATATTAAACAGGCAACATTAGAATTCGTCTGACTTGACTGATCTTTTCTGCAGGGATTTATCAAATCCTTCTGAAATGTAATGTACAAGTTGACTAAGCTAAACTGTGACAGGGGAGAGTAACTGCGAGTGAACAGGGACATAAATAAGAGTAATAGATGGAGCTTTTAATGGCCACGTCCAGACGACTTATCTTGGCTGGCACACGTCGATCTGGGCACGCGTCCAGGGAGGATGCTGGAGCCTCTTAATATCCCATCTACAGGGAGAACTTTGCTTTGAGCCGTGGCGTTGTCCATCTTTAGTTCACCTTTTCTACCTTCCTCTGTCGTAATGAACTTGTCCTTCAGTAAAAGCACCACCCAGAGCTTTAATGTCCTGCTGGAAGCAAATACTGCCACAGTGTTCTGGAGCTTCCTGTCTGTGCATTAGACACTCCCTCTGCCCTTCATAGCTTTCTGCAGAAACATGCAGCAAGTGTAGTAAGAGAGGGCGGCTCAATCACAATCACATCATGTTTTTACAGGTTATTAGTAACAAATACATCGAGACTACAGTCACCTCATTAATACAGAGATAGAGAGCATACTGTAGAGTTGGTGAAAGACCTTTTTGTTTTGTTTATGTTGCACTTTTACAGAGTTGTTGCTGCATGTATCACATTATGGCTGGGTGGAAGTCTCGGGGTTAAAACAACAGCTGTATTATTCTTAACACCTTTGCATAATATTAATCATGTTACTATGTGAAAGCAAATTGCCTCCATGGGATTGAGAATTCCATGTTTACATCTATTTCAGTCATTATTTTACTAAAATGCCTTCCTTGAACTTCTTCTTTTCAAGTTTTTTTTCTACAAACTTGTTTCACCATAGCTTTGCATTCTTGTTTACTGGGACTATAATCGGAGAGAATTTCTTTTTTCTTTGTCCTTTCAGATAGTTTTCTCCTATTCCTTTCATTTGAAACTGTCTAAACTGACCGAATGCAACATTTCAAACACTTTTTCCAAACACTTTAGTTCTGAAGAATGATTACGAGATCCCAGCTTCTGGTAAATCTTTCTGATTATCTTAGTTTTTGTTCACAAAAAAAGAACAGTCTAATGTAAATTGGTGCAGTGTTGGTACAGTTTTCAGTGTGTGTCAGGGTGTTCTCTGATTCTAAACCATAGATGTTTTAGTCTGGGAGAGGAGGATGTTGCACTGTGCTTTGTAAATTGTCATTTTTGTGCAATTTTGGTGCCACAACTGGACATTTTCAAGTTTAACAGTTTCTTAAACACTCACATTTTCAAATGTTAACCATTTTCTTACTAGGCTCTTCAGTGTAACTGAGAAAAGAACCTAAAGTCTAGAAGGTTTTATAACGTTTAATAAACACATCGTTCACCTTTACTCTACAGCATGCCTTGTTGAGTCTGAGGTTGCACAAGAGTACACAGGTTAAATTCTAATGTATTGGTAAGTTGTGTTTGGAAGAAGGGTAAACATGGGTAAACATTTCAATCTGTAGTCAATAAGATAAACCCCTCTGCATGTGAGCGTCCTGTGATTCATTGCAGAGTGAGTGGGCCATCACCGGCCACAAGCAGATGTCGGTGCGAGGGTCGTGTTGAAGTGGACACAAATCTGAACTAAGCCTCTCTAGTCCTTATGTAACACCCTCAGAAAGAGCTGTGCCTCACACATCGCTGGTGTTTACAAGTGACAATGACACACACACACCGCAGCCCCTGATTTCAGCAATAGACTGGTTTTCTTTTCTTCTTTTTTTTTCAGGTGAGAGTCTGAAATAAGAGGATATTTTTAGAAAGCTCCAAAAACATACCAGCCGCCCTTTGTGTTCTGTACATTTCATTCTCTTTCTCTCTGTGTCTCCTGCATCCATCCTTGTGACTGTGTCCTTTTTCATCAGCATTCTTCCTTAGACTTCGTCAAAACAAGGACTATAGCTGTCAAGTGACGGCTGCTTAAAAATAGTTCTCTCACTCTTCAAGCTTGCTATTTTTATGAGCCACCGCCGTGTCTGCCCTCGGATCAGCAGCCGACTTTAGGAACTATAAGAGCAAGTCTGATATTACTCGCAGTCGGTCCCTCTGCTCCCTCAGTCCCCTGTGGAGGAGTGCATCGAGTTGCTACGTTTGACTCATCCTTCTGCAGTCAGGAGGTTAACAGGTACTTGTGCTCGTTCATGTGCTGGGTTCCTGCTTCACTTGGAGTCAGCACGGGCTGCCTCTCCGGGCTGGAGGGGACCCTGCAAGCTCGGAAGAGGATTAGACAGAGCAGAAGGATGAGGATGGCAACAAATGTGTTGCAGGCGATGGCCACCAATGCAGCTGTGGACAATCCTGTCATGTTTTTTTCTGATTCCATAATGTGCACTGGGCTGCAGTTTCCTATGTTGGTTTACTTAAATACTAGTTTTTAAGTTGGTTTCATTGTTTCCATCGTTCAGGGAATGAGCAGGACTGAACATCACCAGCATCCTGGTTTATATGGAGACGCTGGCATCCATATGACTGTGATTGTTCAAGTTGCCAGAAGTTGTGCAGAATATTCAGACAACAGCAGAAAAGTGAGCCTGCACATCTCACTGTGCATGAATATGTCCACCTCAAGGCCTTGTTTCTTTTTAGCACTCCATCTAACAGATGCGTATGCAGTATTTGCTGGCCGTGTTTATTTCAATGTAGTCTGCAGAAACAAACACCTGCCTACGACTCCAGTGAATTCCGATCAGTACCTGCAAGAGAGAAACACAAAGAGAACAATTAGAAACAAAATCAGAGTATGAGATGGGACAGGGGAGCAAACTTTGTATCTAATCAGTCATTGTATGATAACATATCTGTAGTCACAGATAGCAGCACCATGCATGTTCAGAATGGTAGTATCTTAGCTGGAGTAACCTGGCTTATTGCTTATTTTTGCTGTTTCTATTTCAAAGGAATATAGTCACCAAACTGAAAATGAGATTTTTGTACTTAGTTCTCTCAAGTAATAATCAATGGGTGATGTTTTTGGTTAGCCAGGCTTGATAAGCAACCACTCCAAAGTCATTAACCTGCTGTTATTAACTCTGACAGCCCTTGGTGTTCTGCTGAATTTTCTTTACAGTTAATTACTAATTAAATGTTTTCCAAGAGAGTACGATTACAGTAATTATTCTAATTAAATATTTTAAATTATTAAATCTTTGAAATGCGTTCACAACGTATTTTCCTTTCACAGTTGTTTTCAATTCATTTATAGAAAACTAGAACTAATTGAGCATCATTACACCTAGCATCCAGCAGCATCATTCCAGTTATAGCTGCACAAGAATTCATGGATCATTCACAGAGGATGGTGTCTGTTGTTCTGTTGAGATGTACTATTTTGTCACAATAAAATGCTACCATAACACAAATCTATAGCAGAGTCTCTACGGTTCCCTTATCAAATAACACTCCCAGTACATAATAACTATATCAAACCACTACTCACTCCACAAGCATTATCAGAGAATGGAAAGCCATTTTTGGTGTAATTTGAGATTTCAGTGAAAGCATAACTTGATAGACAAATATCCTATCACTAATGTTCCCAGTCCATAATCACTTCTAACACCACAACTCACTGTACTTTCACTGTAAGGGAAAAGGAAGCATGTTTGATCTCTTTAATAAAATCCTTTATTTATGATTTCAAGAGTGATCCTATCTCGATAGATTAATAACCCCATATCAAATAATGTTACATTTACTGCATAGAGCTGCTTGGTATCACATCTCAATAGGAAAGCACTATTTGTGAGAACACGGGGACCCCCTAAAAGATGAATCCAGCCATCTCCCCAGGTAAAGTTGAATTTGTTGCTTTTCCTTCCAGTGCATTGACTATAAAGCCATCTGATTCACAACAATCCACTGTGGTTAGCTTTTTGAAATTCTCACTTCTACCATAAGGCAGTCGAGAACACAAACATAATGCATGGGCTTCTTTTTCACACAAACAGCACTGCCAGTCACACCTTCTCTGAAAGATGCTGATCTTGACTCTCAACTCCATTACCACAGCTCTCAGCACACAATGATTGTAAAGAGAATAATATCAATGTCTATGGGTGTTACTCAAACCAATTCCGTTGACATTCACTGATCAGGTATGACAATTGATTCTTTTAAATCCCATTCTGTTTCCACCCGCACCACTGGTGCATTAAAAGCCTCATCTCCACCCACACTTGGCATTCCTTTTTCTTCCTGCGCGCACTGTCCCACTTTTCCTCACAGGTCTACATATTCTAAGTGCTCATCTTTCTTCATACCACTTCAAATTAACATACAGTACAGACAGCTCGTATGCTAATACGGACACACAATATCGCAAACTAGATTTAAAATTCACTCCCATTATGTCCCATTTGTTAAATTAGCATATCCATAAATTTACATTGGAATAACTCTCAATGTAAGTAGTAAACAATGAACTGGTACTACAGTGAGTCAACAGTGTTCACCTCAAGAGTACTTAGAGACTTTTGAATTTACAAAAACAATTATGATACTCATTGAGTTTTTATCAGGATATATTCTTGGCCATTGCAGACAAATATGACCATCTACGTTATAAAATATGAACTGAGAGGCGTCTTTACCCCATTAAGACACTAAAGCAGTTCAGCAGTTATGCCTTTAAACGTGTCACGTAGGGATCATTTCCTGTTAAACTCCGGCAGAAGAGCAACATTTTGTTTTATTGTCCATGAAATTCAACATAATTAGCAACATCATTTGGCGCTGATGATCATGTTCGTCAAGGTGTCAGTTTGCATTGAGCTTTCAGGAAGTCAAACTGTTGCAGGGCCAGAGGTGGGAGGTTTTATTTATAGAAATATGTTACAGGAATGATGGCCCCATTTTCTAATTCAAATCCAAATAAATTACAAATATCTATTGATATATTTGTGCTTAGCCCGTTAAAAATAAATGTGTTTGTGTAATGTGTCTTCTGCTAGTAGTATGCCTATTTGTAAAAGCAGTCTGTTAATAATAACATGAACAAACTTGTCTGTTTCTCCAGTATTTTAAACTCTGTGTAATAGAAGTACTTGTGTGTTCCCTACAGCCTGCACAGATGATGTCTGTGACTGTAGGTGATGTTCCTGTTTTGAATTCATGCAAATACGTTTTAAAGACTGAAATAAGCCAGCTGTACCTTCAAACTACTATACAGTTGACTATGATTTACCACATTTGCCTTTTGTCTGGCTGTATTATTTAACTCTATGTGGTTACTAGAAATTGGCATGTAAAGAAGCGCAACTCTTCATTTTTTAGTTACTTCTAAATTGAATGAACTTACTGTGCTACAGCATGTATCTTAGGAGACAATGAGCAAGAACATATTGTTTCCTGTTTGTGTTTGCCTGTGTTTCCTGCTACAGGGTCACACGAGGGGAAAAAACACTGCATTTAAAATTGCAGTGAGAATGCAGCAAAAACATTTGACGTACCACTTTGTCCACAGGGGTCCTCATGACACAAAATCTCACTGTCCCTTTAAATCTCAACTAACTGGATACTGAAACTTGAGATCTCTCCTCTCCTTCCAATGAGCCAGACTCAATACAGTTAAGGCCTTTTTAACTGCTCTTTCTGAAGGACACATTACATGCAGCACTTTGTCTTATGATTATGAAGGAGAGCTTCATGTAAGTTGAAACTGTTTTCAGTTGCATTGTAGATCATTGGCATCATGCTCCTAGTTCTAATTTAAAGTGGTAATAAGTAGCCACTTCCTTTGAGAAACAACTCTCCTCAGTAATGTGTTTTATTGCTTTATCAATTCTTCCTCTTCTCTACTGTAAGTCAATCTTTAATATATTCGTTGAATATCCTTCTGTTTGCACTTTGCAGCTTCACACAAATGGATCTACATGGAAGTGTCTGAAAATATCTGAAGCTCAAAGACCCTTCAAAAAGTCCTGCTTCAGTGAACTTCAAAACCATTAATCCTTAATCGTAAAGCCCTCTGCCCACAGAGTGTGACAGGTGGATTTGATAGAATCGCAGAGGATTTGATTTAGCTTTGGTGCTGCCATCACCCTCAGAGGAGACGTGACTCCGTGCTTTCACTCTCAAGTCGAGTTATTTTCATCACAAACAATTTAAAAGTTCTCCCAATCACAATCAGAGTTCTCCTTTAGGTCTCATGCTAAATGAGACATATTCTTGTCCTGTGGGGGAAATACATTGTTCACGTCCCTCTTAATGTTAACGTAAACACTCACCCAGATATTTAGAATTGGGAATTTTGTGTGCTGTCACATGCCAAAGGAAAGTATTAGATTTATACCATTTGCTCACTTACCTAGCAGACTTAGCCAGCAGTTTTTATTATGAATAAATATCCTTCAGATCATCCCAGTCATCCTTTCCTCCAGTCAACATGGATAGCAGTTTCTTCTTCATCTGTCTACAAGCCTCTTTCCCCTTCTCTTCTCTTCTCTTCTCCCAGTCTCCCCCTCTTCCTCTCCTCAATCTGCTCCAGTGCACCGTACAAGACGAGGGAGGACTGCACACTTGCTTGTGAGAGAGCTCTCAAATAAACACAGAGAGAGAAAGAGAGAGGGAGAGAGAGAGAGAGAGAGGAGGAGCTGTGCTGCTGGATGTCAGCAGTGATATCAAGCGTATAGAGGAGAGGGGAACAGGTTTGGATGTAATTACAAAGGGCTTCTGCTGCAGACCAGGGGGGTTGGTGGCTGGGATGGAGGGTGGTACAGAGAACAAGCTAAGCTGCTTCTAAGACAAAACAGACTTTCACATCTTCGCAGAGTATGGCATAATAGATCATTTCAGGTGTTCAACACTAGGGGTAGAGAGAAGCATGAGTTATGAGAGGAATTGTAGTCAGAAAGAAAAGAAGCTGTTTTCCTCAAAATGATACACAATTTGAACATCGTATCCCTGCTTGTCAAAGTCCTTGTTGTTTTTGAGTTGTTCTGTCATCCTGAAGCAGCTGCCAGCTCCGGCTCTCCTTCTGTTAATCTGATAATCATGTAGTATTTTTGTCTTAAGAGTGCCACATGAAGAGATAGTCATCTAAGGCAGTGGTTCTCAACTGGTCTATTCTAAAGACCAACAACAAATCAGATTTATTGAATCAAAATAGTGCAGTTTGGACATCAGATGGTACAAAAAACGTATGACAGAAGAAAGAGAAGGAATGAAACCAACATGTTTTAAGAGCGCTTCATGAGTTTTTACACATGAAAATGGCTCTGCGACCCACTTTTGGGTCCTGACCCACCAGTTGAGAACTACTAATCTAAGGCAGTGGTTCCCAAAGTGGGGAATCCCAAGTCACTGTTAGGAGGGTCGCAAGAATCCTTCCAAAAACATGTGAAAACGGAAAATTGTTTAAAATTGCAGATTTTACCGATCATTTTGAAAATACATACAAAAAAGTAGTTTCTTACAATAAATTACAAAAATAATATGATGTGGTTTGGGCTGTTGTGTTGTGTTCTAATATCAGGGTTTGGAAAGGCTGAATAGTGTGCGTGGCTGTACGCAATGTTAAATGTTTTAACCACCTCCGGGGACAATGGGGGTCCCCAGTCTCTAGCACCTTTATATTGGGGGTGACGGGCTGAAAAGTCTGGGAAGCCCTGATCTAAGGAGCATGTAATCATGTTATGTAGGTTTTAAAAATCAATTCATTTGAATTATTGCAAGCTCACAACTTATAATAATCACATCCAAAACTCATTAACTCGTTAAAACTCAGTCATTAAATTATCTTATCTAAACCTCCTCTTATCAATACCCTAATGTAGAGACTGGTTTCACATCTAAATAAGCAAGCAAAGTTAGCCCTGAGGCAGGTTTTCCACGCCGTTAATTGAGCTGCTCACAATGTTTCCAGTGCAGAGATGTCCTCAGAACTGAAAACAGCTGACACAGCAGGTACAATTGGCATTTCACCATTGGAAAGGAGACCCATATAAAATGTCTCCACTGGGAGGCCTTTTGTCTTGTTTTTTTTGCAAATGGAAATGCTATGAATGTAGGATCAGTTACAATTCCTCTCATAGGATCTTCTTCAGCTGAAGTTGCTCTTACTTCCAGATTATATGAGGGCAAATGAGAAGAGCAGTATGTGCTGTGAAAACTATCCATCTGTGATGTCGTCAGCTGTCTCTAGGTACGTCAGTTTAGGATTTAGTCCAGGCCTTAGTCCATGAACACACAGCAGGCTGGTGTGGAGAAATAGAAAGCTAAAGAATCGTTTTTAATTCCGTCAATGCAAAAAAAATTCATAACTTTCCAGAAAGTAATTCGTTTTAGAATAAATACAAATGGTTGGGTTTCATCTTAATGTAAACCCCAGTGCTGATCATAGTGATATGGTGCTAAAGATATGATTATAAATAATAGGATTAGTGCTCTTTAGGGAATCTAATGACACTGTCTAATGAGGATGACTTTGAGGATTCAGAGTAACACAATGTTGAGTTACTCTTTCTGCTGGTGCTCGAAATATGTCATAGACTGATATAAAATGTTACATTTATAGTGAAGATTAAGTTTGAAAGACCTGTTTTCTTATAATACACTGTAAATGCTGACATACACAAAAATGACATGTACTTTTAGGATATTTTTGAGAAAAAAAGTAAGACGCTGAACAAAATTGAACATTTTTATTGGCTTTTTAAGCAAACAGGGCAGCTATAATACAGTGACGTAAAAATGAAAATAAAGAATCAAGACTTTTTGGTATGTGAAGTTTCAAAGGCCGAGATAAGTTGATGGTAATGCATATAATGTTAGTTATATTTTTTGGGATTAAGATATCTGTGGGGCTGAGCTCAACTTCAATGTTGTCAGTGGAGGTGTTTCATTGTTGTTGCAAACAACATTTTAATTTGTGTTATTTTGAGAGAAGTTCCAGTTCCACGGTTAGTATTAATTTCTCCTACTATACCTAAAAAGCTAACATAGGATGAGGCTATTGTTTTGCTTCGGTTCTGACTTATTAATGATGGCATCAAAAAACATTAATGTATTTTTTTGTATTGAAACCATCATTTGTTTTCTGTTGTTTTTTTTGCAGGAAGTCATGGATCGTATCATGAAAACTTGAAACCTTTTACTTGAGGCCCCTCTACAGGCCCAAAGTATTATTACTGTCATGTTCAGACAGGTTCACTTTGTCTCTTTGTCAACTAGTCCTCACAAGAAAAGTTGTCTTCATCCTGACACTGTAAGTGAGAAGCCAAGACAGAAGTATTGTTAGCAATGTCCTTCCAAAATTTTTAATAATATTGATTTATCTCAGTGACAGAAAATTATATATTTTTATTTCCTTTAGAGAAACACACATAATTCTGGACCAACGACAGTTTTTCAGAAAAGTCAGTTTCCCTTTGAGGGAGTGACGACAATCCAGACATATTGGCGCTCAATTCACAACTCCAGTGAAGGCTTCACTGAACAGACAGCTCAATACATTCACTCTCTCACCAGCATGACAGCACGATGTGGTGTTCTTCTGATGTATCCATCTGTTATCGAAGCCATGTTTGTGGAGCTGCCGTATACAATGCTTGCATCTATAAAAGAGGTGATGGTGTTGAGCTGCTCTCACTGGCGTAGAGATAAGATTCCACAGACACAGCTGGGAGCAGAGCGGAAGAAAGGCATACAGCTCTGAGTGCCATTGCGAGGATCTGATAGAAGGATCTGGGAAAATAATGACTCTCAATGGTTCTCATGGAAAAACCACCTCACCATTACATTAATATGAGATGCTGGTTTTAGAAGAATAGAAATGAGTGGACATAAAAAACATAATAAATAAACACCCAGGTGTGTACATCTTTTTGTGTAAAGCGCAGCAGACACCTACGTTGTTGCTGTCATGTGCAAACTTACATATTAAGTATTTTTACATTTTAATTTCCCTTAAGGATATGTTTTTTTTTTTTATTTGTACAATAAAGTCTACAATATAAAAATGTATATTAATTTAAATTTGTTTTCTTTTATTTTTTTGGAAGGCATCTCGCGGCACCCTCTTGAGGACTTGCAAACCCCGGGGGTCTAGAACCCTCTACTTTTGGAACAACTGGTCAAGTGGTAGCAAATGGGTTAATAGAGAACAAACCATATGACGAATTTTTGTAGGCCAACCCGGAAGTAGCATCGCCATGGGAACAAGAATTCGCCTATGGGATTTTTGCATTGAATTTTGGATCAGCTCTGTGGCAAACACACGTTTCTGAAGCGCAGGATAATCTTCACCGTTGAACGCCATTTTTATGATGTTTGAAGCGTTAATGCGGCTGACAGAAGTAAAAAGCTAACGTTATGCTAAAGCTAACTACACCACGGTCGGATGATTGTGACGTCACTAGAGTTATGCTTCAGACGATCTCCAATAAACTAATCCGCATAGCTTAATAAGTTGTTTATTAACATAATATTCACCTTAACCTAAAGATTAAACCTACAGGAGACTTCTCCAACTAGTGAGAGAGTTCCCGGCCTCTGTGTCCGGCGTGATGACGTTTAATGTCCCCGACAACCACTGTAGTCACATTTAGCCACTTGTCAGCAACTGCCTTTTTAAAGACGCGTAAAAACTTCAAAATTCACAAGTGGGGGTATTACCTAACATAGTTTATGTGGTCTAACAAAACGCCAACATCTCTTAAGCTTGTGTTAACCACAGACCTTATTTCAGGCGTCTAACCACAAACCCATTCAAAATCCCCATTGACTTTTAGACATTAGACCCCATGACCCTCAAATGCTAACTTACTTCAGGGTTTTTGGACTCCTGTAGCGCTCTATATATATCTTGTTTTAACTTGAAAATCTGCTCAATCACCATAAGCTAAAAATTTCCCCCATCGCTGTGTTATGACCAGCTTGTAACTATTATGACAGTTAAGGGAGGTCCACACAGAAAACTCGCTTTTAAGGTTATAATTTTATTCACAAACAAACCAAAAACCATGGCAGAAGGTTGTCTGGCTTGGCTATCCAGAGGGGGTGAAAGAAAGAAAGTGCCCTTCCAATCAGGTGAAGCCTTCAGCAATCACAGGTAGCTGGGCAAGGTCTCCAGTAACCAGTAGGAAAACCATTACCAACGACTAGAGGAAGCCAAAGCTCTGAAACAGAAAAGAACAACAGTACCAAGCAAAACACACATGGCCAGGGGTCTCATTTATAACTGTTGCGTACGCACAAAACGGGGTCTGAAACTGGCGTGCGCCTTTTCCCACGCAAAGTTTGTGATCTATAAAAACAAACCTGACGGTAAAATGTGCGCTCCGGTAAGCAAACTCTGACCCAGGCATACGTACATTTTGGAGGCACGGGAAATTGGTGACACAGACGGTGAAGTGGTGAATTGAAGCCTACAGATACATATTGAGTACATTCTTCAGTTTGTGATCCTCCTGCTGCAGTAAACTATCGACATGTCCATTTTATCCTTCACTTCATTCACATCCTCTTCCGTTTCTTGGTCAGAAAGTTTCGTTTCTTTGTCTAAACTTCCGGGATCCAGCGCTGGAAACCTTTGCTCTGCCCCCTCGTTTGTATGCATTTTCATTCACAAGCTGCTTTGCATTGACCGTTTATGGTTGATTGTGGGCGTGTAGAGGGCGGAACTTGGGACTAATCTACATGCGCACATTTCAAGGTGGATCGTGATTTATAAAGGGAACATTGCGTACGAACGGTTTTATAAATCTGAATCATTTTGTGCGCACGCCATTTCCGGGTTTTTGGCGCAAGTACATTTTTAGTATGGATTCTACGCACTCTTTTATAAATGAGACCCCAGGGGAGTACCAGCTGTTTTAATGTAGAGCCATCATAACCATACGATACGCTAATGCTAGCATTCAGTGTCTTTCTGGTTGAAGTAAATAGTAGCTTGTAGGGGCCGAATACTAACGTAGATGTTGTCTAGTGCAGGGTTTTCTAAATGTTCAGGTCACAACCCCCAAAATAAGGGTGCCAGAGACTGGGGACCCCCTCTGTCCCTGGAGGTGGTTAAGGTAGCCTTTATAAGGTAAAGCACAGCCCCAGTGCTATAGACCTTAGCACTGGCACAGTGGACATAAAAAGCTTAATTATTAGATGAGGTGTGTCCATCTTTATGTGTAAAGACATACAATGTTGCTGTCATGGGCAAACTTACATTTTAAGTAATGAAAATGTCTCTTAATGACATGGTTTATGTTTCTTATTTATTTATTGTATTTTTGCAGAAATGGGTAAAATATACAATTATTAATAATTAATTTAGGAAGGAAATAATTACATTATTTTAGACTATTAGGACGCATTTTTTAATCTATTTGAACTGAAAAGGTGAACATTGTATCCATGTGAACAGATAGCTGTGATAAGCTAACCATAGCAATAATAAGTCTAGCGTATCAAATTAATGCAACTACACTCATACCGAAGCTGTAATTTAATAAATAAAACAGACAAAAAAACTCAAAATATGTTTTTATTTACGTTTTTAAATATTATTACAAACGTTTATGCAACATTATTTCATATTTATTACATATTTACAAATAATTATCATGAACACATCTATAGGCAATTTAGAGTCCCCAATTAACTTGCCGTGCATGTTTTTGGACTGTGGGAGGAAGCGGGAGCACCCAGAGGGAACCCATTCATGCACAGGGAGAACATGCAAACTCCACACAGAAAGGTCCCTGTCCAACCATGGATTTGTACAGGAACCTTCTTGCTGTGAGGCGACAGTGCTAAACACTGCACCGCCGTGCAGCTCTGCTTTTATTAATCAGTATTTTTAATATACAATGAAATTATTAATTATTAATTTGATTTAATAACATTCCCCAGTGAGCAAGCCGAAGTGATCAAATTATCTAGAAACTAATTTGGAAATGATGGCCAAGTATATCTTGAAATACATTTTTGGATTGGCCTGGTTACTAAAATTATAATTTGGTATTTTTGGCAACTGTGGCATAGAAAAACTCCCTCTGGAAAAAAAAGAGGAAGGAACCTTGGAAGAAACCAGGCTCTCTGGGGGTAAAGCCCATTCTCCTGTGGGCTGGGAGATGCTGCTCCTTCCATCCTCCAATGAGGGTGGTCCTGTTAGAATCTCCTCTGGGCACGATACCCTTCCGTCCTCTGTTGGAGGTGATCCTGTCCATCCTCCACTGCAGGTGGTCCAGTCCCATCTTCTGGATCCTGTCTGATCCTCTCCTGGGGGGGGTCCTGTCAAACCCTTCACTGGGAATGGTCCTCCTAGATCCTCTGCTGGGGACAATGCCGACTGATCCATCGCTGGGCATGGTCCTCCCAAATTCATGGCTGGGTATGATCCTGAACGATCCTTAGTTGGGAATGGTCCTCCTCCATCCTGCGCTGGGGATGATCCAGACCAATCCTTTGCTGGGTATGATCCTCCTCAATTCACCTCTGGGGATGATCCAGACCGATCCTTTGCTGGGCATGATCCTCCTCAATTCACCTCTGGGGATGATCCAGACCGATCCTTTGCTGGGCATGATCCTCCTCAATTCACCTCTGGGGATGATCCCAAATAACCATTTGCTGGGCATCCTTCTTCTCCATCCACCTCTGGGGATGATCCTGAACGAACCTCTGGGGATGGTTAATCCGATCCTTCGCTGGTGGTTTCTAGCTGATCCTCTGCTGGGGGTGGTCCTGTCCAATCATCTGCTGGGTGTTGTCGGCAAATTTTGCTCAGGGGATCGTCCTTCCTGCAGGGGAAGACGACACTTACCTTAATGTCCTTTGAATGCTCCTTTGGACTTTGATGTTTTGATATTTCAAGTCCCTTCTTCTCTTCTGGCCAAAGTCGCAAAGGAGCCGCAGCTCACCTAGACCTGAGAATAAATCATTCAGTAAATTTAGTATAAGGTATTTCTTAGCCAGCCTTTTTTTAACCGTTCTCAGTGTTATCTTAAGAATAGATTCGGGGGCTGCATAGTAAAGTCTGCAGGGACTTGGTTGGGAACTGGAGGGTCCCCAGTTCATGTCCAGCAACCATACCAAAGTACTGCCGATGTGACCTTGAGTAAGGCATCGAGCCTCCAACAGCTCTGGTGTGGTCCCTGTGAAGCAGCCCCACTCTGACATCTCTCCATCAATGCATGTCCATAGGTCCTGTTTGTGCAGGCGAGTGTTTCGTGCCTATGTGTGTATGAGTAGCATGTAGCATGTCTCTAAGTAACAGAGTGTAAACCATTGGGGATTAATAAAGTACAATATAAAAAATATATTTGAAAAACATGTAATGGTATAGAGCTCTTACCTGTCTTTTGTAAAACAGGATGTAGGCGCTCCTTTGCCGCTGGTTGCAAACAGAGGCACCACTGGTTTTAGTGACCCTTTCATCGTCATAGGTGAACCAGCGGTCTGTCGGATCCTCCACCTTTAGATCTGGGTCCACCCTGTCGCAGATGTAGTGTCCTAACAGATGAGACAGCATTGTTACTTGGGCTGTCTAAAGATTCGGATGAAGGTATGTAGGTTAATTGACAACAGTGAAAATTGTTGTAAGAGGTAGAAGCAGAACATTGTGGCTGCTGTCAAAGATATTTGCTTATATTTTAATTGATTAAAGGAAAAAATTATGAATTATCTCACCTCTTACTGCTTTGTTGCCAATGTGGTTGATCATGCTAACCAGGCTGTAGCAGCAACCATCCTGAAAAGGTTAGTTAAAGTTAGTTCACACAGTCTGCACATTGACTTATATCAGCACTAGTCAGTCTTGTTACAGTCTTGAGGTGGATTGGGTCACAGACCTTCTCGAGTGTGTAAAATGATGTGTACCTGGAGCGTTTCAGGTGCAGGACCAGCACTCTATAGAAAGAAAGAAAGACAGAAAGAAAGACAGACAGACAGACAGATATATTTATAACCGTTGCGTATGCACAAAACCGGGCCTGAAACTAGCGTACGCCATTTAACACGCAAAGTCTGTGATGTATAGGAATAAACCTGATGGTAAAATGTGCGCACAAGTAAGCAAACTCTGACCCTTGACCCTCCTGCTGCATCAGACTATCGATATGTGCTTTCTGAAAAGTTAAAGAGGTCATATTATGCCCTTTTTGGGGTTCATATATTTAATCTATGTACCTACTAAAGTATGTTCACAATAGCTAAAGTTATTAAAAAAGAGTCTGTTTTCATGTACTGCCGCTCCATGCACCGGCTCGCTTCTGACTCTCTCTCTAAGGCTCTGAAGTGCCCACGTTCAGAGTCCCCACGTGTGCCAAGTCTGATCTGATCGGTCGGCCTGTCGGCTCTGCCGTAATTGGTCAGTCGCTCAGCACGGTTCTCGGAAATGTCACGCCCCTTTTACCATATTGGGAATGCAGCCACTTTGGCTCCAAGGGGAGCATAAACATTAGCACCTTAGCACTACTGTGCTACCGCAGGCTACAGCATATCGTGTGTGTGCTACAGAAGTTAATGGGCGTGCAACAGGAGCTGCAGGGCTTGCCACAACGAGCCAATGGGCTTAGATCAGTGATATCACACTGACAAGATGTCACACTGGCAAAAAATTTTCAAAGGGGGCTAGAACCGAGCGTTACATGCAGCTAATGCTGCAGCTAACAGGAGGAGCATATAAAACCAGAAAAAGCATAATATGACCCCTTTAAAAACTTTTCAAGCTAGTGCGTAGTAGCTTCTGAAATCATAAATTGTTAATTTGTGTATGTGTAAGTGACATACTAATAAAAGGAACACATTTGAACACATTTTAAATGTGGTCAAATTATTTTCAAATAAGAGCATAGCTGTTCAAGTACTGAATGTACATGTTAAATTATCCATGCGGCCAGTCAGTCAAGCTAGCTTGGTGATAGCTCATTCAGCATAGCTTGGTCTGCATATTTGGGATTGATGAATTGATTTGACGTGGAGAGGACTTAAAGTAAGGTTCAAATGGAATACTTAACATCCGGTTAGTATTCACTATTGTTTGTTAGTATGTGGTTTCAGACGCAGTCTTAGTCTTTAGGGTCAGTGGACCCTAGTTTGATACAACTCGGTTAACCAATGTTAAAGTACTTACTACTATCAGAGTGTGGTCTTTTTTGATGGACTTTGTCAATTTCCTTGGCAGGGTGGCGAATGAAGAGCGCTGGCCCGCCAAGATGGAACCAGCAGTTGAACTCCAAATCCTTTACCTGTTAAACAGCAAAGAAAAAAATGTTTTAATTTTGTACTGGATTTTAAAAATGACAGCCACAAGCCATAATGATATGAATGATGTGGAATAGTTTCAGCAATTCTTCTTCAAATTGAGCTTTATGGGGTGCTGGAAGCCTAGTAGTTAGTGAGCGAGCCCCATGTATAAAGACTATAGTCCAAGAGGGTGGCCCAGGTTTCAAAGTCCACCTGAGGCTCCTTCCAGCATGTCAATAAAAATGTAAAGGTCTAATGTGTCATAATGCAATGTGCGTCATATTGCGTTGTGCAGTGCTGTGTTGTGTCGTATCGTGATGTGTCATATTGTATGAATGAGGAGAAGTATATAAATATTACCTTAAGGTAGCTCAAGAGCAACTCATCCACTGTCCTGCATCCAGGGATCAGGTCAAGTGACAGGCTAGTGAATATTTCCTGTCTGCTGGATCCTGTAGCACATCTGCAAAGGATAAAAAGAATGAGTTAAAATAGAGCAACAGACTTTATACCAGGACCTAATGTGGATGTCTCTGTTGACCTTAAACTATAAAATATCAGTTCAGCATAACCTCAGAACAACATACCTTCTTACTATCTACATAACCTGATACCTGTGCTACTTTTTAGTTTGGAGGGTTTTTTTAATACCAGGAACTGTCTCTTAAAGAGAATACACCCTGTGTGGTGTGTATCTGTGAAGTCGTACCTTCTGCAGATCCTGGTGTTCTCCATCTTGAACATTACCTACTGCAATTGCACTTTATAACGACTCCCCTTTAAGTAAGGACAGAAGACATTTAAACTTTTAAACTTTAGCCTGAGTTGCATATATCATATATCAAACTGTATTGTGGGCTCATGTTTTTTTGTATGGGTGGGATATGTATGTATATATGTGTTGTGTTGTGTTGTGTGTTTGTATGTATGCTGGCTGCTGGAACACCTAAATTTCCCTGCTGGGATGAATAAAGTATATCTTATCTTATTATTTGGCTTTCCACTGGACGCGTGTAGCTTTTGTCCATGCTGGCTGCCATCCTGTGCAGCTGTGGAGCCAAATCCATCATTTGTTGGAAGATGGAGGTTAGGAACTCAAATGCGTCCTGCAGGTACCCAAACACAATCAAAATAAGTTAGTACACAGAGCAAACAAGCATTAATAAATGAAAGTAGATACAATCAAACCAGTTTCTTTACTTTCTGGTTGAGATCTCGGAATTCTCGAGCATGGACTGATACTGCTCCTTTGAAGGCGGAGACGAGTGGTATCTTTTGGCGAAGGTCCGGGGAAGTGTATGCCTTCTTTACACCCATAAATGATCTAAAAAATGAGAGAAAATAGTTCAGAGGCATTGTATTGTATTTGTATTTCAAATGTCATGGAAGTGAATGTACAAATTAGGAAAACAATGATGGTTGCATGTGATGGGTGCTGTACCTTAGCAGTGCTGCTTCTGGGATTGAACCCCAAACCTGCTCCTGACAGCTGATTGTGTTGACAAAGTCCTCAAGTGTCAGAAGACTTTGCAGGCAGGAGTTTATATAGCAAAACTGTGCTGGGTTGGGGAGCCTGACAAACAAACAGAACAAAACAAACACAGCTGTATTGTCAGTACTTTTGAATATTACTTTGATGGATTCATTTTTTGTTCCTTATTTGTTGAAACTAATTTGTTTCTTGTGTGAACATGATTGTTTAGATGTACTTACCCAAGACACTTTTTAGAGGTTTTGTCAATTTGAATTGGGTGGACCTGATTTCTTTTCTGTTGGAGAAAAGAAATACTCTGGTTAAATCATGTAAAGATATACTAATGAACAGATTGATGTTTGGTTCATCTTTAATGCTGCACTTTGTGTCAAACATACCTTGCCAAAAATCCAAAAAGGCTCCTTGGACATTTTAGGAGTGGTTGTTTGGTCAGTAGTGATTTGGTCGTCCACCGTTTTCTGCTTCTGGAAACAAAAAATATTAGAATGAGAATCACTTATCTTCAATATCTTTTTAAGACATTTACAAAACAATGGCTCAAATATTATTCTTGAAAACCATTTAACATTTCATCAGGATTGAAATATTTCATGTCACATACTGAAATGTGTCCGAAGAGCCAAGACCACTGAGATGTCTTTTCTTTCTTTGAGAGGGGGGCATGTGGAGGGTCAGGTAGCTTGACACTGGTTAAAAAAGAGAGAGAAACAAGTTTTTTCAGTTGTGCCTGAATGCTTTGAATAAATGAAAAAAAAACATTTTGGTGGATCTTAATAAAAACTTATAACTAACAATAATAATAACTGAGATCAACTACATTCACTGCATTGTGGTCACTTTCTAACCATATTAGATACATTTAAGTTGTTGATGATGTTGGTCTTGAATAACAAGCAACAACTGATTCATGTTTGACAGGAGACATGGCCAATATGCTCCATCTCTTTTTATTTTATTTTTTCTAAAAGGTGGTTATACTACAGCTCTTTGAATTCAATTTTTCCATCAAAAATAACCCATGAAGATATAAACTAGGCCATGAAGATGATGAAATCGTCAGATAAATATATGATTTTTCAGGTATTGATGCCCTTACCTGTTCAGAGAGCTGTTTATTGGTCTGTTCTCCTCTACAACAGGTACTGAACTCTGTACAGAAAAATAAATAAAATCTGATGAGGATTTCAACTTTATACAAACAAAGTCTACGTTGAACTGTAAAGTTAAAATCTTGTTTGTTAAAATAGTAGTGGTAATGTGTAGTGGAGTTTATCTACAAAACGTACCTTTCCACAACAGAGGCCCGTCTTTGAAACTATTGTAGAAGCCTGATTGAACTAAAACTTTAACTGACGTGGGCAGTAAACTGAGTCTGTCCTGGCGGGGTACTTGACTGATTTGGACTGTTGATGCTATGAAGGGTTGGTTGACTGAATTCTCATCAGAACTTCAGTCACAGACACAAATTCTAATGACATATGTTATAAAACTGATTTATGTATATACTGTATTTACATAAATGTGAAACAATTTATTTTATCTTTAGAAACCTTAATCGCAATATCTGTTTCATTGGGCACAAACACATCGAGTCCATTTATATTTGTGAGTTTCTTTGATTAAGCATTATTTTACTCCCCTATTTAACCTTTGAGAACATTTAATTAGGCCTATACTTTTAACGTCACGGTTTGCGTACAGTGGTTTTCTGATGGGGCAAGATCATGCTATCATTTTCATGATGATAGCTTTTGGGTCTGTGATCTACTGAAAGGGTTCTTAACACCTAACATTAGATTTTCCTTATTTTAAAAAAAGTAAAGTAAATACATTTAAAGTTAATCTAATAGGTTGTTTTGTGTTACTGGGAGTCCTTTCAACCAATATAACCAATTAATAACTGATTATCGCCAAACCTTTGATGACACAGATGAAAATATACTGAATATATATATAGGCTATTATCAAGGATTAAATTTGGCTCCATCTGGTGGTTAAATAAAAGAGTAATTTACCCTGACAGATCTGATGCATGCAACAGATGTAAACAATGACATGCTGATCATATGCATATGTTTTGGTCATACCCAAGATTATCAGCGTTTTGGTCTGCAATATTCAACACACTTAGTGTTGTCTTAGAAAGAACAATAGACCTTGACCCCACCTCACTGCCATTTTCGGAATGCCTTCTATGCCTAACACCCCTAAAACTGAACAACAAGTTATTGCATTCACAACTCTACTAAGAGGAGACTTATACTCAAATGGATACATTCCTCACCACCTACTCATAATAGATGGATTCAAGGGTTAGGGTTAGGGTTACCCTGTGAATTATTTATGGAACTATATTCAAGTTTTTTTTTTTGTTGTTTTTTTTTAATGGTTTTTCTTCATTTACTTTATTATTTCCTCTTTCTTCTTTGTTCTTGTCCTAGTATGCATGAGTTTGAATGAGACTCCTTGGTAGACTACTGTGAAAACAGACCACCTTCAGAGTGGGAATATAGGATTCCTGAATGGGTGGGTGGGTGGGTATTGGGTTAATGGGTGGGAGCGGGGTATATCAGGATGGGTGGGAGAAGGCGGGAATGAGGTTTACAAAAGATGACCACAGTACAATGTCAACTCTTATGCCAACTGTATGTCTTCTTATCCTCTGTGCAAACCAATGAAGAGATTTTGAAAAACAACAGAGAGTACACCATGGTGGACAGCAGTTGCCCTCCTGCTTCTTGGAAGCACTAAATGTGTCACTGATACGTAGGTCTTCGCTAACTCAGCCTTTTGTTCTTCTCTTTTTGAGGCAGGCCTGGTGGCCATTGTGTTCTGGTTTTGGTGTGTTATCTTGATCTCCCTTAGATTTTAGTTTCTAGTCAGCTGCTCGGCAGCAGTTGTGTACTTTACCCTTATCTAGGTGTTATTTAGTTAGGGGAGCGTGTGTTTTTGGTTGTTATGATTTGATATTTTCTCTCTCATCCAACTGATTTTTGTAAATTCTGGGATAACTTTTAGATACTGGGAATATGATTAGTAAATAATGGACACTACATAGCAGCCTCTGCCATCAGTGTGTCAATGGGTAGGTGTGACCTGAGGTGTATAAGTGTGTTAAGTGCTCAAAAGACCAGAAAAGCACTGCACAAGCTCAAGTCCATTTGCCATTGACCTTAAATGCAAAATATTTTATTCTTGAACTTTAAAGGAAACAGAAGAAAGCCAGCACACTCAATGTCCTTTAATGTTTTATAATCTGGGTAGAGCAGACGTACGCTGATGGAGGCTTTATGTTGAAATGTTAAAGAGGTCATATTATGCCCTTTTTGGGGTTCATATATTTAATCTATGTACCTACTAAAGTATGTTCACAATAGCTAAAGTTATAAAAAAGTGTCTGTTTTCATGTACTGCCGCTCCATGCACCGGCTCGCTTCTGACTCTCTCTCTAAGGCTCTGAAGTGTCCACGTTCAGAGTCCCCACGTGTGCCAAGTCTGATCTGATTGGTCGGCCTGTCGGCTCTGCCGTAATTGGTCAGTCGCTCAGCACGGTTCTCGGAAATGTCACACCCCTTTTACCATATTGGGAATGCAGCCACTTTGGCTCCAAGGGGAGCATAAACATTAGCACCTTAGCACTACTGTGCTACCGCAGGCTACAGCATATCGTGGGCGTGCTACAGAAGTTAACGGACGTGCAACATGAGCTGCTGGGCTTGCCACGACGAGCCAACGGGCTTAGATCAGTGATCTCACACTGACAAGACGTCACACTGGCAAATTTTTTTCGAGGGGGGCTAGAACCGAGCGTTACATGCAGCTCATGTTACAGCTAACAGGAGGACGTAGGAGAAGCCGCGTTTCCGCGGACTTTGAATTTTTGCACATAGATGTGCCTAAACATGCACAGGAAAACACACTAAAGAGCATATAAACCCAGAAAAAGCAGAATATGACCCCTTTAAAGAACATTGAGTGTTGCCAAGCTTTCTGTTTTCTTGTCAGTCTTTCTGCGGTCGTGCACCTGAAGATTTGTCACTGTTTGAGTGTGCTCCTTTTTCTGCTGTTTATTCTTGAAGAGAGAGAAATTACCAACTTTTCACAGGTTTTTGATCTAACCATGGCCACGTCCCACTTTCCAATAATAATGAATGAATTCGTGTACATGTGTTAAAATGATTATTAAGGATTCTTGTCAGTCAAATAAGAAACAAACATTCAATTAGATGCATTCTGCCAGGAAATAATTAATCTGTACTTGCTGCCACATTTGTTATTTATTGAACATTTATTCAGTCTTTTCTGCCTTATAACTCAGATTCTTTCAGGGACTTAGGTTTGGTCTTTCCGGGATTCGAGTTCCTTCATACATGTTTATATTTCCCCGCCTGGGCTCCTTCTTTCCCACAGTTACACTCTTTCATTTATTCAAACTGGAACAAACCGCTGCTCCCAGGGAGGAATGCGTCACAGGATACGTACACATGGAGGCTGTATCTGGTGCTAATGGAAACAGAGAGGGCCATTTATAAGTACTTCATGTGAGTCATGGAGTGCTCTCAGAATGTGTTGGCTGTAGTGCAGCAAGCACAGCTACAGGTGATTCAACACTGTGACTTTGTAAAGAAAATAATTCATTGATGTTAAAGGAAGAAAAACAGCAGCTGTCTCACAACATTAGCATCTACTTTTCATGAAAAATGAGAAATTGATTGAAAACTATTAATTTAATATGTTTGTGTGTACAAAGGAGCCTCATTACATAATAGGGTAATCATTTTCCTGTTACAGATTTGCTCTGATCCCTGCATTATCTGAGGTTGCTTTCAAGTCACCCTAATCCCTGCATTCATTTCATTCTTCATCTTGTTCTCTCAAACTCTGCTTTGGTGTGACATCAAAGCGGTGACACTACAAACACACTGCATTTCTCTCTCAACTAATGGGACATAATCGTACAAGATTACTGCCAAAACTGATTTGTGTGAGTGCCAGTGAAGAATTACTGAAATGTAGCCGTTGAGGTTACATGAGAGACATAGCTTTCAAGTACACCTGCACAGAAGATTGGTGTGAGAGAAAAGGTTTGTACAGAACATACACTAGGTCAAGCAATACATTTTTATTTAGTGTTGGGGCAAAGCATTAATCTGTAATGGTAATATTATAAGAGTGCACAAAAAGGATTGTTTCTAAAAAAGGAATGTATGACAACAGGCTGAAATTGTTTTTTGTTATAAAAGAAAACCTAATATGAGATCTGCGATTAAATTAAAATGGACAGCAAGGATCATCCTGCTTTTCGACAAATCTAAATCATATATATACTGTATATCTATCTTTACCTTCTATGATACTTTGATTAGTTTGTGTTACCTCGCAGCAGGGTCAGTTCTGCCGGCTCATGTGACATTCTGGGCAACCTACAACTTGAAGGAGACATCTTCTATTTTTAGAGCGTGTTATGACATATCAGACTTCAAGAACACGTCCAAGCAAGACAGATTCAAGTTAGACGGTATACCAGAAGTTTCTAAGTGAACTATTGGGAAATAGATCTTTTTTTTATGTAGGCCAAGATCTCTGTTGATTATTATACAATAAATCCCCATTATAGAATGATAAACAAGGAGTTGGGGTATGAGGGCCTGAAAAGCAGAAGTTGAAGCAAATCTCAATAATATTAGGAACAGGATCTTATTGTTTGTGTTGACCTCTATAATGTAGCTTTGATAACAAGTCGACGGATAAAAAGAAGGAATTTAAAAACTTCCCCATAGAAAAACAAATGTGAAGACATCTCTTCATTTTTTCTCTTGTAGCTGTTTCAGTTTTAGGCAACATATTTGTGTGTTCTCTCCCGACGTCGCCCCTCACGTTATTGGATTTTACAATCAGGGTTAATTTGATTGATGATGAATTCAATTTAAAATCTGTAAGAGGATGATTTGTTGTTTCTTCTTTAAAGGGTGGAGGCAGGGTCTCTCTCTCTCTAAAACGCTCACTTTAGATCAACACAGAAAACAATTGGATTGTACATGACAAACTTACTTTAATGTAATTAATTACAGACACAACGTAATTATTATAAATGTTGGGGCACAAAATATCAATGGCATTAGCTAATAACTCTTTTGAATGTCATTTCTCAAGCCCTCTTGTAAACAAATATGGATTTGTTATGGACACTGATCGTTCTATAAACAGTTTCAGCAAACAGTGAAAAAACAGACTTTACATGGGCTTCACAGCCAAACAAAGACTCGCAGTAAACCATGAGTGTTCTCACACTTTGTCAAAAGCTGCCATTTTGGTTCAAAGCATCATTTACACAAGACGCTATAATGTATACATTAAACCGATGTTATAGTCCTTTTTTTCCAATATGAAGAAGAGAAGATGTGAGAGGAAGTGAGAAACACTTTCGAAGTCAAGATGAGTCCGTTCATCAGCAGATGGTTAACCAACCGCCTCAGCCCATCCTCACAACATGGATCGTCTCTCTTCCAATATCCTTTTTCACTTTTCACCTCTCTTAACTTCCAAAGCATTAAAATTCCATCTGTAACACAAACACAACCACAAAAAACACAAAAAACATAATTGAAGAAAACATTTTTTGATCACATGATGTACACCAATTAGCATATGTTAGCTAGAGCAACATCAATGTCAAAGTCATTCTGAACCATCTGCAGCACAGAGGTGAGATGACTTGATGATCAGTGTTGGTCATATACAATTGTAGTAAGAGAGAGAAGTAGGTTAGGATACATATGTTAATATTTCATATATTTTACAGTTTTTTTTATTGAATTATGCCGCAGCACAAGTGATGAATAAAAAATAAATAAATAAATAAAAAGTGATGTAGGATCACTTGAATGGGGTTGTTTATGGTTCATGTTTCCTAATACAGATATTCAATACACAACATTGTTTTATTCAGAAATGGCACCTTGAAGTAGGTTAGATGTGTGCCTGTTAATAGATAAATACTTCAGTCTTTATTAATGACCTATTGATAGGGTTAATTGTCAGAAATGTCAACCTACATGCAATAAACCCATGCTGATGAACCATGAATATACTGGTGTGAGTCTTACAGTAGTAAAATGAACGATGCAGGAGATAGCGATGATAAGAAGGCCAATGATGATGGAGGCAACAGCGACATAAAGGGCGTTCTTTCCCAGCCGTCTCGAGCCATCATAGTCACGCTGATAATAGCTGTTCCTTGACTGTGAATGAGAAATGTTTGTTGTCGTTATGTTTGAGTGTTGTTCTACTAAAAAAAAAACTGTGACACTATCAAACCTGCTGAACTTGGATAAATGAGGAGTCAAGATAACAGAGTGAAATTTACAAAAATGATCACGATTAATAGTTTAGTTAGTCATCTTTAAATTTACCATATAAATCTTTCATATAGCAATAAGTATTTATGACCCTGGTGACTTTTATGTGACATGAATACATGATTGCCTTGTGTTGGACCCTGTGCTGTGGTGGGTGAAGTTTGCCTGTCAACATTAGCGGCCTCCATTTCTATGCTAATGTTAGCTACTGTTAGCTAGTGTTTATGCAGACTATTTGCACTAGATAAAGAGAGTCAAATCTCTCATGCATGCATTTAAGTCATATATTAGGATTTTTCTGCAACAACTATCAAGAGTCAATACCTTAAATTGCTTTTCCATGTGAACTCTGGACAATCAGGTCCTGGCATTGTGTAGACCAACATGCAGGAGCACAGTGCAGGGCATTCTTAATTAGATCTTAAAGGTGAGGTGACAAGTTATTAAGCCTACATTTACATTTCTTCTCATAGTAAGCTACCTTAACAACACTTGCCTGGGCTGCAGACAGATAACCAGTATGGTAATGAAATACAGTACTTGTAGTCAGGTTTGTGTAATGTTAATATCAGTTTTCTACATGGTTAATCTGGTGTCATCTCCCAAAACGGAACATCGTGCTGGTTTGTTTGATCAGCAGAACAGGTGTGTGTGACTCATTTATATCTAAGTGTCCAACACTTCCTTACAGCACAACATATCAGAACAGTGTGTAACTAAAACAAAGTCAAAACCCTGAATAGAGAGCTATCCTTAAATCTCTCTGACACTTATATCCCTCATATACAGTACATAAACATACCACTATTCAGGACATGCTACTAGCTTTAGCTAAGCTACATGCTCACCATGATAGAGAAGACCAGGGCCACAATGTTGACCGGATACGCAGGACAAAAGCAGGTGAAAATAGTCAAACAAAGGTAGCTACGGAGAGGAGGTGGAGGTCCCTGTTCTTCTATTGAACCGTGGTCAAAAAACACACTCCCACTCAATGAATTTTTCACTTGTGAATTAAGAACTCCAAGAGACATGATGGTGCCTGACAGCAGTGAAACACAGGTGGTAGAAAAAAAAAGAAACAAATTACAAGAAAAGTTACAAAGAATCAGAAAGACTGTCAGAAATCCAAGTTTTAACCAAGAAGCCGGGAGCTCCAGAGTCTGGTTATGTCTGATAATGATTTGAGTCCTCTTTGAGGAAGTTTGTGTGAAGGGAGGGAGCAGGAGAGGGATGGAAGAGGATCACTAACCCTGCTGGCCTCCCTCCAGGACAAGTGTGAGGGATCAGACTCTGTTTACAACTGAAAGCACCTCACAGACACAAACACAACATCCTGATATCCTATATGTATTAGAATCAGAGATTAAGCTCCTTTCTTTTTAAATGCATTTGGTTCAGTCACTGGTCAGTTGAAACACAGGGATATTCTCAGTCTGCACATGGTCACAAAGGTTCAGAAAGAATCAGAAAAAGAGCTGAGACAGAACAGCAACTTCTAAGAATTTTAATATAACCCATTTTAAAAGGAATTTAGGAAAAAAAGAATCTGGATGAAATCTGATGTAATCTGTGTTTGTTTTCTGACCAACCTTTAGTACCAGAACATCATAATATGAAAAACTATATTTCTGCTGTTCTTGTGACCTCGTCGTTGCTGAGATTTTCTGCTCAGCTTTACGCTGAAATCCGACTATGATCAGCAAGTTTTTAGCCCTGGGAATTAAGGAATGCAAACAGTACATTTGAAATGTAATACCCTCTATGCTTTAATGTCTGCCTTTGATAAATGCCAGACTCTAACTAGAGCTTTCTTACGATCACAGGGTAAACAATCTGGCACCAGTGTGTATATGCATAAAGAAAAAAGTAATAAGAGCAACCGCATTCAAATGCTTTAGAATAATTTATTAGGATTTTAAAATTGAAATTATCAGGGGGGAGAAAAACAAGGAAAAAAGAAAAGCATTGCTATAAAGCTTGGCAGGGGACATCCCAAATGTTAAACTTCAACTGAGCTCATATAGAGCTACAAGCCCCATCCAAAGCATTGGCCCTTTTCCTTACATCAAGACAACAAAATACATCATTAAAATCAATATACAAGGGGAACAAGATCTCAAAACAGAAAAATATAGTTTCTTATTTTCTGAAAATAAGTCTTAATGCCGCAGATTTATCCACACAGCGTCTGCTATTACCAATAATAGTACTATTTTCATTTGTAAGGTAAAAAATAACTTATTGCTTTATTGTAAGTTAAAAAGTTACAGTGTTGGTGTCCAGCAGTAGTTTTTTTGTCGTGTCCCAGGCGCTCTGACAGAGGAACTACTGGCTGGATCAGGAAGTTTTCTGCTGTGCTGAACATCAAACAGGCTGCAGTGAGAAGAGGCTGAACAAACAGGCTTTCTCTTGTTTGCAAATGTTGACTTTGATCCAGCTTTTAGACTTTTCCTGCCAGTCAGTGTCGTCTGGACTGAGGTCCTATATCAGAGCCGACCGGGAGCGAGACCCTGTTCCATTTCTGGTTCCCTGCCCACACCCCCTGTGTTCATCACTACACGGAGCAGCAACTGTATAGAAACAATAACAAGTCGTTCCAGATGAGACAAATGTGTGAAATCTAAAAAATGAATTAGGAGGGAGGCAGGGGAGCCAAACTGGAACAGGGCAGTCTTTTTTTTTTTTTTCAGTACCGAAAAAAATGCAAACAAAATGCTCCTTCGTTTGCCAAAAAGTAGTTCCATATTACACCTTGATGTATGCGCACAAACACTCACTCACACACTCAGACGCATTCACATGCACCTTCAATAGTGATAAGAGGACAGAACATGATTGTGATGTTTTTACAATTGCTTCTCTGAGAATGTCCTTCATTTGTTTCCACGGTGGAGAGCACCGCATAAAAGAAATTTTTCAAAAGAAAAACAATAAAACAAAAACATTAAGAAGTGAAATTGCGCAAACAAAATATATAATATTTTCAAAAAAAGAGGAAGTCAAGTCAGCTCAGTACCCTAGAACCCCTGATTTCTCCTGTTTTTCAGTCTTCATCGTCTTATTGTGTGTATGAAGTTAAAAGGGATCTGGTTCATCAATGGTGGGAAAATGACAAAGTCAAAGTTGCAAACAAGTTGCTGACTTTTGGAACAGAGCTTCTTTTTTTTTTTTTTTCTTTTTTTTTACTGAACGAATCTGCAAAACAAACTTCAGTAAGTTTTGTTTACGTCAACAGCGCTGCACTGAAGTCGCTGGAGCGGACTGGCCAAAAAGGTACACATAAACAATATGCATACTGATAAATGACATCCAGTCAAAATGCTGTCAACCCTTTCAGAACCAACCAATGACATGCCAGCCGGTTCAGTAACCCCCTCCTCCCCCCCTCCCCACTCACCCTAACGTTTATGTACAATATCTTACAGGAAGACATAAAAACATTGCTTTAAAACCAATTACAGAATAAAATACCTTACAGATTATCATTATTATGTCAATATTAATAACAATATTACAAAGGTTTTGTTTTTAAAGACTACCAAAATATACATTTTAGTTTGTTTTTTTTCATGTTTCCGTGATGCCAAAGTTAAAAAAGGACTTTGTTGGATTTGTTCTTCCTTTGTGAAAAACATTTTTTTTTCTGTCAAAGACCCATCTTGCATCTCTATCTGTCCACATCGGTAACAGCTGTGAGGGATTTCATCATGAAGCGACATATCACATTGAAATAAAAAATAAAAAGAATTTAAAAAAAATCAAAAATAGTCCTCTGTGTCATTGTCAAAGATGACAAATGTTTCCTCAGAGAATTTCTTTTTTTTTTTTTTTTGCAGTTCTTTGCCTCAGCTTCAATAAAGAAAATAATGGATAAAGTTGGGGTCTAGATATTAGACTACATGAGGACAAACGAGGAGAGACGGGGGAAGTTATGTTGAAGTGAGATTAGTACAGCAAAAAACAGAGTTCAGGATTTAAAAAGATATTCAGTCGGTGGGTGGAGCCACAGGGAGCCAGGAAGACCCCGGAAGAGCCTGTGGTCGGCCAATCAGGATTTGCCATCAGTGGGCAGCCAGCGTTCTGATTGGCTCGTCAGCAGAGGAGAAGCCCTCCCATCTTCAGTGACCTGGGTCCTCTCAGTGGTAGCCGTTAGTGAATGCAGTAGCAATCAGCGGACCCTGAGGATACATGAGGGGATACGCTTTCTATGAGTTTTGTTAAGAATATATGCACCCATTCATGCAATTAAAAGTGTTTGTTTGTCAGCAGGGGCTGTGACCTACCCCTAGTCCATGGCCGAACCCCGTGCTGGGGGCTGGGCTAGCTGCGCTGATGTAGCTGCTGACTCCTGAGTCCTGATTGGCTGCTGCATATAAGTCAGCCATTGGTCCAGGGCTGCTGGTTCCCAGGAAACCAGCTGTGCGTGAAGGGGTGGAGCCTAAGAGAGAGAGAGGACAGTAGTCAGGCTTGACACCAGAGGGCTTCATGCGCACACACACACATCTAAAAATATACCTTCATTTGTCCAGCCAGGACTGTACACACAATCTAGCCATGTATACACCATTTTTTGTCCCTCTTTCTCACACACATACACTTAAACACACGCACACACATACCTCTAACTACTGCTGCTGCTGCGGCTGCTGCCATTGGTCCATATGCAGTCAGGGGAATGGCTGAGGGATAGAAACAGAGAGAATGAATGCACTGATGACAGTCATTGTGGATCCCTCAGTATAAGAATGTGAGTAACGATCGGCTGATCATCTGCTCAAACATCTGTCATCTTTTTTAAATCCATCAGGTGGAGGGGTTAAAATGCAAAGAATAGATAAAACAGTGCCAAAGATATAACATCTGATAGATGTGACCTTACACTCTTTAAATGTGGAACAGAGTAATACTCTTCATAAAACCAAGCATGAACATTTCAAGCAAAGGTGCAATTACAGCTCAGAGCCACTAGATGGCAGTGTGAAGGCTGCGCTAGAGACGCAGGGGTCATATTCACAAAACATCTTTGATCTAAAATTAGCTCCAAACAGAAAAAAATGAGGGGTGGGCATGTCTGTCCTAACTGAAGGACGTCAAACATAAGTCTGAGAGTAAGAGGCAGAACAGAGGAGTCCTGAGTCACGAAAGACCTGCTCACAATGAGTCAAATGCAGCTCCCTTAGATTGACTCAATCCAAAATATGTTTTACTCTGAATTAGTTTAACTGGATTTTTAAATAAATTCTTTTTTTTTCCTAGGATGCACCAATTGAGAAAATCAGGGTTGATAATGTTTTTTTAATAAAATTTTTTTTTTTTTTGTCTATATGAATTACCCAATGTGAGCCAATGACCACAACTAATCATCAATATAAAAACATGAGTAAAAATATTAAAGCCATCCAGGCCTTTATGACACTATCTCTGAGGTTTTTTTTTTAAAAGTCAACCTTTCCCATGAAAGCATGGGGAAACAAATCTAAAGATTTTTGAGGCAGCTTTACAATCACAATCTCAGCAAGAAGCTATTTTCAGTATTCACACAGCCCACAAACACTTCCTTTTTGAAAATAAACATTATAAAAAAACATTTTTATTGTTTTCCAAAGTCAAAACCTTACAGGCTACAACATGTAGCTGACTATTTTAACATCTTGTAATTCATGGCTACTGCATTGGATTGCCAATATGCCAACATCTGTTACCAGGTCAAGTATCAGCCTATTGTGAATCCCTTATTTCCTATGGTTTTAAATTAAATTGTTATTTTTTGTTTAATTATTAACTTGCATCCTCTGAGCTGCTGAGAGCAACTTCTACTAGAGAGCATCTAACCTGAATACACGCAAAAGAAACTTGTTAGTGACTTTAATCACGATTCAGATGACCTCCCAGTGATCAATTCAGGCTCTAATTTGTTAATACAGCCAAACGCTTCACTACAAGCTGTGAGTTAAAAGTTTCATTTTCTAGAGTGAGACGATGACACACTACTCAGAAAATGTGTTTTCACAACAGCTCATAAACATTTGCCTGCAGTTTTTGCCTTTTTCATCTTCTGTGTAAAGTTTGCAAGTCACTTCAATGAAAACTTAATGGAATACAAAAATACACGGATTGGCTTTTTGTCACTTTTTTTCTCTCTAGGTGCCACTGACCTGCCAGCTCAGGGGGATGGGATGATGTCAGGAGGGGGGTCCTCTCTAAATGGAATTCTAGAAACAGAGAAGGGTGTGAGAGAGAGAGAGAGAGAGAGAGAGGGAGAGAGAGAGCGCTTTGTAAATACAGTCACCAAACACCAGCCACACCACCAAGCCACATACACGTAGACAATTAGCTACAGCAGAACAAAAGCAGAGAAAACAAATCTACAGTGACATCAGGCAGGAAGGTGGGAGCAAAGGAACCGGAGCGCCGATACAGTCAAAGGCGCGTTACATAAGTAGATCAAATAAACACTGTAGAAGTTAGAGGAGGAAACAGTCAGGTTTAAGAGACGAGGAGCAGGGTTTGGAAAGACAGACAGGAAGAGTTCAAAAGTCTCACTCATAGATCTACAAACAGCCTGAGACCCTACTGATATTAAAATGGCATAAAGTGTGTAAGTGTGCGTGTGTGTGTGTGTGTCTGGTGTGTGTGTAGTTTGCACTCAAGACCCCCGTGAATCAAGTACATGTCACAGCTTGTTTTCTTTAACCTTTTTCCTCTTCCTGTTTAAAGACCTTAAGAGAGAGCTTCAAAATAAAGGTTGTACATGGACGTACCTGGGAACTGATAAGTGTAACCAGGAGCGATGCCAGAGTAACTGCGGCTCGTGTAGGTAGCAGTCTGGAAGCCTGGGTAACCTGATGGAAAACATAGAAAACACAATTGTTTTAAAATTTGTGCCAAGTTTTGTGAAAACTGCTTACTCCAGTTCTATCGAATGAAAACTTGTCTGCTAAGTAACAGTGTTTTGATCCTTCACAACCATTCATTTCTTTACATGTGCTATCATACAGTCACCTGCTGTAAAGGATGTCAACAAACAACTGTTCCTGTCTAACATTTGTGATCATTACATCATCATTTGTTGTAATAATGTGGCCAATCTATGTAAAACAATGACCAGATGTGACCGTTCATAAGGATGTACAAACAGACATTTAGGCACTCGGGTTGTATTTGATTCTGTCTGGCTTCCCACATCTTCAGCCCTATTTTGACCTCTGTACAATACACCACATGTCCAGTAGGAGGAGCCAGACGACGACAAATAAAACATGCAGCCCCTCGGTTTGTTTTCTCAATGAGAATCCTTCCGAACCATATTTTTACTCCAGTGTGTGAAAATCATATGCCCTTCAGCGTGTGACCTCTAAATTTACAATACATTGTTGTTGTTTTTTCACAGGAGAATCAGCACAGAGTAATTCAAGGAGCCATTTTCAGTTCCAAGTCAACGTTATTCTTCCACATTTCATTTGTTAGGACAAGAAATGTTACAAGTAAAGATGTTCATGGTGGACATTTTAAATGTAGCCTTACATTTCAGCATAAAGACAAGAACAGTTGAATGGTATGGACAAAGACATATGTTATTTTCAAAAATGAGGTATATCCTGGGAGGAAGTGGTTAGTCTCCATCAACTTTCTGCCCGTAAACATTGTTATTAGTGAATCACATCTAAATGATCTGTAAACATTCACGACTCAGGAAGGTAGTTTTCCATGGACACTGTTAATAAGCTACAGAAAAGGCCAGTAATTCAAATAGCATTTTTATACATTATGCAAAAATGCCCTTTAATTACAGTTATAACAGTGAGTAAAATATTTGTTAAATAATATGAAGGCCCTTTAGATTCCGCTACTCACTGCCCATTAAGAAGACCTGTCAGGGTATTTTGTTTATGTGTATTGTTGCATGTGCTACTGTACTCATATTTGCTGTTATCCAGTGTATTGTCTTCCTCTTGATATTTGATTGTGTATCTTACCCAGCATGCCGATGCCCAGCATGAAGGCGTCCATCCCATAAGGCATCACTCTGGAGCGTCCTCTGGCTGAGCCTGTCGGCGTCATCACCTCTTTGGGCTGAGCTTTCTTACACTCCACCTAAAGCACAGGAGCCCAATGAGTATGAGCATTCAAAGAGTTCATTTAGAATACAGAATATCAAAGTATATTCACTGATGACGTCCGTACCATTTTGTTGTTGATCTCATGGAAGTGGATCTCGCACACTTTCTCGACCACATCCTCGTTCTCAAATGTAACAAAGCCAAAACCTGCAAACACACAATAAACAATGAATTATATTTCAACACTTTCATTGCTTGTGTTTGTGATATCCTGCAGTGTGTGGCAAAGACAACCCCAGACTTGGCAAATAAACTGATGAAAAACAGATTTTCCTTTTAAAGTTCTCTACAAAGAGAAAGAAAAAAGGAATATTCTCAATATTTAAATCGATTTAATACCCCAGATGATGCACTACATGTAGCCTCTGGGTGGATATAGTTTCACCAACATGAACCATTTGTAACAGGAGGAGCTGACAACATCAGAACAAGCTGTGCTCGGCTCGCCTGTCAATCATCCGGAGGAGCAGGGGTGGGGCGAGCTTAGATTCACTGTCCTCTACCGATTATCACACCCAATTTCTCCAACTCCATCTCCACCACTTCCCTGTCTCTTCTCCCTGTCTGCTCTCTTGTCTCATTAAGTAACATCCTCACAGTGCTGACCCTGCATGGTGACCCTCAGCGGGCTCTGCATTGACTGAAGACAGAGATAAATGAACACAAGGAGGTGAGAGCATCGCAAAGACAAAAGAATATGATTGGAGATTTTTTTTTTTTTTGCTCTTTTGCTGAGATTCACCCGATGACTCTCTCACGCGGTGCCCCTTTTTCATTTCTCATTTAGTATGTCTACACACATTACTGTAATGTGTGTGTATCAAAACTGTGCGCACGTACCTCTGTGTCTGTTGGTTGTTTTGTCAAACATGAGCATGGCATCATCGACCTGTGAGAACAAAGCAGAGAATAGATGAGCTTCGACATATTCACACACACACACACACACACACACACACACACACACACACACACACACACACACACACACACACACACACACACACACACACACACACACACACACACACACACACACACACACACACACACACACACACACACACACACACACACACACACACACACACACACACACACACACACACACACACACACACACACACACACACACACACACACACACACACACACACACACACACACACACACACACACACACACACACACACACACACACACACACACAAATGCATGCAAACACACACATCATTACACAGCATGGGGTGCCATTGTCCCTCTTTAGCATTGGAGTAAGAGGGGAAAACAGATGGAGAGGGTGGAGGGGAGAGAGGGAGGGGGTGACAGGTGACAAAGGAGAAAAGAAAAAGAAAGAAAGAGAGGGGAGAGAAAGGAGGAGAGGAATGGGGAAATGAGGGAGAACGGGGGAGAGAAGGCATGGTGTGTAAAAATTAAACAAAATGAAGTACATCTATCAAAGGTGAAAAAGAAGTTAAATTCTGCAGGTCCACAAGGTGCTGGAGCAAATTCTTCCCCATTCTTTGCGAGTTCTCACAAACTTTTCTGTCTCTCTCTCTCTCTCTCTCTCTCTTTTTCTCCCCCCTTTCATTCGTTCACCCTTGCTTGTCTTTCTTTCCCTCTCCACAAAGTTTACTGTTCCCATGGAGACGCTGTAAAGAATTTCAATTAGAAGAACTTGCCCCCCAGTCCACCCCGGCTATTTTCAATGAATAGAACGCAGAGAAAGGAGAAAACAGAAGGAGAGTTAGCATATGACAAAAAAAAGGAGAAGCTGATGAATAATGGGGGGGCTGTTAGGAAGAGAAAAAAAAACATCGAAGGTAAAGTTTGATGAAGGATGAAAAAACTCTGTCATCTAATATTTTAGATCAGAGAGTGAAGAACAAAGTGAAAGCGCGCGTCTTTGTCAACACGCTTCTTTCTTTTATTCTCCTTCCACTCTTTCTCTTTTGCACTCACTCCACTGCCCTATTCATATTCCTGCTCCTCCTCTTTTCACCCTCTCTCCTCCCTCCCTTCCCTCGCTCACTTGTCTTTCACTGGCAGCAAAGTTAGCAGCTTCTGCTCCAACTCCGACAGCATGAAGAGGGAGAAAAGGGAAGCCAAGGCCTGGGGTCGCTGCGGGAATCATGTTTTTATATTTCATTTATCATTGTTGCCTTTTTTTTTTTTAATTCAAAAAAAGGGAAATTAAAAACAGCGTCATGATGACTTCTTGAAACCTCTGTAACACAGCATGTAAACACATGAGAAGCATGACTAGATTTCTATTTTCATGAGTCAACGAGCACTGTAACTCAAACCAGTGTAACACGAGTGGCAGAGAACCTCTAAATGACCAGGCCATCTGATTACTCAGACGGTAAACATGTCCTCTATTCTGACTGAGATTTTTCTAATGTGTCTTGTGTGGCGAGATATTTCAGCATTCTTCTTTGCTAAGTGATCCTCGCGTAGAGACGCTTCTTCATAGTCCCTGAACCTTTTAACTCTCATCCTTGTCACTAAATAGCTCGGACACACACAAACACAGAGCACCCCCCCCTCCTCTTTCTGTCCTTCATTCAGATTTTACCTCCCCTCCTCCTCCTCCTCTCATGCTTTTCTTCCCTTCCTGTCGTCCAAACTCAATGACACAGCAGCCAGCTAGGGAACAGGACAGTAAGTAGACAGCTGCAGGCCAACATGTTATCATAAGAGTAGAGTTACATGCACAGCTAGCCCCCCCTGTTAGCATTAGCATTAACATCTATTCTGAAGGAGATGACTGACAGTTATCCTCGCATTTTTTATTTTTAAGGACAGAACAGAGGTAATCTGCTGCACGGTCATGCTAACATGGTCCATCTAATTGTCCCCCATTGGACGATAATGGTGTGATGACTTGAGAAATATTCCGTCACGTGTGTGAGCTTATGCTGTGGTCGCACACTAGCCCCCTGCCCTTGCCAAACCCAGTCAGAAGACGATCTCCGATGTCCACTGCCCAGGGTGCTGTAAGACAATCTGATTGGATAGCTGTGGGGGTCTGAGATTGGCTTAGCAGCAGCTCAGTCGCTAACTGGTCAGCACGCATGCATGCAGCGAGCAGAAGAGGAAAAAAGTTAAGGTCATATTCTCATGAAGTTCTGACGTTCTCAGATGTACCAGAAACAAGGCCCGACTGTGATCCAGCAACAAAAATATCCAGTTTTTAGTGAAGCGTGCAGCTATTGTCTGAAGAACAAGCGTTTGCTGACAAGTCCATTACACTACTTGTGAGATTATGAAAGGTGGCATTCACATTTTTTTCCCCCTTCTGTCTCCTCACATCTCCCTCTTTCATTCTCTCTCTCTCTCTCTCTGGCCATCTCTCTCTAAACAGGCCAGCAGACAAAGTGTTCAGTCAAGCCTCCTAATCGCCAGCTCACATGGGTGAGTGGAGTCCCAACTTTTCCCCGTCTGCCCCGTCCATCCTGCATTTTTCATCTTATCCCCTCCTTCCCTTTTGCTCACTGCTCTGCCCTATTCTCTCTCTCTCCCTCTCTCTTTGATTTCAGCTGAGTTTAAAAAAAAAATGGGGATTTGAAATGGTAGTTCTTCATGTAAGGTACTTTCAGGAATGTAGTACAGAGAGGCAGGACGAATGTAGAACCAGGGATTTCCTCTGGATTAGTTATAATTGACTGTATGACCAAAATGCCTGAGATGCTAATTATGGAATTACCTAACAACATGCCTGATAAAGATAAATATACAGCTTGTTTCTCTGCTCCACACAGACTCTGGTTGTTTTCAGCAAAAAAAAAAAGAGAGTTGTTCAAACTCTCCACTATAGGTTGGAGGGATTAGAAGTTCGTCACCTCAGGATTCAGACTTATTTCCAACACAAACTCTCTCTGGTGACTTAAAGAAACTAGAGGCTGGATGGTATTGATGCAGCCTTAAATGTCTTATTATGCAGCAGCTTTTTAATAAAATGGCAAAGCATGATGCAGTGTTTTTTAATTTAATATTGTGTAGAATATGGTGAGACTATGGTGAATGTTCTTGGTTACCAAAAAGGAACATCTATTCCATAATTCTATGTAACTGACCCTGCTTTGATTTTAATTATAAACCTAAGGAGGTAAATTATATGAGTTTGGAGTGCAAGAGAACATTGATTTATTTCATAAACACTGACAAACATTGGGTTTAAAGGAGCATCTAGAGGTAGTTATACGCACATCATGTAGGTGCAGGGCAGTGCAAAACGAGCAGATTGAGGAAGATGATCTGCCCGCACATTTGCTCAGATACCATAAAAAGTTTTTATTCCATCACAATGTTTTGACCAGAGGTCTTCTTCAGGTGATACATTTTTTTAAGTGTTAAAGGAGCATCTACACGTCATTTAGCACATTTACTTTTTTTTTTGCATCTACTTTGTGTGTTCCAAAACACCTGATGTTTCAGCTGAGCAGCCATTTCAATCCAGTCTGATGAAGTTTGTGTAGGTGTGCTTTCAGAAGCGTGCTCCAAAAACATAAACGCCGGCCTGTATCAAAGCCTTGCAGAAAATGCATAGTGCATTCTGTGTTTTCCTTTGCGAGGCGGTGCCACAGTATGAAAATAAACAGGACACTGAGTCCGACTCCATCCCAACGTGCACCTTGTAACCAGGCTCAGATAATAAACAAGAAATACCTCCTGCTCAGCAGGAATGCACTGTGGGATTGGCGCTATCCAAGATCCAGCTTTGGTCTCACGTGTCCAAACAGTCCAAATATTCCCTCATCCTGCGGAGGGAGTGTTGTCTTAGATATGAGTGTGTGTGATCACCGGGGAGAACTGATTCGACACAGAGCTGCCATTTTAGAAAACACAGGCAGGATGCAAGACACTTGTCACAACACACCTCACGGTGCTTTAAACAATGTAATTGACACACATGTAATCCAGGTTTACGACCCACAAATGGAGTTTATGTTTAATGGGGTTATTTCAATTTGAGCTAACACCTGAAAAATGGTAATAACCAAAACATGAGTCAGAGGGCAACTGAGAGAAAACATAGGCAGACATGAGGCAGAAGGAGGTTCGTGCTGTTAATTTCTTCCAACCCATTAGGCCGACATCCTGAAGCAAGTTCATTTTCAGACTCTTTCCTGCTCTACGACAGCAGAACACCACACTTAATGTTTGTGACAACTGCATCTCTGCCGGTGAGTGTCACAGTCTGCACAAATATATGCAGTCTTGGCTCCCTCTCCGAAACCACCGACACACTTTTTTCCTGCACGCACACCCCTTCTTTTCATTCATGCAAATACACACTTCTTACTCATTTTAAAGGAAACCAAAAAAACTCTGGATTACAGCAGGACAATGGGCAAAAGCAGGTCACCACGGCAACAAGACAGGGAGTGGAACAGGGTGTGTATATGTGGGATGGGAGGGGAGGTGAGGGACTGATTTTGGGTAAGGTGAGGGGGGCTGTTACAGGAGCAGCTGTTGCATTTGATTAGTTAATACTGAAGAGCCGGAACTCCTCTCACACACACTCCCAAACCCCCAAAAGTGTAGCTAGCTAATAAGTAACCCAACATTTCATGCATGATGGACACATTTACTGCTCATCAGATTGGTGTTTTTCTCTTTAATAGTCACTTTTTCTCCTCACCATCTCTACATTCCTCCTTTTCTCTGCCCTTCAACCCTTCTGAGTTGCCCTCCCTCTCTCTCCATGGGGGGCTGCTTCTTCCCTTTCAGCCCCCCGCCATCTCCCCTCCTCTCCTCACTTCCTCCCCCTGCTTTTTTTCTTCTTCCTCCCTCTCCCTGGCCACTCATCTGTCTCCACAGCATGTGTTTGCCTTTCACCAAATTTCATTCAAAGGAGCTGAGCAGGACATGTGTAAGAAGCCAAAAACACAGAGATGTGATCGGGAAAAGAGCAGAATAGCTTACAAAAGAGATAAACTAACAAACAAACATTAGAATATGAACAACATCCATGACTTAGCATCTTTCTTATCCTAACAATAGTACATTCTTTTCTCCTTTTCAGTTCTTTTTTTCTCTGCTGTGTTTCACTCTGACTTTAAGGCACATTTCACACCTTTTGTTGTGCCTCAATTCAAATGTAAAGGAGAAAAGTATTCAAACAAGAGAAGGGAAACAAGCTAAATCTAAAAGATGTAGAAAGGGATAGAGTTCAGATAATAGATAGATAAAAGAAGCAACGTTACTTTAGAGCAGTTTTCTAACAAGGGGAACCTAAACCTAAGGGGATGCTTCTGCAGCCGCCCGGAAGTAAGTGGAAATATTGTTTAGAAGCTCAAGTTATCGAATAAAATAGTTTATTTAAGAAGCATATTTACAAAACTAGACAATTTGACAACTAGAAACCAATATTTGTGACCAAAAGTGTATCACAATTAGCGTTAAGTGACAATTAGCATTCAGTAAAACTTAGCAAAACAGCTAAAGTTAGCTAAACGTCAGGGATAGAAGCACAATGGAATATAGCTGGCTGAACGTTATAGACAAAGTTAGTTATCTTAAAATAAGGCATACACAGTAGATTTACGAAAAAAGGCTGTCAAATAGCAAAAAGGTAACAGGGAGGTGAAAAAGCTAGCTTACTGAAAGAGTAGCAAAACATCCAACTGCTGTCACAAAAAAAGCTAGCATACCCAAACAACCTAATGAGCAGTTAGTTTACATGAAAATAATACAAAAAATACACCATTATATTCATTTTGTTATTATTAAATATAAGATCCAATTTGTAGTTGGTTCATTTTGAATGTATTTGTTACATAATGTTAGGAGTGTTGTTGCTGAGGGAGTACTTTGTGTGAGCTTTATGTCGAAATCACTGCTCAACAGAATCATAAAGACAGGAGCCAATCACTGTGTGTGACTGTGATTTGTGTATAGCTTACCTTTCCAAACTGGTCGAAGTAATGCTTCACATCTTCAATGGTGGTATTGACTGAAAGTCCTCCGACAAAGATCTTCTTTGTCCTGGTCACCAGCTAGCAACAGAAGAAGAAGAAGAAGGAGGCATCGTTTACCACTAATCACATTAGGCAGGGGGAAGATGAGGGTGATAAAGAGACTTTGTGTTTGTTTTTGTTTATCTAATCTCTGAAAGCTCTTCTGAGCATTCATCCAATGTCCCCTCAGTTAAAGGTCTGTCATGTGTAAGTCTCTGAGGTGTATGCAGGGATACAGGTAAGTACTGTGTGTGTGTGTGTGTGTGTGTGTGTGTGTGTGTGTGTGTGTGTGTGTGTGTGTGTGTGTGTGTGTGTCACTATGTGTGTGCGTGTAAGATGTTGGTTGCTGCTCGTGGGGATGGGGAGGGGTTGGGTGGGGTCAGGTTAGCGGGTCACAGGGTCAGGCTGGACAAGTGGATTGCTGCTCCTCTTTGGTCACGTGCCTTGACTCTAATCCCAGCCAACCAGAGCTGAGTGATGAGAGGTGACACATGACAGCATCACCGCTCCTCCTCAGTGTTAACCCCTTCAGGGCGCACTCACCTTAGGCTGAGCCCGGCGAGGAAACGCTACCTTCGGATCGATCTGTGGGGGAGAGATGAGTGAAGATAAGTTTACAGGGGTAAAAGCAAAAAATAAAAAATACACTGACATTTTGAAACATTCTGCTGTTGGTTATTTGCATCTTTGATGACTAATAAACTATGAGTGTGATGAGCTGCTATTACAGAAAGTTAGAGGATACTTTTACTTCTCTTTGTTCTGAAAGTAGTACTAAATTGACCACCATTATCACATGCTTTATCCTTTAGGAAGGTGCTTCAATAGAAAGACATTGTATAAATAAACACAAACACAAATATTTCATATCTTATAAATCACTACAATTATTTATGAAGTAATACACATTTCTTTAATTTAAAAAAAGCCTGTCAGAGCCAGAAAAAAGGGCCATTTGTTATCCATTACTCGTGTATATTAGATTCTGTACATAAACATCTACTCTCTTATAAATCTCCAATAACAGAAATCACAAAATACTCATTTAGAATCAAGAACTTCAGTAAGGCTTAAAAAATTTATTTTGTGTAACCAATTCTTACAGCTGGGGTCCCTGAGACCCCAAATATAGGAAGTAATGCATCTTTATTTTCAAGCATGATATAACTTCAAAATCATTGTGTGAGACATTTATAATAAATAATAATAATAATAATGAAACAAAGAATCATTTAAAAAAAAGACAAGGTGAAACATGTTTTAAGTTGTGAAAGCAGGCGCTGGGTTTCAAGAACTCCAAATGGATGGTACGGTTATATAAGGGTTAAAAAAGAACAAATATTTTCCCCGTTTCTTTTTAGCCAGGGTGGTAAACCTCTTCTTACCCATCATTAAAACACTACCGCCCCTACGCTTAAGTTTCTATGAGTAAAGACACTAAATCTCTACCTGCTCCAGAATGTTGTTGGGTAGCTGATCCTGTGCTTGTATGAACTGAATGGTGCTCCGGGCACTGATGAATTATCACACTGTTAACTAACTAGAATTAGGTACAACACAGAGCCTCTAAGTCTGGACCCCTCTGAAGGCCTGCATGTCCAAAAATAGCATGTATGCTAATCTGCCAGTATGTATAGTAGACCCTTGTTTATGCAAGCCCCCAAAAAACCCAAACACACCAGCCGAACAAGCAGGCACAGGGAACAGAATACACAGTCAGACATAAACGTGTACACACTCAAAAATCGTATGTTAAGACACAACTAAATTGCATCTTAGCCACAAAGAAGACAGAGATAGGCAGCCTGGATCCAGACTGAGCGTTTCATATTCGGAATACTTTTCAGACAGATGTATATTTTTATAAATCTCATAAATCCAGACAACCTCCATTTTGGATTAGCCAGATTTGACTGTATCCATATTCCTCCCAAGTGGAATGTCTCAGCACTGGTCAAGGTTACAGATAAAATTAGAAGCAAATGAGTTTTGAATGAGCTGGCCTTTAATAATGCTAAATATGCAAAGCCCAGCCTGGCATTTTAAATTTGTGAGGAATCTGGTGTTATTCTCACTCAAGCCGAAGAGACAGAGGGAGAGAGATGATTTTAGGTCACAGGACCTTGTAGTGTATTATGGTCTTAGAGTTTCATCTTTGTTCTAATAATTGGATGTGTGAAGCATAACCCCTTGTGTCTCCCACAGCCGCTATCAGAGGTATTGGATTGATATTGGCAACTAAAAGGAGCCTATCAAATGGCCAGAAATAAGCACTTATCGTGTGAATAAGCCACACAATACACGGGTGGTAGTTCATTCAATATTCAAGTAATCCTTTCATCTCCTTCCTGTGATAATTCCCTGCTTCTGATGACAAATCTACAGACCAAAATACCCTTCGAGGACCTTTGAGAACCTCAGATTTAACACTGCGTTCGAGAGCCAAACGCTGTGTAACCAAGATGCAGCTGCAGCGTCCTTGGGAGGGATCGCAGAAGGACTTTGCACCTTGAAGTGGGGCACAAAGACGAGAGGAGTCGTGTCACCTCCAGCTGGTCTGAGCACAAAGACAAAGGTGACAAGGACACGTGAAGCCAACGGCGATTGGAGGCAACAGCAGTGCACCAGCACAGCCACTCACAGGGACAACGACAACACAGCATTTCTTCTGGGGTCTGTGCTTAGTGGGCCAAATGTGACATTATAGATGTGTGGCCTAGTACTGTGTGATTAATTACATGATGTATTGTGCTCGTTCCTTTAATACTTCAACAGACTAATGAAATATGAGAGCAAAATACACAAATACTATAAATGAATAGTGCAGACGTAGCCATAAGTCTCCCTGTTTATTCCTTGCAGCACATGTACCAGCGCACCTGTACCTCCTGAATTTAAAAATCATATTTTAAGGCTATTTATAGCAACAAGCACAAACTTTATGGAAACGCCAACCTGCAGTGACCTCTGAAGCGGAACACAATGACAGAATCACTACTACAGCAGGCAGTAATGTGCCTAGTCATTATTAAATTTGGTGTTGTTGCTGTTTCCTCGCAAAGGCAACACTGTTCCACTGTTCCCTCCAAACTGCAAGTGCCAAGAGGTAACAGCCTCTCGTGTTGTTCAGGTCAGCCCACCTGCCTTTAACTCTTTTTCGCAGAATGGGAGGACAGGTGCTGCCCTGAGGCGCGAGTGTGCGGCAGAGACACACAAACAATGAGCTGACAATGACAGCGGTCAGAAAAAGCAGCTCTCACAGACAGTGTACACATTTAAATATCTGTTTTGACAAAGTCCAGACAAAAAAGATGTCTTTGAGTCCACCAGTTTGTGGTGATTTTTTGAAATTCAGTCTTCTATTAAATGCGTCTGTGAGATTGTTTTCCCTCTCCAGCTTGGATCCAATTCAATTTAACACAGGAGTGAGAGATCAATCTACATAAACTGTTGTGTTCAGGCACATTTTCACAGTCGGAAAACTGTCTCGAGACACAACAACCGGACTAATCTGCTAAATCAAACACCTGACGAATTAAGGTGTGTAATCAGGGACAGTAAAGAAACAAATAATATGACAAGAAGTGTATGAAAAAAAACCTTTTGACGTTATATGTTTAATGCTGGTATAGGGGCTGCAGGATTACATCACTATCCCGATGTTAGAATTTGCAATAAACACATCACTTTAGATATTTTTTCCTGGTGGCTGAAGGCCTGATTATCATGGCAATGCTTTCAAACCATTCTGATGCAGTCAGATGAAGCTCAGACTATCAGCTACCCTCGTAGTAATTATTGCCAATTTAGAGATGAACACAAAAAAATGCTTTTTGGATTTATTTTGGATTCAGGAGAAACAAACAAACACAGGTATTGTGTAAAACGGGATGAATGGCAAATAGTCACAAAACAGTGAGTTATAGCTAATAATCTCTTTTCAGTATGTATTCATTGTTATCCCACATCATATATTTTTCACATACTGTCAAAACACACACATTTTTAAAGCGTCTTCATTATCAGGAGCTCTTTAAAAAGAGCTTAAAATACATTGTTAATCTGACCAACTAGACTAGGTTAGGCCTAATGCGATATCTGTACAGGTGCTACTATAGCTACGGACATGCCATGCTGTTAAAAAATAATCATTCCACTCCAGAAAAATAAGAGATTATATCTAATATGCAACTTCTACATCTGGCTGTACTCAGAGGAAGGCTGTACATGAGAACTAAAGCATCTATCAGACTGGCAGATTAGCCTGGAGGAAGACTGATAGGCCACAAAGCAAAAAGTAAAAAAGACTTAGCCAGGTCACTGTTTGCAACACTCAGAAATAGCTCTCATTGGAGCGTGACATTGAGAAGTCCCAATCAGCAGTGGAGAAAAAAGTAACTTTCTATGGAAAGAAAGAAAGTTGTTCTTCCCAGACCGGCAGAGAGGAGTTATGACTGAGTGTTGGTGAAACGGTCTGACTAACATCCTGCTTCATGACATCCAACCTCCGCTCACTCTAGGGTAGCAAAGTGACGGCAGTATAGAGCCTACGATATGATTTAGGTGGTTTAGCTTTGAAGACTAATCTACGAACAATAGTCACCTCACGTGGCCCAGCGTGTCCACCAGTGTTACAAACTGGAAAACAGAACAAAAAAAATAAAAAATCCATAGCTAGATAAAAAAGAGAGACAGAGTGTCAGACGTGAGACAGCATGGGGAGAAAGAGAAGGCATTCATTTGGAAAACAGAGTCAGCTCTTGAGAAAGTGGGCCTGTCCGGTGTAGCAGGGCAGTGGGGCCGTCCCAGCAGGCAGCCCCTCTGATTTCATTAATTAACAGGACAAAGAGTACAAAACAGATGGGCCTGTAGAGGATCTGGGGCTCCCATGCTACCCCCACAGGCACAAACACACACACACACACACACACATTACACAGACACTAACACACATATACAAAGTGACATATATGTAATTAAACTGGCAAGGAGACACAATAAAACACAAACATTTGTAGTAATTCACCCTTTCCAGACTCCTCACAACAAGTCATATATTGATGTTCAAGCTCGGACACGTTTGCCAACCTGCCAAGACATTCTTGCAAACAAAAATGGCAAACACCCACGCTGGTAAAAATAAAATAAAAGGCACCACAGGCTGCCCCAATATGACACAATAATCAATATAAGCTAAACAAAAAGCAATAAACAGAGGAGAGGGACAAAGGGGAGTTGGCGTGTCAGAGCATGCACACAGAGAGAGACTTTGGGTACAGGCCAGCAGGGTCAGTCCGCACAGCTAAACAATGGCACAGTAATTAGTTAACGAAGCCCACTAATGAGCAACCCCGCCACACCCCCGCCCCTGTACCCCTGCTAGGGTTCCACAAACACCAGGGCGGTGGTGTGAGGGAGGTAGTGGTTGTAGCACACGTATAGAGAGAAAACCTGGATCCACCTTCAGAGCAGGGCCCGGCTTTAACCCCCGGATCTGAGGCCACGCATGGACCTTCAGAAGCCCAATCCAGTTTGCTCTCTTCAATCCGATTAGTTGCTTTTCAGATCTATACTAATTACAGCACTGGAGCGGGGCCTCCCTCTCCTCTCCTCCACCTTCTCCATCCCCCCTCTCTCTCTCTCCAGTTTTGTCCACGTCAGCAGTTACAGCTAATCTCCAGTCAGGAGTGAGGAACTAGCACTATAGCATCTGAAGAAAGTCTCGGCGAGCAGGTGGCAGACTGTGGTGGCAACAGTCCACAGAGGCTGGTGCCAACATATGCTGTTACAGTGCACAGCTATAAACAAAAACAGCTACATTAGCACCATGCTGGTTGCTACAACTGTACTGTAGCAGGCAGACAGGCAGTGGTGGAAAAAAGCAGCAATTAACACCTACTTTAGCACACCTTGAAAAAGGAGGTTTCTGTTTAGTTCACATGAAAATTAAAAATGTGTTTTCTCCATATTCCTTATTTGTAAAGGTTTATTTCAGGGATTTTTATGCCTTTACTTACGGGGGGGCGCGAAAGAGAGTGGGGAATGACATGCCGGAAAATGAACCACAGGTCAGATTTGAACCCAGGCCGCCCGCTTAGAGAACTACAGCTTCCGTACATGAAGCGCACTGTATTCATTATTTGAGCTACTGATTTCCACACAAATATCAAAAATCCTTGGTCATAATAAATAGCTTTTCAAGTGGTGTCTTCTGCACTTAAATACAGCAAGAAAGATTTGCTTACTCACCATAGTAAGCACAAAAATGTGAACAATAATCCCTCCCTTATTTGTCTGAATCAGTGATGCAAAATTGCGCTGACGATTTCCAGGTCACAAATCACATAAATGACCTTTTGCCCCTATACTGAAAACTCTCAGATCTGCACCACAAACAATAACGTGCCTTAATCTTAAAAAAAAAAAAAGAAATCACCCTACACTAATCTGAGAGGATGAGAGGGTTCAGAGAATATCGGGGCCCGGTCTTTTCTTCTCCTCACAACTGGTTCCAGTGAAGAATCTCCTTCTAGAGAAAACAAATACCAGTTGTGCCTTCTTCTCTTTCCAGAGAAACACAACAGCACACCATTGCCCTAAGGCAAAAACTGTGGCCGGGCAGGAAATCTAACCTCCAACCAAAACAACAAACCCCAGCAGACCTCGCTCTGAAAAAACAGACAACCTCTCATTTGTTGCATCTAAATGTTAGGCCCACAGGTACAGACAGCCTCTATAGCGTCCAATAAGTGTTTGGTTTGCTTTCTATGTCTGGATAAAACCATGCTGGACGTAACAGGACTGTAAATGTTTAAAATCACTTGCAGCAGGGGATTTGGACCTTGTACCGACTAATGTAGTTTACTTCTCACCCTGCGTGTCCTCAAACACCCTGTTACTCTGTTCAATCCTTTTTATTCACCTTCCTTCTCTATCCTTTCTACTTCAGCCATCGTGGTGTCTTCGCTCACAAAACAAAAAACACAAAGGCTTGGCATGAAAAAGAAAAAGAAACAAAACAAAAAAAAAATCAGAGAAGCGAGTTTCCTCCTAAATTCAGAGAGGAATGTCATTTCTCACAACTCACGCTGATCAAACAATAGTTATCCTCGTCTCACTGTGGAGAGAGAGGGAGGAGGGAGGGAGGGAGTCCAGGTGTTCGGAGAAATTTAAATAAATAAATATTAAAGAATAGTCCAAATGGAGCAGGTGTTACGAAGCGGCTAGTCCCAAACGGATGCAGAACTTGCTCCAGATAAGTCAACAACACAGAATTCGACCTTAGAATGACCTTAAAGCTGAGGGATGAAGAGATATTACTTCATTTGAAAAAGCCTCTTAAGAAGTATCTATAAGTTTTTTTAAAAATCAAGTCACCTAAAGCAATCTCTTGAACAAGAGGTTAGCTTCTTTCTCTCTTTTCTTTTTTTTTTTTACTGCTGCACAACCTTCTGTCATTTTCCTCTGTGGTATTAACAAGTATAACAAAGATAGAGCATGTTTAAAAAAACACTTGGGGAGAGAAAATTTGCGCCCATTTAAAAAAAAAAATGGCATTGACAAAATGGATACGAAAACCCCCCCACTTAAATAAATAATACCAAACTTCCTATGTTCACTGGTGCCACAACAACCTGAGCAAACCAAAGCAGCGTTTGAGCGGTTCATATTATTATTGTTTAGCCTTACGCTGTATTTTGGTTTATAATAGGGCAACGCCTCAACCCACCAGCGGCCTGCCAGGCTGAGCTTCTGCCTCCAAACCGGTGTTCACATCAGACACACAGACAGCCTGGCTCTTCAACACGGTGCCTTCTTTTAATAGGTAATATGACTTACTGAGTAACACTTCACAGCTGCTTAGAACCTACTTCCATGCTAACTGAAAATAAGATAGACAAAAAAAAATCACAGCAACAGTGCACACACATCCAACTTCTCACCTCAGACAAAAAAAAACCCAACATAAAATGACACAGATAATACCTTTCAACACACAAGAAAACGATGTATATGAAGCCCCAGCTCTGCTTCCCAACCAAGCAGAGTGTTTTTAAGTTAATGCAAAATAGCTGAGAAGTTGTTATGGAGACATAAATCCCATCAGGCCATGCAGCTACAGCGCGGTCTCCGGTGGCTGGCGTCACCCCCAGCAACAGGCTCTCTCCAACAACTAACAAACTCTACCTTTTCTCCACCCCTGGGCACTGCTGCCTTTTCTGTGCCACCGATTTTCACTCTCAAATGATCCTATTGTGTGTGTGTGTGTGTGTGTGTGTTTTGAACTCTGTGTGTATACTGATGTGTGTCAGGAGAGGCCACAAGCTAATGAAGACACACCCAGGCCCCACTGCTACAACCAATCTACATGACCAAGACATGAACATTAACACACTCATAGATATTTAAATCCAAGCCAGCTGCCTTGGGTTTGACCAATGATCACACATGTTTTAAATCCACTTCCACAAATATATGTGTAGAAAATACCGTGTGCTCTGGCCTCTATTTGGTAACTTATTTTTTTAATTAGCCCACATTTAAGTTTCCATGTGAGTGTAGAAGTGTAGGAGGGAAAATCACAGAGAAACCCCCAGATCACAGCAGTTGTTCAAACAAACCTCTGCATCAAAACTTAAATGAAGACTCATTCGGACCTCACAGTCTCCCTCCCCCTGACATCAGTTTCAGAACCACAAACACAACTGTTTCCTTCCCTCAAACTTCTTTCTTACCTCTGCCACCAGAAAGCGGTTGCTGTTATTTTCTATGAGAGAAAAAAAAAAAAGGGAAAAACTTCTCTCTCTGCATAAACCCTTTGAGGGTTTTTTGCAAGGGGCTCCTTACCCCACTCAGGTCCCCCAGGTAACCATGGCAATGAAGACCAAGAAAGAACGCTTTCATGTTGGCGCCCTGAACCGGGATTTGGAGGGGGAAATGAGCAAAGAGGGGGAGGAGGGGGTGCTCCACAACCTAACTCCTCAACTTTACAAGCCATACGGTGGGAGGCAAAATGCACCGAGAGAGGGGAGAAGGCAAATAACATGCAACACAGAAGCCGATTTGGGAAAAGTTGCTCAACTGGCAGCATCCAGCTCTTCAAACTCACCGTTTTGGAGTCCAACTCGTGTCTGTTTTGCGCCAAAACCTTTTCAACGCCTGCTTGCTCTGCATATGTTACAAATCCAAAGCCCCTGGAAAGAAAACATGAACAAAAAAAAACAACAACAAATTAGCTCCGGTAAAAAAAAAATAAAAAAATCAAACGCAAACTCTAGTGTAAAAAAGCATAGCAGAGCATGAGGCATCCAGTGATAGGACGGTGGAGCGCACACGCCTCCTTCTTACCTCGACCGCTTGGTAACGGGATCCCGCATCACCATGCACTCCTTCACCTCGCCGAATTTGCAGAAGTACTCCTTTAAGCCCTCTGACAAAAAAAAAAAAAAAACAAAGAAAACCGTTAAGTATGCCCCAAATTAGAATAATTTCTCTCCAGGCCTTGGTGGGGTGGGCTGGAAAGAGACAATAGGGTCGAGCAGACCACGTTGTGTTTATGTGTGTGCCCCCCCCCCCTCTTGAGATTGTAGGCTATCTGGCCATTCAGCATAATAGCCCATTAGGCCCTGCGGACCACAAACAAAGCTACACTTGGTGACGATTGCCGTTTTGACACAGCAGCGTGCAGCAGTGAGATAATAACACAGGCCAATCCTTACAAGAATAAACTGTCTGCATGCACCAGCCTCTTAAAATAAATGAATGGATTCATCGGAGTGCAACAATAAGGCATCAATATGAGCCCAACTTGTGCTTTAACGCTCAATAATCGATGGCTCTCACTAGATGTGCCCTTCAGTGTCATGAAAGCACATGCAAAAAAAAAAAAGGCAGACAAAGTGGTTGAATGTGCATGCATTTCCCCCTTGTTAATCTCCCTGCGTCTCGGCAAGTCTAAATCCCAGAAGCTGATCCTTATTGAATAGGAGGCTTTGATTTAACTATTTACAGTGTTTCTCGGTAACTTCACGGAGCCTTCACGGGTGTTCAGAACAGCGATCTTTAAACTGAAATGTGTGCAGAAGAAAAGAGGAATAACACGAGGCTTTCTTCAGACTTATTAAAGTAGCGTGCGGGACAGCTCACCTTGTGTTGTCTGCCAACTCAGCCCCCCGATGAACATTTTGCTGAATGAGAGAAATACAAGCTGTAAGTCACACAGGGGAAAACACGCGTCGCTCATGCACAACACATACACAGTGGCTAAATTGTGGTGGTGGGGGGGGGGGGAACCAGGGGAGGAAATTATATATTTTTTTAAAATAGCATCAATAAAGTAAGAAGAAAGCATCGGCCATGTTGCGAAGTCACCGATCGGCCAGTCGGGCCGTTATAATCCCCCAGAGGAGGAGGGGAATAGGAGAGGGTCTTCCAGATGATGGAAGAGAAGTTGCAATGGAGGATAATGGAAATAAATAAACAAAACAAGAGGAAGCAGCCGCGCGTCTGTGTCTCCTCTCCGCTGAGTGGATACATCCCACACACACACACACACACACACACACATACACACACACACTCACAGACACACACACACACACACACACACACACACACTCACAGACACACACACACACAGCGTGCTTGTCTTTTGTCTCGGCGCGGCTCCTCTCCCGCACTGAACTCAACTAAAGTCCAAGGTGAACTCAAACCGGGCCGAGAGCCGAGCGAAAGAGCGTGCTGTCGGGCTAAAGGCTGTTACCAGGGGTCGTGGGGGGAGTTGTCCGTGCCGGAGGACAGGCTGCTCTGGCTCCCTTCCGTATCCATTCTGCTCTCCGCTGCTATATTCCCGCACTGTGAGGCGAGGAGAGGCAGTGAAGCTCCACTGCTGCTGCTGCTGCTGCTGCTCCAGACTCAGGGGCGGGCAGCCGAGCGAGGGAGGGGAGGGGAGGGGGGAGGAGAGAGGGGAGGGGAGAGAGGAGAAGTGGGGGAAGGAAAGGTGGGGGGTGGGGGGCGGAGTGGTGAAAAAGAGGAGGGGTCGAGCGAGGAAACACGCACACATACATGCATACACGCGCAGAGACAGGCCCCGCCCCCTACCTCGTTTTTTTCCCCCGTAGCCTACCCCCGGCCCCGGACCTCCCCCTCCTACCCTCCCACCCCCCTCCCTCCTGCACGTTGCCTGCCATTATTCATGCTGCCACTGGCGCTCACTGTAGTGTTTCCCCGCCGTCCTTGTCATTGGTTGATCATAGCAGCATGGCCCATTAAAGCATTTGAATGTTTATAGAGACACAGTAGTTTTCTCCCTCTTATCTATGCTGTACGATCAAAATCATTTTGACAAAAAAAAAAAACAGAAGGCATGGGCTAAATCAATAGAACCAGCATTTATTGAATGCACCCTGAAAATAGATTCTTCATTGTTGACATATATCTCTTTGTTCTTTTTTTTTTGCCCCCATTTGAAGTAAATTCATAGCAGAATCTGAAGTATTGAATGATGGGAAATGATGTCTTCCTGTTGCTCCAGGTTGGGTCTCAGGTGAAATGAGACATCTGTAACCAGGATACTGGCTCCCAGCACATTTAGCCAGACAGCAGATTACATAAAAGCAGCAGGCTGCTTATGAAGTCATCCATTGCATAGAGGTCATTGAGGTCATGTTTTGTGAAAAAAGGGGATGCTCATGATAAATTGTGATGTATGTCTGTATGAGGATGAGGTAATGTGATGTGACCTTTTATGATGTAAAGTGTTGTCATCTTTATAATCTAATGAGATGAGATCTATTCATAGACTATCTAATGTTAGCATGTGATGTGTTTTTATATCTTGTAATATAATGTGACCCCATAGGTATAACATTTTATACAATGTTATAATATTTAATTTGACTTGCTGTGACTCAATGATGTGTAGTGACCATACAGAAGATGGTGTGTTAAGAACCCTATAAAAACATTGACATTATGACATTATTCGATTCAATATAATCTGACCCTATTTGAGTAATGTAATGACCCTAAAGAGTAGCATATAATGTGATGTGACCTAGTATGATGTTATTAGATGTAATGTAACTGTATACATGATATGATGTGACCTTACAATATCTGGTGTACTGTGATGTGACCTTGTACTGTATGATGTAAATAAGCTGTGATTTGACCCTATATTTGTAATGTGATTTGACCTTACAGTAGCCTATAATCTGTTATGATGTAACGTGATGAAAACCCTTTATTGTGCAATGTAATGGAGAACCTATGTGATTCAAAAAAATGAATACAATGATAGTCACAGCGATGTACCAGGAAGTGACCCCTTAAACAGCCGGTGAGTCGTTTATAGCTGGTTATGAAAAAGATTGAAATGAATGCTGATGCCTCCATATGACATATTAAAGCAAAAATACCATAAGCAACAATATTGGTTATCTATATATTTGTATTGTTGATGACAGAAATCATTGCTGAGGGGTGGGTGTCTGATGAAGTGATTAGCAGCATGTGCAGAAACAGCTTTTTTACTTTTCAACAGCAAAGATTTTCGAGTGTTTACAGGACAAGATCCACAATGAGAGAAGCGGTTCCACTTTGTCCACAGGTGTCACAAAGAATGGGCACAAATTTGTTCCTAACTGGAGCTTTAAGATGCAATGTAATTTCATTAAATGTGATGCGATTGTGCATGATGTATGTGATATGGTGTGATGCTCTGTGATCTCATATGGCGTAATAAATGTGATCTTATGTGGTTTTTGTGAATCGATCTAAAAGACGTCATATGACTCTAATGTGCTGATCCTATATATGCTTTAATGTAACATGATTGAATACACAGGAATGTAATGTGAACTGTGACTGTGGGTAATTGATTTAATGTGGTTTAACTTGTAATACACAATGAAATCCTACATGATGATGTGTGTCATGTTCAAAAATTATATCATGAAATTCAGCGAGGATTTGTTTTATGATATGAGATGTGATATGGCTCATGTTCACAATAGGACAATGTCGAAGTATGTGTATTTATGACCTTTGTACAATCCAACCCCTCTAATCAAACTTCATTCTGGCAAGATCATATTCATAATATTGTATGTATTAAACTTCCTATACAGGAAACATTTAGTTTACTTCAATGTAGTGCCCCTTGTGGTCAAAGAAGAACTTCTAACGCCATTGCTAATCCTTTTCTGGTTCTGTATATAACATGTACCGATTTCTGATGAGAAGTCTCATCCTGCTGTCTTTTAACAGTCCAACGTATCACTCACTGTGAAGCTTTGCTGTGGAAAATATCAATATAGGCTGATTCTGCAGGCTGCTGATAACTCATTATATCAGCTACCAGGCGGCTGTGATACAAGCATAAAAAAATTATAAAGACATTATAACAATTTTTTGCTTGTTTGCTTTTGTAGGTAACAAAGTGTTCTTAGTTCTTAGTGTTCTTTTCGGTCTGTTTCATAACCAGATAAAAAATCTCCTCCCAGGAGCTTTCACCTCATTTCTGTTTTAGTCACCTTCTGGACTTTTTGTCATCATCAGCAAATTTAACTCAACACCCACATGGTCTTTAAAAACCTATAAGCGACTCTCTGTTTGATTCACTTTCCATTCATCATTACAGCCCGGTCCCAAGCTCACACACCCCTCAGCCCACCTGTTCCTTCTACCCAGCTCTCATCCTCATCCATCACACCCCAAACAGCTGTGATCGACACTCTACACCATTCATTCTCTTCTTACCCAATCACAGCTCAACCCCTCATCTAAACCTGATCTTACTCACTCACTCACTCCCTCACTCACTCTCTCTTTCATCCCACGTGACAAGGCCAACCTAACCAGCTAAGTGGAAGATTAGCAGCATTACCTCTAAGTCAGCCTCTCTCTCTCTCGGCCAGGGCAAGCCTGGTCAGCTGAGCAGTTTCGTCACATACCTCAGCGGCTTGAACAAAAGTGAACCAAGTGCAACCAGAGTTATAATGAGATGCACTTGCTTGTGGTTAACCTTGATACACAGAAAACTTAAATCTCAAAGCTAACACATACTGGCTGTTTTAAAACACAAGGGTCAAAGAGGTTATTTAGTGATATTCTTTTTGGTGATGATAAACCGTTACAAGCTTTCTTTTTTATTTTAAGGTTATTTGAACACTTTAATATGACCGTAATGTAACTGAATTAATCATTAATTCGTTTGTGAAACAAGGAAGAAGTGAGACTGATTTAGAGACAGAAACAAGCCGCTCTGCACCTGACAAAGTTTTTGGAGAGGATGAGTTAACATTCCCAGTACCACATGATGATTTCTGCTAGTGAATGTTCTCAGATGTGTTGTGTAGATGTGTGTGTGTGTGTGTGTGTGTGTGTGTGTGTGTTTGTGTGTGTGTGTGTGTGTGTGTGTGGCAGTGGTGGGAGAACAGGGGGAGGGTGTGACGTTGGCCTGGTGGACCATAGCGAGAGAACAGTATGTAGGACAGGGCCTTGCTAACCTATCCTGGCTAGTGCCATGGCTGGGCGTGCTGAATTTCTGCATGCATGATCAATGGCACTGAATAAAAAAGAGAAGAGAAAGACAGCGGCATGGGGGAGGGGAGAGGGCAAGTTAGAGCCACGTGAAAAGATACGGGTAGATAGAACTGAAAAAACTTTTGATTATGACCCTAAAACAAGCACATTTAAACAAATACAATAATGTGAATGGACAGTTGTGATTAAGGTGTCAAGCTCTTCCTAGAAAATATGGCTTATTTCTAAAGCAACAGTTTTTCACATTTTCAATTCTGGTAAAGTGCATGAAAAGCTAAAATGGTTATTTTGTGTGAATGTTTGTGCACTATGCTCTCATTGCACTTTTAATCCTGTTCTTTCTCATCTCCCCCCCTCTGTCTTGTTGTCACTTTGTCACCTTGAAACACTGCTTTAGTTTGTTGAATCCGAATCCTCAGTGCTTTTGTTTCCTTGACCAAAGCTGACCCACAGTGGGAACATTCTTTTGTCTGTGAGCAACCTTTGACCAGCAAGGGCCTGGGACCTGTTCTCCACCACCCTCGAGGCAGTTGAAAGAGGGCAGCAGAGAGAGAGAGAATAAAAGAGGTGGAAAGGCAAATTTTGACCATCTGAAAGGCTAGAGGCTGTGGCTGTGTCAGCTGTGTGCTTCAGCTGCAGCAGTTTTTAAAGGCAAAAGCCAACATTTGCATGTGATGCAAAATGTAAACCAGCAACAAGTAGTTCCAGGAAGCTCTCATTGGAATAAATTCAGGCAATGGTTGATAAATAAGGAGCACATTGAGTGTGTTTTTAGTTGAAGACAAACAGCAAAAGCAAAGAGTCTTTTAAAGCGGAAGCCAGAAGGCCTTTTTTTTAAAGCTGTGGGTGTTTTTTTTTTCTCCACCTGGCAGGTGGCGAGCCAAAGAAATCATTACATGAGAGAAGAGAAGCACACCTGTGGTTGCACCAGCAGCCCCACCTCCGTTCCTCCGATCACAATCCCTCCATCCCCCAGGGGAAGGTGTGGCAAAGGGAGAGACAGACAAAGGGAGGAGAGAAAGGGAGAGGAAGGAAGAGATTGAGGGGGAGATTTACAGGCCTCTTCGAAAAGTTGACTGAAGGTTGTGTTAACCTTTTATTAATCGTACGCACACACAAAGACAAGCTGGAGTGACGGTGGAAGTCTCTGAGAGGCTTCCAAAGGCGGCTGTGGGCTTCCTGCAAGCGCAAACAGACGGCAACCTATTTACCCGGATGACACAGGACTATTTCTGTCTGTCTGCTGTATGAGAGTAAGCAGCAGTGAAGGGCTATGCTGTAATACCACACAGACGGTAGGGCGGACAGACGCAGAGAAACACACACACACACACAGCACAGAAGGTGCACAAAAGCGTCTGGTTACAAATCAGTTGAGACCTAACACTTAAAGACAGATTGTCAATACTGCTCTTGCCACCATGAAAATTGGTAGGAGAATCACAGTCTGTTAAAGGCCCATCTATCCATCACTGTAGAATTGAGTGCATTATTAACCCCCTGATAACTAATTATCTGTTATCGTCTGTCGCATCTATAAGCTTTGAATGGCATGACACTAAATTACTAAATCTATTAAAAAGGACGTTCATTCAAAAGAGACTTCAAATAGCTTTCACTCTATGAGTGTTTTAAAATAAGTTATGTTTATGTTGTTGAAGTGGATGTTTATATTAACATGCACCACCCTCTGTGTGAGACCTGACCTCTTTTCAGGGCTGACATGATGTCACTAAACGATTGCTGGAAATGACATGATGACACATACAGACGGAGTCACGACCATCTCTGAGACCATCGTCGTGGCGACCTAGAAGACAGGACTGTGGCGTGACTCATCATCTCTTTGTTGGATGACGTACTGCGGGGTAATGCAGTGTTTACACATGATGGACTTCACACCAGGGCCTCGGAGCAAATCGGAGAAGAGGAAGAAAAAGAAGGGGAGAAAAGGAAGCGCCACGCAAAGAAAGGAAGAAAAAGAGAGGATGAGGAAGTGTGTAGTGTAAGTGTGAGAAAGAAAGAAAGAAAGAGGATGGGTGATGGGTATTTTTGTCAAGGGAGGGGGGGTATAAGAGAGAAAGAGTTTTGTTGGTAGAAAGAAATCCATACCACCTTTTTTCTAAGTATCTTAGAAGGCACACATACACACACTAACGGACACACGCATACACATGAATCAGTGGAGTAGCAGTGTGTCCCTGTATCTCTTTTAATCCTTTTTCCACTCCCCCCTCCATTTCTTTTCACAGGACCTATCAACGCCATTCCTGCTACTATTTATAGGCGACCACTGTCCCCCCTGTCCCCGCCTGAGTGTACATCTGTGTGTGTGTGTGTGTGTGTGTGTGTGTGTGTGTGTGTGTGTGTGTGTGTTTGTGTTTGTGTCAGAGAGAGAGAGTGAGAGTGTATGTGTGTTTCAGGGGGACCTCAATAAAGCAGTGCTTCTCACTCCTAATCTCAACCCGGTGTGATTCACCGAACAGGATATATGGGAAAGCCAATCACAAAGATAGGTGTGTGTGTGTGTGTGTGTGTGTGTGTGTGTGTGTGTGTGTGTGTGTGTGTGTGTAGGGGGGAGGGGGAGAATGAGGTTGATTTATCCCACCTGTCCAGTTGTTTCCGACGCGTGCGTGTCGATCCATGACTGACTGCTGAAATGTATTCCAACAAGGCCTGGGAACACACAAATCATCCCAGAAAAGTGTGTGCATTTATTGCCTTTACTGTGTCTGTGCATGTGCTTTCATTCATTGTAAACACTCTGGACTGGATATATTGGGATTTGTATGATACCAACACGTGGTTCAGTGCAATACAGCTGCGTTACGTGCGTGCTGCATTGTGCAGGCCCGACAGCCTGATGGAAGGCAGTGGTTATTGATTTATGAGCTCACAGTTGTGCCCTGCTTTGTGCTCTAATCAGCAACTGACACATCAGATCTTCACACCATTCATTTTAATGTGTTCAAAAGGAGTGACTCACTTTCTGATGTAAAATTGTGTAATGTCTAAAGGCTGTTTAAAGCTTGTGATAATAAAACAGGGGTTTCTGTCTTCTATGTTAAGTTGACACCAATAAGTAAAACAGAAAGAATAAAGTAAAAATAGAAATTGAAAGTTCTCCAAAGATAGTAAGCTAGTCAAAATAATCTTGTCTTGGGGTATTTTTCTGTTTTGAATATTGCTACTAAAGCCCATTAAAGCTGAACTAATCATATTTAATATAAACAATGGATAACAGAAAAGGCAAGTTTTACCTGAGAGGCCATCACACAGCCAACTCTGCCATTTCAGCCATAGACAGTATAAAATGTGCGAGTATCCGTGTCAACACCCACCCATTGGTTTCTGACCAATATGCTGATTTCCAACCAACTCCTGGCCAACCAAGAAGCAGGCAAAGAGTGGAGTTGAGTGAATGAATATCTTAGTTGCTTAAAAAACATTCCCATTTCGCTTGACTCCCTCGTCAAGTAAATTCCAAACAAATACAACTTGAACAAAGCTGATTGTGAAAGGTCAGTAACAGGATTTAGGTAAAGGGAAGCCTATAGCCTCCTGTCAAACAGCTACAACAACCTGCTTGATAATAAAAGCATTACCCCGTCAGTTATTAATAAAAAAAAATGAGCTATGACCTCTCTAAGACTGATCTTCTTGTTATCCCAGCTAGTCCATCTACAACCACAGATCAATATCCAGATTGGACCAACCAAACTTAACCCATCTGAACCCAGGGTTCATGATTGGCGTCAGCTAACCCTTAGGGCTCATGTGACCCTGATCGCTCAGACATGTCAATATGCCCTCTACAACATCAAAAAGATCAGAACATACCTATCAGAGCATCTCCTGGTAGGCTACAGGCGTTTGTAATATCACATATTGACTCTGCAACTCCTTGGTAGGTCCCCCTTGCCCATTCAAACCATCCTGTACGCAACAGCGTAGCTGGTCTTCAACCAACCCAAAACAGCAAATCACTCCACTGTTCATCTCCCTCCGCTGGCTCCCAGTTGCCGCTCACTTCAAATTGGAAACCCAGTTGCTTGCTTACAAAACAGCAGCAAACACGGATGCTGCCTACCTGAATTTCCTCATCCAGGTGTACTCTCCCTCCCGCCCAGTATACTCTCTGCCAATGAAAGATAGCTGGTCCTATCTTCACAACAAGTCGCAAGCTAGACTCTTCTCCTCTTTAGTCCCAATGTGGTGGAATAAATGACCAACCTCTGCAGAATCCATTTCCACCTTTAAGAAAAAGCTATTCTTTTGTCTGTCTGCACCTGAGTCCGACCTGACTTGATGATGGTTGTTGGCACTGTTGTTGCACTTACTCTCAGATGTACATTGCTTTGAAAAAAAGCATCTGCTAAATAAAATTGTAACAATTTAATATTCTAACAATGTTGTTGACACCAAAACCACTTTTTGTACCAGGCTGTAAACATGTTCATTTCTGCTGGAAAAATAGGCACTTTCATTATCTTTAATGGGGATTCCTAGGTTTCCGGAGCCAGCCTCAAGCAGAGACTCGATTAACTCTTTTTTTTTTTTTTTTTGTAGAAAGCCATGGTGTCACCCTTTTTTTAAGGTGAACATCTCAAACCTTCCCTGCTGCATTCGGTCCTACTTGGCAGAGTGGATGTAAGTCAAAGCAACCCACTGCACACTACTTCCCAATTACCAAATAGCAAAGAGATCAAGGTAGCAAATAGCAAGCAAACAAAAACATTAAGAAGCTGAAGACGGGGGCGCCGGTGGTTGAGTGGTTTGCGTGCCCCATTTGTCGGGGCGGGCAGCCTGGGTTTGAGTCCAACCTGTGGGGGCTTTACCGCATGTCATTCTGCCTCTCCCTGATTTCTGGTACAATAGCCCAAAAATCAAAAAGAAGAAAAAGCAACGCAAGAAACTCTTTTCAGGTGTTGTGTAGAGCAAATTAATGTATATTACATTTGGCTGGTGATCACAAACAAAACAAATGCCCTGTATAGTACTGTTTGCTAACATGCTAGCAAATATACATATATATATATATATCATATCTAAATTCTGTTGCCCAAGAGTGTCAATTATGACAAAAAAAAAAAAAATTATATCAAATTATGTTTATGTTATGACAAATTTGGGGCGGTGGTCCTCCAAGCGGGCTGCCCAGGTTCAAATCCAGCCTGTGGCTCCTTTCCCGCACGTCATTCCCCACTCTCTCTCCCTGATTTCCTACTCTTTCCCCTGTCCTCCACAAAAAGCACAAAAATAAATCTTTAAAAAAAAAAAATAATAAAACATATAATATTCTTGTATACTTGTAATACTCAAAATGTTAGCATTATTGGAAATCCTGCTATGTGACCATCTCTCAGTGGCCAATCATCTTCGAGCCTGAATCAGATGTAACCAGGATATATTTAAGAGGGATAGTAGGAATCAATTTGAACTGATAAAATTGTCAATGTAAGAACGTTTAAATTAGATTGTTAAGTGTGTAATGTAAGAGAGGAAGTGTCAACTGTTGGTCCTGTAAACAACGTAATGTGCACGTGAACAATGAAAGGTAAAAGGACAGGAATGTGTCAGGAATTCAATAATAAGATTTTAAGCACAGAAAATATGAAGAAAGGGGTCATGCAACGAGAAAGTATGTGTGTGTCTGTGTGTGCAGCTGTGCAGGGACAAAGTGAAGGGAGGAGAGAGCAAAGGGGGTCCATTGTGGGACTTTGTGTGGCTCAGATTGTCCTCTTCTCTGGGAAAGTGGAAACTTAACACCCCTCTCCAGAGGTCTGGTTACCAGGTGAGTCAGGAGGAAAGAAAAGGGAAAAACAGAGCGGGAGGAGAGTGAGGGAGGGAGTGAGCGAGCGATGCATAGGTGTGGAGAGAGAGACAGAAAAGGCGAGGGAGGGAGAAAAGGAAATGGAGAGAGGCTGAGAGATCAAGAGAGGAACACAGAGATTGCGATTAACAGCCGAGACAGAATAAATAGAGGATCAGATTTTGGCTTAAAATCCTAGACACCAAAAATGGATGATCAACAATTCAGAATAAATTGTAAAACGTATCTTCTGCTACGCTAGCCCATCACATGTGGTTTGTAGATGAACTAATGATGTGGATTAAAATGATGTGATCAGATATGTCCTCTCCCTATGAAACCATAGACAAAGTAGAATAGCGAGTGATCAGATCATGACCTTATCTGAAGGTTGAAGCAAATACCGTTTATGAATGTCAACACAACCCAACATGATTATAAAACAAATACACTTGCAGCTTCTTTTCAAAAACCAAACATGAAGCTGAACTAGGGGCAAGCGATAGCTTAGTTATAATATGACTCCTCCTAGTGGCCACTTTTGGGACTTCAATTGTTGTCTTTCATCCAAGTCAGTGGAACATCCTTCCACTTGTTTCCTCTTCAGAAATGATTCAAACATAACACATCTTATCAGACATTCTGTATTAGAAAATGTACATTTATTTTCTTATAATCACTTTTTACAAACTATATATAGTTTTTTGTTTTTTTTACAAACATCACCTTCAACCCTGAACACCAAAGTTTACAAAGTACAAATAGAGGACACCATCTAGCTAGGAGAAAGACCACTCTGTATCCAGACAAATTCCAACTTGATTTTTTTTAAGACATGCGTGACAGAGTCATGATTTAAAAATACAATTAAAAAAAACTCAGAAGGAGGAGGAGGGATATCTGATGTGACTTTACAAGAACACTTTTAGTGGCCCAAGTACACTTCTTTTTTTATTTTTCACATATTAAAACCCAGATAATTTCTTACAAATATATTGCCTTTTTGTTTGTCATCACATGCATCAGGATATCAGATCATTTCTGTCCCTCTCAGAACTTATGGGCATATTCAGCTTTAAAATGTCCTTTTGAAAGCTCATTTGAAGTGGTTTCAGTGTACGGAGATAGCCTTAGAAGATAACCTTAATGTGATCTATCAGAAAAAAAAACTTAAAAACCTTTGATCAAACTCTTATACAGTTCTTTCTGTTTATATGTTTAAGTGTGTTTGTATGAAAGCCAGAGAGGAGGGGGAGATGGGAAGGGGGGGTGCTGGAGTGACCATGTGTGTTTGACAGGAGTGTTTTTGTGGATGGTTTCTCCCTTTCTCCCCCGATATTGTCTGGAGTGGATTGTGGAGGCGGCAGCTCTGAGAACAGCTGCTTCTGACACACACTGCATAAACACTATGTGTGTCACTTGGGGATTGAGTGTGTTTGAGTGTGTGTCTATGTGGATGTGCGTTGAGGGGGTGGTAGGACACTTTTAAAATTGCCAAGAGGGACTCTCTAATAACCATTTGGTCTGTTTGAGACACACGTCACATGGCCACTAGAGAGAGGAATCCTCTTTTGGTATTAAACACATCTGTTCATAATTAAAAGAAGATGAATTCACCCCTTTTTTTTTTTAACCCTTTTGCTTACTGTAGTGTCCTGTTAGTAAAGCAGAGCAGTCCTCCTCTAATATCAAATACACCCCCTGATAAGGGAGTACACTGAACTGTGTTTGCTGCAGCTTGTGTCCATGAGAGTGACTGAACTGCATGTATGTTCAGATATGCATGTATGTGTGTATCTATAAGTGTGAGTACATGTTTGTGCATGTGTTTTTTTGTGTGTGTTTGCATGCTTTCTGGTTGGCAGATATCACTGTCCTCCGTTATAAGCATAGTCTGCCTTGTTGTGCATGACCAGTCTGTTCTCCACAAAATAGAAGCTGTCTGACCGGGTCTCATAAGGACACTCCACCATCTGACGGACTGGAAAACAGACAACAGATGCATGTCAGTGATGCAAACAGAAGCCTTTTCAGTTTCCAAGCAATTACAACTCAACAAGCCGGACACAATTGATCAATTGCTTTAAACTACAAATGCAAGGTGCCTATGTTGCTCAGTGGAAAAAACTTGACTTTTGATTTGGGCCACTATTGCAAATAAGTGACACTAATGTACCTCAATAATAACATTACATTTCCAAACTCAGTCATTGGTGCTTGGAAGGCATAATGCAACATTTAGAAATATGAACACTTTTTATTCAAGGAATATTAAAGGACAGATTGAAATGTATTTATAGCTGTACTGACATGCAGATTATTCACACTGAAAAAAATCATTTTTACTGATCATTCCTCCACTTCTTGCTGTACTTGCCTTTACACAGTTGTTTCCTAATGCAACATGTAGCAGTTCAGTCTGAGCTTAAAAAAAAAAACGAGCTCAGCAGTTTGAATTGTCCAGATCAAGTAAGTGTTATCCAAATTTAGATACTCATGATGATATGCCTTTTTATGTTTCCCCCCTGGCAGTCTTGGTGGCTGTATGTGGGTAATGCTGCGACCCAGACAATAAACATTGAAGGACAAAAAGTTACAAGTTACCTTCATGCTAATGTTAGCTTTAGCTGAACTCTGGAGCAAAATTTTCATGGAAGAAATATGGTAACCGCCCCCAAGATCTCCAACCAAGTCCAGTTGCCTTTGGATCAAGCTTTGAATTTATAAAACTTTAGGAAAGTAAAGTACTTTTATGAAAACCAATAAAATTCCCAGATTATATGTAAGTTAGTGCAGGAAGGAGCTACTAAATCTAATGGGATCATCCAGTCTAGAGTGTGATCATTTGAAGTTAGTATCCATTATTTTTTAAGGGTTTTTGTTTTTGGAGGAATTCACCAATACATGCAGACAGAACTGCATTCACTACCTTTATAAAATATAAATAAAATCTTTGACAGATCTTTGTCATAAAAATGCAAAAATGGGGCTGGATGAAATGAATCCTCCATGCAGCATAAACACAACATGTGATGCTGTCCATAATTATGAATGAAGCACGACTTGCATAGAGATAAAAGATTTTGTTGCTAATGTGGGTTGAATGTACTTGATCAAAATGTTTGCACAGTAAAGTTTTGGTGTAAAGTCTTCCTCTATGACTCAGGACAAAGGAAGCATCACCAATCTCCATTAACGAGATGTCAACTGAACTTTTGTTTCTTCGCTTTTTGCATTATGGACGGATAAAATAAGCTCCTACTACTTTATACAAGACCTTAAAAAATAATGATATGATGTAATGTACACTTGTTTAAAATACCTGTTTTAAACTAGTTTTAAAGTGTTAACTGTTGTGAGCTAGAAGAAGACGACTCACCCAGGCTCTCGGACAGCTGAGGAAACTCATAGATGTGCTCACAGGTGTTCCGACTGTTTGGGATGCAGAAACCAAAGTCGAAGTCGAAGCTCTTCAGCAGGTGATCGCGGAAGTAGTGTCTCTCGATCATGCGGAAGTTGTTTAAAGGCCTGTTTCCAACTGTGAATTCCACCCTGATTGATGAACACAGAGAGAGGGTAGACTGAGATGTCACTACAGCACTGTAGCTCTGATTGTGTGCAATACTAATGTTATTACAGTCGAACACAGAGACAGAGAGAGCTGCAATTGTATCCATTGTTTGTGAATGGAACAGGTGAGTGTGTTTTCCCTAGGTGTGCGTCGGTGGTGTGTGAGTCACTCACGTAGCTCCCACAGTTCTCAGGCGCAGGAAAGCTGGGGTGAACTGGTAGCGTACAAACCGGCCTGCGCTGGTGTCTGCTTCTCTGTTTTCCTCATCATCGTCTAAGACCAACAACATACGATTCACACTGAGGACTCTTTTATGATCCAAACATCTAGCAATGTTGTTGTTGTTTCTGATTATTACAAAAATGCTTTGAGACTTTGAAGCTAAGAACAAGTAGTCAGCAGAGAACACAGCAATGTTCAGAGAGAAGATTCTTAGCAGTCAACATCTTGATTTTCATTATTAACATACAGTACCTGCATGTGGGGGCTTGGCAATTTCAAACAGGACAGTGCCGGTCTCCAGGTCTCTGATCTTAAAGCGTACAAAGTCGATGTTGTAAATATTTTCCTCAGGTTTACAGAGGTACCCTGTAGCAATGATAGACAGGAGACGAGAGTCATAAATACTGAGAATATTGTCAAGCCATTTTAGTTAAGTCAATATGTAGACAGTCTGCTTGGACACGAACAAAGACAACCTGCAAAACTCTGTGCTTGACTTTATTCAACACTTGCACTTCGTTTTGCTTATGCAAAGACACATGCAGTTTTAATTATCCTCACTATAAAAATAGATAAGATACTACCATTGTTATCATTTTGTAGCTACAGTACTAAGTCAATACAGTCATAATGGAAATTACAAACATACAATGACAAAGGGTGTGTTTTATAAGAAACATTAAATAAAAACACAACTTTGAACTTCCAAGTTCAATTTCATAAACCCACATTCTCTTACAAGAAGCAGATGAAGTGTTTGATTAAATCTATAGCTTCCATTCATATCAGATTGTATGTTTCCTCAACAGCTGCAAAAGTAGGCTACAGCAATGGCGACAACCTACTTTCATTTCATACTTTTTTCGTTTATATATTTCCATATACGGTCGTCCTGATACATCCTATGACGTCACAGAAGTGCACTCTTGAAGACTTCGATGTCATTGCAGGATCTTAAACAGTTAAAGAGACACAGTAGTAGAGGCCTATGGGCTGTTCCATAGGTGAAAGATGGTCCGATGACGTCTAACTTTATGATGTCATATGTAGGCTTATATCTGTCAGATAATTAGACGACAACTTTTATAAATAATTCCATATAGCCTATAAGTCGTGCATCCATTTTTGATTAGGCTTACGTAATTGGCTCTATTTTGATTTATCCTAAAACTTACTATATTCTCTTTAGTGTAGGGATTCGGTTACATTATGTTCAAAAAGGCTACTTAATTCAGCATGGGCAGTTCTCTAAGCTTCAGTGGTCCACATAAATAAGAGACTCAAACCTCTCGTAGCTACCCGCAGTCCTAACACATCCTCCGGCGTGATGTTCCCACTCTGTGTCCGCAGGTCTTCCTCCGTGACGGGCCTGCTGTCCACCTGACTCCTCCGGGACTTGAGCCTCTTCAGAACCCCTCCGCCGGGCTTACGCTGAGGAGCCGCAGTGCTGTGTCCGCCGCTGGAGACATTTTCAGCAACAGGCGCGTCGCTGCGGGCTTTCGCTCCGCTCATCGCTCGCTCTTTTAGGGCTTCCCTTCTCTTTGTTTTTTGACCGACTATCGCCTGCCTTCTTCGTCTCTGATTAATGCAAGAAGAAGAAGTAGAAGAAGAAGAAGAAGAAGAAGAAGAAGAAGAAGAAGATGGCGTCGTAGATGTCGAATGTCGAGAGAACTGTCGGTGAACGGTCAAGCGCTTGTTTTTGTCAGCACATGCTGTACAGTTGCCATGACAACTCGTCCAGAGGAGCCAGAGGCAGCAGTGAAGTAGTTCTGACATGTCCACCAGGGGGCGACGGGCAACTCCTCAACTCTGCAATTCTACCCCAAAAATACTGACGCTACTGCTACTGTGGCCTAGCAGTGTTGCCAGGTCCGCTTGTTATAAGCGACTTTGGGCTCGTTTTTCTGTAAAGTCGCTTGCAAATGTCGTCAGTCGCGGGTTGTGGGGTTTTAGGCTTGTTTTCTAAAGTGCAGTTGCTTGTTTGGGCTTGCTTTGCTCCCTGTATGAACCCCTACTGATTCTCTCCCAACTCTCCACAATAAAGCCAAACACGATCGCGATAATTTGTCCTTTTCCAGTTGCAATGATTGAAAGCGAAACTATAATGTACTCAAACATGGTACATCTATTAAAGTTGTTTTTTTCTACTTGTCATGGATTATAACAAGTTGTTTTGTTAAGCAATGAAGTGTCTTTAGTTCACATGCTGACTAAAGATATGCTGGTTGTACAGTGCTCACTGGTGTGGAGTGCTTTGTGTGTGTGTGTGTGTGTGTGTGTGTGTGTGTGTGTGTGTGTGTGTGTGTGTGTGTGTTTTGGTTGAAGAATAAGTCATTGTGTGACAAGCCAGCTGTCATGTGTCTCTCCTTCTTGACTGGACCACAGCACCTGCAACTGTCCTCTCCTTACTCTCTCTTCTGCTTCCTGGTGTCTGCATTATGTTTGTCCTCATCCAGAAGTGGGACGGACACCTTATCCTCCTCACTTTATGTGGTTGTATCACTGCTGCTATCTTATGCAGAAATAATGCAGCTATGTTTCCCCCAGGGTGTTTTTAAGATAATGACAACTCATTAGGGAATATTCCTGGAGTGGGGAAAGTCCCTGTCAACTTCTCTACCATCTTAAACCAATCAAGCATCTTGAACAGCTCGGACAGACATTTACATAATGTAAGAAAAACAATCTTACAAATAGGAGCCAAAGTGTTTCAAAAGTTTGTGGAAGTATCAGTTTAAATCAAAGTGTTTACAGAGGGCATTTGTAAAAACAAGCTAGCACCCGTGTTGGATGAGATTTGAGATCCTTTAAGTTAAGTACAGATAAGAGCCCATTACAAATGTCATCTCAGTTAGAGTACTTAGCGTATTACCAGTAAAATAAAAGTATTGCTTGATTAAAAAAGAAAAAGCCTTTCATTCATATACTTTAATATCATTTTGATAACCATTTGTCATTTAAATGTTAACTGTTGAACTGGATCTAAGGGTATAGGTTTATTATCAATGATTTCTTTGGTTAATTAATCTACTGAGGTTTATATATTTTTATTTTCTGCTTGTTAAAATTCAAATACAATGAAACATATCTAAACAATGGTCCAAAAACCTCTGAATTATTTTATTTGCAATATTATTCATTTTACCAGAAGATCTGAATTCCCACATTTTGAGAGACTGACTGATATTATTGCATGAAAAATTCAACAACTTATCAGGATACCAATAAAAAAAAGAGAAGAGGATTCAGCTTTGATTTCACTTTATGTGAAGTTCTATCAACAGTTATTATCGGGTTTCATAAGAGTCTTTTTAAACACCTCTAGATGTAATTCCTTAACTTGGGAGAACCCTGTCAAATTGGAAGAGAAAAACAAAGTACTCAAGAACAGTAAATCTACTTAAAAATGGTACCTGGAGCGCATTTTTCATTACGCTATTGACACATATGACAGTCAAGGCAACATGTAATGATTATTTTATTTAAATTAGCCCCCAAAAGGATATATTAATGGAATCAAGAAGTTGAAAGACGGTGAACTTATAACAGGTGTGTATAAAGGGTTTTATCAAGTAGCCACTTGATGCCTTATCCTGACCGTGTGTCCCTCTCGGAACAAAAACTGCCTTCTCAACTTTTTCTCCCCTTCAACCAAGAACTGTGTTTGAATGACTTTTCATTCATCATAAACACGTGTGATGCTCTCTTGATGTTCTTTAATTTATATTGATAGATATTTAGAAACAAGAAAAATGTCACATTGTGTGCAGTCAAATGGCCACTCTTATTGATGGTGGTGTTACTTCTTTGATGTGAGGGTCAATTCCAGTTGGGTCTAAAGAGGAAAACAAAATAAGAATATTAACATCATAATCACATCCACTACAGGAACAAGTGCAGGGGGAAGATATATTTCTGTGGTATGAAGCCTTGAAACGTCACCTTGAGCTTCAGGTTGACTCTCTTGAGCAACTGGATCTCTTCCTCGTGCATCTTTTTTTCAATCTGTCGCCTTTCAGTTTCTCGTTTTTTAATGACATCACATTGAGACTTGAGTTCGTTCAGTTGCTTCTTCAGCTCCAGTTTCTCATCGTCAAGATCAGTAATCTAGGTGTTTGAAGTTTATTAAAATGCAGGATCAGTGATGTTAAGACCAAACATTATTTTAGAGGAATGCTGCCCTCTGCTGGATACTAAACCGAATAGCATTCGATAGTTATTCCTTCAGTGGCAAATACTCTATATTCTCTATCGATGGATGCCAATATTGGCAAACATTCCACATTTGTATGCTATCTATTGTTGCTAAACACAACAAAAAAGTGAATTTCCTTACTTTTTTCTCCATGTCAACCTCTCCCTGCACTGACCGAAGGGCTTTCCTCATACCAAAGGCCACACCGCTTTCATACAGAGTCTGGTAGACAGCAATAGTCATTTTAATCTCATCTCTGACCCGCGAGAGCAGCCGGCCCCTCTCAGCACACCTGACGGTCACCTGTCTGATGAGCTCATCTTAAAGAAACAGAAAATGAGTAAATGCAACAGTAACATATTTGAGGAGTAAAATGTGCTTTCAGTGGTATACAATATACTTCAGAAGAAAGCTGTATGGCAATTAAATTTAAGCCATGTGGACACAAAAAACTGGTTCAAATTCTTGTTCTTTGATCCTCAATCCTTGTCAACACAATAGCCTCAGTGATCACAAATATCAGAGCCTCCTTCTCACCAAAGCACTGAGAATAGAGCTCCCTGCTGACAGGGCAGAGTCCTGTCTGTCTGGGCTGCCTTTGGTACAGCTTTGTGTCCAGCAGCTCCTCTAGGTGAATAACATCTGTTCTTGTAGGAGGTGCACTGGACACTTGCTGCACCCACAGCTGGGTTCCTTCAGTCCATTCCCTGCAATAACAGAAGTTTAGATAAACTGAGTGGATTGAACTTAATGAATGACACACTGTAGATGGATGCAACTGTACCTGGGTGGAAGGATGGCGTTTAGGATCTTCTTATCTTCCTGCTTGGTGGTGTCAGTAGAGGTGGGTTTGGATTTTGGAGATGGTGGAACAGGGGTAGACCATTCCCCCACCTGCTGTGGACTCACTTTTAAAGGGCGCCCCTGTTGTGAAAAGTATTTCATGTTACACAATGAATCAACTTTCTTAGCCTGAAATACATGATACAGTATATTCATCATCATTTAATAACTTTAAAAAGCTTTGCGGATTGAAAGATGTTGGTAAAAAACATAGAAACAGCAGCCATTATAGCAGGAATATCTGTACGGTCAAAACTATTTTCTCCATCATGCCTAACTTTGACCACTAAACGTCGACTAAACTCGGCTGGTGTTACTAAACTTACCTTTGGTGATTTGCTGTCAGTGCTTTTCCTGATCAAAACTGGATGATCGTATTTGAGGAGAGATTCGGCTGATGGATTCATCTTTTTCAATCTGATAATTTCAACTAAATAAAAGCAGAAACTCTTTGGTCTGTGATTCGGCTACAGGGATATCGCTGCTGTTTTGAAGGATGCTATTCTTGCTCACTTTTTGTGTCATCATAGCAACAGCGTCCCAGCGTTGCTTTTCAGTTTGACCGTCTGGACTCAGTGGTTAGATTAATATTTAGTAAGTGGTTTTGTATCTTATTTATTTTTTTGTCAATGTGCCACACATGCATTCGAGTATTATGTTGCATCGTTTATTTTTTTGGTATAATAATGTTATTTTAAAAAAAAGCACTACAAAAGACGACAGCTAATGGCAATACGAATGTTCGCTTTTTTATTAATATATAGCCTAAATAGAAGAAAAAGATCTGTAGCCTACTCAATATAACCTATTAGTTTTTAATCAAAGGCCTATATCGTTAGCTTAGATGTAAAAAAATAAATAAATAAAATTCTCCTGCCTAGATGATAACCACATCTATGGGGTGCCGATTGTAAAGTTGCGCACACTACAAATAACAACAACATTTCTCCACATTTAGCCCTAAAACATCACTTTTTATTCACATTTAGAGAAATATTTGTCAACTTTGTCATATTTACTTTCGTGAATAAAAATGTAAGATAATTTCATTGGCAAATATAAATGTTAAATATTATATCTAAATGTTGAATGTTTTATCTAAATGTTATATATAAATGTTAAAAATGTCCTGATTCTAAATATTTAGCTACGTTTCTAAACATTTAGTTTACATTCTAAATATTTAGCTTTGATCCTATATATTTAGCTAAGATTGTAAATATTTATAATCAAAGCTAAATATATAGAATATAAACTAAATATTTAGCAACGAACTCTAAATATTAATATAATAGAAATCATTGCTAAATATTTAGAAATCGTTGCTAAATATTTAGTTTATATTCTATATATTTAGCTTTGATTATAAATATTTACAATCTTAGCTAAATATACAGAATGTAAACTAAATGTTTAGAAACGTAGCTAAATATTTAGAATCAGGACATGTATTTTTTAACATTTATATATAACATTTAACATTTAGATAAAACATTCAACATTTAGATAAAATATTTAACATTTATATTTGCCAATGAAATTATCTTACATTTTTATTCACGAAACTAAATATGACAAAGTTCACAAATATTTCTCTAAATGTGAATAAAAAGTGATGTTTTTAGGGCTAAATGTGGAGAAATGTTGTTGTTATTTGTAGTGTGCGCAACTTTACAATCGGCACCCCATAGACATCTTGTTTAACCTTCTTTCTTTCTAATTATAATATTCGGCCTATAGACGAGAGTTTATTTAAGTAAAAAGAGAAAATTACTTAAACACGATATTCTGAATACAAGAAAATATTGTGTAAAGCAGCCTAGGCCAATAGCCCAAACTTAAGTTTAATAAAATAATTGTAATGAATTTTATTTTTTATATTTCTTCCTAAAAAAGGGGGCATAACTATGAACTTTGAAGAAAAAAAGATGAAATACCTGTCTGTAGTTACCTGTACAGTAACTATAGACTCCACACTTGTATTGAAGTAGGGTATACTGTATGGTCTTAAGGTCCTCCACTGTAGGAAAGCAGGCATATCTATTCAGTGGCTTTAGGGACTATTGTAGGAAAGTTGTAATTGAAGAAGTCTGTAATGGCAATTTTCCAATTTTTTCCTTTGCTCCAATTATTGCCATTAATACACAGGTAGGGGTGAAGTCTTCCGCAGATGCAAACAATGATTTTCCAGCCGGTATTAAAGTTGAGTTGAAGGTTTATTGAAGTGACTTGATGGAGATATGAGAACAAAAAACATAGCATTTCCAGTGAAGCGTAGCCAGTAGAATGAATGAATTGTAGTTTGTCTGAGTGCTGGTCTGAAACATGAATGCCAGTCTGGTGAGAACTGTCTGTGCTCCCCCTACCTGTGCCTTCCCTTTCCTGTCACCTGTGCTACTATATATACACGCCCCTGTGCATTCAGTGTCCCTAGTGGAAAAGAATATATTCAGATAAATCTAATTATAAAACATGCCAACGATAAACACAAAATGGCTCCTACACACCGGCCCCTAATTGTTATAAGTAAATAAACAAACAATTAAACCTACAAAAAAAAAAATAATTAAAAGGAGCTATAAACAGTACATAACATTTTCCTTTTTTTTTTCTTTATACATTTTCAAAAAAGTTATGTACTATGTTGGCATGTAATCTTCTTTTAGTGATTCTTCACTCCTCGTTTCTTCCTTTAGTCTTTTCATTTTTTAGGGCCAGAGGTTCTAGAACATAGCACCTGTTGGGATCTGGTCTTTACCACCAGTCCTTGCTATAACTAGGTTATAGCTTCTTGGAGCAGACATATCTTTGTTATTGGTCTTTCCAATATGTTGCTCTTTGTCTGGAGTCTCACTGTGCGCACTAGACCTTGTGCATCTGGTTTAGTCTCCAGGATTCTGCCCATTAACCAGGAACCTCGTGGTGCAGTGGAATCAACCACCACAACAATGTCACCTGGAGAAAAGCTTCTTCTTTCTTTAGACCATCGTTGTCTTTCTTGGATCAAGTATACTCCTGTATCCACCGCTTCCAGAAGAGATCTGCCATATACTGCACCTGCCTCCATCTGCGTTTAATGTATAGATCCTGCTTTACAAAGGGTTAGGGTAGTGGTAGTACTGGCTTGGTTTTCAACAGAAGAAGATGGTTTGGTGTGAGTGCTTCCAGGTCCATTGGATTGTCAGAAATGTTGGTTATGGGTCTATCATTTAATATTGCTTCCACTTCACAAATGAAAGTTTGCAATCCTTCATCGTCAAGAACTTGTTGGTTAAGAACAGAGCGAATCACATGTCGAACCATGCGGATCAGTCATTCCCAAACACCGCCGTGATGGGATCCTGCTGGGGGGTTAAAGTACCACTTTATCCCTCGCTGAAGCATAGCACTGTTGATTTTGTCTTGATTCTAGCAATTCAGTGCTTCCCTCAATTCTCTTTCCACTCCAATAAAATTTGTGCCATTGACTGATCTTAAAGTTGAAACTTGACCTCGTCGACAGATAAATCTTCGTAATGCATGGATGCAGGAATCTGTGTCAATGTATGTGCAACTTCAAGATGTACTGCCCTGCTTGCCATGCAGGTGAAGATTACCCCATACCTTTTAACAAGACTTCGTCCTCTCTTGACTTCTATTGGACCAAAGTAGTCGACTCCTACATCTGTGAATGGAGGCTTATCTGGCAGAATCCTCTCCAGGGGCAAATCTGCCATTTTTTGTTCTCCAATTCTTCCTCGCTGTCGTTTACACACAACACAGTCTGTTATGATTTTTCTTGCAGCGGAGTTTGCTTTGATAATCCAGTATTTTTTGCGGAGGCGAGACAGCATATGATTTCTTCCCCCATGTCCGAGTTGTTCATGGATGTTTCTCAACAATAGTGTGGATATGTGAAGGTCTTTTGAGAGAATAATTGGATGTTTGGACTCTTCAGGCATCGCTAGTTTGTTCAGGCGACCACCTACTCTTAAAAGTCCATTATCCAGCACAGGATCTAGTTTGTACAAATGACTGCATCTTTTGACACAATTTTTACCAGATTCGAGTACAGAGAGTTCCTCCTTGAATTGTTGTTTTTGACTGAAAGAAATGACTGCATTTTCTGCTTGGGCAAGATCTTCAGGACATAAATGATGTCTGTGGAGCGTTGCTTTATAGATATGCATTTCCTTTTCAACCTTCTCCTTTAGCTTGTATGGGTCATTTTCAAAGCCACTCACCGTGGTCTGAATCTCCTTTCTCTTTTGAGTCAGCTGTAAGAGGGTTGTTTTTACTTTGAGAAGCCAAGCTACAGCAGTTGTGAGCTTCCTCCATGATGAGAAATAGTTGATCAGAGTGTTTGTGGGATTCAGTGGGTTGGTGACAATAGTATTTATTGTGATGTCCTGTTTGATTTCTGGATCATGACCAGAGATTGTCGTTTCCAAGTAAGGTTTTGGCCATTCTTGTTGTTGCTTACAGAGAAACTCTGGTCCTGTGATCCATCTCTTGCAGCTTAAGAAGCGCTCTGCTGTTAGTCCTCTGGAGGCTTCATCTGCAGGGTTTTCCTTTGAGCTAACATACCTCCATTGTGTAACTTCTGTATTATCCCTTATGAAGGAGATCCTGCTTGCTACGAAGGTTTGGAAGCGTTTTGTTTCGTTGTTGATGTATTTTAACACTGTTGTGCTATCAGTCCAGAAGATGGATTTGTCCAATTTAAGATGTAATTCTCTTTGCAACATTATGTCAACTCGTACAGCTAGGACTGCAGCTGTGAGCTCCATTCTTGGAATCGTCATTTGTTTTAAAGGTGCAACTCTGGATTTTCTTAATATGAATGCAACATGCACTTCATCGTTATCGTTTTCCAGTCTTAGATATGACACCGTACCGTATCCACCTTCACTGGCGTCTGAAAAGTGGTGCAGTTGTGCATATCTGATTTGACCAAAGTTTGTCGGCTTCACACATCTGTCCACTTTGAACTCTGCCATCATGTTAAGATCTGCTAGCCATCCTGTCCACTGTTGACAGAAGGTTTGAGGTATGTTTTCATCCCATCCAAGGGTTTTCTTAGAGAGCTCTTGCATAATCAGTTTGGCTGGCAAAGTAAACAATGCTAGAAACCCTAAAGGGTCATATACAGTTGTGCTCATAAGTTTACATACCCTGGCAGAATTTGTGATTTTTTGGTCATTTTTCAGAGAATATGAATGATAATACAAAAATGTTTCTTTCACTCATGGTTAGTGGTTGGGTGAAGCCATTTATTATCAAACAATTGTGTTTGCTCTTTTTAAATCATAATAATAACAGAAACTACCCAAATGACCCTGATACAAAGTTTACATACCCTGGAGGTTTTGGCCAGATAACATACACACAAGTTGACACACATGGGTCTAAATGGCTACTGAAGGTAACCTGCCTCACCTGTGATCTGTTTGCTTGTAATCAGTGTGTGTGTGTGTATAAAAAGTCAGTGAGTTTCTGGGCTCCTGACAGACCCCTGCATGTTTCATCCAGTGCTGCACTGACGTTGCTGGATTCCGAGCCATGGGGAAAGCAAAAGAATTATCAAAGGATCTGCGGGAGAAGGTAGTTGAACTTTATAAAACAGGAAAAGGATATAAAAAGATATCCAAGGATTTGAGAATGTCAATTAGCAGTGTTCAAATTAGGAATTAGGAAGTGGAAAATTAGGGATTCTGTTGAAACCAAGCCACGGTCAGGTAGACCAACAAAAATTTCAGCCACAACTGCCAGAAAAATTGTTCAGGATGCGAAGAAAAACCCACAAATAACTTCAGCTGACATACAGGACTCTCTGATAAAAAGTGGTGTGGCTGTTTCAAGATGCACAATAAGCAGGCACTTGAAGAAAAATGGGCTGCATGGTCGAGTCGCCAGAAGGAAGCCGCTACTACTACGCCAATGCCACAAAGCAGCCCGCTTACAATACGCCAAACAGCACAGAGACAAGCCTCAAAACTTCTGGAACAAAGTTATTTGGAGTGATGAGACCAAAATGGAACTTTTTGGCCACAACCATAAACGCTACATTTGGAAAGGAGTCAACAAGGCCTATGATGAAAAGTACACCATTCCTACTGTGAAACACGGGGGTGGATCGCTGATGTTTTGGGGATGTGTGAGCTACAAAGGCACAGGGAACTTGGTCAAAATTGATGGCAAGATGAATGCAGCATGTTATCAGAAAATACTGGAGGAAAATTTGCACTCATCAGCCCGGAAGCTGAGCATGGGGCATACCTGGACGTTGCAACATGACAATGATCCAAAACACAAGGGCAAGTCGACATGTCATTGGCTACAGCAGAAAAAAGTGAAGGTTCTGGAGTGGCCATCTCAGTCTCCTGACCTCAATATCATTGAGCCACTTTGGGGAGATCTCAAACGTGCAGTTCATGCAAGACAGCCCAAGAATTTACAGGAACTGGAGGCTTTTTGCCAAGAAGAATGGGCAGCTTTACCATCTGAGAAAATTAAGTGCCTCACCCACAACTACCACAAAAGACTTCAAGCTGTAATTGATGTCAAAGGGGGCAATACACGCTATTAAGAACTAGGGTATGTAAACTTTTGATCAGGGTAATTTGGGTAGTTTCTGTTGTCATTATGATTTAAAAAGAGCAAACACAATTGTTTGATAATAAATGGCTTCACCCAACCACTAACCATGAGTGAAAGAAAAGTTTTTGTATTATCATTCATATTCTCTGAAAAATGACCAAAAAAAAAATCACAAATTCTGCCAGGGTATGTAAACTTATGAGCACAACTGTATAGAGCCTACCACAGATAAGATGGCGCGTCTTGTGTATGGTCGTTCCTGTACAGTCAATTGGAATTTGAACACATCTGTTTCAACGCACCAGTGCAATCCCAGTGCCCTTTCCATTGGCAGATGATCCTTGTCCAAGTCCAACTCCTTTGTCCCTTTTGTTCTGTGTTCTTGAGGGATGGATGCTAATACAGCACGGCTGTTGCTGATCCACTTTGACAGTATGAATCCCCCCTTTCCGCAAAGGGTAGTCAGGTCTCTTACCATTTGAATTGCTTCTTGTTCTGAAGATGTAGATTTCAAGCAATCATCTACATAGAAGTTGTTGAGTATTGTGTTTGTTACCTCTGCTGGAAAGTAAGCTTTATTGTCTTCCGCAGTCTTTCTCAATGCAAAGTTTGCACAACTTGGTGATGACATGGCTCCAAACAGATGTACATTCATCCTGTACTCAACAAGATCATTCTGCACATCACCGTCAGGCCACCACAGGAATCGCAGATAATCAATATGCTTCTCTGCTACTTTGACTTGGTGAAACATTGCTTTGATGTCAGCCAGTAAAGCAATCGGTTCTTGTCTGAATCTGATGAGAATTCCAATGAGTGAGTTGGTGAGGTCTGGACCTTTCAGCAGTTGGCAGTTAAGTGACGTTCCTTTGAAGACTGCACCACAGTCGAAGACCACTCTTAAGGTTCCCTTTTTTGAGTGATACACCCCGTGATGCGGTATGTACCAGAGCTCTCCATCACTTCCCTTCAGCTGATCTAGTGGAACCATCTCAGCATAACCATTGTTTATCATTTCTGTCAGAAAAGATGTATATTCATCATGAAAGTTCTTATTTTTGACAAATTGGCGTTTCAGCCTCTGGATGCGCTGTTCTGCAATGCAACGGTTATTTGGCATGGTGGGATTTTCTTGTTTGAAAGGCAAGTCTATACAGTAGTGTCCATCTGTCATTTCTGCAGAGTGATTTACAATTTCCAAGAATTTGACCTCTTCTCTAGACATTTCCTCTGTTTCCTTGCTGGTTTCACTGAAGTCATGGTTGTACTGTTTGATTAACAACTCCTCCAGGTTCACAACGGATATTCGATTGACAGCAGCAGCACAGCCATTTGCATCTCTGATGATGTTGTCTCCTCTCAGTGGACCATAGATGAAGAAATTGTCTTTGTCCAGATTAGATATCTCCAAACCTGAGATATGATGACTGGTCACCTGTTTCACTTGATTCATAGTCTGCAAAAGAATACTGGTTCTTTGTCCTGTTATATTCAGTCTTCTCACTTCCTGTGCAAAACGTAGATGAACTTCCATTATCCAAGAATGCATATGTTTGCAGCACTGTGTCTCCCTTTGGGCTCTTTACTTGCACCGGCCCCAATATACCCACATGTATGAGGTGAGAGAACAGCAGTACCCACAGTTGGTCTCTCATTCATTTCTGAATGTTCAAGTTTCTTCTCTCGTGTGAAGTATTCAGGATGATTTTGCTTGCACACATCACATGTCAATCGACTCTTGCAATCTTTGCTCATGTGTCCTATTTTCAAGCATCCAAAACAGATTCCCTTTCCCTTTAGGAAGTCTATTTTTTCTCTGTGCATTCTTTTCTTGATCTGTGGACACTGCATCAATGTGTGACCACTCATATTACAGAACAAACAACTTTGATAAATGGGGGCTGATACATCTCTTGTCACATTTAATTGTTCTGGTGTTTCAATGGGTGTTACAGTTGTTGCAAAACTGTTTCCTCTTGGTCCTGACTTTTCTCTTGGTTTAAATGAAGTAGAGCTTTTGACAGTTACAGCTGGCTTAGGATCCTGGATGTTTCCAAAAAGTGGATCTGACAGTACCTTCACTTCTCTCTCTATGAAGTCTACCAGGTCAGAAAATCTAGCTCGTCGTCCATGCTGCTCTTGTAGCTGCATTGCCTTATTCCTCCACTTGTCTCTGAGCTTATAAGGCAGTTTCAGAAGTATGATCTTTATATTGGAAACAACATTAATTTCTTCCATGTAGGTGAGATGTGTCATTGCATTGCAGCAACCTCTGAGGAACAGTGCGAATGCTTGCAATGTTTTTATGTCTTCCGATTTGATTGTTGACCAGGCGAATGCTTTCTCCATATATGTAGTAGCAATTTTATATTCGTTCCCAAAATGCTCTTTCAGAAGATGTTTTGCTCTTTGATAGCCCTGGGCTGGAGGCATATGTTGGCAGCTGTGGACCAAGTCTTTTGCATTCCCTCTTGTGTATTGTTCAAGGAAATGTAAGCAGTCACTGTGGTCTTCAGTCTTTTGTTCCACTCCTCTCTCAAATGCCCTGATAAAAGTTTCATACAGCGAAGGATCACCGTCATAAACAGGAATGTCTCTTGGTGGCAGGGTAGAAGACAGATTTTGCTTAACCAGTAGACTAGTAATGTCATTTTGTCTCTGAATTATGTCACAGATATCATCTTGGTTCCCAGAATTGAATACAGGCGGTGTAGCGTGATCATGCTTTTGTACACCTTCCATATGAATCTGTACTTTATTCCCATGAAGAGAGTATTGGTTGACATGGGTCATATCAAGAGTTCATCCCATCAGATAGTCTGGAACCGTCTCTCCTATTTAATACATTAATTTTTGCATTGGTTGCTGCCAGTTCAGTCTCCAGTTCCAGTTGTTCCTTCTTTCTTTTCAATTGTTCCTCCTCTGCGTCAAGCTCATGTTTCTTCTTCAAGGCAGCAGCTCTTTCCATGAGAGCAGCCTTCTCCGCCTGAGCTTTAATGCGAGCAGATGAAGTTGAAGATGCACGTGATGAAGAACTGGATTTATGGTTTGATTTGGGTTTAGAGGCATTTGCCACACTGTCATCAGGTCCAATAATATTTGAGTTTACATCACTCTGTTGTGTGGAGATGTGACTTTCAGCAGTGGTGTGTGTTTTCAGTCCGACCTCAGATAACCACATAGTTGCATCTTGTATAAAACCATCATATGTTTCCATTTTTGGATTAAACCATTGATTTTGCTTTTCACATTCATTTTCAGGCAGTGGCAAACTCATCAAGGACTCATGATTTTCTTTGGCTTCGTGACAGAGTTTTATTAATTGATCCAAGTTAGATTTGACATCAGTTGCATTTTCATTTAATTTCATGAGCTCTTTCAGCCTCTCAATGAACTTCTTTGCTTGTTTACATTTCGAGTTTCTTGTCTTCTGACAAGTTTCAATGAACAAAACCATGCCTTTTGCAGTGGGTCTGATAATTCGTTTTTCCTTTCCGGAATCTTTCTCAACATCGCCATCCTGTGGCTGAACATCGGAATTGACAGCAGACATTTTGTGAATGAAAAGTCCGTGCGTCAACGATACAATGTTTCAAACAGCTGATGTGTTCCGTGATTGTAGCCTTCAGTTAGCTGACTCCATCCTAGTAGCCGCTGTCCAATACAGCTGTTATTTTAGCTTCTCCAATAAAGCTTAATGTTTGCACATACCCAGTCATTTGCGCTCCGGAGGTTTCCAATCCTCCGTCGGCAATTAGCGTAGCACAGGTGTCACCAATGTCCAGTTGATTGGGGATGGCAGCGTCAGGTTCGAGAAACAAAACAATCTGGTATCAACATCTTATTCCGTTTGAATCGTTGCAAGTTTCACTCATAGAGCATAGTTCTCACTTAATTGTAATGGCAATTTTCCATTTTTTTCCTTTGCTCCAATTATTGCCATTAATACACAGGTAGGGGTGAAGTCTTCCGCAGATGCAAACAATGATTTTCCAGCCGGTATTAAAGTTGAGTTGAAGGTTTATTGAAGTGACTTGATGGAGATATGAGAACAAAAAACATAGCATTTCCAGTGAAGCGTAGCCAGTAGAATGAATGAATTGTAGTTTGTCTGAGTGCTGGTCTGAAACATGAATGCCAGTCTGGTGAGAACTGTCTGTGCTCCCCCTACCTGTGCCTTCCCTTTCCTGTCACCTGTGCTACTATATATACACGCCCCTGTGCATTCAGTGTCCCTAGTGGAAAATAATATATTCAGATAAATCTAATTATAAAACATGCCAACGATAAACACAAAATCGCTCCTACAAAGTCTTTTTCCTTAGATTTGCAACAGGCCTTGGATCAGTTGCTGGCTTGTGTGTGATGTTTCCTTCCACGCAAATGAACCCTGGAAAGACCCAGGTGTTATGCAAATGTAGGTTTACTGTGTGAAGGGTGATTGGCATTTCCTGCCATTAAGAAGCCTCAAGTAGCCTCCGCACTCCCCATAAAAGAGTGAGAGCTGCGTGGATCTGATTCCTTTCACAGTGGGTTAAATGGCATTGCGGGGTAAGAACCAGTTTATCCAGTCTAATGAATCGAGTGCTTCCGTCAAGCTCGAAAAGTTACATAGCCTTACCGTTTCAAAATGTCACAATAAAACGACAATTAAGCCTCGCTTTTTCTTTTTCTTTTTAAAAAAGTTTTTTTAAGAAGTTTGTTAACAGCAGCAAATCTGCGACACAATGAAAGTGAAAATAGGAATGTAGTTGAAAAAAAATGTAATACAAATATATTTTTGTTGGTTATTTATTTAGCCTAGTTTGTGACTAACAAAGCACATTTAAAAACATATTTCAAAACCTTTTGGGATGCAGACTATATTGTCTTTTACTCTCAAAAACATTGTTTACTTTCCTGAACAAAAACTTACTACTTAATGACACTTTTGTACCAGGTCACCAGTAGAGACCAGGAAGCATTATAGAGCGACTGAGGGAAAGTGTTTGGAAAAGAGGGGGAAAAGATAACATAATAATAATATTAATAAATTAATAAACAATAATGATTAAAAAGATAAATAAAGAAATATATTAGAAGGGGGGATTGGTATTTGGGTAAGACAAGGGTGTTGAAATTGCAAGGTGTATGTTGATGATGTGTTATGTGTGTTGTGATTCAGACTGCTGACTGCAATTCAAGACTGGAGATGAACAGACTGTAGCCACTGAAATTATACTGGCACTGACTCTGAGATAAACAATGGGGACACGACCTTCTCATTTTTTTTTTAATGAACTGTGCGTTGCAATATCCCTGAGCTTTTATTTTGAAGTACCCATTCGTCACTTCGTTTATAATCGGTTCTTTCCGTACGTAGCTTGATGGTGTAGCAGCGTGGCTCGACCTGAGGCGGGCTGGCAGAGGGAGGAGAGGGAGTGTCTGCTGGGTGTAGCAGCAGCAGCCTGACGTCTTGTTAGTGTGAATGACTGAGGGGGGAGAAAACACTGACAACAGCTCAGCAGGCGAGACAGTCGCGGAAACTGAGAGACAATTTTCTTTTGTAACTTCTTCCCGCTTCCTTCCTTTCTCCCTCCACCTGTATGACTTCGTGAAGACAAAAGGTAAAAGACAACTTTTTAACGTTACTGCTAATGACACTCAAATATTCCCACCGTTGTGAAAGTTCATAAAGCTAATGTTAAGAGCAGGTGCACCATCTTTATGACTTCTTTTAACCTAAGTAGTCTGTTCAATGTAATTTTATCCTAAATGAGAGTACTGTCATAGCCTACATGTAGGTCCTTACTAATAATATCAAACACAAGGCTTATGGGCTCATAAGCTTGAATTAAATGTAAAGTTAAACTAATTTATCTCACTTTCCATTGTCCAGCTGCACTGGTCACACTACTGGTTCATTGACTGGGAGTTCAGTGTTGACGTGTTGATAAGTAACTTATTAACAATCTGTAACTTAACATTTATACTCCTCCAGATGTAACTTCTCACCTTTATTATGTTCTGAGTTATGATGTCCCGATAATTGAATCTTTTAGGACTAGTGTGATCCACACAAGCTTCTCACAGCATCACTAAGAAGTAAGGCTACATTATTAATCACCTGCACATCAAAACGAAAAGTACCCAGTATAAGTTCACGTTAGCCTTGGGTGGCTAACATTCACGGAAAGGTAAACCAGGAAAAAGACACAAATATCCCACAAGCTAAGTGATTTTTCACTAATGTATTGCGCTTGTTGAATGTTGCCTTAACTAAACAAGCAACACAAATCATCTTTCATCTGCAGGTCTCTCTGTGAGACATGGTTTGTTTCTCAGGAATGCAACGTTAGGAAAAGTTAAACAGATTATTTATCCTTAGTGGGCGGTGCACACAGTTTTTTGGAGTCCGCTCTGATCCCATTACACAACATCATGCACACCCAGAGGTGTTATGTTAGACTAGAGCAATGCAACAAAGATTATTACAAAACATATCACATGCATAAAGTGCCAAAGTGCACACACTGTCTGAATAGATTCATTCACAGTAGCTGTAGTTTAAAAATGTTAAGAGTGACACAGTGAACATTTTGCTGACACACTGAACTGCACAATATAAAAGTGTAAAGGGTGTGGAGTTACCGGTTTGTACTAAAGTCGTACTGGTCAAACCAGATGACATGCTGCATACAATACCTTTGGTATCTAGTGTAACAAATTTGGGAATGTTACTGTTATCTTTTTCACACGCTGTTTAAATGTGGACTTTCATCGGTCAAGGTTTTTAGCTTTCACCAAAATGATCACGTGACAGTACTTAAATAACAGCTTTCAGTGGTTTTGTTTCAATTGAAGATCTGGTTTTATTGTGTTACTGCAGACCATAATGTTGATGCTGATGACTCATCAGGGCTTCTTTATTCTCTGACAACATGTTTCCTTCTTGCCTGCCTGCCTGCTTTGAGTCCTTTTTTTAGTAGCTTCACATAAAGTTTGATTAAAAAAAAAATGCAAATACTCTAAGGCTGCTTACCACAGCAGAGGCCGGTATCAGTCAGATATGACAAAGATTGTTTATGGATACAGCTTTTCAAAGGTCTAGTGCTGATGTGTTGAATAGAAACAATAGAATAGAGGTTGGTTCATGTTTCTTAAAACACAAAGAAAGAGTTTAACTTTCACAATTATGACGATTTAGACAATATAAAAACTTCAACATGTTATCAGTTTCCCACAGTTATATCTATGATTTATGTTGATTCATTTAGTTGGATCAGTCTAAACCAAAAATGACCCTGAAAGTATCAACCTGATGGGAAAAGTCAAGTATTGATTCTTTGTTAGATTATACTTTGTTCTTTATTGTTTGAGGAAAGAGGGGGGCATTTTTTAATGGTTTCTAATGTGCAAGTGTGACCATCACTTTTGATTATATTTAACTAAGAAGAAGAAACAGAGAAATATATAGATCTTTCTCAACAGCATGAAGACTTCCTGATGTTTTCAGTTTCTGGTGTTTGTTCACTTTGATTGATTAGTTTGTCAGAAGCAACAGGCTTAACAAATCTAGACCAACCAGACATGTCCAGTCATCTTTATAACAACAAAAACCAACTGATATGTCCCCACTGAGAGTACTAATGTTTTTCAATTTAAATGTGTGATTTGCCGTATGTAAACACTTCCTCTCCTCTTCTCTTCTAGCGGCTCAGTCATGGAGAGCTCCACTGAGGCTTCCCCGAGTGCTGGCATCTCTCAAACAAAGCCAGCTCTGACCCCCAAACCTCGGCTTGCTCCGAAGCCCTTCTCTCTGCAGAAGAACTCGAACATTCGCTCCATCAATGCTCCAAAGACGGTCACTAAAAAAACATCGCAGAAGACTATACCCTCCCCTGCTCAGCAAACCCCCGCCTCTGATTCCAAACCGAGCCCTGTAAGTGTGCTGAATACCAAAAATCAACAAAAAACAACAACAGATACTATCGATTCTGGTGTAGGAAAATCTGATCCTTCCTCACAAACTGCTCCACCCAAAGAAACACCCGAGTCTGAGCTAATCGAGAAGGACGATGTCATCCAAATAAAAGCCAAAGCATCCACAGTTATTGAGCCTGAATCTGAACAGATAGATGGAAAAAAGAAAGAAGAAGAAAAATCTCAGACTTCGGTCATCAAGAAACTCGAAGAATCAGATGGTGACGTTTCATCTGCAGTTGATCCCAAATATCACTTGGGTAGCATCAGGAAGCGCCTGCCCACGGAGCTCACCTCAAAGTTCGAGTCAGGTGGCCCGTGTTTGCCCCCCCAGCCGAGTAAAAACATCCCAACAATCAAAAACGTTGCAAGCAAGCCAGAATCTTCAGATCCGGAGCAGAGCCCGAGAGCATCAGAGCCATCAAACACAGAGAATGAAGAAGGAGGACTGAAGGAGGACTATGGTGGAGGAGGCAGTATAAAACGCAGAATCAGTCTCCTGTTTGACTCTTCATCGAGGCCAGAGGTCATGGCAAAGAGAGACGAGCCAGAAATTGTGAATGGTACAGGAGGAGTGAAAGCGAGAATTAAAAACTGGGTCACAGAGACTAACTCTGAGACTGAGAAGAAGCCTCAAGTTGTGCACAGAGGTCGCTCTAAGAGGTGAGCTCTCCTCCCTTTAAACTCTGATGTTTCATACTTGGTGATGCGTTGAGACATGAATAAAAGGAAAACACATTCTCTTGCAAGTGCAATCACGCAATATATTTATTTAAATGTCATGTATGAGTTGTACTGTTTGGATATTGGCCATTTTCACTCCTGATTTATCTTCTGTTATTAGACAATCGCAACTGATGATTGAAAGCTTCTCTTTGTTTGAACGTGGTGCTTCGGTGAAGCAGATAAAATCTCACTGCAGTGTGGAAAGGAACTTTTTTTTCTTCACTTTCCACCGAGAGAGAAAAGTCTCTCTGTTTCTGTGAAAAAGTGATAAGTGCAGGTCTAGAACTTTGTCTGACTCAGTTCAAAGTGTCTAAAACTCATAATTAACACCTGGACTCTGCAATCACTGCTGGTTGCCTGGCAACAACCTCACCGTGATGACAAGACTCTAGAAAGCCAGAGCGCCTGGTCAACATAGACTGTCAGCTTGTCACTCTTTGTAAATGGACAGTGCTTATAAAACACTTTGAATGTTTTCTGTGCTTTTACACATGTCACATTCACACAGTGTGATAGCTGCTACGCTAAGTGGCTTACTGACCATCTGGATCTGTACTAATCACATTTACACACATTCACACGACAATATGACTTTGGGGGCAACTAGGGGTTCGGCGTCTATCCTAAAGATACTTCAACATGTAGACGGAGCCACAATGACCCATCAACATCTTAGCTTTTAAATGAGTATGTATTTGATTAAAAAAGGACTGATGAGCCAGACTAGTAGTAGGTCTGAGCAATATGGGATACATCTATGATGGGAATGATTTATATAACATTTTATTGTAATATGTTTCAATATTGCAGTGTCAATATGACTTGCCACGATTAAACTAATATTAAAATGTGCTTCAAGGGGACATATTATGAATAATCCACTATTACAGTGTTTTTTTTAACATATATTTGGGTAACCTGAGTGTCTACTGACCCACAAAATGTGAAATAAGTCTTACAACACAGAGAAAAATGCTCTGTTTCCAATTTGTTCTCCTTGTGATGTCACAGTGGGATTCTGGTAAAAAAAGAAAAATACCCTACCCTGCCCTGATATCTCCATCCATGGACTCCACCCCCAGCCTAGAGGAAAAAATATGTGCAGGTCCTCCATTTTTATTCTCCCTACAGAGGAGTGATGTCTACCGGGAAAACTCAGGGGGGGGGCTCATTGCATTTAAAGAGACACACACACCAAAATGGAGCGTTCTGAGAGAGCTGGTTTATACAGGGTCACAAACCTCCTCTGGTGCTTGATTCATGTTATATTTTGACCAAAGCACAGCACAGATGTTTCATTTAGACCACAGGGGACTGTTTGAAAAGATGGAAAAGGGGGATAATATGTCCTCTTTAATAGCTTAAGAGTTCATTTCCTTCTCTTTGGCAGTATGTTTTTTTTCTCTACCTGAGTGTATTAGCTGGTAGCTGAAGGCTAGCTGGTGCTTTATCTTATGAGGGAACATGACATGACCCTATGTGTATCCAGTGATAATTCTGATAAGTCAAATTTAGATTGAAAGCATGGATTTATCTGACGTTTTTATTGTCTTTGTTCATATCACAATGATGATAAAAATATGATTCAACAGTCAGAAGTTAGCCCGTATAGGTACATTTCTTGATTTCTGGACTGAGCCATTTCAGATGTTTTCCTACTTTTTTGTCTTCATGCCCAGCTTAACTATTAAGACTAAGTCAATTTAAGTGTCATACTTAAATACTTCAGAAATGAACTCGAGGATGACATTTGTTTTTTCTCTCTCACAGCTTTGAGCCAGGAACTGCTCTAACAGAAGAGGAGACACCTGAAAAACCAAATGTTGAGCCCCCTGCGAGCAAGACATCGTCCAGCGAGGAGGTGGCTCATTCTTCAAGAGCGCCGCCTGCTGAACAACCTACAGACACCCCGACGGAAACATCCGAAGGGGCTAGTACAGAAAATAAGTCGTCGGAAATCTTGGGAGACACATCAGAAGAGCGCACACAGAACAAATCCAACGAGGGGGAAGTCCAATTACGGAACCGCAGCCGATCTTTAAGCCAGACCGCCACTGATGAGGGAGACTCAGCTGCCAGTCAAAGTCTGCAGCATTCTCTGAAGAGGGGCGGAGTCAAACGGCGCTCTGTTACCTTTGGCGTGGTGGAGAGAGATGATGGAGGGCCCCCCGTGCCCCTGGGCTCAGACCCTGATTCCAGCGAAGGAGAGGAAGAAGAGGCACCAAAGGATGACACTGAGGAGGAAACCCCGGAATCAATACCGGTCTACAGAAGAGTGGGTTCACTTCAGAAGAAGAACGATGAGGCGCAAAGGGAAGAAGAGGAACGACTGAAACACGTGGAATTTGAAAAGAGACGGAGGGCAGAGGAGCATGAACAGGCGAATCTTGAGATCGAGCAGGAGCGTAAACGAAAAGAGGAAGAAGAGAGGGAGAAAGAAAAGGCAAGGCAGAGGGAGGAGGAAGAAAGGGAAAGAGTGAGGCTGAGGGAGGAGGAAATGGAGAGAAAGAGGAAGGAGGAGTGGGAAGCAGAGAGGTTAAAAGAAGAAGAGAGAGCGAGGGAAAGGCAGAGAGAAGAAGATATGGAGAGGGAGAGGCAGATGGAGTTGATGCTGAAGAGACAGAGAGAGGAGGAAAAAGAAAAGGCAAGACAAGAAGAGGAGAGACTCAAAAAGGAACAGGAGGAGAAGGAAAAAGAGAGACTGAAGGAGGAGGAGAGACTGAGGGAGGAAAGAGAGAGGCAAAAGCTCAGAGAAGAAGAGAGGGAGAGAGAGAGGGAGTTGATGTTGCAGAGACAAAGGGAAGAGGAAAGAGAGAGGGCAAAACAAGAAGAGGAAAGGAGCAAACAAGAGCAGGAAGAAAGTGTAAAAAAGAGACTGATGGAGGAGGAGAGATTGAGGGAGGAAAGAGAAAGACAGAGGCTAAGAGAAGAAGAGATGGAGAGAGTGAGGGAGGAAAGAGAAAGACAGAGGCTAAGAGAAGAAGAGATGGAGAGAGTGAGGGAGGAACGAGAAAGACAGAAGCTAAGAGAAGAAGAGATGGAGAGACTGAGGGAGGAACGAGAAAGAGAGAGGCTAAGAGAAGAGGAAAAGAGACTCATTCGTGAACAGGAGGAAAAAATAATTGAGAGAAAACTGAGAGAGGAGGAAATTAACATAGAGAAGCAAAGAGAAGAGGAGTGGGAGAAAGAGTGGTTGAAAAAGACCGAAGAGTTGGGAGGAGGAGAAAAAGGAGAAGAGGAGAGGGGAAGAGAGACAGAGTTGATGAGGCAGAGACAGAAAGAGGAGAGACAAAGACAAGAGGAGATGGAGAAAGAAAGGCTAAGAGAAGAGGCAGAGAAGAACGAGCAGAAAAGGCTAAAAGAGCAGCAACAAAAAGAAGAGATGGAGAGAATGAGGGAAATAGAAATGGAGAGGCAAAGAGAGGAGGAGGAAAGGAGACGGATGGAGAGAGAACGAGTTGAAGAGCTGGAGAGGAAAATGAAAGAGGAGTTGGTAAGAAAGCAAGCACAAGAAATGGAAGAAAAGCTAAGGCTAGAAGAAGAGAGGCAAAAAAGAGAAAAGAAGGCAGAATCATCTCTTCCCCCCTCAGCAAAAAAGAGTCAAATTGAAGTAGTTTATGATGACTTCTCCGTCAAGCAGTCTCTGATGGATGTGGATTTCGATGACTTTTCCGTCAAACCAAAGAGATGGGGATCACAGGCCAAAGCAGAAGCTAGTCCGGTCACCCGAAGATGGGAAGAGGATCCTGCTGAGAAACAAGAAGTGGAAGCGCTGGTGCCAATGGAGGTCAGCCAGGGGGCGAATAAAGAACCGGACAGCCCTCTGCCCACATTAACCCAGAAAAGTCCTGTGGAAGAGGAGGTGGTACAGCTCATCTCCATAAAGTTTGTAGAAGAGGAAATGGTGATGGAGAGGGAGAAGGAAACGGAGGAGGAGACGACAAAGGAAGATGAAGAAGACAAGCAGGAGGTAAACACTTCTTGTTTATTTCTTTTCTACCAATGAATCACATCAGACACACACACACCTCACCTGCACTAACACATCGCAATTCCAGTGAATAGCATCTTGTTTTACTTGCTTCGGCCGGATCAGTCACAGGTTAAGAGCGTGAGTGTGTGTTTGTGTGTGCGTCTAGGTGTGACACTGAGTAATCAATCAAGCACGGCCTGAAATGCTACGTGCCAATTGTCAGTGGTATTCTCTTGTTTTATTCACAGCTAGAGCTATCTACTCACATTTGAAAACCTCTGTGTTACCGAATGAAGAGTGTAGCGTTAGGAGGCGTGACAGTAAAAAAGACATTGTTGTTCATTTTGCATGGATTTTAATTTGTGTCACTTCACTCGTAATTGTTCGACCACACTGTATAAACCCTTCATGTGTCATGTGATGTGTGTATGTAACAGAAAGATATCATAACAGGAAGTGAAGTGCAAACCAGTTTACTTGTAGCTACTTTCACTTTTGCTTTTTTTTTGTGCCTGACGCAAAAAATCTTGACTTTCAGAGTACAAAACGCTTTAAATAGACCATTATGGCATGGCTTTATGAAAGTGTGATATATTATTTGACATGGACACCTGGGATTGGTTATCTCCAGCAGTTATGGGTGAGTCTTTCTAGAACGGTTTCGTAAGTGATCATCGTTTTGAAACAAAGTACAGCAATCTCAGGGAGGATCCTGCTTTGCGTTTATTTTTTGTCTTTTAAGACAGGTCGCTAGCCTCTCTCATCATAATCAATGGCACCTAATATAATTGAAGTATCGGTATCACAGAGATTTAGAAAAAGAAAATGTATTATTTGAGATTCTATATATTTTGTTTATGAACTCCGAGTTGCATCTGAGCTGTTTTTTTTTTTTTTGCATTAGTGCCAAAGGCAACGTTTCCATTGGAACAACAATTTAATCTAATCTCTTATCTCTTATCTGCATTTCTATTTATCTAACTTCTACTTCCTTTAGATTTGTTTTCTGTGTTCTTGCTTTATTCTCAGCTTGGCTCTCCATTTGATGGTGGTAGTTTCATAATGGTGTAAACAAATAAAGAGTGATTTTTGTCTACGTAGAAATAAAAGGAAACAAATAGTGCACAGTCCTCTTCAGCTGTTAAAGTAGGAGAAGCCTACACATGAATGTTTTCTACTTCTGAAAAGTGACCTTTACTACTTATAGGTTGATCCCCATTAGTTTCATTTTCAGTGACTAAATGTATAACGTAGATCTAAAGTTCAGTATGAGTGTTGAAGTCTTTGACAACTTTCAAAGTAGGTGATCACGATCTATAATCACTTATATATGCATGATAAAACATGTTGAGTAAGTTGGCTTCTTCTAACACTGAGTTTATTTAATGTTTCAGTTGATGCACATTTAAAAGCCCATTGTATCCATGGTACAGCAGCAGTCAAACAAACCATGTCTGGGCTAACTTCTGGGCGTACCTATAAAAGAACGTCATCACTGTTCAGTCTGACTGAAGCATTTCTAATCACTTTAGGGTTCTAAAGATTTACGCATGTTGAAGGGAGATTCTTTTTTTCTCCTGAGCGGTGTTAGCCTACCTGTAAATCAACAAAACAAAGGTCAAATTAACACACACAAAATGAAGCACCTAAAAAGACCTACAAACAAGTAAAAAGACACCAACATGATTGACTATATGAATTAAGATTACACTTAAAAAACATGATTATTGAAAATCTGAGTCTGACCGTGGTACGGAGAATTGACTGCACTTTACTTTAGAAGAGAGATAGCATCAGACCCAAACAGCTCAAGGCAAACAGAGCTGCAGATAGCACCTATTAGTCTTTACTTAATAGTAAATGAACAGCTGACATCAGTACACCAGTCAGAACGGACCAGTTCACCACCTTTTTGGACATGCAACATTTTTGCAAAGTTAATGAAAACTCTATAACCCCCGAAGTGTGTGAGTGTTTGTGTGCATCTTTGTGATAACGTGTCTCTGTTTGCTGCGTGCATGCTTCAGGAAATAAACCGACCCACAAAATCAGTGAGCTTCTGTAAAAGGGCCATTGTTCAAAACCAGTGGTATCGGAGTCTTTAAATCTATGTTTGTGTTAGTACAACCCTGTTTTCACCACATGGTGGTGCTGCTGCTGCTCTTAAAAAAAATCACTTCCTTGTTCTACTCTACAGACAACAACACCTTTAGCTCCCATAGAGCACCTTACACTGTTATTAAAACACTCATCAGAGTGTGTTAACATTAAACATGAAATAATTTCTGTGCTCCATGGAAACCTTTGAGGAAAGCTTTTATTTTTGTCTTTGTCACAGCAGAATGAGGAAAGTGTTTGCTTGGTAAACATGAGCTCTGCAGCCAACCATGCATGCTCATTCAGGCTACTGACTCACTCACAGACAGACAGACACACAGACAGACAGACAGACAGACAGACAGATGGATGGATCTCATAGTGTGAAGAGCTGAGATGCTATGTGGTCATCATGTCCTCATTTGGATCTGGTCAACAGGGCAGCGTGTCAAAATGTCCATACATGGTGCCCCTCTTTCCCAGTCTCTTTCTCTCTCCTTTATCTCTCCACCCCGTTCTAGGAGAGCCCATCAACATACCCCCCCCCCCCCCCCCCCCCCCCCCCCCCCCCACCACCACCACCACCACCACCCTCACATACTATCTGCCACACTTACAGACAAAAGAGGATGGGCTAAACCACAGACAAGATAGTTTTCATCCACTGTCCATTCTTGCCGTAATCTAGTGGTCGCTGTTGATCAAACTTTTATTTCAACTCTCCAAAAAGTCTTCCTGTTTTCTGCTGCTCCCTCTGCCGTTTCCTCTTACAAAGAGCTGCTTCATCCAGTTACCTGCATGTACCTACGGGGGAGCACCGAAAGGCTGTTGCAGAGAGCAGCTCTTCCCGGCCGACCACACCTTCCTTCTTTTGGGATTTTCCACATCGGAGCACAGTGCTCTGCTTTGTTTTGACATGCTCTGACATCACTCAGGTCTAAAGGAGATAAAGGGCTGATCTACTTTACTTTACCTTGCTTTGGATGTTTGGAGTAGCCGATATTTCTCACGCTGCTTGTCCTTTCTCTTTTTCCTGAATGACAAATGGAGATGTGATGTGAGCAGGGATGTAGTTGAACAAGCAACGAGGCTTGACTGAGGCAGAAACAAGTCTCAACAAAAGACAGACATGAAAGAGGGAACCGTTGAGATACTTTTTGTGCAGGACTAAACTTTTTTCTTTTTTTTTTTCTCTTGACGCAAAGAGACCTCTGTCAGTGTCTTTAAATAGACTAATATGTGATGATTGGAGAGTCTTTTTATGGACTGCTTCTGCTCAGGATGTCACATCCATCATTGTGAATGCTGCAGTGGAATAATGTTGTCACAGTGTAAACACATGCCCTCTCAGACTGTTTACCTCTTTACTGAAAGCAAATAATAGACTGTTCCAGGAAGTTTTTTTGTGGACTATAAAAATATGGAGATAGAGGAGGAATCCAGTTCAATGAACTTATGGACTGTCCGCCGTTTTGGATGACGTCACAAACTTTAGAAACTTTGTGCTTCCTTTACTGTCGGCTCTCTCAAAATGACGAATGAGAGCAAGATCATAGACACGTCTTCCTGACTCACCCAAACATCAAACACACCTCAGCGTCTGTGGTGACCCGGATTCCAATGGTGTCCTTAGTGGCTGTACAACCATCAGTTTGAGTTTTTGTTTTTTTTCAATATGCAGTACTTTGGAGGGAAACTGTCGGCTGCCCAGCTGCAAATGGCGGGCTTGGTGGGCAGCATGCGACGCTCCTTGCAAGGGGCTCTGGAGCTGGTGTGGGGCACTGCAGAAGAGAAGCAGGAGGAGGAAGAGGAGGATAAAGAAGAAGAAGAAGAAGGAGGTGGAGGTGGCGGAGGACGGTTTCAGAGAGCCGTGTCACCGCTCCGTAGTTTCGCCAGACGCAGCAGGAGGTCCCTGCGCCGCTTCTCTGTCAGAAGTCGCCAGACTCTGCAGAGGACATCCACTGAAAGCTGCTCAGTAAGAGCTGACACAGTTATCCAGCTGATTTTCAATGTGCAGGTTTATAATAAGGGACCCAAGAGTTCAGCTGCTCTATACAGTTTACATAAAGGATCCATGTTAATAGATGACTGCGATTGTGACAAGGGGAGAGCAGCAGGCGGTTTGTTTCAGGAAGGATGCAGGGCCGTGATAAAAGTTTCCCATATTTAGTGTTTTATCAGAGCTAATGCATGTTGTGGTGTGACAGCGATAAAACGGAGGACTGTAACAAAGTGTGGCTTTGTTAGATAAGCCATGGCCATGTGTTTCTGCCCTCTGCATCTGTGACTGCCTATTTGTTGAAGAGGAGGTATGCTACCAAGAAAGGCATGGCACGAGAGCAAAACAAGTGGGTATCTTGTTGTTGTGTGGTTCAGAGAGGAGGCAGGTTTAGAGACGTTCACATGCTGAAATCTTTCTCTCGATTTGAACAGTTTTACCAGCTGCTGCTTGAATGTGAGTGTGTGTGAAAATGTGTGTGTGTGTCTGTGTCAATGCATATGTGAGTTAACAACCATATGAAAGTAACTTGAAGGCCAGTTTCCCCTTTCATGTACACAATCCATCACTTCCTGTTATTGGAGGTGATGTTTTGTTGATTAGTCCTCATCTTCAGTTTAAGATTTTTTTTGTGTGTGTTTGTTTCTGCGGCATCTTCGGGGTTGTTATCCTCTCCGACTCCCCCGCACATCAACAACATCCCCTCTTATACATTCCATTGACCCTGAAAAATATGTGTTGCACGTACACTATAATAAAGCTGCCTCTGTCTTGACTTGCACAGCCTGCTGTACCTGCACAGTCACACATACACACACACTCACACACTCACACACACACACACACACACACACACACACACACACACACACACACACACACACACACACACACACACACACACATTGATGTTTCTTGTGTCTGCATTGCTGGGGGTTGTTGAGTTGTTAATTTCTACAGTCCTTAAGGAAACTATAAGCATGCCTCAATAGATTGTTTATGTGTATACCTCTAAGTCAAAGCTGCACGTAGATACTTTTTTCCACCAGCTTAATTCCCTGTTTGATGGAAACCAATCGTTTTACCAACAAACGCAGAGTAAATTATCTGTGTTCCCCCAGCAAACGTTCCTCTTTCAGTTCAATGTTTGGAATAGAATAGAATTATAGTTTTTTAGATGGCCAGAATCACAACTCCAAAAGAACACTCAAGTTGCTCTGTATAGAGTATGTGTGCATAGAGGAAACAGTTTGCCTACATGTTCAATTTCTAACTTAAAATGGTGATAATATGGATTTTTTTTTTTAAATCAATTTCCTCTGACTCCAGGTTGATTTCAGGATGTTCAAAGTGGCGTTGCAAAGAGAAAATGTTTACATTTCTAAAACTTGAGAAAAGTTTGGTTTCCTTTTTCATTGAATATCTGTGAAAAAGAGATGCACTTGTCTGTTGCCTCATTATACCGATGACAGGGAGTACTCCAAGAAGGAAGAGTTTTTTTCTTTTGGAAATCACCTGAAGATTTTTAGAGTCGAATGTTTCACTAAAAATCATGTAAGTTAAAACCTGGTTAAATGTAGTAGCTACTTCAGTCAGAAAGGTGAGACAGATTAAGGCTGAATACATGTTTGTGGAATTGCACCACCTGTAGACTGTGTCTGTGTTAGAACAGACTTTGTTTTGCTTTTAGCAGACAAACACCGCCCGTGGTTGTCTCTAGAAGTCTATTCAGTGGTGCTGTGGTGTAGCCAGAGAACAAGCCTGCAGATGAAGCTGCTCTGTGAGCTGTGAAAGATAAATGTACTTATGAAGGAGATGTGTGTGAAATCATACCGAGAAAGGGCTGTTTATTTGAGGATTGTTTTGTATCCAGGTAACACTGGGATGTGCCCCTTGACGAAACTTGAAGTGAGCTAAAAGGAATGTGTGTATGATGAGGATGTGAGCTGTGGTTGGTTTTGTTTTGTTTGGAACGTGCGTTGTGTGTGTGTGTGTGTGTGTGTGTGTGTGTGTGTGTGTGTGTGTGTGTGTGTGTGTGTGTGTGTGTGTGTGTGTGTGTGTGTGTGTGTGTGTGTGTGTGTGTGTGTGTGTGTGTGTGTGTGTGTGTGTGTGTGTGTGTGTGTGTGTGTGTGTGTGTGTGTGTGTGTGTGTGTGTGTGTGCTGATGCATTCCACCATGTGGGCGTGAGAGTATGAGTGTGTTTGGTGTGTCTGCTTGTGGGCATATAGGTGTGTATGCCAGTGTGTTCCTGTGTGTGCGTGCATAATCACGCTCGTGGTGTTTATTGAGGACAGCCCAGCCTCTGTGACCTGCTCATTAAAAGATGCATGCTCGGCTGGTCCTCAGTCCTCTCGCCCTCTGTAGTTAGTCATCTTGGCTCCGCACACGGTCCACTTTCTCCCGGCCTGAGCTCCACCATGTGAACTCCTAATGTGCAGGACTTTCAGATCAAAAGAGCGTTTACACTATTTGATTATATACGCTATGTAAGTCAACCAAAAGAGAGAGAGGAAGAGTAGCAAGCCAAGTTTTGTAAAAAAAAAAAAAAAAAACTTTCGAAGCACTTTATCCAACACATAAGCATAACTTGCTTAATGTCCTAACTGGTTGTGTTGAGAAAGCTGTTTTTCTGCCCGTTTCCAGTTTGTTATTGAATTGTCTGTTTTCTGTCTCTCAGGCACAGGTTAACAGTGGCAGAACAGAAGCGGACAAAGACACTGATGCCTTGATCGACAATGAGCCAGACCAGCAGCGTGAGGCCCGTGAGGAGCCGTCTGAAATTGACAGGTTGGAAAGTTGCACTTTTAACACCAAACAAACTCCACACTCTGTGAATAGCAGACCTCCCAGATGACTGTTCAAGTGCATTCCTTTTTTTTTTTTTTCCCAAAAACAGACCAACAGGCAGGATCAGACAGGTTTACAGTGTCATCCTTTTTTTGTGTTTCTACTGACAGCATGGCTTCACATATAGGGGATTTGATTTAGAATGAGCATACCCTACAAACAAAAGCCCGACAGTATAGCTGTGCTACATTAAAGTGTGAAAGTGCATCACCCAAAGGTGTAAGTTTAGCCCTTGTTTCTCAAAATGATCAGCGTGGCCTTTAGTGTGACCACGGATAACCAATATATGTGTGAACTGAACTTTGTGAGGTCAAAACTTAAACATTCAGTATAACGAGACACGTAGTCTACCGTCTTAAAAACTATATATGTGTTTGAATTACTCACAAATATAAATACATTCTGTTTGAGGGTTTTAAAACAGAAATTAAATCAGAAAAAAAAGAAAAGAAAGACTAGATATATGCAAATGTACTTGTAATAATAAAAAAATGAAAACAATAATGGTTTAACAGTTTTCTGTTTTGTAATGGGTTTTTTTCTCATAAATCTTGTGACAGCATAACCAAGAGTAGCTGCATACTTTATACTGATAGTAAGCGCTTACAAGTATATTGGAGAGTTGAGATCATTGTGCCCTCTTGTGGTTCATAGAACACAACACAGAAGAGTGGAGCTTAGAGCAGTTTAAGTTAATTTAACTTAAACTAAAATAATCCAAAATAAAGCACAATTATAATGCTCCTTTTAATCTTGGTTCAAAAATAATTTCAATGACATTTTCTTTCTTTTCAGTCCAGAGCCCGTGCCTGAAGAAGCCCCTGAGGCCTCCCCTGAGGGTTCCCCTGAAGATGCTGATATGACAGATTTTCACACCGTGGAAGAGCCAGCTCCATTCCCTGAGGTGGGTTATTCTTTTCTTTCTAATCCTCCCGCCTTTGTGAGCAGTGGCAGTTTATTTCTGTATCATTAACTGCATGCATTCAGTATGTTTTGATCATTCTGTGTTTGTCTGTGCGCAGAGCTCCAATCCTCTCCTTGACACTAGCGTGCAGAGATCGAAGGCTGACCTCGGTAAGAGGCGAATTCGGTCACGTCCGTCCAAGGTGTTTCGTTCAGGCTTGTCGGCGAAGGAGAGCCCTGACTGGAGGTGTCACGACTCCACAGGTTATTACAGCATCATCTTATCTTGTCTTCACTGAAGGATAGAGCTCATGGGATCTTTCATTTCAAAATGTCAGCAAACACTTCTGCTCCAGGCAAACAGCAGTCTCACTGAGTCTTATGACTGATCTGCTTTATTTCAATGTTTTTAGATGAAAAGGAGGCAAATCAAAAGGATTCAGACTCTGAGGAGGAGCAGCCTCAACTGAAGAAAGTCAGTACTACTCCTCCCTCCTCTAAGAGAGTCCCCGTCTTCCCTGGCTTGAGTCCTTCATCCCTAATTGTAAGTTCTGAGTTTGAGAAGAACATCAGATGTAATATATCATATCTCATGCTACAAATGAGAAGTATTTGAACTAAGCTAAGTGTATTTAACTTTCTCCAAAGGCTAAGCTTAAAAGGAGAACAAGTGGAGGACGGACCGGAGGAGGAGAGCAAACAGAGGAAGACAAGGGAAGGGAAGAGAAGGAAAGCCAAAAAGAGGAAGACACCGCACCATCTCCCTCTCTGCTGTCACGTTCTCCTCGCTCTCCCGCTCATCTAGCGGGGGCTGCCCGAGTGCTGCCACCCTTAGGTGGTGCAGACAAAGGGTAAGAAAAGAGTTTGACTGCATCAAACCATTATTCAAAATTGGATATGTACTTTTTAATATGACACTTCTCTGAATTTGTGATCTGGTGTAACATTCAGTGCCGTCGCCTCTCCTGCCTGGTTGAAAGAACTCAAGTCAAAGAAACGTCTGAGTCAGTATGACGGGGATGCGTAGCAAGCATCAGGTAGGTTGATTATGAAACATGTAATACAGAGATTCTTGACGATCTAAAGACATTTATTCTGCAAACATAAAATCATAACAACTGCAGGTGGCTGTGGCTCAGTTTGTAGAGTCGTCGCCTCTCAACCGGAAGGTCGAGGGTTCGATCCCCAGCCGAGCAACATGTCTGATGTGTATTTGGGCAAGACACTTAACCCCGCATTAGTGTTGTACTTACATTCTGATGTACGTTGCGTTGGATAAAAGCGTCTGCTAAGTGAATTGTAACGTAACAACTTGCCTTAAAAGTTTTATTTCTACTCAAGCAAAACATGAATTAGCAGGGGTCAATGTGTATATATCCAATGAAGTTATTTAAACTCTTTTTTGTATTAACATATTATATAACAAATTCATAAGAAGCACTTCAGAGATATAAAACCCTCAAACTGCTCATGAAATAAGGACGATTGTTGGACATGAGATGATCGGACATAGAGGAGCATTGAGCACACAAGCTTTGACATTTGTCTTATGCCCAGAATAACTGCTGTCGGAGAGATGGGAGTATCTTACAGGAGTAGTTTGCTCGTGAGTCATAATGTACGAAAGCTGGATACATTTGAGGTGATAGAAAGCGAATGGTTTAAACCTTCGGGTAGTGCTATCAGGAATATATTTCATGCAAACTGTGACTAAACTGACAGCAAAGACAAAAACATCTCTAAAAATTCTTCTCTTGTCATGATAAAAATGGCCCATGAAAAGAAAAGCGTTCTCATATTTTGCTTTTAGTTGCATGTAAAGCAAAGTGAAAGGGACGTGTCTATGTACCAGGGTTATGGATTACAGTGCCATTTGGACTACCCTACCCTAAACAGATCTAACAACCTAAGTGAAAGATGTTGAAGTATTCAATACATTTGATGACCCCTGTCTGTTTTCAAAACTTCCTCCTGAATGATTCTATTTGTTGTTCTCTTTAGGTCACACTGAGATCTTACTGCTGCTTCTGCTGTGAGACACCTTGCTGTGATGGCTCGTGTTTACACTTTGAGTGCCTTAATTTGGACCTTTACCGAGAAACGCTGGAGGGATGATCAGGCTTTCCTGAGCCAAGAGGCCATCAAGAACTTTGTTCATCTTGTTGATAAGATATGTTGCCAATTGCTCTGTGCCAAGACTGTGATGTGTTCAAAGTACACATTTGATCTTCTGTTGTACAGAGGCTTAGTGAAGGGGTAGAACCACAGCGTAGTTTAGAGCATAGACTGTCTTATTGTATGAATGTGCAAATCCATCATTTACAGACTGGGACTGATGACACTAGGCATCCAGCAAGTCCAACATCCACGATAAAAACACTTGTACAGAATATACTGAATATAAATAATGCATTGCACCTTTTGTGTACTTACTGTAAATGTACAAAATGTCTTCAAAATTATCTTTCTAATCACAGATCATCCCAAGTAATCATGGAAGCACTTTAAGATTTTTTTCTTTTCTTTTTTGGGGGTTTTTGTTTTTACAAATGACCGTCCATGCAATACCTCGTAACAACAGAATTAAGTGCCTAACTGTAGAAGCAGGGTCAAGGGAATGTATCTTTATCTTTTTAATAAAAACTTCCTGGTTTTTTTCTATTCAAAAACTCAATTGCTTGTTTGGGCAGCAACAATGAGCTTGGAGGAAATTTCTTTGGCATGCTATGAGAAAATATGTTTTGTAAAATGTTTAACTGAGCGAAATTTTTTAATATGCTCTCAACTATTTTATGTGCCTTTTTAATGTTTAAAAAATGACGCGCTATCAATGCTGTAATCATCTTTGATTAACAAACTGTATGATAAGAGGAAACTGAGGGAATTTTATTAAAAACAATTCTATGAAATGCAATCGAGTGTGTATTTTTGGTGGGAAACTTAACTTCTATAGTGTACAAGTCGTGCGCGACCATGACGGATGCAGGTTTTTGGACGCTGGATGAAGACAAAAGGTACAGAAACAGGTAGAAGACAGGAAACTGGAGGGTAAGTTAGCTGGGTGGGGCCAATAGTGCTGAGTGAGACTGATCACTGTTCATTCTCTTGGCAGCCAGTCAGTGCATGTGCCCACTATAGGATCATGGTCAGGATGGCAGCATGGGCAGAGCCGGGCAGCGTTTGCCAGTGTGCCAGGGACAGAGGGGCATGCCTATTGAGAAGCAGTGTGATGGACACAATGGGTGCGACAGACTTGCTGCATCAACAGGCTTTTTGCTGCTGTGGCCAGAAATAAACCATAAATACCCCTACTGGCCTCCACCGATCGCTCGCCAGGCCTCCACACCCACACACACCCTCACACTGAGACGGACAGAAAAGAGAGAGAAAAGAAGGAGAGCGTGGCTTGTACCTGGTGCAGTGAAGCACAAGCCATCCAGGTAAAAGAAATGTAGATCCTCCTTCCCTTCAACAGGCCTTTGTCTTCGACTTTCTATCACTTTCTGTCCATTCTTCTATCTAAACCCAGAGGCTAGCTTATTAAATAGTAATTGGTATGTGTTCTATTCATGTTCTTCTCATTTGGACAGCTTGAATAAACAAGTATGAATGTGCAAATTCTCTTCCATATGCTTTGGATTTGAGAAAAACATTCAAACCAAACTGTTCTGCTAATAAATGGACAAGTTTTTCCTAAAACTAAAGTGTTTTTGAAACACTTTAGTTTTTCTCCAAACTAGGAGTGAAAATATATCAAATGTGTCCAATAATATCACTACAACAATGCAATTGTTGTGCTTTGTAGAGGGAAAATGACAGAACAACAGGGATCTCCAGACCAGCTGCCTGCAGAGAAGAGCCAAGGAGGAGCTGGAGCCACATATAAGGTGAACAACAACCTTTCTGGTGACTTAGCGAGTTATGAACACAAATGAATGTTTGTGTTGACATTAAAACAAGTCCATGAGTTGGGCTTAAATACCATTTAACTATTTTTCTTCCTTGCAGTTGACATTTTTTGAGTACGAGAACTTCCTTGGAAAGAAGGTGGAGTTGTCTGGTGAATGTAAGGATGCATGGGAGAAGGCACAGAAAATTGGCTCAATCATTGTGGAGTCAGGACCGTGAGTCCTCCTATTTACTTGCATTACCATGATTAGGATTAACATGTGCTTTTTCCCGTATATGTAATTTTTTTCCTTCATATTGTCAGATGGGTTGGGTATGAGCGTCCAGGATACGCAGGAGAGCAGTTTGTGCTGGAGAAAGGAGAGTACCCTCGCTGGAGCACCTGGACCAACAGGCAGAGCAGCTTCATGCTGAGCTGCTTCAGGCCTCTCAAAGTGGTCAGTATTATCAGTGTCATATGAGCTCATGAAACTTTCTGTCAAACATGCTGAAACCTGTTTGTTTTCTTCTTCTTCAGGATAGTGCAGAGCACAAGCTGCACCTATTTGAGAATGCAGGCTTTGAAGGGAGAAAGATGGAGATTGTTGACGATGATGTCCCCAGTCTGTGGGCTTATGGTTTCCAGGATCGTGTGGCCAGTGCTAAGGCTATCAATGGAACGTAAGCTGGAACCTTAAATACTATTTACTGAAGATATTTCAATACCCACATTTTTTTAAAAGAGAATTTAAAATGTGTATTTTCTAAGCATAAAACTAAATGCAGCACATGATGTAGCCCTTTCACTGTCCCAGAAATGTAATCCTTGACTCTGTCCTCATCCCTCTGAAGGTGGGTTGGATACTCCTATCCAGGCTACAGAGGGCGCCAGTATGTGTTTGAACATGGAGATTTCAAGCACTGGAATGATTGGGGAGCCACTGCACCTCAGATCCAGTCCGTCCGACGTGTGCGGGACATGCAGTGGCACAAGAGAGGGTGCTATATTGCCCCTTCCCCTTCCCCTACACCTCCCAATCCTAATCCCAATCCCAATCCCAATCCCACTCCAAACCCCAACCCTAATCCCAACCCAAAACCCAAACCCAATCCTAACCCCACTCCCAACCCCAAATCCCAAACTCAACCCCAACCTTAGCACCAGAACTCCAGCACCTCCTACACCAACTGGGACAGGACCCAAAGTCCCCAGTCTCTCTCCTGCACAACCTCTTAGTCTATAGAATATCTGACATGCTCTTTCTGACTACTGGAACTGAATTGACAGTAATTGAACATTTAAATCTGTTGGGAATAAAGGTTTTGGCCCTGATTTTAGTTGTCTGAAAATAATTGCATGTGTTCTCTTATTTATGCATCAAGCAATGGGTTTTAATGAATTATGTGTATTGTAATGGTTGTCTTTGAGGCAGTTAGGAGCCATATTTATGTTAAATCTATTTTTACAAATGATAATTAAGCTTTTTAAGTGTATTTTATTGCATCTCTCAGTCATGCACAAATTCAACTCAGCACAAACAGAGGACCATGAAAAAGACCAAAAGAAATCTATTGAAAAGCTTACTGAAATAATGATCTAAACATGACAACATAATGCTGAAAGCTATTTGATATCAGAAGATTACATAAGACTCTTCTTCAAATTACCCCAATAAATTGTGAAAAATACTGAATAAACTAAATTAAATCAGTGGAAAATATTAAATACTGAATGTTTTTATCATTTTTCAACAGATATTAGATATTAGATTTAGGCTAATTGTCATCACAAAAATAAAGCCATTGCACACGGACAGTCAGCTTTTAGACTTTAGAATTCCCTAATTGTATTTTTAAAGGGAAGGCTGAACTAAAATTGAATAAAGAGAAAATAATAATAACTTCCAAAAAAAACCCACCCTGCTGTCAGCATGCATGTATTACATCCTCTGTGGTTCAGAAGACGGTCTTGAAGTCGGAGATAATTGAGAACAAAACGCAAACAGAGGTTATTACCAAGGAGAGGGTAAAAAAGAGCTACTGCAGCCTCACAGCGAGTTAATGGCTATTAGAGCTTTTAATTACTAAGGTGCAAAAGACAAGCTATGTCATCCCCTTAAATCTTACATCTTTTGTGGGTCCCCCGACTCTCTGGGTTGTTTGAACTTAATGACCGGAACTTTACTGTCAAACTAGTGACATATCTCCTAACAGCTAATCCTTTTACGAAATGAAATAAAATTGTATTCTTTTTTTGGCACTGAATTTGTGTTATCACTGTTACATATTAAATCCCTTATCATCCCTTATTGTTTACAGTTTTCTCTATAAATAAAATTTTACGTTGCACGAATCTTCCAGGCTTTCCTTTTTGAGGGAAACGAGTGAGGGAGTGCCAAAACATGAGTCATTGGTTAAAACAACAAGTAGACCCGCCCATACAATTCCAGTCATCCAATCAGGCTCCACCTTCATTCAGCAGGCTCGAGAGGGTGGCGACGGACGCGCAAAAATTTGAAAGTTGACCGGAAACAACGTTGATAGGGAAGAGAGCTTAGCATGTCAATGTCTCCGAGAATATAAAATACAGTTTTTAGCTACCTGCATGGCACTTAAGTGAGTATTATATGGTTCTGTTTTGTGTCTGTAAACATAACCGAACGGCACTCATGAAGGTTGCGTAACGTTTTGTTTGTTAGTAAAGTTAGCAAACGCTAGCTAACGTAGCATGCTAAATGGACCCCTTGTTGACATTTGTTGACATCCTCAAGTGGTCCTTCTTCAAACCTAATTGTACATTCTGAGGTGTAGTCATTTTTACACATTAAGTCTATTCTTTCTTTCACTTAGGCCTACTGTTTGTAATCCCTTAGGTTACCTGTTGTTAAGAAACGATGTTGAAGTTTAAATATGTGAGTCAGGGAAGCCTGAAAACGATGTCTTCCTCCTCGGACCCCATCACCATCCGCTGCTCACGACTCAATCAGGTGTTTCAGGTAAAGTAAAGTAGTGTGTGGCTGTAATGAAGCCCCGGAGCCTCTCTCAAACTATTTGCACAGTTTATAGCACCACCACCAAGTATCTGACTTCCTTGTTCCTGTGTGTCTGTGTTGTCCTCAGGGCCGAGTGGGCCTGAGTGGGCAGCAGGGAGGATGCACTTTAGGTCGGGAAGAGTTTCTGGAGGCTCTACTGCTGCTGTACCAAGAGTGCAGCTCACCAGAGTTGATGAAGATACATCATGTGGCAAATTTTGTCAATAAGTGTGAGCATACATTTTCATACCCAAAGGAGTCTTGTTTATTTGTTCGGCCTGTTAGTATTTTGCCAGTCAAATGAGCTGATAACAGGCTGCATTGCAATAGTTGATGTATTTATTTCAGCTTTTCAGATGTACTGTGTATGATTTTTAGCTGGGTTTTTTTTGTTACTGTGTCTAGTTCTCATGTGAATTGCACACCTTGACAGCTCCATAAAGATAATTCAAAAATAAAATACAGATTATATAATAAGCAAATCAAATTTGGCGGGCAGTAGCTCAGTCTGTAGGGACCTGGGTTGGGAACCGGAGGGTCGCCGGTTGGTCCCGGTGCGGACCAAATATGGAAGTTGGTCTGGTAGCTGGAGAGGTGCAAGATCACTTCCTGAGCACTGCCGAGGTGCCCTTGAGCAAGGCACTGAACCCCCTCCCCACCATCAGCTCAGGAGCGCCCGCTGTGGGCAGCTCCGTCACTCTGACATCTCTCCATTAGTGCATGTCCATAGGATCCTGTTTGTGCATGTGTGTGTATTTCAGCCTATGTGTGTATATTTCAGCATGACTTACAGAGTGTAAAAAAAGAAATTTCCCCTCACGGGATCAGTAAAGTAAATCTTGATCTTAAATCAACTTTTAACAATATTACTGTTGTATTTCCAACACCATTCAAATGGTGTATCTAAATGTTCCTACTATGTTTACAATGTTACAATCCTAGCATGTATTTCACAGAGTTCATCCTGTGTTTGTGTCTTTCAAAACAGTTTCTGAGGTGGTCTCTGAGCTGCAATCCCTGCAGCCTTTGCTTCATGACTTTGAAGTGTGCGGTGTGGTGGGTCGTGGGTACTTTGCTGAAGTCAAAGTAGTCCGGGAGAAGGCTACTGGGGATGTTTGTGCTCTGAAAATTATGGACAAGGCACTCTTACGCACTCAAGAAAATGTAAGATTCATATTTTTAAGAAAATGTAAGATTCATATTTTTTTAGTAATTTAATGAAATGCTGTTTGAATGTTGAACTTTAGACAGAAAATTAAGAAAGTGTTTTCCCACATTTTTTACATTTATGATTTTATTTATCTACATAATAGTTGGCCTTTGTAGCACATCACTTTTACACATCAAAGTAGGAAAACCGAATGTAAAAATAATGAAGAAGACTGTTCAGTTTAATAGTTCTGTTACAGGGGCCTGGTATTGTGCATGCTGTCACACTGTCATGTCTTACTGAGACAAAAAGCCATTGTTGATGTTGTTAGTACCACTTCTGCTTTTCTTGCAGGGATCATTTGAAATACTTTTGGGCAAGAAGGCATACCCTGTTTTAACGTTTCTCTCAACCAGTATCAAGGGCTAAAAGAAAAGCTTGATTGCTGAAAAATACATGATAAATAAATGCAAAATATCATCAAAAACTTAAGACAGATTTCTGAAAACCCTGATTAATTCATTCAAATGAACTAGAGATGAATAAATAAAAAACATCAACACTGCCAAATATAAACTACAAGACTGTCATTACTTGATCAAGATTAATAACAAGAATATGATAAATTAAAGAAAAGCATGTACAAAACGGCATTTCTGGGACTCAAAAAGTTTTACACAAATGTGTAAGGTGTTCTTTTTCACTTTTCTTCATGAGCTGCTTAACTTGATGTCCCGTGTTGCAGTCTTCAAAAGGCCCACTGGAGGGTGCTGTATGGTTGAAATAGAAATCTGGGTACATTATTTCACAGCTGTGCACTCTGGCATGTGACTAATAGAACAAATCTGAGTCAGAATAGTACATGAGCTGCGACAGGGAAGGATCTGGAAAAAGCAATACAATAATCAACTCGTATGAACAAGAAATGTTTTGCTCCTGCCACCTGTCACTGATCTTCAAATTTCCACTAAAACTAAAAACATGAACTGAAGCTCGGCAAAGAGTGCATGAATCCTTGTTGTTAAAATGTTTGAAATGTGAATTTAGTTACCATGCAGTTAAAAAGAAAAATTAAGTACATTTTAGATTTCATGTTCATCCTTCTGAAGCCCCCAAGACAGTAGCTGCACAGTAAAGATGTGTTGTACCTATTTAATGTTGGTATGTTGATTGTAGACCTTGTTAATCTTTCTCAGGTGGTTTTCCATGAGGAGGAGCGGAGGATTCTAGCTCTGAACAGCAGTCCATGGATCCCTGAGCTTCTCTATGCCTTCCAGGATGAAGATCATGTCTACCTGGTGAGACTGTAGAGTCTTTTTTCTGACCTCGTGGAGCGACTTGCATTACATTTGATTTACACTCGCAAAATGTTTTAGGGGCTTTTTGTAAATTCCTGTAGGCAGAAGTAAGGTGTAGATAATCATGCTGAGCAAATGGTATACACTGTGACGTACTTGATGGGTGTTATTAATTTATCTTCTACAAAATATTTGATCAGACTATACATTTATGTCCACGATGTAATATTCTAGGTGTCAATATCTAAACCAAGAATAAAGTATTACAAAGGCTGTACTTTAAAAGAGTTACTGTTATATTCCACATCTTAAACCATATTTATCCACCTTTCAAAACTCCAAAGCTGGTGTCAAAGGGTCCTGCTATGGCTTTTAAAGAAAAGCTCAAATATCCTCAGGTTGTCCGTTTTTACATTCACATTTCCCTGTTTTTCTGTTCCTGTATGTATTTTTGCACCTAAATATTAAATGTGAACAAGACAGCTGTGTCGGAAGGTGTATTTTGTCCTTTCTGTCACAGCTGTGGTTTCCATAATGAGACTGATTGAACAGTTGGATCAGTCAGAATAGTAGATGAGCTGCTGCAGGAAGGGATATGAAGTGAGCAAGGAAAAGGAACAATTTGTATGATGGAAAAGTGTTTTGAAATCTGCATTAGCAAGCTTCTTTCAAAAGACCTTCAAGCAACTTTGGAGTTTTGTTAAATTCGTATTAGCTGGCACTATGGCAGATAAGCGCCACAAGGGTTTTGTTCAAATTCCTGACCACTTTCATTGCTTGCACTCCACTGCACAGATCTCGAGCCTAGCTTACTGCAAACATAATCACAGTGTCAAAACCTAGAATCTACGACTTTTGAAGAAGTCAGAAAAATACAACTTTCAAGAGCTGAGCTAATGTTTCTCAAAGCTTCCTGTATATCACACGTACATAAAAACAGCCAATGGGTCTCTGTAGTTACTGTGGAGATTCAGAATGAATATTCTGCTTATTTGACTCTGGTGAAGGAGCTAATCAGGCAGATTTACCAAACTGTTAATGTCCATACAATAGCCTAATTGTCAGCCATAAAACCCAGTGTCAATTTCCTCCCCACAGAGAGCATCCAGTGTTTTTATCCTGAAGACTATTCAGCTCACAAAGAATCTATAATTTCTCTGATGGCCTGTAGACAACACACATTTTCTGCACAGCCAAGCCTTTAACTGTATCCTGTGCTTTGTTTTTCATTCCCTCACCCCCTCTTATGCCTCCCTTCTTGCCCCCCCCCCCCCCGCCGCCGCCGCCGCATGTATTTCACTAATTCTTCCTCCTCCTCTCTTTTCACTCCCCCTCTGTCTCACCCTTCTCCCTAACTGAGCATGGAGGAAAATACAAAGCATCCATCTTTATCCGTGTGTCAGAGAGGCACCCAGTCTCCCTGTTGCTAGGTAACACTGGAGAATGCTCCCCTTCATTCAGACTCGCCAACCATTCATGCACCAGGGGCACTCGCCTGTTATGGCTGTATGGCTGCAACCATATAGCTCAAATCAGCCTGACCAATGACTTTCAGCTCAGAATGCAAAAAGCCGAAAAAAGAACGTGCTCAAGGTTGATGTGTTGATTTAAAAAACTTTGCACATCCTTGATGACGTCTCTTTTGGAGTTTTTTCTTGTTGTTGTTTTGGTATGTTGCTCTTACTGTTAACATCTTGATTTAACTCATGATCACAGATACAGATGCAATTGCAGTCATTGTAGGTGTATGTTTAGCCACTGAAGACCCATCCTTTGACTGCAGTATCACTGAAAAATCTGCAATAGTAGCCTGTGTTGCATAACTGAATCCATAATGAGAAGATCTACCCTACGAGCTTAAGCTGAATATAGCGCTTTGATGTTGCCTCAGACACACACGTGCTTCTTCACTTGTTGCTTTGTGTTTACTCCTAAATATAGACTCATCTATAGGCATTCATAAATGTTTCAATAGCACGTGATAACTTAATTATAAAAACAAATCACATGATTATTCCATGTTCAAGTGTTAGCCGTAGTTTTATAATTATCACTGCATATTTATGTGTTTGCAGGCGATGGAGTACTTGCCAGGCGGCGACCTGATGTCCCTGCTGAACCGATACGAGGATCAGTTTGATGAGTCTATGGCCCAGTTTTATTTGGCTGAGCTGGTGGAGGCCATTCATGCTGTTCACCTGCTTGGATATGTCCACAGGTACAACACCAGCTACTAAATTCAACCTCTAAATGATGAAGGGTTGACATTTTAAGGCTTTGAGGAATAAAGCAGAAGTATGGAAGTGGAGCAAGACATCCTAATTTGGTTCTTGTGCTCTTAAATCCTCCCTAAATATAATTCTTTGTTTGCCTTTTGTTTTCACTTGAGGGCCAAATGCTCATAAATCAGAAAAACATTAACTGGACATGAGAAATGAAGCATTGTAATTTAACCTGAAGCACTGAGTGTGAGTTATGTAACACAAAAACATTGCTGGAGTTTACAAATGTATTCCATTATCATCAGAGTGGCAGACATATAACAGTACTCAGGCTACAAACAGCTCTGTAAAAGCACTATCAAATCTCTTCTAAACTATCCACTTGCAGAGATGTCAAACCAGAGAACGTTCTCATCGATCGGACGGGTCACATTAAGCTGGCAGACTTCGGATCAGCTGCCAGGCTGACTGCTAACAAAACAGTAAGTAGATTACAGAGTTTGCTGTTACTTCAATGTGATTCACAGTGACATCATTGTGTTTTATTAATGTGTATCCAGGTTGCTGTTTCCACTATGCCTGTTGGGACTCAGGACTTTTTGTCGCCCGAGATTCTGGGAGCTATGAATGGGGGCTCCAACAACTCCTATGGTGTTGAATGTGACTGGTGGTCTCTTGGAGTCATAGCCTATGAGATGATTTATGCAAGGTCACCCTTTTCTGGTGGCACTTCTGCAAAGACAATCCACAACATTCTCAACTTTCAGGTACATCAACTGTCATCTAGCCCTTCACTGACATGTGTCACTGGTTAAATGTGATCTATGATGGTCTATAAGTATATATCCTTATATCCTATAAGTTCAATTAGATAAAATGTCTATTCCCCGTCCCCAGTTCAATAAATAAAAATGTCTGAATAAGGTGAAGAAGTATCTGCTCAGTCTGTGCATAAGGTATTGAATCTATATCTTCAATGTTTTTGCCACCAGCGGTTCCTTAAGTTTCCAGAGGAGCCTCGAGCCAGTAAGCAGTTTGTAGACCTGCTGCAGCGATTGCTCTGTGGAGCTAAAGAGCGCCTGGGTTTCCAGGGACTCCGCTGTCACTCTTTCTTCTCTGGTGTAGACTGGAACAATTTAAGACAAGGTGAGGAGATTCTTCTCCTTTGAGATCCTTTTTTCTTCGCTTAATTTGGCTCGTACTCACACAGAGTAGCTGTATCTGCATTGCTGGACAGATCATGTAAATATATATATTGTATATGATTTACATTATTGTTCTGTGTGTGTGTGTGTGTGTGCTTGCACAAAACCACCAAACAGCAGTTGTGTAGTGTTGTCCCTACGTAGTAAAATAATGAGATCCTGTGTGCTGTTGGCGGTAGGCCAGCTCTTTCCTGAGGAGGAGAACGGGAGGGAGGCAGATACGAGAAGCGATGCAGACAGAGTAAAGATCTGCAACTCATTGCCTTTCATCGAATACAGCACAAATCTTTAACGCCAGCGACACACACCACCCACACTCACCGTGACGGAAATACATGTGCTTTTGTTGCACGTAATTGTTGCCATCAAATGTGAGACACTGCTCTGAATGACAAAGAGTTTGACATTTTCACCTGAGCAGCTGTGGAAAAACACGCCCATAACATTCACATTTATGGGTGTTTTCAGTGAAGCACGGGCACATTAAAAGAACCGCAGCCTTCGAGTGGTTCTGTGACTCAAACAGTATAGCTGCAGGGCTGATGAGTGTTTATTTTTGCTGTGCTGAATACCTTATGGCATCAGATGAATAAACCTCCTTTTTTGTGATTCCGGAGCAATTACCAAACATTGTTATGCCGGCCACTACCTCTGAGCTGTTTTCTGATATAATGCTCCTATCAGTGCTGAATATTAATTAATCTAATTGTTTGTTTAAAATCCTCCTGATTATGCCCAGACTATGATACAGTGAATGAAATGTAGGAGCTTTTTGTGCCTGTGTTTGCTGAAGAGGAGATTTATTGATTTATTTTTTCCTGAATGTTAATTATTTAGATTTATTTTCTTTCATTAATAGATATGAAATACAATTCAGAATCATTAAGATGAATGATTTATTTCAAAATACAGACTTGGTGAATTGATTATTACACACTAATAGAGCTTTCTACTTCAGCGTTGCTCCAGCTGATTAGCTTGCTCTGCTGCAGTGAGGGAGAGTGAGTGAGCATGTGTATGGGAGAGAGCAAGCAAGGAGGGGAGAAGGAGGGACAGAGAGGCAGCATGTGCATCAACGCGCGACTTACCGCACTCTAGGCTCCCACCACTGTGCGCTGTTCCTCCTCCCTTCCTTTCTCTCCCCCTTCTCCTTGTTGTGTTTTTTTTTCTTTTCCAATATTTTCTTACTAGTTTATTGGTTGCTGCTTCTTTTTTTTCCTCCTCACCCTCTCTTACTTCGTCCTCTCAACCCTTCTCCTGCAGTTCTCCCGCCTTTTGTTCCTGCATTGCATGCTGAAGATGACACCTCTAATTTTGAGGAGCCGGAGCAGGCAGCCCCCCGGCCAGCCTCAGCAGCCCAGCGAGGAGCTCTTCCAGCGGGCTTCCAGGGCAAGGATCTGCCTTTTTTAGGCTGGTTCTTCAGTAGAGCGTTGACGACATTGGCCAAAACTGAGTAAGTGCTACCTGTTTACTCTGTATTGTTTGGCTTTTCTTTCAAATACAACCCCTTTTTTCCCTGTAAGCAATGCAGAGACCTGCTGCATACATCTCTCCAACACACCTTTGTCGATTTACCACTGTTATGTTAATTTACTCCTCATTATGATAGCAAGAGCTATTTTTTTGGTGACCTAGTGTTGTGCCCTGGGCAGTACGTGTGAGTCCCTGTCATTAGTGTTGTGCCTGTAAGGGCCAAAATGGGTTTGGCCATATGCTGTGTCAGACAAGGAGCAAGGGAGGGAAGGGATCTCCCTGTTCTCTGGCGCTCTCTTCCTTTGATTCCTTATTTTCTGCTTCAGGATGGCACTAAGTTGATCCGATGCATAGATAGATTAAGTGAATGGACAGGAGTATGTGAGCTGTCTTTATCTTGCCATTGGCGCTGATTGGTATGCGGCTGAGTGTGTAAATGAGGTTTGCTGAGAGGTGGAACCCCAGACATAGACACACTCCCACCTCGCTGCTGTTATTGTGCTTTTTCTGTCACTGTGCTGCATAATGGGGCTCCTGACTTTTACAGCGTGCGTTTGGGATGGTAATTATCCCTAATGGTGTTTGGCTTTTTAACCTCTGATTATAATGCATGAGACCGGGTTTCATTTGTGTAGCCCTGTGGCAGTGCACTAGCAGGTTAATGGTCCTGGAGAATGCGGATCATGACAGCAGCAGTAAGAGAAGGGAAGAAAAAATGCTAGCAGATTAGACAGGGAAAAGGATGAGAGCTCAGATTGGGGGAGAAAATCTATTTCTATGGTTACAACCGTGATGTTTTTTTCCCTAGTCCCCACCCCCATCTTTACCAGTCTCCTCTCCTCCTCTCCTTTTTCTCTTTTTTTTTCTCTAATGTCTCTGTCCCTTGCTGTTACACCATCAGTCATCTGCTCACGGTTTTTAACTGAAGCCAGTCGTTGCCTTTGCTGCATTTGATCAAGAAGAGCTCATAGAACGTGTGAGATGTGTGTGTGTGTGTGTGTGCACTGTGCATGCATGTGTGCTTCCACATTCTTCATTAAAATACAAAGAAGGAAAAAGAACTGAATGAACCCAAACACAGCAGAAATGAAGTGCTAATCATTTGTTTTGGGGGATCCTGCTGATTTTTATTTTATTTTTTTCTTTTCATTGTGAATTTGTCTGTCTGAGTCCTCATTAAAAAAAACACAACAACAAAATCTCTGAACAGTTTGCTATCTGTCGTTTAATGTCAGAAAATCATTCTATGAAGTTGGCTTTAACATCTGTTTCTTTAAAATTCCTATAAAAATCAACATTATTTAAAGGCTTAGAGGCGAAACAGTAGAACTTCAATGTGTTTTGGAATATGCGGTCGTTAACAGATTTAAAACATATCCTTGTTTTTTGTGTCAGATGGTCAGTCCTTTAACATTTTTCTCAAGAGCAGGATATCTTGGCATCTGCTGACCATATTATTTCCATCTATGTGTACTGCCAAATAGCGATGGTTTTGGATGTTCATAGTCACCAGAGATTGATTCCTAATAATATTTGACCAGTTATACAAATTTGCAGGGAACATTTAAGGTCTCTGTGGAGTCTTTGTTTTTAATCATCCTCTCTGGCCTTTCCTCCACTGTCACCATCAGTCAAAAATCTCTATTAAGAAACAAGGAAAAAAAAGTATATATGACAAAGACATTGTGAATATTGCTTCCTCTCCACAGCAGGTAAGCCCCCTACGACATATAGCAACCATTAGTCCCTAATCTAGCACCACCCAATGGACATTAATGATACAACCTGTAAACAGTTACATTGGCCATATGTTTTTCTTGTAGGGGTGCTTTAAAAGGTTGTTTTTCTGAAGTTGTCAGGTTTGTGTTTTAACTCTTTAATCGATTAAGATGAAAATGTACAATTTTGAAACTATATAATTTAAAAAAGTGAAAAGAAGTCAGGTGAAATCAGTTGATAGGCTTTTTGCAAAGTGGAAAGCAATCTTTAAAAGGGAACATATGTGTTCCTTACCTGTGACCTAGATGTTAAAATGGTCGATGTGTTAGAGGTAACTTCAAGTGTAAACATTTACTGACAATACTTTCACAGACTCAGTTTTGGAGCCATTTGTTAAAATGTGCAAATCAATGTCCTTTAATCCAATGCGGTCCACGTTCTTTTAATGAGAAGGGTTGTTTATAAGGCTAGTATTGGTTTCTCTAAGGCTGATTCTGTGTTTTTATATTTTTATGCTTAAACACAAGATTAACATAAAAAAATCTATTGAGGTTATGCTCTGTGTCTTAATTGTTTGTTTCTGTATGCATTTTCTTTAGTCTATTCATGGATGAATGAATGTGTTCCATTGTTTACCTGGTCAGTGCTTCAGACTTTCTGTGTGTCTGCCTCTCCTTCAACAATGCAGCGTGCATCGCTGAAGGAGGAGAGGGAAAAAATCCATCCATCCTCAGTGCCCACTCAGAGTTTAAATTCAGCACTTCTTTCACAAAAATAAGGGGAAAAAATGCCGACTTCATGCAGAAAAACCCCAGTTAAGGATATTTTAATTGTCATATTATCAGACAGTACAGTAATCTCTCCCAAAACTGCTCAGCTGGGCTCTGAAGAACTTTAATACATTTTGCTGTCTAACATCAATTTTTAATTGGCACAGATTCAGCTCTTTGGAACGCCTGGTGGTTTAATCTTAAATCCTGTGAAAAAGACTGCAAATATGGTGTCGCTGTTTTTGTTGTAATATGAGAAAAATGTGCTTGTGTGTACTCTCTCTCTCTCGCTCTCTCTCTCTCTCTATATATATATATATATATATATATGTGTGAGTGTTTGTGTGTGTTTGTGTTTCAGGGGGCTATTTCTCGATGCAGAGGCGAAAGAGAGCAGTGCTGCTTGCTTTCATGATTATTTTTAACACTGTGACTCAGGCTGAGTCAAGTTTAATAAAGATCCCTCTGCGGTACTCGGGAACTCATTCATAACCATTCAGACCCATTCATTTATTTTCAACACTTATATTTCAGAGTTGTCTCTACTCTGGATATAATTAAGATCACACAGTCAATTTTCACCCTTCTCTTGACCAAAGGATGAGAGCACAATCACATATCCCCTTACATAAACCAGAGAAACGGGTGCGTCAGTGCTCACTCAAGCACTCTGGGCAGACTAACCCAAAGCAAAAGCATTGCCAAAATTCTCCTGTCATATTATTTTGTCAGGCAAACAGCAATTATTAAAGGTCTGAGCTGCTTTTTTGCTCATGTAGTCTGTTTTTTCACTTCTCCTCTTTTTCACTTCAAAGCGCTCTATTGAATATTGTCTAGATATATTGTTATGAACACATACTCCTCACAGTACTTTCCATTTAAAGGAAACTGGAGTCGATGCATATTTGAACACTCCCTTTCCCTGTCTCTTGCTCATTTTTGATGTGTGGGTGTTGTGTCTGCATTTCAGCCAAATTAATTATAGCTCTTATACTAGCGAGGCTCGTTGTTGTATTTGACAGCTCTATGCCATGATATGCGATTGTTGAATATCTTCTTGTTCAGCTGATGTGATTAGGGATTTTCTGATATTTTGAATTTATTCTCTTAAACAGGGATATATATATATATTTCTTTTTAAAGACCAACACGATCTAATTTTGTTGAACTTGTGTTACTGACCTCTTAAGACAGTCTATGGCAGTAATTCAAACATGTGCCCCATATTTATTTTGACTTTTGTCAAGTTGATGTACGATACTTAGGAACAAAGATTCTGACTTAAAGAGTTATAAAGAATATTAAACATGTTGCTCTCCTCAGGGCAGTGTCAGCAGCCCTCAACTCTCCTGCGAAGACCAACTCCATGGAAAAGAAATTACACATTAAAAGCAGAGAACTACAAGACACTCAAGACAAATGTCACAAGGTGAGGTTATACTGTACACTTCACTTACAAGCCTTTATGATCAACAAAGCAGGCTTTTTAAAATGTAAAAGCAACTCACTCAGTCAAGCCAGAGATGGAAGAAATAAATGTAATATTGGCTGAATGGAAGCTGTAGAATTGTATTTTCGTAGTTCTATATTGTAGCACTTTGTTTAAAAAATAAAAATCCTCCTTGGGATTTGTTACTAGACGTCTTGTGTTTATTCTGGCTGACTGGCTGAACATGGATCAAGTAGGCTTCTGTTATTGCTGTATGACGCCAAGTTAAGCTCGTTGTGTGTTCAACATTCCTACTACGGTTTAAAACATTCTGAGTTGGTTTAAAGGTTGGGTATATCATCAAACATCAGAATGTTAGGTCGTTTCTGTTTGCTTTAAGGTGTCAGTTCTATCAACCAATTAACATCTACAAACCTGGTAAATTGTTTACCTTCAGTAAAGTGTCAGTGATTGTGGTAATTGATACATTTTTCTCCGGTGGATTCAGATGGAGCAAGAGATCTCCAGGTTCCAGCGTAAAATGACTGACCTGGAGTCAGTTCTCCACCAGAAGGATGTGGAGTTGAAGGCGTCTGAGACTCAGAGGGGCATTCTGGAGCAAGACCTAGCCACCTACATTACCGAGTGCAGTGTGAGTCATAATAACAACTGGCCGTCTGTGTGTGTAGGGTTTAACAATATAATGAAACGATAAACTTTCAAAACTTTGGGTCTTTGCTGCATTGGTCTACCTGCATCTTGTTGCCTTCTAAATGTTTATAAAAAAAAGTATTGTTTTGAACAAACAGCCGCCTTGATTTTGTGTGCACGTTTGTTTGTATGTTTGTAGAGCCTCAAGCGCAGCTTGGAGGAGGCACGTGTGGAGGTCTCCAGAGAGGATGACAAGGCCTTGCAGCTGCTGCACGACATCCGTGAACAGAGCAACAAGCTGCAGGAAATTAAAGAGCAAGTAAGTAAATATTCTCATTCCAATGACACACTGTCGCCTCCTGCTCATCCTGATTATGATATGGTGCATGCAGAGATAAATCTAGATACATTTAAAGGTCTTCATGCTGAAAAATGTGGTGAAAGCAAAAAATATATAGACTGTACGATACATTCTCAAAGCCATCATCTTATTTGAGGAGAGACTTTCTGCAGGTTCCTATTCAGGCTATCATAGCTGATAAAGCAGGAACTGAAACAGCAGGTAGATTACACTTTACTCAGTGCGTCCCTGTTACACAGGCAGGGCTTCCCCTCAGAGGACTCCCCTGTCCTCAGCTCACATTAAGGTCATCTCTGCAGATGGCTTTCCTGCAAGGTACAATCTGGAGAGGACTTTGATCTTTACTCAAGAGATTTGTTCACTATCTTCCCCGGGGAATGATGCATTTACAGTTTCTAATAAACACTAATGATTTCAGTCATGGACTATAGTTTAATTAGGTAAATATTTATACAGAAAAAACGTTCTTTACTGTAACAGATGAGAGATTTCTTCCCTGATGATTCAAACCCAGTCATGTAGTCTTATTTACCTACTGCTCATTGTTGTTGGTGACTGGTACCCTAACATCAGTCTTAAGTGTTTTCCATTGACTAAAGCGGTTATTTGTCTTTCACTTGACATCTCAGTAGAGCAAAGTTGTAGCTACAGCTGTAACTTTGTAATCCTCAAGTTCTCATGTTGGATTTTGACACTTTAAGGGATGAATGTTCATTGCAGCAGGGCACTGCAGGGCCTATAGATCACTGCACAATGAAACAGATTCAGCAGATCTGTGAAGTATGTCTCTGTGTATCGCGTTGGCAGCAGTTGTTGCTTGTGTTAAAAGCCCTGTTCCACTGTTCAGGCTGTGCCAAACAAAACCCCTGCTGCTGTTGTTTCTTGTCAAAGCAAACACATAAAACCCCGCTGGATGTTTTCAGACTAAGTCGTATTCCTCTCCTTATATAAAAAAAAAAAAAAAATCAAGAAGAGAGAAAAAAAACATATCCTCTCACAAAGAAGACAACAGTGATTTGTCCCCAGTTTGTACAGAATTAGTGTGATCACAGCCTGAAGTCCCTCGGCATGTTTAAAAACATAAAATGTTCAATAGACAACATTTGGTTGTATCAGGAATACAAAGTGCTGTAGGAGGGGTATACTGTAAGTATACGTAACCTCATATGCTCACCAATTGTTTCCCCCACATTGATGTCTACTGTTTTTGAATGGTCACAGGAGTACCATGCCCAGCTGGAGGAGATGCAGGTGACCATCAGGCAGCTGGAGGAGGACCTGTCAGCCGCTCGCCGCCGCAGTGATCTTTACGAATCTGAACTTCGAGACTCCAGGCAAACAAGTGAGGAACTCAAGAGGAAAGCTGTTGAATACCAGCAGAGAATCCAAAAGGTATGATTGCACCGGATATGCTTTATTGGTTATATTATATAATAACTTTAATTTTATAGCACCTTTAAAAATCAAGGGTTTACAAAGTGCTTTAACACTAAGCATATATGGATTGAGAAATGGTGTCCTTAAGAGTCACTTTTTACAGAAAAAAATCCTCAGTCTGAGAGTTCTTGGGGATGCTTCTGCAGGAACTTCAGGATTTTTTGGGGGAAAGTGCTGCCTTGGCTATTGTGTTGCTCTTTAGCTACTGCAAACAGGAAGTGGGTGTATTGTGCTGCATGAGTCTCTGATCAGTCTCTACATATATGCCAATAATTTTTCAGGCTAAAGAGCAGGGAAAAGCTGACGTGGAAGAACTTCTCTCCAAACTAGAGAAGGTAAGAAATCGGATTTCTCAGATCGATCTACAGGCTTACCATTGATGTGAAATTTAGTCTCTTATGAGAGTTTTTTTTTTCCAGACCAATTCCGAGCAGCAGGTGAAAATCCAGGAGCTGCAAGACAAACTGTCCAAGGTGAATTAGTGCTTGTCTTGGTTAATTTTATTATTTAGTGAGAACTATTTATCCAAATGTTATTAGGCATCATCATCTACAAAGAGGATCCATCTTAGTTGTGTCTTTGATAAATAGCATATGTTTAACAGAATTCAAAAATTCTTCTCATCCAGCCATTTATACCCAAGAGTAGCTTTTTTTTTGTTTTTCATTGTCTCTGTGGATAGGGATTGCCCAAGTATATCAATAAGGTGTCTTGGGATCCACTAACAGCCTATGACCTCCTGAACTCCCGCAGGCAGTGAAAGCGAGCACAGAAGCCACTGAGCTGCTGCAAAATGTTCGACAGGCAAAAGAGCGACTGGAACGAGACCTGGAGCGCCTGCGAGGCAAAACCGACTCCAGTGACACTTTAAAACGTCGCCTGAGGGAGACAGAGGTACCTGAGTAAACTCACAGTCATAAAGTATAAAAATGTGTTGACTGCTTTATTTAAAATACAGTTTACTAACACGAGTCAGCCCTTTCCGTGTGGTTAGCCTTACGTTATGTTTATTTGTTGTGTAAGCAGGAGGGCAGGAAGACCCTGGAGAACCAGGTAAAGAGGCTGGAGATGGTGGAGCGGCGGGAGAATAAGCTGAAAGATGACATTCAGACCAAATCCCAGCAGATCCAGCAGATGGCTGAAAAGATCCTGGTGAGAGAGCTGCAGATAAGGCTTTAATACTCAACCCTTAATTCACCCCCCCCTCCTGCAGCCACCCCTCCTATTCATCCAGTCCTCTCCCAGTCAAACTTACCAGTTATCTTAGAACGCACACACTTCTACTTAGAGAGCTCTAGCTAGCTGAGCAATCACACATGGCTTCTTGTTAACCTGTGTCTTTACAAACAACATATAAATAACTGTACCAGTGTCAACATGAACAGGGAACGCTTCAGTCGACTTCTGGATTTCAGCCTTTTCAGTGCAAGTTTTCTCCTATCTTTTGATTTCAATTTATTTGTTATTTGAGTAAAAATATTAGAATAGCTTGAACTTTTTTTCAGTAGATTGTGCCTTCATGTATTTTGAAAATGAAGGGCTTTTGATTGACCTTTCTATGCAGTGACAGTTTTAGCTTTTTATAGACAAAAAACAAAAACACATTTTAAACATAAATGTAAGAATGTTGTAGTGTGACTTTGATTCATAATTAGATGTGATATATTTGTTTATGTTACTCCCTGCAGGAACTAGAGGAGAACCTGAGGGATGCACAGTCGACCGCCCAGAGGATGGAAACTCAGCTGACTCAGAAGGAGCGGCTTTTTGAAGATAAGATCAAGGTGTGCCAGTTTTCTGTGAACTGTATATATCTGTGAAGGTCAATTCTTAACATTGATGTTTTACTATTATTTATGGAGCTTTTATATCTTCATTGTTAAGAAGGACTGTGGATTGAGTCGGAAATGGGTGAGAGAGTAGAGAATGACACAAGTGCCGAGTGTAACCCAGGCAGCCCGCTTCTAGGACTATAGCCTCTGTACATGGGGAGTGCAACAAAACCGCTAGGATAGCCGCCACCTCTTTATTTTTTATTTTTTGGTAGTATATTTATCAGGGACAATGCACAGTATATTTAAATTACCAGTTTAAGCTAGTTGTTTACAGGTTACAGTTAAGTTAAAGGTTATACAAGTGTCATAACTCCTTGCACCCCGTGTCATTTTAAATCAGTGTTGTTGTTTCTGTGAAGTCAGAGCTATCACACGTTTCACAACAAGCTTTGACAACGCATGAATGACTGTTTTCACCTTTCTTTTTCTTTTTAAAATATGCTTTATCACAGATATTTGAAGAATTAAACGTCAGTGTAATTGTATCATATCAACACTGGTGAGTGTAATATTTGCTGTTTCTGTGTGATGTAGGTTCTAGAGGCTCAGATGAAGACTGACCTGGCTGACAAGGAGAGCCTGGAGGTCAGAAGAGCCCAGCAGGAAGAGGAGTCAAGAGAGAACTGCAAACTCATCAGTGAACAGAAAGCAGTAAGAATACACAACAGGCTTTTAATTTTATTCTTTATCTCATGTCAGCTATTTGCTGGTAAAGTTCTGCAGAGGTGGACAGAAAACTTGATTAAAACCAACTAAGAAAGTGTTGAATATTGTCTCTGTCTAAACAACAGATTATTTTATACAATCATGCAATAGAAGAAGCCACAGTCAGAGTGCTAGTTGATGTATAAGTCTTAGTTTGTTGAAGTTGTGTGACAACTTTTGGTACATTTTTCATCCTTCTGAATTTGTTTAAAGAAAAATGACAGCAAGACTCAGTCAATTTGACTGTCTGTCTTTACGTTTGTTTTCATAGATAAAATGTATTGGAATCTACTGTTGGATTAAATTGCAGTATACTTCATGTTGCACTATAAAGCCTGGGCTCAAGTCCTAATCTGGTTAATGTTGTAGAATTGAGGCAGTTAAGGAGCTTTTAGAGGCAGTCAGCTGACATTGACAGGAGAAGATTCAGCCAACACCTTAATGGACTCTAATAGGATTTCACTGCAGTATAAAATTCTGTTTTTCATAAAAAATCATGCTGAGGAATTATCTGTACACCATGACTTTTAGCAGGATTTGGCTATCAATCAAAGGTAAACGTATCCTTGAATTGGAGCCATTGATGCAATTCCCACCACCTCATTGTGTCTCCTTCTCCCTACAGACCATTAATGCTATGGATTCCAAGATGAAGAACCTCGAGCAGCGCATTGCTGAGCTGTCAGAGGCTAACAAGCTGGCCGCCAACAGCAGCATCTACACCCAGAAGAATATGTGAGTTAACTAGACCTTCTGCCCACACCGCTTTTTTTCATGAGGTCCCCCACCCACACTGTCTCGATAGCTTCATTAGTGTGAACTCACATCTCCTGCACCATGGCTGATCAGTCTCCCCTGTGTGTACACTCTGTGTCATCCCTTGGTTTTACTGGCTGTAAACATATACTTTCATTTTCATAATAACCCAATCAAATGGAAATGTAAAACCAGTGTGACAGTGCAACCGGGGACTTGTAGTAATGAACTTTCATAGAATGATCACTTGAACCTGCTGCTCCCCCCACATTTACCGAGCTTTATACTGTAATAAGTTCTTAATGTTCTTTCTGTAATGTTGTCACGTTGCTTCATTAGCACCACTCTCATGTTTACATCCACCATTTACAGCAGAAAGCCTCTAATACTCAATATGCCCCATCAGCTAAACTCAAACAGTATTTCAACAAACTACACAACTAGCTGCTAAACATGGCGGATCATTTAGTAGACAAGAGCTACACTTTTCCCTCGGAAATTTGTACAAGAGCTATAACCGTACTGAAGAGTGAATATTAGACTTAAATAGGGCTGGGAGTCTTTGGGTGTCTCACGACTCGATTTCGATTCTTGGGGTCACGATTCAGTATTGTCGATTCAATACGATTCTGAATTAATTCATCCATACATTCAAAGTCTATTTTTGAATAAGTACATACTTCAGGATCTACTCCAGTCATCTGTGAGACTGGCGGAATTTCTTGTTGCTCTATTTGGCATTCTACTGAGTTAAAAAGCTAACCTTAGCCCTTAGCAAAAGAAAACCTCTGAATGAAGTCTCTGAATGAAGGCCAATGTTGTACTTTAGGTGCTTAATTTGTAAAAGAGCAACTTTTTGCTAATAACTTCATGTTATAGACTTAAAATGTAAAAAAAAAAAAAAAGTCAATATTTTGTTCACAACTCTAAGTGGCTGATTATGTAGCATAAAGAAATATCATTTTTACTTAGATGTTTTGGCTACAGGACATCATTGACTTTCTTAACTAACTGTCTTGCTGTGTTTTGCTGCATTTTCCAGAGAAAGTGTTCTGTTACAGAGCAGGCAATTTAAAATCCTACTACGTGTGTCTTTTTCTTGGTCAGGAAAGCCCAGGAGGAGATGATATCAGAGCTTCGGCAACAAAAGTTCTATTTGGAGTCTCAGGCAGGAAAGCTGGAGGCCCAAAATGCCAAGCTGGAGGAGCACCTGGAGAAGATGAGTCAGCAGGAGCAGACCAAGAGGACCCGGCTGCTGGAGCTGGAGAGCAGGCTGCGGGAGGTAAGGCAATAGGAAGCAGATCCACTGCTCAAGATTAAGCAATTCACTTTAACTATCACACAGTGTATCCTGACATTATTACTATCCACAAAAGGGATTAAAGCATTGGATCAGCTCGCCCAGATCCCTATCAGATTAACAGCTAATTAAATCATGTAGATCTTTAATGGATTCTCTACAAAATTGCCACTGGACCCTTACACATGTAAGCACAGTGTGGACAGCTTTCATTCGTTATCTCTGGAAAAAAGTGTTTTTATTTGCTAGTAACAGGTGAGAGAATGTTTAACTATAACCAAATACAGCAAGTCATTTAGGTCAACGCCCTAATCGACCTGCAGAAATGTCCTCCAGCATACGCCTCATATAGCTGTGTCTGCAGTCTGACCTCCATGTGATTTAATGAAGCCTAACGCTCATACATTCATTTAAAGCTAAGAGGAAAAGTGCTTATTTTTTGCCTATTAGCAGAACACTCACTTGTAAATATTTGATACTGCATTCAACTAAAGTTTTTTAAAGTCCATACAGTTTCTTTATCCTCCTATAAAACATCACAAAATCCATTAGTTGCATCCAAAGTGAATCTATCCTATAAGACACCGAGCTCCCGCCTCAGAGGTGTGCTGATGTGCCGATGTTCCCCGGTAGACAACCTGCTTGCTGGATGTCACATCTCTACCGCCACACATGCTTCCCCACTGAGATGTGATTCACAGATTGGCACTAATTGCTGGCCTTGCTGCACCCTCACTTATAAACACACACTTTCCTCCCCCACAAATAAATGTGTCCTCTGAGATGAGATGTTCCATCTTTGTAGAAGTCAGACACCTAAAGAGATGGTACATGTATCCCTGTGTACCTTAACTGTACTTTGATTTGAAATGCTTATTCATCGTGGCCATGCCCTTATCTCCCATTTTAAAGTAGCCTTTTATGGCATTTTGTTTCCTTAGGTCCTGATACTGCTGTTGTTATTGTTTTGTTTCTGTAAGGGGACATTGAGTGTCCTGAAATGCACCCGCAAATAAAAATGGATTATTTGATTATAATTATTTCTTTGTTTTAAGACTTGTAATAAGAATTGATTTGACTTCCTTTTAAAGAAGCTTAAACAGGGTTTGACTATAATTATAACTATCATTTTATAATTTAGGTCTTAAAATGTGTTATCTTTTAAATCAAATTAGCAGAGGTCTTCTTTTTCAGAATGCACTTATTGCTCTCTCTGGTCTGTCTCATTTCTGCTCTTATTATCTGCTATCTGTATCTGCTGGTTCGACTTGTGTCCCCTGACATTCTCTAATTATTCCCCTCTTCCTGCCCATTCAGCTCGTAGTTCCTCAGTTTAATTGGATACTATTTCAGACTTTGCTCTTTTAATTGGTCCTAAATACACAGCATTAAAAAGAAAAGTATATATATTGGCTGTATCTTTTTGAAAGCAAAAGAACGCTTATATGTAGTTATACAGTTTATAAACAGAGAGATGTAGGTCATATTGTTTCAAGCAGTCCTCCATGTTTTTTTTAAATCAGTATTTCCATTCTCTCCAAAATTCTGAATCACTCTGATGTTTTAAAACGCCTACCATCTGGCATGGAGAGGTTAAAAAAAAGCTGAATATTAAATGCAAACACAATCTGTTTCAGGTCTTATTGACTCCGTGATAAACACACAGTATTAACCCTTATCCTATTTAGATGGGCCTAGAACATGAAGAGGAGAAGCTGGAGATCAAGAGACAGGTGTCAGAGTTGACCCTCTCCCTGCAGGAGCGCGAGTCTCAGATTAGCAGCCTGCAGGCTGCACGTCTCGCCCTGGAGAGCCAGCTGCAACAAGCAAAGACCGAGCTGGAGGAGACCACCGCTGAGGCTGAGGAGGAAATCACCGCCCTCAGGGTAAGAAAAACAGATGGTAGCAGTGACTCATAGAAACACAGGTGCATGTTTACATATGTAAAAGTTGATTTAGATAGACGTAATCTGTACTATCCATGCAATAGAAAGGAAAGTTCATATGTTTCACTCTGATTTCAATAACGCTGCAGGCAATACACCATTCTTCATCGTTGAATGTAGTAGTTGCAGATGTAGTTGTAAATTTGCTTTTCATTTGCTCTTGTTCTCACAGAATCACAGAGATGAAATTCAGCGCAAGTTTGATGCCTTGAGAGACAGCTGCTCAGTAAGTTCTGCCAAAGCATTTAGTCTCTGCTGCAAAAGAAACTTTCAAAAGGTTTAGCAAAACCCTTGAAAAAATAATTGTATTTATATAACCTTCATTTAGCCAGGTTTGTCCTCTTGAGATCAGAGATCTCTTTTTGAAGGGAGAATTGGCCAAGAATAGCAGCAACACACAGTTTCAACAACACAAACAGTGAAAGTCACACAATATGTTGTTTCATGTTTATCAGCGCTGCACTTGTAGAGGGGTGTGTTTATGCATCTACATATAGATTGTTTAGATTAATGCAATACACTCAACAAATCCCACCCTTTACCTTTCCAATAAAATATAAAATGGTCTTTTGTGTTTTTTTAAACATTAATATGATTGACCATATTCCTTCTTGAAAGTCACTAACTGATGACATTTTGAACATTCACCTTTAGTGTACACATGAATTAGTGTAATTTTAAAGCTGTGAAAAACTTACATAAATATCGGTTAACTTCCATACGGACGACTAACACCTCTCTCCACCTGTTGGTGTTGCCTCAGGTGATCACCGACCTGGAAGAGCAGCTCACACAGCTGAGTCAGGAAAATGCTGAGCTGAACCGCCAGAACTTTTACCTGTCGAAACAGCTTGATGAAGCGTCGGATGAAAGGGAGGACCAGCTGCAGCTCAGCCAAGAGGTGGACAGGATGAGAAGGGAGGTGGCTGACCGAGAAATGCACCTCAACAACCAGAAACAGGTAACACACGTACTGTACACACAAATATGCTTGAAGTCTCTGGAACATATATGACCTGATACCTATAGGCCCTTTTTATTGTTAGATATTGTTTTCTTTTTTACCTTACTTATCCTCAGGTTTAAGGATTGTATTCTGTAATGTTTGAGCATCATTATGATGAAACTGTGTTCCCTTTCTGAAAATGTAGAAAGACAACAATCTTGAGGTTTAACCCAAAAGCTGTGAAAGAGGTTCCCATCAGTCTTGCTCTTTTGTTTTTTTTCTCCCAGAACATTGAGACCCTGAAGACCACATGCAGCATGCTGGAGGAGCAGGTGGTGGAGCTGGAGTCCCTAAACGACGAGCTTCTGGAGAAGGAGAGGCAGTGGGAGGCTTGGAGAGGCGCCCTGGAGGATGAAAAAAGCCAAGCCGAGAGACGAACCAGAGACCTGCAGAGAATATTGGACAATGAGAAGCAGAACAGGTATCGGTCACGCATACAACATACTCTCAGATATTTGACTTGAGAATGCCTGGAATATACCCTTCAATACACTTAATTGTGTAGCTTTTGTGAAACATGTTATTGTTCCATTTACAGGCTGCGTGCAGACCAGCGCAGCACTGAATCTCGCCAGGCGGTGGAACTGGCAGTTAAAGAACACAATGCTGAGATACTAGCCTTACAGCAGGCCTTAAAGGAGCAGAGACTGAAGGCTGAGAGTCTGTCTGATACTGTGAGTTCCAAGTGTTTATGTGTAAATCTAACATTTATCTCTTCAAGTGAAGCACAAAATATTTGTTTACATTCTAAAAGTGAGAAAATCAATAATGTACAAGCTTTTACATATTCCCACAGCTCAATGATCTAGAGAAGAAGCACGCCATGCTGGAAATGAACGCCCGGAGCTTACAGCAGAAACTGGAGACAGAGAGAGAGTTGAAACAGAGGCTGATGGAAGAGGTAGAGAGTGAAACAAAACTGCATAAACATACAACTCAATAGGAAACCTGTTGAGGTTTTTAAAATACTTTTCAGCTAAAAATGCTTTCCTGTTTGGACTGTTTGAGTTGCTCTTCCAGCTCATCTTTATACATTAACTAAAAGTTTTCTGTTTTAATCATTTAAAAGACCTCATTTGAACAAGTGTTTGTTGTTCTTTCAACAGCAAGGAAAGCTGCAGCAGCAGATGGACCTCCAGAAAAGCCACATATTCCGTCTTACCCAAGGCCTGCAGGACGCCCTGGACCAGACTGACATGCTCAAGACTGAGCGTACCGATCTGGAGTACCAGCTGGAGAACATACAGGTGCTCAATGTCTTTCTTTTGCAACTAGATGATATACAGCCGCCTTTAAGGAAAGAGAGAGTCCTAGTTAGATATTACAATAGTGCCTCTGATTTTGGCAAGTAGCAAGGTGTCTCATGGGGACATTCTCTGTTCTTACACAGAATTCTTTCAAACTTTCCTTCAGAGGTATTTTCTCTCTTTTTCCCCCCTTGCTGCAGGCTGTATACTCCCATGAGAAGGTGAAGATGGAGGGGACAATCTCCCAGCAGACCAAACTCATTGACTTCCTTCAGGCCAAAATGGACCAGCCCACAAAGAAGAAGAAGGTCTGGGGAAAACATTATGATATATTTTAGCCAAAAATGTCTGGGAAAAAAAGCTTGAATCAAAGAATAACTTGTGGAATTTTCTTTTGCTTATCGTTCACTTTTTCCTCACTTTCAGCAGGGAATATTTGGTAGGCGTCGAGAGGATGTGGGCACCACGACTAACGGCGCGCTGGCTCCACAGGCTCAGCCAGCTGTTCCCATGCAGTATGGTGACATGAAACTGGCTCTTGAGAAGGAGCGCTCAAGGTGTGCAGAGCTGGAAGAGGCCCTGCAGAAGATGAGGATAGAGTTACGATCCCTCAGAGAAGAAGGTCAGTCTTAGTGTTACCGCGGCAGATAAGGGACAGGCTCTATCATCTCAATTCTTGCTGGCCCTAGAATATACTCTGCAGCTTAGCCGGGATTATCATTCTTCCACAGAGAGGGGAATATCTCTTGTGTAATCAGTCACTTACTGTAAAACTTGGCTTTTAACTGTTAATGACACAAAGTTAGAGGTGATTTAACCCTAGTAATCATTTTTCCATGAAAACTCATTACACAATAAAACTAGATCTGCCCTCTGAGATGAGAAATAACAACCTAAGCCAGCTGAAGAAACCCTGTGTTGTGCCTCCTCCCGTATCTTTTCCCAGACATCTTTTAACATTGTTGCCATGGCAGCCTCTTGCTCATTACCTACACCCGCCAGGTCCTATGAGATTCATTTCAGAATCTATTATGTTTTTGCTATTGGAGCCAGATACTTCCAGCTTAATGGCTGCACAAATCTAATATTAGGTTGTTTTATTTGTTTATGGTGATACAGCGGCTCATTTCAAAGCCCAGGAACATATGGCTCCTTCCACGCCGGCTCAGGCTCGACATCAAATCCTAATGTCAGCTATTGTCAAATCTCCAGAACATCAACCCAACCCCAGCAGCCTTCTCAACCCCTCCACCCGCTGCAAGGAGACCTCCACCCCTGAGGGTGAGTCACACACGGACAAAATAAAAAAAACAGAACTTAATGCTTCCCCCAGCCTGAATTGAACCAATGACTTCCTGGTGTAAGGTTTTTCTCACAGCAGTGATCCATTTATACTGTCAATGTCAACACAAACAAATTCTCTGTTCACTGATTGTGTCTGTGTGATGTGTTATGTGTGTATTCTATCTATGGCCTGTCTCATACAGCAGGATTATGAGGTTTAAAAGAGTTGGATAATTCAGCTATGCACATGTTAAACCTGAAATTCGCTCCAAAAAAGGGAATTGACTTAAGTTTCGGGTTACATTCACTGTGCATTTATCCATTTGACATTGTAATCCTGCTTGGGCTTGAATCACAAAGTAAGAATAGTGGATTAGCCAGGTTACATCGGTCTTAATCCAGACTTTCCTGTATCACAAAGCTATAGTGCTTTTTTCTGCAAGGTTGATCACTATGGCAACTGAACATTTAGCAGGTAGCAAGTTCAGTGAATTGAATCAAATGTGCAAACATCCCATTTCTTTTAATAAATTGTTTTAATAAATGGAATAACTATTCAAGATGAATCCTTTAAATCACAAAAAAAAAAAAAATTACGAAACCAAAAAGTGTATTAGCCATAGCGGGCACATAGATGTATGATTTATCAGAGACACATGTTTGTGGCTACTTCCTTTGTGATGCAGGCTGCTCGCTGTCTGTGCTCTTTGGTTTCATGTAGCTGTTGTTAGACTGCTGTCTCCTTTCTGTCTCTTTTCCCTTGCTCCTCACAGAAAAGAGGAGGGTCACCTTTGAAAGTAAGTTAGCAGTCATCACAGAGTGTCTAAGAACATGCATGATGTCATCCACATGCATGTTTTACTGTAGACATCATGCTCATGTTATACTGTGCATCTGTCTTGTCCTGTTAAACTGAAACGTTGACTTTACTCTTGAAGGTCAGGTTCTGGCGTTCCTGGAATCATGGTTTAGATTGAATACGGTTTAATTGGTTGTTTTTCACCCCGAAACATTTAAATGCATCCCATGTTCACTGGCATGCATAATCTGAATGATTCTGATTGACTTTATTAGTAGACCAGAACTTTGATAATGTTATTACATATCTAGTTATTCATTCATTATTCAAATTGCCCCTCTGAATCTCGTGGCCTTGTTGCTGACTTCTGGGGATATTTCAGCTTAGAACAAAATATTTTGAGGATCTCTTATTTTTCTTCATTAACTCGCACCTCTGTCCACTACTTCTTTCTTTTTTTCACCGCAGAGTTTGGTCGTCGTGTAAAGGAGAGAATGCACCATAACATCCCTCATCGCTTCACTGTGGGCCTGAACATGAGGGCTGCCAAATGTGCCGTCTGCCTGGACACTGTGCATTTTGGACGACAGGCTGCCACTTGTCTAGGTTTGTAGGCTGCACTCTGGCTGGCGGCGCTGAATGTGAAGATATTTAAAAGGACACATTTTTGATCAGCCTTAACAAAAAAACAAAAAAATTGTTCTTGTCGTGAAGCCAGCATATTAGGCTGCATTCACACAGCAAGCCTTAATGCTCAATGCTTTCTTGTTTGGCTGTTCACACTGCTTTTTAAATGTGGCCTGTATCAGACTCCTGTGGGACTCCACATGTGGAAGTGGCCAAATCTAATTTGAAAAGATCAGATTCCACGTGATCTGTGTTGTTTACACTGCCTTAAAAAAGTCAGATATGAGTGACATAGGAGCAAAAACTATCAGATTCAGGTCACTTTTGCCTGCAGCCTAACTCTCTCCCTCTTATGATGGAATCAGATCTGCCTGGTTTTGGCTGTGATATATATATATATATAATTCCTACTGTTGTGAGTCTAGAAGTCTTTAAAATGGCATAGTTCTTCTGTTCTAATTATCTTACCTTACAATGCACATATAGAGCTTTTGAATACACCTGTGTCAACAATTTTTTCTCTTTCTTGTATTATAGAGTGTCACACCTTGTGTCACCCTAAATGCTCACCATGTCTGCCGGCAACCTGTGGACTGCCAGCCGAGTATGCTACTCACTTCTCAGAGGCTCTGTGCAGAGAAAAGGCAAACTCTCCAGCACTGCAGGTCAAAGAGGCCAGTGGGCATGTCCGCCTGGAGGGATGGATGAAGCAACCTAGGTAACCTTTGACCTGGGCCCCCATGACCTCATTGATCATACACTGTTTTTTTTTGTGTGTTTGTTTTTTTACATCTCAGACAGTAGTGTGAATTTGTTTGTTTACTCACATAGGAATGGAAAACGAGGTCAGCAGGGCTGGGAGAGGAAATATGTGGTGCTCGATGGAACCAGAGTATCCATCTATGACACTGAGCCCAGAGAAGGTCAGGACTTATTTATTTTTGTATTTCTGCTTAATTTCTTTATAAGACAGATCTTTAAATGGCTATGAGATCAGTGCAGCAGTATCCAATTTAAAAAGCTGGCTTTGTCTTTCTTCTAGATTGTATTAAAGCTGAGGATGAGTTTGAGCTTTGCCTGCCTGATGGAGAGGTGACCGTTCACGGAGCTGTCGGAGCCTCTGAGCTCATCAACACCGCTAAGTCAGGTACCAGATCAATGCAACCTAATCACGCTACACTCGGCCTACTGTCAGATTTCAAGTGTATCATCCTCTCCCCAAGTTTTAAATTGGTTCCTTGTATCCCATCTACACTTCAGATCTCAAAATACAACAAAATGTTGACACCTCTGCTCAGCTGTGAAATTAAGCTGTGAGCAATACAGCCAACAAATCCTTCTTTCTTGATGTGTGTGTGCGCGTGTGTGCATGTACAGACATCCCGTATGTGTTGAAACTGGAGTCACATCCCCACACCACCTGCTGGCCAGGCCAGTCGCTCTTTTTCATGGCTCCTAGCTTCCCTGACAAGCAGCGCTGGGTGGCTGTCCTGGAGTCTGTGGTGGCCGGCAGCCGGGGATCCAGAGACAAAGTTGATGCTGATGCTGTAAGTACCATTTGTGCATAAATTATTAATTTTTGCTTGATTAAGTAAACAAATATAAGATTTCCTCTCAGATGTGTATGAAAGATAGCCCAATGTCTCCTTCAAGACAAACACACTTGTTATGCACATTTCAAATAGTAGCTTTATCCAAGGGTGGCTGTATTGTTTGGTGTGTAAATAGGCATAAATAAATTGAATGCTTCCATTAAACATCAGCCAGTGCCTTCACTTCTTTTTCTCTCCCTCCCTCTTCCTTCTCTCTCTGCATGTTCTCATCATACATGTCTCCTCTCTGTGTGTTGTCATCATCTTTGTTGATGTGACTATACTGTGTGCGTTTTGTATCTCCATTCAACTCGGTCGTGTGGATCATATTATAGGCAGGTGTTTCTAAAAGACAGAAGAACCTTTCCCCTCTGGTTCAGGTACAGTAAGTAGCTGCACGAACGCTTGGGCTTCAGTCAACCGAACGGCTGAGCATGCAGTGGCTGTACACATCTGAGCTAGTGGCACTGATGCTGCTCAGTGATCAGTGCAGGTCGACACAGTCACAAGTCACTGAAAATGTTTCATGGAGCTAACTTCTCTGTGAAAACATGAGTGATCAAACAGGCACAGCATTTATAGCAAATAACTGTAAATGTGCATAGTGCATGGATGTGAATAGACACTGCTGTGCACCTTTGGTCTGGTGTCATATGCTGTCTCCTGCATGAATCTGCAAACACCATGCACTGCTGCAGCCCCACTCACTGAAACATTACAGACACATGAACACGCTCCTCAAGAAATCTGAGCTTAACTTCAGTCTGCAGGCTTCTGCTGTTGGTGTTTTTATGTGCTTATTGCCATTTTACAATCAGGATCCCGTGGGCTTAAATTCTGCGATAAATGACCCTGGAAAATTATATTAGATTGTCTCTAAATTGCACCTCTTAAAGTATGTACCTTAATTACCCTGTACAGATGTGATACAGATGTGACGACCTGGTCAGTTCACAAATTGAAATCCTAAAAACAAAATGATTTGAATCAGCTCAGATTAATTCTCCTCCTGACGTCTTGGCTGCATTAGAGGCCTTACGACACATTTCAGAGCAACTCTTTTCTACAATGCTACAGTTTAAAACTAATACATACAAACTTTAATAACACAGTTCTCTGTTTCAGAGTATAGAAAAGCCTTGTGTCTCTTGAGAATAAAAACGTTAAAAGTTTTGTGCGTCTTGATTCCACAATGTTGCGTACTTGATAGTAGCAGTTAAAATAAAAGAAGAAGTGTTATCTCTAAAGCTCGGAACAGTATCTGCACTGTTGGAAACACAACATTGTCCAAAAACTTCATGTTTAATATTTACCCATATATTATATTGTATACAATTGTAGTCTCACTTCGTTTAACCTAACTGGTCTGTTTCACACTGCAAGTATAAAAGGGTCATGCACACTGTATGGCCTGGTAGGAACAGCACCCATACTGTAACTATTTCAATGCTGATAATGAATTAACACTAGACACTACCAGTGGTAATCCACAAGTTTCTATGAATTTAACTACTTAACACAACTGTTGTTGATTTGGATTGGTGTTTTTTTCTATAGCTGAACAGAAAACAATTCGACAGCGTTCAATAAACTGAAGGAATTTAGTCTAAAGCCCTTAGTATCAGACACTGTTAAGTACTCAAACAGTCTGCATCTTGTACCTGGTCAATTCCTAGTCTTGTTGACATACTGTTTGATATGTAAGAATTACATTTGAAAAATGTGTTTGTTTTTTTGGCTACATATAAATATAACATATTATATTGGTGGTGGATTCAGTCATTCAGATTTCAGAAGTCTCTGCGTTTAAGTTGGTATCAGCTCTCTCTGGCAGTCCTCTGTTGCTGGGTATTCTTATTTGTTTAGAATCAATTGATTTGTATGAGATCTGCCTGACCTGCCTCCTCCTTCTGCTCTGTATCTCCTCTCTCCCTCTTTCTGCCTCTTGTTTCAATAGAAACTTCTGGGCAACTCTCTGTTGAAGCTGGAGGGTGATGACCGCCTGGACATCAACTGCACTCTGCCTCTCACTGACCAGGTACAATGACAAAAACATATACGGTGAACAGTGACATTAATACGTTGCCTGTTTGTTTATGGCTATTTTTTTTTCACTTGATCACTTTCTCAGATTGTGTTGGTCGGCTCAGAGGAGGGTCTGTATGCTCTCAACGTCATAAAGAACTCTTTGACCCACATCCCCGGCCTGACCTCCGTCTTTCAGATCCAGGTCTTGAAGGACCTCGACAAGCTTCTGATGATCACTGGTCAGTAAAAACTTAAACCTGATCCTGACTCTCTGACCTTCTCTATAATAAATGATCTTTCAAGACACCCTACTACAACCCCACGATATGATACATATCGTGATATACATTGATTTTGGATAATGACCATGTCCTACTAGAATAACAGCAGAAGCATATTAAGGATCCTACAACTTCAAATACTTCATGGCTATGGTGTTATTGTGAACTGCACCATTGTCTTTCAAAACTGTCAGGACAGCTTTGCAGCCATATCGATTCTGTAACATCTGCAGCGATACATGTACGTATTTATAAGTAGCACATGACGATATTTTGCCTTATTGATTTTTTGGAGCACAGCCCTACTGTCTGGTCTACAGGATTTGGGAGATATGGTCTTAATCAATCAGATAATACCTGCATGTTGTCTCGCCTTGTTAAAGACTTTCTAGTAAAATATATATTTATTAATTTTTGTCTGAAGTGAATCAGAGATTTCTTGTGTTTCTGATTCCTCATGATGTGTTTTTTATGTGTCCTACAGGAGAGGACAGGGCCTTGTGTCTGGTGGAGATCAAGAAGGTCAAACAGTCTTTGTCTCAGTCCCACCTCCCCGCTCCACCTGACCTGAACCCCTTCATCTTTGAGACAGTCAAGGGATGCCACCTGTTTTCCTCTGGAAAGGTGTGTTAGTTTTTTTTACCTTAAACAGAGAAAAGTACCTCTGAGTAGACTCCTTTTAGTCAGTTAATGAGCTGTGTATAACACTAATAGCATAGCAGTGTGCTGTCTGATTGCAGGTATTTACTGCTGGCCTGATTGCTGTCTTGTTCTTTCTTTACAGATAGATAATGGCATCTGTATCTGTGCTGCTATGCCTAACAAGATCACAATCCTGAGACACAATGAAAGCCTGAACAAGTTCTGCATCAGAAAGGTAAATGGGGCCTTAAAGATGGATATATAGGAGACCGTTTCATGAAGATAGTACATGCTTTGTTTTTCTTCAGGGAGACATAGAATGTTTCTTTTTTTTATTTGCAGGAGATCGAGACATCCGAGCCCTGCAGCTGTATCCACTTCACTGGATACAGTATTATTATCGGCACCAACAAGTTCTATGAGATTGAGATGAAGCAGTATGTACTGGAAGGTAGGTCTACCAAGACTGTGATGTATTGATGGTAGGCATCAGCAAACAAATCCTGTTTTGATGTAACTTTTAAAAAGTAAAAAAATACTGTCATCCAGATGGTGTTCTTAAAAGTCTGCACCATTTGAGTTTCTGTGACTGTGAGCTTCAAATGTTCACACCTGAAAGAGCTCACTAATGTTGATTTGATTTCTGTCCACAGAGTTCCTTGATAAAAACGATGTGACGCTAGCTTCAGCTGTCTTTGCCGCGTCCTCCCACAGCTTCCCTATCTCCATCATCCAGGTCACCACGGCTCCACAGAAAGACGAATACCTGCTCTGTTTCCATGGTAAACCCAGATTTTTCATCTGCACGTGTATAGAAAGGAAAATGTGCATTTATTCCAATAGTGGATAGAGTTATAAATCGCGTTTTCTTACAGAGTTTGGTGTGTTTGTGGACGCATATGGCCGCAGGAGTAGAAGTGATGACATCAAATGGAGCCGCCTGCCTCTTTCCTTTGGTAAGTGTAAATCTTTTGTTTTCTTTCATCACTTGTCAAATGTTTCTCTTACATATACGATTAATAACATTACCTTTTTTTTTCATTTCAGCCTATAGAGAACCATACCTATTTGTGACCTATTTCAACTCTCTGGACGTTATTGAAATTCTGGGACATGCTGCTCTGGGGTAAGGTCGCCTTCTGCTCATTTGTCAGAAGCAGTGCGCCTGTTAGGTTTTATGATAATAAATTGTTTTCTCAGTAAACATCATCATTTTGTATACACCTTTACATTACTGTAACATTTCATATTAGTCACGTTTATGTGTCTAGCACATTTAAAAACAGCCTCAGCTGACCAAAGTGCTTTACTACGAGGCATAATAAACCAGATAACAAAAACATAATTCAGCCATTACAAGCATCATCCACTTTAATCACTGCTGTCTAATGTTTATCTGCACAGACCCCATTCATACGCACACCTGGATATTCCTAATCCACGCTACCTTGGCCCAGCCATCTCCTCCGGGGCCATCTACCTGGCTTCTTCCTACCAAAACAAACTGAGGGTCATTTGCTGTAAGGGCAATCTGGTCCAGAGTCAAGAGGGTGTAGGAGACCTGCAGCGGAACGGCTCCGGTCGCAGGTGAGAACAAGCACAACGACTGTCTGTCCTCTTCATTATTTATTCACAGAGTTACTCCTAACTCCTATCCAAACATGTCTGTTTTGGTTGTTAGCTGTACACTTTCACTTTCTTATAAGACACACAAATCTTTAACTTTTACACATTTCTTAATATCTTTGTTATATATTGATTATTTTTTGTGATTTGGACTCGCATTCAGAGGCTTGTATCTAAAACAAAGGATATTCATTTTATTTTATTGGCAAGGCTGTGGCTTTGTGGTAGAGTTGTTCATCTCTCAATGGGAGTGTCGGGGGTTCGATTCCCCAGCTCCTGCAGTCACATGTTGAAGTGTCCTTGGTTGAGACACTGAACCACAAATTGCTCCCGCTGATGTGTCAGCAATGAGTGAATGTGTATGAAATTAATTAATACTGATAGACACTTAACAAAGCATCCTCTGCCATCAGTGCAGTGTTAATCTTCACACCATTTTCTAATGTAGTCATAGTCTCCTGTACGAAATATATTTTAGTCAACAAAATCAGCATTTATTTTTATTATCAGAAGCTCCAGGGGGCGGGGCTTCACAGACCTGCAGGCTCCAGGCTGCACATTGTTGCACTCACCTCACGCACAGCTTTGATGAAGTCTGCTATGGTTTACAATGATTTTAGAACAGCTGAGGGGGTTTAACACTTCTTTATCAAGTGATAATCGTCACTTGTAATGTAGTTTTCGTTTCATCACATTTTCGTCAATTAGGTGATGAAGTAATATTATTTATCAAATCGCCAAATAGCGGAGTTTCGTCTCGTCATCGTCATAGTTGACTAATTTAAAAAGACCTTCTTCAACGAATATTTTCGTCATTTATTTCGTTGACGAGATTAACACTGCATCAGTGTGTGTATGTGACCTGCGGTGTAAAAACAGCTTATAGTAGTTAGAAGACTAGAAATGCGTTACACAAGCTTTAGTCAATTTGCCATTTTACCATTTAAAGGCTCTCAGGTTTTCAAAGTACACAGAAAGAAAAACAAAAATACAGAAATAAGCTTTCTTAGCTGTTATTATACATTAAATGTTTATATTATTATTAAGGGAGAAAAGCAGAATAGGACTACATGAACGATCACAGCCACTGATTGAAAGATTCTGCCTCGTATCTCAGTTCACTAAAGAATCCTGCCTATTTTGCACGTTTGTTTTTTTTTGTGAGGTTTTCCCTTTTTTTTAAGCAAAGTCCACTCTTCACTCCTTTCTCACGTTCACTGGTGTTATTGAAGGGTCGTTGGGATTAGCAGGCACTGCTGGGCACAGGTCAACATCCACAGGTGAAAATGTGAACATTTTGGCCTTTATGTTCGATCCAGACAGGACAGTAACACCTTCATTTTGTTCTTTACAGGAGGAGGAGTTCATTTTTTATCTGTAGCAAATCCTGAAATATGTTTTCAGAATTAAATTTTTTAAAGATTTTAAAAGCGTCTTGTCAAATGTAGAGAATAAATAATCAAATAAAGACTCACGTTCTGCTTTTATGTTGTGAGAATGATGTCTTTATTTATGAAGCTCACTGATAGCAGAACTCTTTGCAAACCTATGACTGCTTTGCTCTTCAGTAGCTACATCTGCTGAACCTGTTCTCACTTAGAAAAACGTCCAGTTGATGGGTAGACATCTTCTACATATGGATAACTATACCCTTAGATTAGCATACAATCGTGGTTGTAGTCCACAATCCTCAACACATCTGTCGACTGACCTGGCAGTGCCAAGCAAAGCCCATGACCCAGTTTTAAAAAAAAAATCACTTTTTTTATTGACCATTGCTCCCTGCCCGTCTTTATGCCTCGGTTGCCCCCTTACAGCCCCAACAAGCGTGGGCCTCCCTCCTACAATGAGCACATCTCTAAAAGACTGGCAGCCAATCCCATGGTTCATGGAGACCCGGGCACACCTCACCGCTACAGAGAGGCACGCACAGAGTTTCGACAGGACAAGTCCCCGAGCCGTCCGCTGGAGAGAGAGAAGTCTCCAGGCAGGATGCTGGAGAGTCGGATAGTTGGGTCTCCAGGAAGGGCCATGGCTGACCCCCGGTTAGAGCGTTCCCCAGGAAGGGCCATGGCAGACCCTCGCATGGACCGCTCCCCTGGACGAATGATGGAGGTTCACAGGGAGAGATCCCCCGGACGATATGAAGAGCGCCAAAGACTTCATACTGGCTCTGGTCGCACGCCCATAAACCCTGTCAACAAGGTCAGTCATCGCCTTTGTTTACTCTGAACTACTCTACAAGATTACAATTATTGTCACAAGAACTTTTTATCAGATGGTCCAACATTTTGGCCCAGACTGAACAACCGGTGGATTGCATTTAATAATTAGCAAATGTAAACATGCTAACAGGATAAACTCAGCTGGCCTGTTTGTTTCTACTTAAATTAGCATGTTAGCATTGTCACTGTTTGCACATGCTTGAACAGTTTAGCCAAGAAACTTAAAAATGCCTTTACACTCAGAGTCCTGCTTTATTTATTCTGTGTATTAGTTCTGATTTTCAGTAAACATATTTCATCATTTTGACAATCAAGCTGCCAGTTGATGCATGCTTTTGAATAAATCTTAAATTTTTTAATCCTCCAGGTTTGGGATCAATCATCTGTTTGAGAGTCAGCTGAGTCACATCCTGGGAAAGGGAAAAAGATGGAGCAGAAAAACCAGTGAGAAGGTCACCTACTCATGATGAAACACTGCCACACATCAGTTTTGTCTGACAAACCCACACGGAGGAAAAACACTGTAGCAGTCACAGCAAAGAGAGAAATAAATTGATGTCATTAGAGTCAGGTTATTTTTCTCAATGAACCAATCCGAGTCAATAAAGGTCAACAAAATGCCATATTTAAAAACTTTCTGAGCAGGGTTTTTTGCCATGTATTTAAGGATGTAGATGGGATTAGATATGACTTTTTTCCAAAGTGAAATATGGGATAGGAGTTCTCAACTTGAGACTGTCCTCAGTGGGTTTTGCTAGGTTTAAGATAACTCCAGACAGTAGTGACTATGATAGAAAAGCACAGCCGTAGCAACCTTATCTTACAAGTTGATGCCTAAATATTTACAAAGTGAGTCACAAGCGAAGAGAGGTTCACTCGAAATAGTATTAATACATCCAGCCTTGTTTCATGCTCTGTACACATTAGCTACAGATCAGGGCAGGAGAGTTCTGTACATCTAAAAGCATTTCTGGCTCCAGCCATGCGCCGACATGTCAACACACAATCATTACCAGCTGATTACAATCATTCTCCACTGATATCTCAGTCTGAGGTTTGTTATTGAGACCTGACCTGGTTGGAGCACAAATACATTTAAATAATATTGAAGTACATGAGCCCTGTCTGCCCTGTTGAACCACACACCCGATGATTGTCCGCCCTGGGATAGGTTGACACTAAAAAGGAAAAAAAAAAAAAGAAGAAAAAAAAGCTGCACTACCCACAATCCTCAGCAGGACTTTCTAATCCTTCAGAACGTTATCTGACTGTAAATAGACGAGACATAATTTTATATATATTGAGAAGGAATTTCAAGGCTGGATAAGCCATGTCTATTTTTGTTAAAGAAAAAAAAGTGATTACGTGTCCTCTCGAATGTCGGATAAATATTCTTTTAACATGTTCAAACATTCTTTATCAAGTGAGTGATTGTATCTGGATCCTACTCGTGTATGCACTTCCACCCGTCTAAGGCCAAACCTCAGTGCTGAACTAAACGACCGGAGAAAAAAAGATCATGTTCAAAGGTTACACGTAGTAATTGAGCATTTCTTTTTGTACAATGTCCCCTAATATTGTATATAGCCCAAAATTGTGCAAGGTGAAGATGAAAATAATCTTTGTTTTTATTCCTGATTCGTAAACGGCATGGATATGTATATCTGAAATGAAATGGAGTGTTGTCTTCTGCTTCAGCCTCATCTGGGTTATATTTTTAGTCCACCATCTAACAGCGAAGCACGTGAATAACATCTCCTTCCTTTTAACTCTTACAAATTTGCACAGCAAGTTCCTATGAGTATAGTTACACTCTTTCTTTTACCCAGGCATTCTTGGCATGTTCCAACAGCCAGTCCAACCTTAAAAGTCGCTTAAGTCAGTCCAAATATATCTTTACTTTCACTGTCAACATGCCAACAACTGAAATAGTGGATGATATGTATATACATCATCGTCTGATCAACGGAATTAAAACATTTTGGTGGTTTTTAGTCATGTTTTTTTCTGATGACACATGCTGAGTGTGTCTCTTAACAGTTGTATGCTCAATAGAGGGTCAAGGACTTCTTCGACATCGAGGGTTAATTTAAGACATAAATATATCTTCCTGAATGTATTCAAGCCAAGAAGATGGAGCTGTTTAATGAATCTATTGAAAGCACTCAGTGCTACAGATTGCACAAGTTTCCCACTGGTCTCTATAAGATTCTATAAAAAAGGATTTCTCATCTTCAAATTTTATTTTTTTATTCTTTTTAACTTGATTTTTCTGTTCACATGATCCAGAATCATAATGCTGTAACGCTGGATATGATATTGATGTCTGCTAACAAATGTTTTATTAGCGTTCCCTGTAGAGATTTTTGTCACAGAATATTAAATATTATAACCATTGTCTTTCACTTCTCCTCCTTATGTTGTGATTTTTTTTTTCCCTCTGATGCAACTCTTACTTATTATGTAGTGATTTATAAACGACAGACCACAACAGAGTCCTGGTCTTCTGTGAAGCCTTTTCCCCCCCCATATGCTTTCTCCTCACTGCTCACACTTGAGGCCATTTCTGACCATTTGTCCATGTCCATTGTGTTCGAGGCGGATAGTCTATTTTTAGGCGTCTGATCCCTGTGCTAAGCCGATGCGACGATGGCCTGCCATTCCAGTCACGGTAGCTGCAGCGAGCTGGGAGGAGCTGATGGAGAAGAAGAGTTTTCAACAATAGCCTCTGCTCTGTTTGGTTAACAATAACTCTAATAAATCTGACCTCCTTGTACACACTGTGAGATGACACCGCTGACATCTGCTGTTCGTTCATCAACAAGCATTTTATTTGTCAGTGTGCGCAGAGGGGCTTTCAGCACTGCTCTTTATATAGACCACCCAGCCTCGCCTCACCTTCTAACCCCGGCCCATTCGCCTCATTATCACAGACTGTCACTTTTCTTGACCTGAGAGCCACAAGTGATATAGGATGACCTGTTAATGGTGCAGAGACATGGCACATTGTAAGGACGTGTTCACTGTCAGCACAGTTCCACTTCAGTATGTCACACCTACTGCCGCTAACAACTCGGAGCTTAGTTTCACGAGCTCTTAAAAGCTCAACACCAGGATAGAGTGCAAAGACTTCTTTTAAAATGACTCCCACCTTAACCTGTATCCTCTGTTTTAACTGTTTTGTTTTTTTAAATAATCTAGAGACTGAACATTTTTTCTTTGTTAGTTTGTTTAATGGACAGAATTAACAATTAGAGCCAAGGTAAAGAAGAGGACAAGAGGAGGAGGGGCAGTTAAGCCTTTGATTCATTGGTATACACATTAGCAAGTGCTTTACTAGGAATAAATGAAGTCACATAAATAGTGTGTGTTATACATGCTGTGCCACATTACATTACGGTTCTATGATCTTATAGGTGAAAGGACAATGGCACCAATCATGTTAAGAAGCATGACAGAAATGCAACTACGGCTGGTGGTAACGCAGGTCCTGACAGGTCAATAAATTGACTCAATGAGCCGGTGGTTTAAACCAAACCTACGCTATCTCCAAGTGTCTGGAGTCAATGAGAATAGAATAGAAAATACTTCAATGTCTGCTTTTTGCATGAAAAGGCCGAACTGTCTTTTTGACTTGAGTGTGCAAATGTATGTCATTTCAAACCCATTGTAGCACATTTAAACATTGTGGGACATTTAAAAATAACTTTAAACACGCTCTACCTTTCCACCGGAAACAAATGCAGTTGATGACTGCTGGTCAAATTATATTTTCCCACTTCCTTGGTTGGTTGATGGGTGTGTGATTGTACTGCTTCATTTAAACACTTTGGGAACAATGATTGGTATCCAGATTGAATATAATGTAGACTCTCTCTCTCCCTCTCTCCCTCTCTCCCTCTCCCCAATTTCCTACTCTATCCACTGCCCTATCTCTAAAAAGCCCAAAAATAAACCTTTAATAAACCTTTTTTTAAATTCCTTAGGATTCTGGCAATGAGAGCTGGGTATCCCAAACTTTGAGACTCTACTCTTTAAGCTGACATCTGCATTAAAAGTATGTACTATAAACTCTTTTTTTTACATTTTTAGTTTCAGTTCTTCATAATTCCTTTCACCTACATCAGCACTATTACGACACATAGTTTAAATGTTATTTGTTGTACTTATCAGTATTCACGCCCTTCTTCGGATGCTTGGAAAAAAAAATAGACTTTACTGCATTATCCATAACAAACACAATAAAAGGGTTATACTTATCAGATTAAAAGAAAACACATGACAGAATGAGTCAAAGCGGATTTCTGTTTGTTTAAGAAATGCTCACTGGAGTAGTTCAAGTGTCCTATAACGAGCACGCTGAAAGAAAACCTGCATACTAAGAACAAATCTGTGAATCATCTCATCTGTGTTGGACATTTTGCTCTACCTGGGCAGCACACATTGCATTTGAAACGTTCCTAGAGTTCGTCTTGCGTCTTTAGACAGAGAGGAGTTCAGAGCGACAAAGTGATTTCACCTTCAGTCTGCTCTTGATATACTAAACCAGTTATTCCAATCTCATTGTCCCACGTAGATCGTGACAACACGGTGCCACTGGCTACCCCTGAGGGGGGGGGGGGGGTGTATGTTGTTTTTTTGTGAGCATGTAATGCTGTTCGGCTGTATGCAGCATCATTTACCTGTCACTTCCTAAAGAGGACATAGTTTATAAATATCATCCAGTGAAGCTGAGGGTTGGGGCTACAAAAGGATACCCACAATCTTCCCATTGTTCACTGGCATCATTGTTGGTCTGACCTCCCAGCTGCTCAGCCATGGTAAGTCAATGTTTGATGATGCACGGACAGAGAAATGACAGAACTACTTTGGCTTTAAGGATGTCAGTACAATAGTTTATCATGTGTATGTATGATGGATATTGATATAACTTAAAGCTACAGATATTCAGTTTTTTCCAATGAATTTAAATATTTTTTGAAAAATTGAACTGCTGATTAAGATAATTACCAGATTTTAAACCCCTTAAAATACATGGGAAGTAGTTTGATATTGCAAAGTTTAAATTGCCTGTCTTTTTAGAGGTGACTGCATGTTGCTGTGCCATCTAGACTGATTTATTGTATGCTTTCAAATAAAAATCACTGCCATCATATTGGCTTTGGCAGTCATCTCATTTTTGCAGTTTAATCTCTGAGCACTGTGTTCCATTTATCCGTCTGTTATAGGTTTTGTGTTTATATTTTCCCTTTTGTAAACAATCTATCCTTTATATTATTGTCTCATGACATATACCTTGATCTAAACTGGCATGCTGTCTCATCTCTTCTCCAAAAGGCCCCCAAGAAAGCCAAGAAGAGGACAGCAGAGGGAGCCAACTCCAATGTTTTCTCCATGTTTGAGCAGGCTCAGATCCAGGAATTCAAAGAGGTGAAAGCTACTTAAATACATTTTGATTTTACTTATTACAATTTGCTAAAAAATATCATTATAAGAGCATCACAATCGCACATCAATATGGATGTCGGCACACTTTGTGTAGTGTTTTGATTTGAATTTTCTATCTCTAAAATACACACCTACAGAGGTCTTTTTGTTCCCTTTCCTCCGCGGGTTCCTTTGTCTTTCTGTTTCCATTGTTCATGGTTGGAGTATGCCCACCTGTCTATTTTCCTTTCCTTGGATTGGCAGCAGATTGTGCTAGTGGTATGCTGGTATGACAGTCAGTGGTGCCCAGACATCCAGACTGTGTCAGCAGTGATTAGGCTGCAGATAAACTGCTGGGCATGCACTGGATGCCGGGCTAAACCCCGGGGGCTCACAGGTTATAAATACTTAACTGTGTTCACCAATAACATGGAACACAAAATATTTAAGAGGAGAAAGAGAAAACTGTTTGATTGATATGAGTTCTACTTTTGTATTTGCTACTACATCTTCATCTTTTCCATGCTGAGAGACTCACTGTTATATACTGTCCTGTACTCTGTCCTCAGGCCTTCACTATCATGGACCAGAACAGAGATGGCTTCATCGACAAGAATGATCTGAGGGACACTTTTGCTGCTCTAGGTATGCTGATATCATTCATATTTGTTTTTATTTTGCTTTTAGTGTTGTCAATGAAAGAACAGGTCCTCCATCAACAAGATTCAAAATCAACCATTTTCTGTATTCTCTTCAACCTGTTTGATTAATTTGTGCCATATGTTTTTTTTATATTTATTGTCCAATAGGGCGTCTGAATGTGAAACAGGAGGAGATTGATGAGATGCTTAAAGAAGCTCCTGGCCCAGTCAACTTCACAGTCTTCCTCACCATGTTCGGTGAGAAGCTGAAAGGTAAGAATGAAAATTAAGATCATGACATTTTAAGGACTACGATATATATTTGGAGAACTGTATGAACTGTTCAAACGTGTGTAGGTGCTGATCCAGAGGAGACAATCCTCAACGCGTTTAAAGTCTTCGACCCTGAGGCAAAAGGAGTGCTGAGGAAGGACTAGTAAGTGACTCATCACATTCCTCTCATCATAAAAAACTGTTTTCAAAATGCTAATTCATTTAAGTGATAAGCTGTAACTCACAATTTATGACCGAGTCTTCCTGCAATCATTCATCCCAGAACAATACCAAAACAAGTGGGATCATAATAAACTGCACAATTTTCTTCCATTGCGAACACAGGCTTTGAGATCTCATGTTTTTGACTTTTTCCTGTTCAGCGTGACACAGATGCTAACGACACAAGCAGACCGATTCTCGCCTGAAGAGGTACATTTTAATAGTTCATAATAATTATCCAAACGATGTGTGACTGCTTTGTTTGTGTTGGGTTGATTGCAAAGACCAAAAAAAAAAAAGAAAAAAAAAGAGGAAATCTCCATGACGATTGTTTACATCCATGTCAGAATCATTTTCACACCAAAAAAACAGTGATTCATTAAATCTTAGTGTGCACAATGTGATATGTTTTTAAGCACTAAATCTCAGATTTTTAAAAAAAGTTGTTTTTTGTTGGTTAGATGGAGCAGATGTTCACTGCCTTCCCCCCAGATGTGGCAGGGAATCTGGACTACAAGAACCTGGTTCATATCATTACCCATGGAGAGGAGAAGGACCAGGAGTAAAACATGAAAAACATGTTCATCAGATAGAAAGTCCATCACTTGTCTGTACAGGGCTTGAAAGTGCCATTGAAGGGCTGTGAGTGTGTGTCGCATGCTTTATATTGGCTGCATTTGCAAGCCCCAAAAATCAGACAATCAACACTCAAAACCATTACTTTTACAGAAACTATCCATTTGTTATGGCTGTGCATGTTTGTCTAATAAAAGTGTGCAAAAACAGAAACCAACCTGTGTTTCCTTCCATCTCTGAGTTTTTAAAACTCTGTAATTAAAAAGGGTTTCCAAAGTGTACAGTCTGAGTCTATGCAATTGCAGTTGTGTTGCTGAGAGTGGTGGATCATCAGATTACTTCTTGAACACATGTTTATACCAGCTAGTCCTGTGAGTCCATGTTAGGTAGTGAATGTGCAGTTGGAGGTTCTTTAAAATCCCCAAGAGATTCATCCAAAGCACATGTGCAGCATTGTCTGTGAGAGTGCCTTTGTGTATTTGTGTGCACGTGAAAATGTTTGGCTACTGAAACAGAGGACTTCAGTAAGACAAAGCCCTGTTGTTATTTTAGTTCTCTGATGATGTGACGAGGGGGATACTATGCTGAGGTGTTTGGATGTCAGGCACACAATAGGATGCCACCGAGTGATCCTTTCAACCCTCACCGAGACCACTTGCCAATCCTTGGTGGAGTAATGAGGGAGGGGTCGGGGGTAAAAATCTCTGAGACATGTAGGGAGTGGTGAGGGATAACTGCTTGGATTAAGTTACTTTTGAGCTCATTTTTATGTTTCCTGTTTTAACCATCTCTGAGAAAGACTGCAGATGGAAAACAACGTGAGCTATTGGAAACACGTTATCCCTTTCACAGTAGTTGTACCTAAAGCACAGCCAACGACTATGTCAATGAAAAAAAAACATGAAAGATCATTTTTAGTGACAACCCAACAGAGAATAATCACCAAACTCTACTTTAAAAATCTGTTAATAAAATAAGTTTGGGCTTGGTATGGAGTTCCTCTTCCCACAAAAAGCAAAATCAAATTGTTGATACCAACATGTTTTCATTCATTGGTTAAATAAAACATTTGGCTTTTCCAGATATCTCAGAAAAATCACTAACTTAACTATCTTCTGATAGTGCCAAACTGTGGGCTAAATTAGCTTATTTCTCACTTTAAAAAAGACCCCATGCTTTGTACATTTACAGAAGTGGGATCATTTGACTATTGATGCTGTAGTAAATGAATGGCTCTTCATGACTTGTTTACACTCATTAGACTGGATGTGTGGCTTCTTGGGCCTGTTCCTGTTTTTTTATGTTTTTTTGTTTGACTTGAAATTATTGTCAGTATGGGAGGATGGTTTTTTTACACAGATGTCGTTTTGTATTAATCTGTAGTTTTATTTTAGTTTTGACCATAACTGAGAAGACCATTGCTTTTTTAAAGCACATCTGTATTTCTACGATTACTAAGATATTCTCTGAAAAGATTGCCCTGCTGGTCTCGTATTGTGCAGAGATATATTTGAACTAAACACCTGAGAATCCTGCTACAGCATTTCTAAAAAAAAAACCAGTGAAACAGACATTTACAAAAGGGGCTGCCAGTTTAACTCAACGAGATCATGAAAAGCTGTTACACAAATGAACAGTAGCCCATAATGATTCTGAGCAGCATTCATACATGAGCACCCCCTAGCGGCCACTGAGAAAATGAGATGAAATAAATCAAATGAGCAACCAAAAATTATCAATACAATTTCAATGTGAAAAATTAATGAATACAATGCAAGAAAACGTATAAATAATCATGCAGCAATATTAAATTGATAGCTCATACCCAAATCCAGCTAATAACACGTGAAAACACATAAAACACAAATCCCTGCAGGAATATTAAAGTAGTATTACACCAATTATTGATCCGTGGAAGCTTTGAACATTCTGCTGAAGCTGCAATTAAATCTCCCACAGAGGTTGATATTGAGATTTAATACAGCTCTAAGTGGCATTTAGTCTCTATCCCCCATTGAGAAATAAAAAGTAGTGTGTGTGTGTGTGTGTGTGTGTGTGTGTGTGTGTGTGTGTGTGTGTGTGTGTGTGTGTGTGTGTGTGTGTGTGTGTGTGTGTGTGTGTGTGTGTGTGTGTGTGTGTGTGTGTGTGTGTGTGTGTGTGTGTGTGTGTGTGTGTGTGTGTGTGTGTGTGTGTGTCTTCACATAATATCAAAAGGTTGTTCTTCCGGCAGAGGTCCTTTGTCTGTATCTCTTCTGGCCAGTAAATTAATCTGTTCTTTTTTTCAGTGAAGGTTTATTGAAAAATTGCAACAGAACTAGATTAACCAGATTACTTGTCAGTGAAGCCATTTCCAAAGCCTGCTACTACTCATTACCAGTAACCTGTACAAGCAGAAGACCTCATCTTTAAACTGCTCCTGTACTTATCTCTAACTAGATTTGGTGATGTGCATGGTCTTATTTCCTTATTTCTATCTTGGACCTCACACTCCTCACTTTAATGGGGGATGGTGTTCACCCTTCTGCAGCAATTTCTTATTCTCTAATCCATGCCTCCTTCCTTTGCAGGAAGAGTTTGTTGGCAATCCCAGTAACTTGCCTTTTTAGGAAGCCATATCTCCTCTGCGGTGTTTTTCAGATTCTTGTATTCTCCCTGCATGACAGAACTTACAAGTACTTCTCAATGAGTCTGTGTGGCTGTTGTTATAACCAAGATGCTAGATGCCTGTGTCTTCTGGCTGATCAGGTCATTGAATTCTGTTTCCTCAGGTATTTTGTATTTTTTTTTAACAGATGCCTTTGTTTTCTGGAAGAAGGCCTTGTTGGCCTGGCAGAGGAATTTGCAACAGTGTTTTTCTCCTGAACATCTCCACAGGGTCCTTTGTAGTTTCAGGAACACTGTTTGTGCCTTCGCGGCCAGTCAAGTCATCCATCCTTTGTAATAGGGAGACAAATAACACTATAGTGTTACATGACATTTCTCTGCTAACCTTCAGAATTAGCAGACTCTGAAACTATGCCTTGATCATATCAGTGCACGCTCTAGTCCAGCAGGGAGTCAGGTTATTACTCAGAAGATCCACAAAGAGGGGTGGCAATGACTCTGTCACCAAGTCTAAGACAAACTAACAAACAGTTTTTATTCCTAGTAACTTTGTGTTTAAATAATTTTCTCACCACATGCAGATTAGCTTAGTTTTAGTACGCACATGGTAACCTTACATGTAAGTGCAAAGAGCCTGTCCTGGCTAATTCAAGGCTGCATCAAATTATTTGGAGAAATAATAGCTGCAATATGACAAGACAGGACTAAGGAGGCAGAACACAAAAGACAGCCTACGAGGTAAGAAATGAAATGAGTACAATTGAATATCATCATATGAAATGATAATAGCGCAATAAATATAAAACTGCACATTGTAAAACCTTTGATTGTATGAATGTTTGTGTGAACATATATGTCAAGAAATATAAATTCCTGTCTTGCAAGTTCCCTGAAATTGGATAGCAAAATGACATTGGTTGATGAGATTAACTGCAATAATTAAAGTTAAAAAGTAAATGCTGCAATGTGTATTCCCCTTCAAGGTATAGTATGTTATAATGACAATCAGAGATAACTTTGTCCATGATAACAAAGTGCAATATTGAAGAAAACAGTGCAATAATCTTGAAAATGTGTGTATATATTCCACCTTACTCTTATTCATGTAAATATTTATTGTACCTATTATTGAAACCTTACTTATATTCCTCTTCTATTTGATTAATATTTTTATTACTATATTTCTACTGCTGTATTGTATATTTTGGAGCAACTGTAACGACCGAATTTCCCTCTGGGATTAATAAAGTATTTCTGATTCTGATTCTGAAAATAAAAAAATCGAAATTATGCAGTTAGTTTGATAATTTTACTGCAAACCTCATTCCTTGTTGTCCTTGTTTTGGACATTGGAGTTATCACTGGCCCCTTGCAAAAAAATGAAAACAATTTTTACGGTAGTTTTCTTATTAAAATTACAAAAACGTATTTAGTGAAACGCTCTTATTTTTAATGAATTGCATCGCTTTCATGCTTCATGTTATTATTATTTGTTTGTTTCACATAATATGTTTCGTTAAAAAGAGTTTGAAAAATAATAGATTCAAGATTTCGTTTATTTGTCATTTTTCTGCAAGAAAAACATGTTACATAGACACATAAATACCTATACCTAAAAATCTACTAAGGAATAAAATCAGTAAAAAGTACAGTAATAAATTAATAACTTAAAAGATTACACACAGGTCTGCCATTAACCTGCATATTATTTCTGTGATGAGGTAGATGTCCAAATCCAATCTATTTCATTCAATGATTGAGCCATCTAAAATGTTTGAAAAAAAGAAAAGGAAATGGTACAGTACCACTCTCCGCCGCTAGATGTCGCTGGTCCCTGTGTGTAGGTGCTGGGGGCAGGCAGGGGGCTGGATGTGGGCTGCAGGAGACTCCGGGGGGGCAGTAGTAGGGTATGTGTGTGATTGTGAGTGTGGTTAAAGCTCGCCGAGCAGCAGGAACTCAGAAACTTCACTGTGTTCAACTCAACGAGGGAGATTTTTGACCGGAGATTTTGACGGTTTAGGAGCCGACTCGGCTGCTTTCAGTCCAGCTGTGATCGACGGAGGAGGACCCGGTCCCCGGTTCTCAGCATTGGAACGATTTCCGGCCAACATGGATGATTTAGGTAAGTTCACCCGCCCTGAACGCAACATTTACACAGCGCGGGTGTGTTTGTGGTGTTAGCGTGAACACTTAACGCTAGTGTTAAAGCTGTATTCTTACCAAACGAAATGTTTTAAAGCAGGTTTTTCGATAACAGTTGTCTATTTGAGTTTGTAATGTCAAGGTAAGGCTAAGTTATTCAGGTTCAGATGAGCACAGCGCGATGTAAGGTTCAAAGAAGGGCCCCGCATGCTGGCTTCAAGAAGCACTGGCATCGGCTGTGTTGTGATAATTAGCCTTACTGACCTGTGTATTAGCTGTTGTGTGTTTAGCAAAATCGTGTCATGGAGACTGAGAGCTCTGGCTGGTTTATTGTCAGTGTATTCAGGCGAGTACAATTCCTCCACATCTCTAGACATGCCAGGCAGCTGCAAGGCTCCTTTAACTTCCTTATTCTACTACCCTCCAGTCACTAATACATTCATTGACTTTTGATGAGGCACTGGCCTATTGAGTCCTACCTGCAGATTGCCAGGTCTTAACTGCATGTATACAGTTGCTTTTCTGGCATAACATAATCAATATAGAGAGAGTGATCCCATTGAATGATCATTACCTCTGTAGCCCATTTAACACACCAATTTAAACTTGAATTCAGCCGTGGTTTCAGGTGTGTGTTGCTGAATTTGCTCATAAATGCGTTACTAGATGAAACCTGGAGGCCCGTCTATAAGATGAGCTTCACACGGTGAATTATGGCACATTTGGTGGCAGGAGAAAAAGTATAGCCTGGGGGTAGGTTGTAGTGACAGGGAGGGTGTGCAGAGCTCAGCATTATGTTCCCCATGCACAGTGTATCCTGGTTCTCCAGGTTTTCTTGTTTAAATTCTTGCAATGAGCCACACACTCTCTTTTCTTGTTTGAGCCTGGCACTGTGAGAAGTGGATATAATAAGACCGCCACACACCTTGCGGGATCTTTCACAAGTTTATTTCAATGTGGAAGAATCATTTATGTAGCAGCTATCGAGACCTCCTTCAGCTTTGTAGAAGTGTGCTGCCTAATTAAAAACAGAGGGAAGCCGCTGGAGTAATGGAGCTCACACAATGCCATCAGGATCAGAGGATTTTCTTGTAATCATTCACAAGCATGGACTGGCCAGTTTGTGTTTACAAGGCTTTGAGTTTTAACCTGACAACTGTAAGGTTAAGTTTAGCTCGACATCCATGAAGGAGTCAGGTTCATTGGCTGCTAAAAAAAAAACACCCAGCTGCATTTGCGAAGTCAAAGATGTTAAATCTCCTGCAAAAGCCATCAAGAAAAGTATTACCACCCTCTGTAGGTGGACTTGCAACCAGAGACACAACTTTGTAATAACATATTGTTCGCATTCAGAGTTGAGTAATGCTGTTAACACTTGCACATTTGTGTTGCTTAAAAAATAGACTTTGGTGCAGCAAAACATCTGGATATATGTAGATTTTGCCAAAACCTAGTTCTGTGGTTGTTATCATGGTGGTGAAAGTGAGACTGCGCTAAGAATATGGGTCATTCTATATCCAGTCAATATTTATGGATACCTTCTCAGCTTACACAGGTTAAGGGCTTTCCTTAAAGTAGCTGCTTAAAAAAAGAGTGTTACACAACCCTGTGTGATTACCATGTCTCAGGGTTGTAAATTCTGTCATCGTTTTAGCAGAGACCTGTACAAACATGTCACTTAAACTAAGAGAATGTCAAATGCCATCTTTTTCCAAGTCTGTATGCTGTCCACGTATTGGATTGTAGCCACAGAGGGAAAAGTGTATGTGATCAATCCACAAAATAAATGTTCTGAAGTTTGAAAGTGGGTTTTAATGCAGTTGTGGATCAAAGGAAGCCCCTTCCAAAAAAGTTGAGAGTTGAGAGAGCAGCGAGTCATCCACCTCAGATTTCAGAGAGGACAACAAAGCCTGGATGTATTTTTAGCAAAAGTACTTCATCTCGAGTGCGAGCAGTGGCACCTCAAAAACCCTCAACCAACCCTGCAGAGATCTCTTTTCCTATATCTCCAACACTTTCCCGCTCCTTAACTGCCCTTACAGCTGTGACATGAAAGCAGCAGTAGGCCAGCTTTCCCCTTAAACCACTTCTCCTGTGATCTTCACTCACTTTTCTTCATCCTCATGTTCCTTCAGCACCAGGCGTGGGAGCAGAGGGAGCTGCTCACAGTCAGGGCGTTGGGGTGGATCAGATCCCACATGCAGGGGATTGGGCTTCGGCCAAAATTTGTCCTCCTTAAACACTGCACTGCCCCACCCTCTCTCTCTCTCTCTCTCTCTCCCTCTGCACTTCCCACCATTCCTGTGGTAAACCACATAGGAAGCTGCAGGCTGCAATCTATCGACAGTTTAAAGCTGGCTGAATTTGCAGAAGAGCAGATTAGGAAGATTCGGATGTGATGCTTGGACGCAATTGCTTAATCTTCAAACATCAGTCTTATTTTTTTTATCTTATTAAGCCAGTAATCAAAGTCAGAACTGGAAACAACACAGGAAAAACTTCTTTATTCTGCATGACATGGTTGTTTTCTTCTATTTATGCAATCTTGCAGACTTGATGCTGTGGCCTGTTCTGAGGCAAACTTTCCTTGACCTCCCCTCCTCAGCTATCAGCTCTGCCAAGCATTGCTCCTTGCCTCACTGCTCTGGGCCTGCACCAACACGACATGAATGTCAAATAGCCTCCCGAGTTAACTTCTCTGTAGTGACTTTGAGTTGCAGTACCTTCCAATATCTTCCAGTATTTCCCTTATCATGTCTGCAAACGGAGTAACTCCTGTTTCCCAGTCTCTGATTTGTTTTACTGTCGCTCTCTAGTAGCATCATTTGATGTGAAATTATTCCCCAGAGCAGCGTCAGTACGGCAGCTGTAGTGTTGGAAATGTCACTCATGAAGTAGGCGTGGGTGAAGTAGTTCTTCACCAACTCCAAATGAGATCTGATGTAGCCTAGATACTCTACCCAGTCTAAATTTAGGTCTGTTCATTGTTGATACACCAAAAGAGACGTCAGACAGCTCACATGTGGACATTTGACATTTCCTCCACATGAAAAGGCATAAACGACATCCGAGTCACATTCTATCTGAATAATAAGCTTATTGTGTCTGCTAGCAGCTCAGCTTTATCAGTCAGTGTTATTTACAGCAATTCTAAGCTTTCATCTTCATTTTAATAATAATTCAGCAATGTTGCAGTGACTCTACAGTCCCTGGAGTTCTTTAAATAGTAAATTTGTTCAAGTGTTAAAGAAAACGGTTTAGGATTCATGAAGTCATTTTGTTTTTACAACCCTTTAAAGAAAGTCCAACTTTGGTTGACGTGAAATCATTAGACTTTCAAATATCTTTAATGACGTTTGTTAACATGGATACAAATGATTGCTGTGCTCGTCACAGAGCGACACTGTAATTCAATCATTTGATAATATCTTCGGAAACATGTTTATTTGCAGCCTATAGTTGAGAAGATTGATACCACTTTCATGTATGCTAAATCTAAACTTACAGCTGGTAACTGGTGATCTTAGCATAAGGACTACAAAAAGCAGAAATACTCATTATTTATTTAAGCAATAAACAAACCGTAAAAAATACATTTGTGATCTACAGGAGCCATATTCCTCAGCTGGCAGCAGACTCAAAGTTACTGCTCCCTGCCAAGCAATAGTTCAACACATATATCCCTCATAGCCCAAACATGTCAACTTTACTCTTTAATTGTTGTATGTATGAAATAAAAACCTAACCAGTGAACCCTGAAACTTCAGAGGTTCTGATAGTTTGATTTTGATTCTTTTGGTTGGATACAAGATAGTTGTATCCCCCTGTTTACAATCTTTGCACTAAACTTAGTCTGCATTGATCCTGCAAGCTTGCAAGATCTGTATTTACTGACAATCAGATCTCTTGATCACGGAGAGGCCTACAAACACGCTGTCTTTTTAGGCTTCACGGTTGTCATCCTACAACAGAGGCTAAAGAAAGCGAGGATTAAAAGCGTACTTGCTGTTTTCTGCTAAGTCTTCTCATTAATTTTTACAAGAAATACGCCGCTCTGTTTAACACCGGAGCTGCAGCTAAAACATAACATCTTTAAAATTCAAACGTGATATACACATGATATGATAAATCATTATTTAAAGTCTAGAAAAGGGGATTATTTTTTTCAGATTTATTGTGCAGTAAACAATATCATACGTTTCATTCACTGTCAGACTTTTTTTTCTCAGTTCTTCCTGAATTCGCTGGTACAGCTTTTGTTTTTATTTTGGATTATTGAACTTCTTCGTAATTTTTTAATAGCACAGTTTGCCCTGAGTTTGTAAAAAATGACAATCTGCTGATGGCAGACCTGTCCATGATCATGGAAGCCTGGGTCTGATGAACATGGTTTGTCATGTAAGCCCCCTCTCGTGCTGCCAAAGAGTGACATCAAAATCACATTCCATCCTCGCTGTTCAGACTGAAGTCACATTGCAAAAGATCAGACCCGAACGCGATTTGGTTCCACATATATATGAAATTGGCCCTAAATCTGATTTGAAAAGATCAGTTTCCATGTTTTCCATGTCAGAGATTTATCATTTGTCATTTTGTTATGTTTTTACTCTCTTGTTACTCCACCAATTTTATTAAAATATGTCACTGCTACACTATTTAGAGTGTAAAGTCTGTCCAGATTTGGGAAAAAACCCTCTTCAGTTAACTTCCTCTTCACTTAAGCTGAAAAGCCTGACACTTTGTCATTGCAAATGACATCTTCAGTAACCCTCGACTTAATGCAGCAAAGGGCAAGTCTGCACTTGATGATAAGTCTCTTGTGTGTGACACATGCATATAAATCACACAATCAATGTAGCATCTGAAGGCTTGAGAAAATCCTCTGTATCTCCTCCAGCATTTGTCCATCTGTTTGACTTTAAGATGAAAATGCTGTGAGGCTTTTGAGACATATGGTGCATCCACACACAAAAACATGCATACACACACACACACACACACACCAAGCACTCGCACAAGCCTCTGATCGCAGGCTGCTGGTGTGGACAGACAGCTCTGAAGGGGAAGCTGACTAAGCAGCGACAGCTCTACACTCAGCCAACCGTCATGTCATCTCTCACAGGCCCAGCGCAGCATAACAGCAGCCTGCAGGGTCGATATAAGAACAGCTACTGTAAGTTTTTGGAGGCAGTGTTTATGTGGAAAAAGGCCTTCAAGCTGAAAACATATTTAGGCTCTTGGGGGCTCAAGCAAAATATGACTGGTTAGGAACAGTGTATAGTTTAAATGAAAGACTAGGATCCCTACAGTTTTGAGGGCTGGCACAAAACCAGAATTTTAAACTTGGATATGATACTAGTACAAATGAAATGATATCAATAACTGTTTCAAAACCACAGCAACAACAAAAAAGACATCCTAGTGTTATCTACTTTCTTGTTTTTGGTCACCAATAAATGCAGGAAAATGACTGCTCTCTGTCTAAATTGGATAAATACAATGACATATATTTGTGAACTGTAGACAGTGCTCTCTTTTCTTTGGCTTGCAGCAGCTTTTGGTTAAAAATATGACCGAAGGGGGCGCTGTATACCCTAGTTGTTATATCGCAAACCTTGCGTACAGAGGCTATAGTCCTTGAAGTGGACGTGCTAGGTTCATTTCCGACCCTTGGCACTTTGCTGCATGACTCTCTTATCCCTAACCCTTTTCACACATATGGAAATCTCCTGAAAAACTCCGGAGATTTGGCTACCCGGAGGTTCTTTAGGCTATGTGTGAACGCATTTTTCGCGCAGACTTTACCCGGAGTTTCTCCGGCCAGACCTCTAGTATTTTATCCGCAGAAAGTCTGAGTGAGTTGATGTCTGAATGCGGCCGCATATACTTGGGAGATTTCAATTTGAGCCAATGGGACCCGAGTGACGGTTATATACAGTGACCAGCTAAAGTGTCTGCTACATCGCCGTGCACGTAATTAAACGTCTCCATTCTGTTTTCTGTTCTTCAGTATGTTGTTCTCCACTCTTTTGTGGATGTTGTCATTCCATTGGATTAAACATAGCATTGATATAAAGACAAATATTCTCATTATAACGTCGTGTAGCGGACTCTGTTGCTACGGCCGCTACTTCCGCGTTGTTTATTTACGTCACGTCTTACCTCAGGAAATCCCCCGCCCCCCCTCCCCTCTGACAGGGAAAGTCCCCCGCTGTGAGGAGCATATGTGAACGGCTAGGTCGGGAAAATCTCTGGAGAAGTCCTCCTGCAAATATCTAGATATTATCCATAGTGCTTATGTGAAAATGGCTCCTGTTTGCTTCTCTTTCCACTGTCCCCTATAAAGGTAGATAGGTAGGTAAAAGCTAGGGTCCAACCAATATGGGGTTTTTGGGTCAGATATCGATATTAGGGAGAGAAAATAAATCTGATATATCGGCCGAAATCTTTGTTAGATCTGTCTTCAATCTGTAGCGATAGATAGATGTAGATATACACATTAATTTGGTTTATCCCTTCATTGCAGTTTTCAAACACTTGATAAAATCCAGTTATTTTAGATAATGATTGTGTCGTCGTATTAAAAATGCGTCATCAAAAAGTATTGATGAATTGAAAACTTTGACAAACTTAACAGGTAGTGCTCTAGAGCACAACGAGCCTTTTTTATTTAGCAGCTTCTCTTCCAGTCAGACATGTTTCAGGACAGGAAGTGACCGCTCTGCTGAAGTAGAAGTCAGAAAGTCTCACCAGTGAAATAGCCTTCTGTAGGTTGCAGACATCATGTTAGTCATGATCACTTGTGGACATGCCTCATCCTGTCCTATTTTTTGAACACTTCTGTTATGCGACCAGATGGAACTAGTTGGCTGTAGGTCTTTTTAAAACTGGAATTTAATTCATGTTGTATATTCTGTTTTCAACATTGTTTTCAGGCAACCAAAACTGCTCATTAGCTTGATGTAGCATGCGGTCATTGAAAAAATGGAGCAACAAAATAAAAAAATTGTTGTGGTTTAACAAATTCTGTAGTGTTTTCTTATACTAAATGTGTGTATGCCTAAAGCTGTCATCAACCTGCTCTTAAGAATTGAGAACCCTGCTGACTTTAAGAGATTATCATCCCTACACTGACAGTGACTGACAGCTCAGTCGATGCGATCCTGTGTTGCAAACTGTAATAGGAAAACAAGCTGGTGTAACCTTTCTGCTTCGAATTAATTATGCCACAGTAGTTGCAAAATGTTATTTGTGGCACAAACAGGATTCAAGCAGTGGTTCAAAAGGAAACTGTTGTTGAATTTATATAAATGTTTTCCACCATGTTGTGCTTATTTGTCATATTAAATGGAGCTGTCAAATTGTCAGTTTGCCTTTCAAACACATCTGCCGGGTTTTGCAGTCTTCCCTCTAATGAGCCCAGGAAATGAGCCCAGCGAGTTTCCTCTTGCCTCAGTGCAGGTCTAAAAAGTCTAAAAACACTGCTGTTACTGCCCTATTTGGGCTATAAAGCCACCACAATGAAGGCCTTTGATGAATTGGGAAGTTGGAGGGGGTGGTGCGTGCGCGTGCGTGCGTGCGTGCGTGCGTGCGTGCGTGCGTGCGATTTAGTTAGAGTTGTAATCAGCATCTGGCTTTTTAAAGAGGATAATTTACGATGGTTGATCTAGACCCCACTTGGTTTAATGACAGCATCAGTGATTCTTAGGTCAGGTTTATTGGGGTGTGAGCTTAGCCTGAGTCCACACATATTCACACACACACACATATGCAGGTTGTGGCACCCACGATCCAATTTTGTTGTTTAGTGGAATCATCTAGTCTGCAGACCTCCCAGTCCCTCCTCTCCATCCTCTTTCCTGTGCTCGTCCTGCTGTAGGGGGACAAAGAGCTGTTTGTTTCTGGTGATGTGACCTACTTCAACCCAGAAAAGACAGAACCAGACAGAATTGATTCAAAGGGGAATGAAGAATCAGCCAATCCATCCTTCCTTCTTACCTGCCATGTTTTTAAGTCAAACAATGAGCTCAAATATATAACAGCAGGTTTGACAAAGAAAAGTCTTAGTTCAAGATCCTCTTTCCCCTAAAGTCTTCAGATGGAGCATGTCTAGTTTAAAGTCCAAGAAGAGACCTGTACATTGACCTTGTGATGACCATTGTTATAAAGTGTATACACTTTAATGAGCATGTTTTCCTTAAGGTAACTTATAAAGACCAAAGCATTTACAAAATAACAACAATGTTACTATACAACCATTTGTCACAGGGCCAAACATGCAGCACAACATAGCAGAAAGTGAAATATGGGGAACTGTATTTCCTGAATAATCATTTTGATAAAAAAAAAAAAAAGAAGCATGCATAAGAAAAAGGAGAGGCAATGAATACTTGAAATCAGTAGAATTACAATGGTGCATCTGTGTAAAATGCCAATTCTGTGTCCACAAATCTAACAATCAGCTCATCTTAGAATGATACAAACTATTGATGTTTTTCACAACGTTTGGGACTTCTGGTGTAGCCAGCAATTGTCAGCAACGTCAGCTAAAACTTCCTTTGCTGAGCAACTTATGAAGAGTGTAGCTGGGTTTGAAAGATATACAAGCACTTACAACTAAAAACAGGGACAAAGGTAGGTCAAATTACCTTATTACTATTATACTGTATATGTACACTTAAGTGAATAAACAGGCGTGTAACTGTGTATATATAATGATCATTTAAAAACAACATTGACAAAGCATCTGATGACTGTATTTAATGTAAATATAGAATCTACTTCATACAAAATAAAATGGAAAATAAAGTGTTTCAGTTGATTGCAAACGATGAAAATTGTGCAAGATTTAACATATCATCGTCCATTGAAATCTATTCTCATTATGCTTTCATTTCATCAAAAATTCCAAAGAAGCTGGTGTTCACAGAACTGTCTTTCAGAAATGTGCCCCCAGTACTTAAGTGCCTTCACCGCTGCAGCAGTCACACAGATGCTCAAAATAACCACAGGGGTACCAAGAAAACCAGAGGAAAGCTTTAACGCCCACAAACTTCTTTCATGTTCGACTTTAAGCCTGCCACTGTGGCCAATAGGGGGAGGTGGGTGGAAGGCAGCAAGATAATGGTGTTTTATCTTTTGACTACATGATTTTATTTTAGATACCAATTCTCCAATTCTTAGAGTCCTGTAGAGGTTGATATATTGAATCTGACAAAAAAAAAATTTTGAGGAATGGTTTTACTCAAATATAATGATGCAGATTGGTCAATTTTTATTGGCCCCACAAGGCAAAAAAATACGGTACGACCCACAGGCATCAACAGCACAATAAGGCTGATGTGAAGAAAAAGGCATGTAAAATAATGTGAGTGTCCCAGTTTGATAATGTTTTTTTCCAGAGCTGCAAAGAATGGCAAAACAAGTAAACAAAAATGATGGTGCATGGCTGTTCATGCTTGAAAAGACTAATATTTACATGATGAAACAGTGCAGTGGTGAATAGTGCAAAAGATGCTGAAGTAACATGATGATAAGTAAAATGCAGTTATGTGACAGATGGGTCAATTAAGATGTCAATTACAGTATTTACATAAATAAGTGTGCGTAGATTGATCATTTAAATTAAATAATATATATACATATATATATATATTCACAGTGACGGTTGGTTTAGAGTCATTTCACGCGACAGGTCTGACACTCTGTGACTGTTTAGTGTTCATCAGAGTGACAGCCTGGGGGAAGAAACTGTTCTTATGACGGGTTGTTTTTGCGTACAGTGATCTGTATTGCCTGCCAGAGGGGAGGAGTTTGAAAAGTTTGTGTCCGGGGTGTGAGGAGTCTGCAGTGATACTACCTGCCCGTTTCCTGACCCGGGACTGGTATAAGTCCTGGATGGGGGGCAGGTTGACACCAATGATTTTTTCTGCAGTCCTTGGGCCTTCTTTCTGATTGTGTCTATGTGGGAGGTCTCTCTTCAGGTCTCGAGAGATTGTGGATCCAAGGAGATATCAACAATAAACATTGAGCTGAGCTGAAAGCTGCAGCTCCTCCGGCAATAATCTCTGCGAAACTTTCTGCTTCAATGAGAACCGGTGAAAAAAGTTTGGCAGAGGACAGTCCGATGCTTAGTAATTCTTCTCTGGTATATATGACCAGAGAAGAGGCGCAGAAAACTATTAAATTAAACAAAAACACGACAAGTAGTAGAGAGCGCAGTACCGTGGCCACCATCCGCGGCGCCATCTTGGCACATATATATATTGTTGCTATTATATTGACCAAAGAGACATTGAGATGATGCTCCTAAGTTGTATGAGAAACTTTTTACATTGCTCATATTTTCCCACGTCTAATCACATGTCAGTTTCAGTTTGAGGAGCTTATGAGGTTTTCTTGATTAGACCTACAACCACAGAGGAGGTCAAATGAACCTTCCTTTGACACCTTGTAGGCCCCAGCTTTGTTAAACTTTTTTTTCTCAGTCGAACACGAAACTTAAACTTCCTTAAAAGATGTCGGAGGGGGTGTTACTTTCTGGGTGTATATTGACAGTGAGGTGTGAAGGTTGTGACTATTTCTGAAGTCACCCGTAACATCTGTGTGCTGGCTGCACTTGTTTCAAATCCATTTAAGTGACCGTGGGAAGTATTCTGTGAGCATGTCAGCAATATAAGAAGGAGCTAGGCAGTCAAGGGCTTTTAGAAAAATTAAAAGTATTTTAAAATCAAATCATAGTTTAACAGGGAGCCAATGGAGTGTGTTTAAAACAGGAATGACGCGTTCATACATTTTGGTTTTATTTTTAAATTCTGGCTACATCTATTCTGAATGAGCTGGAGTTTAACATGTTCTTATTCGAACCAACAAAAAGTGCATTAAAATAATCCAGATTAATAGAAATAAGCATTAACTAGCTTTTCAGAATCTTACTGTGACAGAAAGCATCTAACTTATGATATATTTCGGAAATGGTAAAAGGCTGACTTGGGCATATTAGCGATATGTTTCTGAAAATTGGGATCATTGTCCAGTATAGGTTTTTTACATGCAGGGGTGATAATAAAGGGAGAAGCTGGTGTCTCAGAGCCTTGTGACCCAATAATAGAGTTTCTGTTTTGTCAATTAGCTGTAGAAAGTTGTAGGTAGTTTGTGGAAACAGATATGTATACCTTAAATCATCCACCTAGGAGTGATTGGAAATGGTGTGTTGCTGAATAATGGACCCCAGTTGGAGAATATACAGATTAAACAGCAGTGGACCAATAATTGAGCCATGTGGAACTCCATATGGACCGCCCACTTTATTTGAGTTTAAGTTATCTATGAAAACAAAGAAAGATTGACCAGTGAGATAGGAAGAAATCTTTGAAGAACTGTGCTCATGAGGCCTGAACAGTGCTCAAGACAGTGAAAAATAATTTGTTGGTCAACTGTATCAAAGGCTGCTCTAACGTCTAGAAGCACCAGAATTGAAACTTCATGGTTATCTGAGCTAATTCTGAGACTGCTAACCGCTTTGACCAGGGCGGTCTCTGTACTGTGGTTTACTCAATAACCAGACTGGTTAACATCAAATGAACTGTTACCTTTATAATATTAATATAATTGTTGACATGCTTAAAGGAAGAATGTGCGACTTTTTGCTCCAGTAGATGTTGCCCTTGAGCACCAACACTAAACCAAAAGAAACTGCTGTTTGGTGACACCTTCCCTATTCTGAAACCTCTGCTCTCCTCCAGCGACACCCCTCTCCACTCCCCTTCGCACGAAGAAGTCATTGATTAGAACGCACCATAATTAAGCGCGCACGGCGGACAACATTGTCCTCTGTCGAGCTGCAATTGCCCGTGACCTGCATCGTTGTGTTAGCAGGCTAATGTTAGATCGCTTTGGTTAACACATAGCTTCATGTTGCATTTAAATTGACACAGAATGACCGTGATCTATAGACACTTACGTGACATCCAAATAAGCAGTGAGTAGGCTATGTTATTCTACGTTTCTTCAGTCCTTTATTAAAACAGCTTAGCACACGCCGACACAAACAAACACTTGAAGGAATCTTGGTGTTCATGTGTTACTTTTAATGACAGCTGTCCTTTTCTGTCGGAAAGGTATCCTTGAATGACTTCTTTCCCTGATTTCCGACTCTATCCACTATCCTATCTCTACAATAAAGGCACAAAAAGCCCCCCCCCAATTTTTTATTTTTTTTTTTTTTTTTTTTTTTACTTGACCTTCAAGGGGGGCAGGCCGCCCCCCTAATATAATGGTAGGGGAAACACTGAGGCATTCATAATATGAGTGAATTTTACGATTGAATTGAATATTGAATGAGTGAATTTGCGATTCAATGTTCAATATTGCGATAACCCTATGAAGTGTGACCAACAAAATCAAATCAAAGAGTTTCTAAAATGTAGTTTCCGTATATATGCTGTTCTCCTGTATGAAGTTTTTAGATTGCACTTGTGTGAGCAGAGTCACAAGCTTGCTGTAATTGTATTGAAAGGTTTACAGTGGAGTACATGCTGCCGTGTAAGCATCTGTGTTCCAAGACTTAATTGCAAGTGTGAGCTGTGGTTCATTTAGTTTGAAAGCTTTTGTTGCAGCGGAACCTCATTGATCTTAACATAAGGACGCTACAGCAGAGCCTCGGTGTAGTTTCTCGCTGAGAAGTGTGTGATATGATACTGTATAAATGTAATGTAATACACAGTATAGGCTGGTTGGGTGGTCTGTAATGTTGCTTTGACCGGCTTGGTCATCCATCACCTCCTGTATGTGTCTGTTCCCCCAGGCTGGGGTTGGGCGCGAAGGTATTTATAGTGGACCTAGATGCCCCAGTGTGTCTCTGGTATGTGTAGGCAGCAAGGCTGAGAGGCACCTGTGTGCATTCTTGTTGTTCTTCTGTTGCACCTGTGTGACTGTTTGTGTGTGTTTCTAGTCTTATTAATTCTGTGTGCCCGCTGAAGCGCACCAAATGAGCACAGATACCATACCTTCTGCTGTGTAACAGGAGCCTGGAGGGGAGTAAAGTATAAATGCATGTGAGCCCGATATGTCCTGATTTTTTTTCTTCCTTCTGGTTGGAGCAAAGAGAGGGATTCATCATCTCTGTGATGGTCCGTCAGCTCGTCTCCCTTTGAAAGACCATCTCTCCCGCTGAACATGAAAGCCACTTGATGTCGACGTCCATACAGGGAACCAAAAGCTTTTTCTTACAATGGAGATTGTTTTTACATGTTCACTTTTTGAATTATACATTCAGGAACTCCTTTTATTTCAGACTGATTATATACAAAATGGATTTGTCTAACAGCCGACATTTTGACTTACAAAAAAATCTGTTCTATCTTGCCTCTAGTACCTTGTTTTCTGTCTTTATCTTACCATCTAGTGTGCACATCGCATTTCTCTCCTCATATTTGGGAGACGAGCTGGGGCATGTAAGGAATTCATATCAGCCTGCATGCACCTTGAAACACATCAGATACAGAGGGGAGGAATTAAAGGAATGAGAGGTAGAGAGATGCAGAAAGGAGGTCAGGAAACACAGGTGAAGCACTAACTCACAGAATCTTGAAGGAGATATTCCTCCTGTTAGCTTCACTTTGGTGTCAGTCCATATCTCAGTAAATACCTCGACATTTATAAACCTCACAAAGATAAAGCCTGCTCTGTATACCAGCCTTTGAAAAAGGGGAGAGAAAAAAAAGCCAGGGGTGTGCTTGTCTCTCACACGCGACTTAACATCCCCCCCTGCAGGTTGTTAAAGGCTGTGTTTCCCTGATATGAGCCACCACCAGCTCGGCTAAATAAACAAGAGATGTTGAGTTGTCGACAGCATTGATTCACTCTGTGCAGTGGTCAGCACTGATAGGGGCTCAACGAGGCAGGATGTCCTGTCAGCTTGCTGCTGTTGACATGAAGGATTTTAATCTGACAAATCTCACGGAGTCCGTTAAGTTTTCTAGGATTCTTTCTATCAGTCATATTTACATTTTTAATGTTGGTTTTGACTGTGATTGGTTGTAATTTAACTGCTGATCCAACATTTGTTCTCCCCTTTGCTGTTTACATACTTCAAATGACTATTCAAATGGCTTCCTTCCCATCCCCTCTTTTTCCTGCATCCCCCTCCCTCCACGTCTTGTTTTCCTGTCTTCTTCAACCCTTCCTCGGCCACCCCAATCTTCTAAGTCCCTCTTTTTTTTTTATCTCTCTCTTCTCTCTATCTTTCCTTCTCTCTTTCCAGTAATGAGCCCCGTGCCGAGCCACATTTGTGTAATTAAAATGCACACCATTCATCTGGGAGGAAGGGAGTCTCCTTAATCTGCGTCAACCCACATTCTAGCCTCTGAGGATATGCCCCGCTGCTCGTGCGCATGCACACACACACACACACACACACACTTCCCTAGTTTGAGCCGCTATCTCTCTCTCGCCACTCCCACCGCCATTCCTCATTGTTTGAGCCCAGCTGTGCCCTGCTATGTCATATTTAGTGTTGTGGACATTAAATCTAACAGTGCTGGTGTATCGAGTGTTTCTTCTCTGTAAATAATAAGGGCAGACTGTGTTAGTCATGTGGATGTAGACATATTTAGATAGACAGGAGTGTATCTGTCACCCTGTCATAAATGCTGCACTTTTAAGGAAATCGGGTCTCTTCCGGTTTTACCTGGATTTATTCTCGGAACACATCAAAGAGTGGTTTTCAGGGAAGCCTCTTACCTGCATTTCCCAAAATATACTAAAGTATGCTCTGAAATAAAGTTATCTCCAAAGGGTTCTTTCCCCTCTGTGAAAGGGATAAGCAAGATTAAGGAGGCTTGTTTTGAAGATTCAGTTCCTCGTTTTACTGTAGTTCCATTTTTGGTCACTGGGGAACGTGTCTGTGCCGTGCACCCGAGTGTCACGGTATGTTCCCTTGGCAGAGGAGGGCTGACACACCTCTGTGTGTTTGTGCAGTTTGTGGATGGGCCAGAGCATGTCTAACACTCCATATTCAGGGAACAAAAGCAGCCATTAAGCTGCAAGTTTCTATATTTAATGTTGAGTCCGTATCGTCTAAGGGACTCTAATCAAGCCACTTTGTTGAAGATAAATGAGCTGTTGATCTTTTGATGTTAGACCTTTTAGACATTAAAGTTGATAGACAGATCTCACAAGAGCCGTTGCCTTACAGGGTATGTATTTCATATAGCCTGGAGGTTTGTGTTTTAGCGTAACTCTGTTTAGTAGCAGCAGATTCTTTATCAGCGGGGTTAAAGCCAGTGCAGCTCCAGAGCTAAGTTGATTAACATCTCTTGTGTAAACCATCTGGACTAACATCTGTTGACTGAGGTCTCCACCAGCTGCAGGAAAACTTTGTTCTGACCTCAGCAGTAGAAGTGTATTGAAGCCTTGCTATTTATTTATTTATGCAGTATTTCAGAGGAGTATCGGCTGATAAAATATTTGCTGATATTTCAATTATGTGGTGGCCTGTTTTCACTTTATCCTACAAAAATGGTTAGACTTGTCGAGGGTTCAATCCTCAGTCGAGCAACATGTCCGATGTGTCCTCGGGCAAGACACTTAACCCCGCATTGCTCCCGCTGCTTCTGTGGTGGTGTATGAATGGATTGGTGTTGTGCTTACTCTCTGATGTACGTCGCTTTGGATAAAAGTGAATTGTAACTTGTCTGAACTATCTTTTTTAGTACCTTAATGTGTGAACATGTTGTGTAGCTTTTACCTAAAAAACAAATACCACATCCCTGTTTTCTCTGATGTGATCAAAACACAGCTGCATCTTGGGAAATGTTTAAAAGAAGAAGTCTTGACCTCAGGGTTTAAAAGAGGTAAACCTCTAAAAAATAAGTTCCCAAACTCACAGACTTCCCCTTAAAGAGGACCAAAAGTGGAGCCTAGAGACTGTAGCTCTGAGTGCACCTGTCCGTGTGATGGTCTGAAACATCTGTGATGGTAGGTTTCATCATACACCATACTTGGTAGGAGCTTTGAAGACTGATAGCCTCTGTACTCCAACAGGTTTGTTTTATCTACAACCCAGCACAGAGCTGGCTGCAGTAGTGTAAACAGTGCGCTGTGCTGTATCCATAATGAAGCTTAGAGGAATGTGTTGGGCTTCTGAGTCCAGAACGGAGTCTCCGCTGTGAAACTCAGTCAACTGGCATGTCAGCTATGCTAATCTTGCTAATGTGAAGTTAGGCCAAGTGGGTCTGGTATTGATATTGCTCTGGTTCGGATGTGTCTCCTCTCAGTCTGGGAAACATGACAGTCCAAATATCTTCTGCACTGATGATACTATGGTATGCAGTACCAAGCATTCATTATCCCTTTAAGATGGACTAATGTAGGTTGTTTCCTGGTGAAATCTTTTGTTTATTGACCTGCAAAAGAGATTAAATCCTTACAGGGAAACAACTAACTAGCTTATTCTTACTGTACATCAATTTGTCGTTTTTTTCTCGTGATCAATATGTTTTTCGGTCAAAATAATGAAAATGGTTTTAAACATCAACCAGTGTTTCCAAAAGCCCAAGTAGACATCCTGAAATGTTTTGTTTGGTCCACAAAGCCAAGATATTTTTTACTACCAACAGCTGGAATCAGAGAATTCGTTCTTTTTTACCTTAGAAAAGGCTCTGTAAAGTTAATGTTTTACCTGACAACTAACCAATCAATCCAGTTATGGTTGAAGCTTGCAATCATAGTTGTATTGGCAGACAATAATGTTATAAAATATGATAAAAGTGAGTGTGAGTCATGAGAAACCAAAGCAGAGTGTGTGCCGACACTGTGAAGGAGGGGCTGATAGTACCTTCATATACCTTTGTGTTACCACTCCCTTCGTAGGGCATGCCTCTGTTGATAAGAGCTGTGCTTGCTCTCAACTTTCCTCATTTAACAACCATGTGTGCTCTTCAAAGCTGTGTCGTTATTTAGCTGGCCAAAGTTGGACAGCTCTGTCCTCAGAGACTGTTTTCAGCGCAGAGACTTTTGTGTAAGTAGTATCTCACACTTATGCTTTCAGGCAGCTACTGTAGGTTGGAGCTGGCATTAATTTTGACCTCTCATCTTCCACTCTGTCCTGACTCTCTCTCCTCTGCTTTCAATCGAATCCCCCTTCCCCTCCTCCTTCTCGTTGCTCTTCTCTCATGCTGATGGTAGAGTTAAGAAAGGCAGTTCCTGCCTGGTAGGCAATCTGTATGGGTTGCCCTCTTCCTCCTTAGCTTCCTCTTATTTCTCTGTATTATCTCCTCTCCACTTCCATCGGTCTAATGTCTTGCCTTCTTCTAAGGTATGTCCCATCTCTGTCTTACTATAGCTACGTTTTCTTGACCCATTACTTTGTGTTTTTGGTGGCATTTTAATGTGGTTGGTGTTGTAGTGTGTCAACAATATTAAAACGCTTCCAGTTGGTCGCTTCCATTTTCTGAAGGATCTGCTGCAATGAGGAACAAAAATGTAGCATTGAAGTTATTAACCTGTTTGTAAGGTTGGTTTCTTTGGATTTGTCTGGAAACTTACCGTTATTTTAACTTTGACATCTCTCTTGTCCTTAACAGCCTCAAGTATATACATTTAATAGAACATTTGCAATTATGTTGAAATGTTGTTCTTACGTTGGTTTACTTTTTTTTGCACGATATGGTGAGGTTTTTTTTTTTTTGTATGACGTGAGGTTCAGCAAGAGAAATGCAACACTGCTGTGGTGAGTGAGCGTGCTAAAATAAGCTCAAGTATTCAGTAATACAGTCTGAGCTCTTAGTTAAATCCCCTGTAATGTCTTGTGTCCTTCTACCTACTGGTTATGGCTGCTGAATTAGTAGTTGTTTTCTTCCTCTCAAAATACTTAATGACCCCTTCATGCAGGGATGTTAGCTGTCAGGTGGTAAATATAAACAGGTAGACCTGGTCACAGACTTGACAGTGACTCTTGGATTTAAGACATGTCAGGACTCCGGGCAGACGAGGGTCAATGAGTAACCAAAGGAGTGGCTGTGACAGCCTGCATGATTCAACTTTTACAACTCCGCCTCACCTGATGTCACTGCACATGGAGCTTTGATTGCCAAACAGGCTGATTTTATTTCATCTTGTGTTTATGGAACTTGAGTTGCTTGGCATTTGCAATGTTAATACTCAGAAAGTAAATTTGAATGTAATACGCAGTGGACCTGTATTATTTTAATATTACAATGTGATACATTTGCATTAGTACATTTTGATATGTTATGACTTTTAATTATGTATTAAGTGGATGATGTGCAATGTGTATAATATGAAGTATTTATTTAAATGTGTAACTCCGCTACTCTGTTTGCATATTAATGGTTTTTAATGTTTAATGTGTTTTTAATTTATTAGAACTAGCATCGAGTGTAAGACAAATTTCCTTAAGGAGAAGTACAAGTTTATCTTACAGCATATTGTATGGTATCCTATCTTATGGTATTTTCTTCCTATATTGATCAAATAACTTGATGGGATTGTCTGATTTATGCTAATTTGGGGAATTATAAACATTAAAAAACGATGGTACTTTAACCCTTTGGGCTAAATACTTGTTATCTAATATTGCTTTACTGTCCACATTGGCTTGATACAACAAAATACCTTAAACGATATAGCAAAATATTGAGTTCTTCCACCCAGCGCTATCTCTAAATATAATTAGCTTCAAACCTGTGATGAGAAAATTTATTTTTTCTATTTCTATAGATGCTTTGTTGGCGGACCTTGAGTCCACAACATCCCACATTTCCAAGCGCCCACTCTTCCTGTCTGACGACACCGCCTACTCCATCCCTGTTGGGGGTCAGATCCAGCAAGACATCTGCTCCCCACCCCAAGTCCCATCAACCTCTGAGCTAAACGGACTAGATGAAACAGAGGTAAAGAATGTCCATTCATGCTGTTGTGAATGATATAAAGAATTATTAAATCCCAAAGCCCAAAGTTAGTTGCTTTATTTGTGAAATGGCATCTAAAAAATGTAGTGACATACTTCCTCTCTTCAGTCCTTCAGCTCAGCTCAGAGAAGTCCCTGGTCTAGAGAAAGCAGCAGTCCAACCCAACCCACTGGTGAAGAGGACCACGTTTACAGGCAAGACTTTGGAACATTGTAGTTGGATCAAGAGTTTATAAAAAGTTTTACAATAACTTGCAACCCCTTAATGCACAGGAACTCTTAAGGAATTGACATTAGTTTACCTGTAACAATAGAAAAAACAACCACTTTATTGTTTCAACTATAGGAAACCATAACCTTAAGGAAGGACGCTTTAATCCCATCTAAATACTATCTGTCTCAGGATATAGCAGCATTTTTATCCATGTCCAGGTCTGTTGATGATGATTTTTTTTCTCTCTGCTCTGTTCAGCTTCCCTAATAAGCAGAAGAATAGTGACTCATCAGCTGTTGCCATGAACTCGTCCTTGGGGAGCAACCTGTCTGAGCTCGACCGCCTGCTGTTGGAGCTCAATGCTGTCCAGCAGAGCACCCCTGCCTTCCCCACAGAAGGTATACCAGGAGATTATTTTACAATCTAATATTTTTCTGCATGAACTCAGATATCACAGTCTATATTTGACATATCTGTTTCTTTGACACCTGGCTCTATTTTCGGTGTTTACAATTATTAAAACTATTCACTATGGATATGACGGGAAATTAATTGTGTAATTATTTTCTTTAATAGAAGAAACAGCACCACCACTGCCTGCATGCAGCATCATCCACCATATCCAGGAGAATGGAATCTCTAATGCTGGCAAAGTGGCTCCACCTGTGTTACTGAAGCCTAAACGTGGTGTAGCAGCTCGAGGAATAGAGGATGTACGACCGAGTGTAGAGAGTCTTCTAGATGAGCTGGAAAGTTCTGTTCCCTCACCTGTGTAAGTGACAAATTGGAGAAAAATGAATTGCAAGTGAGTTTTATTAAGTGTGGATGTCCATAAATGATGTCCTTTTTGTCTGAAGTCCCACACCATTGGTTGTGTCAGACGAACAAACAGATGGACAAGAGGAAACACCTTCACAACAGCAAGCCAGGATGTCTGCCTCCTCTGCCACACGAGAGCTGGACGAGCTAATGGCCTCCCTGTCTGACTTTAAGGTCCAAAGCAATGTGAGTAGTTTTCACAAGTGGGTAGATTTCTTTTCATTTTCACACCTAATGGAATAGGGCTCTGTTTTGGAAACTGTTTTGTTACAAAAAATGAATAAAATAGGACTAATTCTATTCACTGACTTTTCCTTGTTTTAGCTTTTGTGATGTTTAAAGGTTCTATATGTAACTTATCGCCCATTAATAAGTGAACGGTTAACTGATGTGAAAAAGTAGATGTTCACTGTCTATCTGTGTTGCCTGTATAAAAAGTTTCCACGGATCGTATTTTCCGCGAAAGCTCCAGGAAGTGACATTTTATGCGTGTTCTCAACGTCCTCCTCACTCCGCTCCGCTTACAGAGATCAACAGTATAAACTCATCACACACTCCTGCTCTCAGCCTGTGGAGACTGTCGTTTGTAGGATGGAGAATGAATCTAATATGGAATCTGTTAGTACAAATAAACGACCGGCCTCTAGCACAACATAGACTCCTTCACAGACTTTCACATGTGTATGACCACTTACCTCCTCTGTAAACATTATGAGGGTAAATATCCAGTGTTTCACGGCCGATGATTTTGTAGAGACCTTGTAGAAATGGGTTCAATATATCAAATTGGTAGCTATTCCCTGCGTGGGCTAATACACATGAAACTTTGTGTCGTTTTTTTGTTGTATTTTAGAAAAGAGAATAATTTGAGTAAACTCGACCCATTCTGTACTTTCTCTTTGAGACAACTTTCTTTTCATTCTTTTCATTCTCAATGTGTTTTTCCTGCTGTCTTTCTCTTTTCTTTTCCCCTGTGTGTCCTGTCTTTAAACATTGCAACCGTTACCTCTATCCACCTGATTTAGTCTGGTTCTCAGTTGTCAGTGAATCAAGAACCAGTTGGAGACCCTTCTTGTCTTTCTGGTTCACCAGTTGTCCCAGCAGTAACCACCCCATCTATATATCCTAACATTGATTTAGTTGATACTCCTCTGCCTTTAAGTTACGATACTCCCTCCTCTACCCCTCTTCCTCTGGAGCTGCATATAGATGAGGATGGTTGTTCTGCCCCCATGTCCTCAGCTGGGTCCGCTGTAGTAATGTCATCATCCAAGAGCCTTCAGTACTCCCAGATTCAACAGATAGACGATAGTGTCAGTGTAACTTCTAAGATCTCTACAGTGGAGACCATTAGTATCTCTGGTACCAGAAAGCCTCTTAGTCCATCTGAAGTTTCTGATGGTAAATTCTCAAGTCCACCTGGAAAGAGCTTAAGTCCAGTTAATGTTGGAAAGCGTTCCAGTCCGGTAACCACCACCCAGTGCTCCAGTCCATCAGTTGTTTCAAACAGCCCTAGTCCTGTTACTGTGTCATCAAAACCCAGTCCCATTCTTAGAGCCAAAAGTCCTAGCCCCCCTGATCTGAAATGCCCCAAGAGTCCAAGCCCAGTCCCTAAAAGCTATAGTCCAATCCGTATCAGTAATAGTCCAGAATCACCCACTAAGACCAGTCCAGTCACAGTTCCAAGGCTATCAAGTCCAGTTCCACAAAGTGCAAGTCCTGTGACAGTCCCTATTATCTCTAGTCCTGTAACCATCCCAAAGAGTACTAGTCCTGAAACAGTTCCCAAGAGTGCTAGTCCCGTGTCAATTCCAAGACTTTCAAGTCCAGTTCCAAAGACTGCAAGTAATTTACCCAAAACGTCTAGTCCTGAAACATTGTCAAAGAGCACATGCCCAGTAATTCTCCCAAGGCTTTCGAGTCCAGTACCAGTCATAAATACTGAAACCGCAGCTCCTAAGAGTCCTGCGTCAGTCATCAGAAACAATTATACTGTACCATCTACAAGCAGTCCCAGTGCTTCGTCAGTTGCTGTTCCTTCAAGAAGCCTCTGTCCCCCTCTAACAGAAAAGCAAGGGGGTGAAATAATGGATTTAACTTGGCCATGCCGGGAGCCTTTATTGGACGATACTTTAGACAAACTTTTAGCCTCTGACTCTACCCAACTGAGTGACAACCAGCCATCTGCCAATGTTATGCCTGGAGTTGAAGACAGATCCTGGGAGGAAGAAGACGGAATTTACCCTGAACTCAGCCGAGAGGGAACTCTGACACCCATGACTGAGTCCAGCTGGATAGATGAGTGTTTGACCCCCTCCTCCTGCCCCGGGACACCAGATGCAACGCTGGACCTGCCCATGCAGCAGCTCTCTGCTGTTGAGCGACTATCTGCTTCTGGCCAAGTAGGACACATCAACTTGACTCTCCCAAAATAAGCTGCTGGCATACAGCTAAAGAGGCTTTATTACCCCATGGGGTCTGTCTATTATTTGGCCATGTGGCCTAAGACATTAATTATCTCTGACAATAAGGGCAGAACCGCTCGGTCAGATTTTTCTGGCAGTGTGGCTCTAGTTGCCTTAATAAGCTTGTTTTGGGAGAGCAGCTCCTAATTCAAGGAGCTGTGAAATCCTACAAAAACACTGTGTGTTGAGAGAATTTCCTCCATCTTTGTGGTGTGATGCATGTGGTGTCATTGCATAGCAATTCCAAAATGCCTTGAGGGAGAAAATCTCCCTGTTGAGACTATTTGTGGCTGATGTTGTAAGCTTTGCTGAAAGGATGTTTTTGCACGCCCCTACTTGCTTCAGTAGACATCACTGTGTTAGTCACAGGGATTGGCCTGTAATGTTGATGCAACCCCAGGATGATGCAAAAAATGTGTTTTTAACCACTGATGGTGTCATTTACGTAGCGTAATCGGCATATGTTGTTTAAAGAACCAACATGAACTTTGCTTCTAAGTTGTTGGCCCTGCTTCGCACTTGCAGACTTCCAGTATATTCAAGAAGTTATGAGAGGCCTGTGTTGGTTTGACTTCACTGTCCGGCATGCCGTGTCAGATTTTCCTGCATAGTTTTGAGTAGAAGTAGAGAATGAATTTAGATGCAGAGGACGGTTGTGCTCAGCTTTTGTGGGCAAGTTTGATTGTGTAGACAAGTGCCTGAAAAACCTCTGGAGCATGGTGACAAAATAGTTTTCTTGAGCCAGTGCTTGAGTGGATTTCCAACCTGAATGAGACACTCTTCGCCTGGCTTGCGTGTGTTTGCAACTCAACGTGGACTTTCTGGGCAATTACACATGCTTATGCACTATGTACTCTCCAGCTCAAGTCGGTTATCCGCCGCACCAAAGAGACCTCCAATGTGCATCCAATGTACAAGGACGGAATGTTGCGACGTAAAATGGGACCGGTCATTGTGAATAAGAGCAACTCTCAAGACAGACTTATTGAGGAGTTGCAGGGTAAGCTGGGAATTGGGCGAGTAGAGCGCATGCGTAAGCAGCACTCAGATGATTGGCTGACAGAGGGAGTCATCGTAATGTCCAACCCACTGCGAACACGGGAAGAAGGGGCCAAGCCTGCTGTGGATAAGGTAGAGGCACAAAGCAGGATTTGCTGTTTAGATATCCCTGGACAACATTAGACTAAGAGTTGGAAATGAAATGTTCCCCGGATGGCTGAGCTAAGGCTTAAACATGAAATAGATGAATTGGTGAATATTTGGTAGAAGAGACAATTTATTGGTCTTTTGCAGTTTGTTGAGCCAATCTTTTCTGTTGAATCATTTCCTCTTCTCCATTCTGGCACCTGTTTCTCCCTGTTATCTGTTTGCTCTTATGTCTCTGCTGTTTCCCTTTTCCTTCCTTCCCTCAGAAAATCATCATCCCTCCAGAATCACCTGTCCCACAGAGAAAAGTTCTCCCCCCTCCGCAATCTCCTCCACCACCCAAAAAGCCACCCCCAGTCAAGCAGACTCCTCCACCACTACCTCCCCCCCCTCCAACCCCTCCCCCTCCTCGAGAACCAACCCCTCCTCCCCCCAAGGAGCCTACTCCTCCCCCCAGGGAGCCCACACCTCCCCCTGTCCAGCCTTCTCCATCGCCTAGCCCCCCTCCCAAGCCCGTCACTCCTCCTCCACCCCCCAAGGTCTATGTATCAGTGGGTTGTCAGACTGAGTACGACCCCATCTTTCCACCGATGCAGGCACGGATCGCCTCTCTGCATATCTCTATTTGTCTCACCTCACACTCTCTCTATTGTCTATCAACCACAATCATTTTTGCTTTTGGCTGCCTTATTTGAGAATTTTACTCATTCAGCAGTTGCACCCTAACCATGAAAATACTCTGTTTTCCCCTCATGGTAGATGGTACCAGTTAGCTTCTTTAAAGCTTTGTTCGAAATCCAGTCAGTTCAGGTTGTGAGTGATGCTGACGTCCAAGCTAGAAAGAATGAGACCCTTTTCTAATTCTGACTTCTGACGGCGCCAGTGGCTGTGTGTTCAGTGCCCAGTAAGAGTTTAAGAGCTTAAAGGAAGAAGAGTGTAACCCCCATCTTCCAGTTACACTAACTTTCCTGCCATGAGCAGGAATGGTATGCTCACAGTGCAACTGAAACCTAATCTTCCACATGACAGCACAGTTACCAGCATAGTTATAACATCTCCTACAGGACTTCCGTCATCTGGTCCCACTGGGTTACATACCAGAATGTTGAGATTGAATGTCAAATAACATCCCGTCAATCAGAATCATAGAGTCTTTATTAAAGTAGGTTTGGTAAAGAGCAAGAGGTTATTTATTAATATGCTAGTTAAAGTATAATTTGCACCTACTGTAGGTCATGGCCAGTGGCTGTTTTTATTTGTGTGTTGTGAGGGTGAGTGAATACATGTAGCAGAGATGCTATTTTCTCTCTCACAGGAATGTAAGAGTCATGAAGCTCCAATAACCACACCATCTGAGAAGGGTCTGCGCTTGCTTACATTTCAGGAGCCAGAGACATTCACACACACAATATTGATATTCAAAAAGTTATCATGAAAGTTTCCAGATATAGGTTAGAGTTGATAGAACACATTTTGTGTATATAAATGGCTTATATAGATATATATTTTTTTATATTTGGACAAGACATTTTTTTTTTTTTAGCTCTCAGCAGTTCAGGCAACTTTACAAATGTTGTATTTCAAATGTATGTAATACAACAATACGTTTAGTACTACCGAGGCTCTTAGCTGACATACAACCACAGATCTGTTTACTATTTGTTTTTGTTTTTTCATAATAACAAACAGAAATAGGCTTAACTTACCTCTTTAGTGTGGACATGTCGCGGTCTGGCCTATCACAGTGTGCAGCATATTGTTTTGTATTGTTTTCTAGATTGCAGAAAATGAGCACGTTATTGTGAGAAAACCAGCGTTGTAATTCTTAGTTAATGAGATAAATAAAATCAGATCTCGAGAAAATAACAAGAACTTACTCGTTATCACGGGAAAATGGAGTACATAAGATGTATGGATGTAGTAGATGTCCACTAAGGGCTTCCGTAAAATAAAAAAAACTACAATCCAAATGAAAAGAACATTTTCAAACCACATGAACATTGATGTATTTAAGAGGGACATGGTATATGAGAGAAATATAGACAATGATACAAAACCCCCACTTCTGATTTAGAACCTCTGACTCCATGCTCTGAACTTATCTGAAGTGTTAACCACAGTGGTATTTATCAAAAGGTCTTTCTGTTCGCCCTTCATACAACTTATTTGTCAACTTTGGTCTCCCATTTCCGTCAGATCCAGTCACAAGGAAAGACTTCTCCCACGGGCCCCCCCAAACCTGCCAACAAGCTGGACAACATGCTGGGAAGCCTGCAGTCCGATCTCAACCGACTCGGAGTCCAGACGGTGGCTAAAGGTGTCTGTGGAGCCTGCAAGAAACCCATTGTTGGACAGGTGATGATAACAAAATAACACTGAATCATAAACATTTCAGTACTAAAACAACATACATTTTTTGGTGCAGATGCTGAAATAAAAACTGAATGTGGGGGGGGGGGGCGGGGGGGCTGTGGCTCACTGGTAGAGTCAGTCCTCTCAACTGGAACGTTCAGGGTTCGATCCCTCAAGGTTCGATCCTTCAGGGCTTGACACTGCAGTAAATGGAAAATAGACTTAAGCTTGTTTAGCGCTGTTCTACTCTACTGCTCAAAGTGCTTTTACACCGCAGGTCAAACCTACACATTCACACACTGATAGCAGAGGCTGATATTTAAAGTGACCATCAGAAGTAACTAATCCCATTCGTACATATACACAGAGGAAGCAGCGGGAGCAACTTGGGGTTAAGTGTCTTGCCCAAGGACACATTAGACATATAGCTGCAAGTGAAACATAATACCAAAAATGGCTTAAAAAATATCATCATAGATAAGCTTAGGGGGCGGCAGTAGCTCAGTCTGTAGGGACTTGAACCGGAGGGTCGCCGGCTCAAGTCCCGGTGCGGACCAAATATTGAAGTTGGTCTGGTAGCTGGAGAGGTGCCAGATCACCTCCTGAGCACTGCCGAGGTGCCCTTGAGCAAGGCACCAAACTCCCTCCCCACCATCAGCTCAGGAGCGCCCGCTGTGGGCAGCTCCTTCACTCTGACATCTCTCCATTAGTGCATGTCAAGAGGATCCTGTTTCTGCATGTGTGTGTTGCATGACTTACAGAGTGTAAAAACAGAAATTTCCCCTTGCGGGATCAATCTTAATCTTAATCATCATAGCTCTTTTGTTGAGATACATTTTTGTTGGGATTAAGAATCAACTGCACAAGTTGTATCCCAAGTTGGAGGGGTTGTGCAGTGTTGGCTCATGTTCCTCATATCTCAGGCTTTGTTGATGCTTAAGGCCCAAGCCAGTCAATAATTCAGCTTTTATTAATTGGCACGCAGTAAGTGGAGAAACTGAAAACAATTTAATTCTGTGTTTTATTACATTTACAATAATTCTGATACCTCTGTGAACTGGCACAAACACAATTTTATCTGTGTTTTTTCTAGCATACAGTTATGAAACCTGCATCTGCTGCTGTTGGCAATGCCTCTTCTTCTTCTTCTGCCATGCAGAACTGCAGGGATTTCCACTGCTCAGCCTGGTCTTAGCCCTCAGAACCTCATTTTTATTTAACGCACTGTGTCTCCCTGCACCAGGTGGTGACAGCCATGGGCAGAACATGGCACCCTGAGCACTTTGTGTGCACCCACTGCCAGGAGGAGATTGGATCCAGAAACTTCTTTGAGCGTGAGGGGCAGCCTTACTGTGAGAAAGATTACCACAGCCTGTTCTCGCCGAGATGCCACTACTGCAACGGACCCATACTGGATGTAAGTAATAGACACACACACGCACGCACACACACACACACACACACACACACACACACACACGCACAATGGGTGGATGATGATATTTATTTATTCATAACTTAATGGATTAAGTCCTTACTGGAAAAATCACTACATGTCGGATATAGCTTTATTTCTCAAGCAGACATTGGTGGTTGATCAGACCAAGGCGTGCACACACACACACACACACACACACTTGTCCTAGAGGCAGTAGAAGTGAAGCTACTTCCAGTTGCATTGTGCATGCAGATTGCCAGATGTCACACTCACTGCATGCCTCTCTCCTCTCTCACTTGTCAGCACTTATCCGCACAGCGACACACTCCCATCGGGGATTTTCAGTTGTTGGTATTAACACAAACACACTGACACACACTCTGCCAGAGGTACTGGAAGGGAAGTGAACAGTGGACATTAATCTCGGGGAAAGCCAACATGAGTCACTGTCAAGGTTTCCTAAATCCCTTCTTCTGTCTCCCTTATTATCTGTTTATCCATTTGTATTAACCATTTTTAAAATTCATGTAGTATTTTATTTAGGCTCATTTTCTTGCAGCTTTTTTTTTTACACTTATGTTCGAGATGTTTTTTTCTGTTAGGATGATGAATGTCAAGATAGCCTCCCCTGATTTAACCTCTCTCTCTTTCAACACTGCACACCCTGGTGGTAACATTAAGTATCACTTGTCTTTTTATGATGATGTCAATTTGCAGTGAAGAAAATCTTGCCCTGCTGCTGAAATGTACGAGTATAAGATGTTTAAATGTTTGTGTTAAATAGACTGTAAGTGTGCTTGTCACTGAAGCTGTATAGAAATGATATCATGCTTGGAAAACATGAGGTAACAGTCATGAGATCGCAGCACCTCCCAGTCTGCCTCTGTGGACTTTGGTGCCCTCTCCTGGCCTCTGACTTTCTGAAGTGTGAGCTTCTCCTGCTATGTCTCTTAAACACGTTTATGATGCTTAGAACAACATGGGCAGCCACCATTTCTCTGACTGTGTGTCACACCTATCAGCAGAAATGTCATAACTGTTCATTGAATTGGATTGATTAATATTTACTAGGTACATATTTGGAATATGGAATTTTGCATAGTTTCACTACAAAACATGAAATGTGTGTTCTGCACAGAGTTTATAGCTATAGCTGATATCCAACTTTTGTCCCTAGTTGGACCTTTGGGTAAGCGGTGCATAAAGAAATACAACATTCAATAACATAAACCACAACATAACAGTTGATAGAATTTTGTATTAAGTTCATAAACCTGTTATTGTGGTTTTCCTTTGCTTTACAGAAAGTAGTGACTGCTTTGGACAAGACTTGGCATCCGGAGCATTTCTTCTGCGCCCAGTGTGGAGCCTTCTTTGGACCAGAAGGTAATTAATGCTCCTTTCTTAATAACACAGTACTTGACCTGTGTAGAAGAAAAACATTTCACTTTGTGTCATTGCTGCCCTCTAGGTTTCCATGAGAAGGATGGAAAGGCATTCTGCAGGAAAGACTACTTTGACATGTTTGCCCCTAAATGTGGCGGCTGTGTCCGTGCTATCCTGGAGAACTACATCTCTGCTCTGAACTCACTCTGGCACCCAGAATGCTTCGTCTGCAGGGTGACTTATTTGACATATCTGTAACCAATCTCTCTGTCAACTTGCTGTCATCAATTCTAACTTCATATCTTCTTTTTTTTTCCTAGGAGTGCTTCACGCCGTTCATAAATGGCAGCTTCTTCGACCACGAGGGACAGCCATACTGCGAGGCTCACTACCACGAGCGGCGTGGCTCACTGTGCTCCGGCTGCCAGAAGCCAATCACCGGCCGCTGCATCACGGCCATGGGCAAGAAGTTCCACCCGGAGCACTTTGTGTGTGCTTTCTGCCTCAAGCAGCTCAACAAAGGCACCTTCAAGGAGCAGAACGACAAGCCGTACTGCCAGGGCTGCTTTGTTAAACTCTTCAGCTAGGCCATGTGTGTATCAATGTGTGTGCACAAGTCTACACGTTTATTGACATGACTGAGTGCATGTGTGGGTGTGTGTCACATGTCTAGCATGTTTGAGTGGGTGAAGTGATTACAGAGTCTGAGGGTGTGGATTATATCATAAAGGGGATAAATGTTGTTTCTGACTTTTCACCCCATCTGTCCGACCTCTCAGGCTCGGCATTTCACACTTTTGCTAAAGACATTTTTAACAGAGCCCAAAGAGATTTTTATTTCAACTTTTATTCCTCTGTGCAACAAAGAAAATAAGTCCATTTGTCCTTGTATGTGTGTACATTCACTAGCATACACAGGCCAAAGTAAGACCTTATTTGTAAATGATTTTATTCCCCCCTCACAGGGCCAGACCCTGCACCATGTGGAGGTTTTATGCATGGACCAGGGGGTCAACGTTGGCAGTTTCAAAATCCTTTGAGTGTTTAATATCTACTTCTTGGCCACTGAGTGTTGGAATAATCTGTGTAAAAGATGTATTTTTCTAGCTTTGGAAATGATTGAGGTGCCATTGAAATACTCCATATCTACATGCACACACACATACACTGAACTCTTTCATTTCTCTAAAGCTGCGGTTCAAACTCTTTGCACACTCCAACCACAGATCTCTTGATGAGACCGTCTTAAGGTGCATTTTGCAGGTGTCAACAAGATTATTATTTTTCTACTATTTTACAATGAAAAAGATCAGCCTATATGACATTCACATTTGTGCTCTTGTAAATTCATCATATAACACTGAAAGTGAAATCGAACATCAGTAACATCCTTGTAACAAGACCTTTTTGTTTTTGCACCCATTTATCTGAATAGGTGCAATTCATGATGACAAAAAGTGGCTCTATGATAATGAGGAGGCAGAATGGTTATTAATATATGAATTATAGTGCAATCAAATCTGCCAAATCATAGTTGGATTTCTTTAAAGTTAAGAAAATCATGTCAGAATAATGTTTGAATGTTTCAGTCCAATCATTTTCCCTTCTTTTATTATTGCTACTATTGTGAATTGATCACTGTATGAAATCTATCAATATGGCTGGTTCAGGGTTTAATTTGTTGTGCATTTGGATTTCAAGCATGCTTTCTTTTATGTGGAGTTTTATCAGCACTCGCTGCCGGCCGCTGTTACAATCAGACTCTAGCATTTCTACAGCTGCAGTGTGCTCGACTTTGTGACAGAACTGTGTTTTGTCGCTGTTTTTATGAAAATAAATATATATTTTTGAGCTGTTTGGGCTCACACTGATATGCAGAGAGCTGGCTCTATTGGCATTTAGGCCAACATTAGTTGACCGTGTTGTTAAACAAAAACCAGCTTTGATTCCAGTGTCAGACTTTTAAAAGAAAGCCCATCTTATTGACAGCTGGTCAGGAATCCGAATGAGACAATGAGCCAGGGCCAGGTTTTTAAAATCTATGTAAACAGTCTTTTCAACTTGATTTTACTTGCAGCCTTATTTCAACATGAGATCATGTGCTTATTCTGACAATGTGTTTGTCTTTCATTTGGATCACTAAGTGTGCAACGAGTGAATACACATCCAGATTGTTTTACTTTGAGAAGATGTTTGCTTTTGTGCCAAATGTGTCAATGCAATAAGGTCTTATACACTGTGGAGTTGTAAATCTTTCCTGTGATTTGACTCTTTCTGTGCTGAGGCTGGGGGAGGCTTTGTCTGCTGTGGTTTCACCCAAAGGTTTACACTGTAATAAGAGCAAAGATTAAAAAAAAAATCATCTATACAGAGTCATTCAGCAGACAGTATAGTGTTCACTTGTAGCTGATTCAGATTTACAGGAAGTAGCAGTGGGAAATTAACAAACGTTCTGGGTTAATTTGCCATATATATATTTATCCACTTGCATAATATCGCCTTATAAATGTCACTTTTGTCAGAGAAATCGTGAAAATAAATAAACGTCTTTTCTGTTCATGACATTAGAACTGTGAACTTTGCTCTGCACATGGAGATCTTTTACCATCTGAATTTTCACCGGGCTCCCTGTGTGGTTGGGGTGTAAGACTGTGTCTGTCCTGATTTCTGACTGATATCTGCAGCAAATAAACGAGAACTTTAATTCTGGCATTGTTTGGTCCAAAAAGTGATTTTGTTTCTCTTTTCTCCAGTACCTTTACTTTACTTTTTTTTTTTTTTTGCCATTTAGTTAGATATTTGGCACTCAAATGTTTCACAATACTGGGTGGGAGGAATCAGCGACTTATTATTCATAGAATTATAGAAAATGGTTAGGGTATTAGAAAGTCCATGTTTTTAAAAGTAAAAAAGTAGCTATTAAGTTGCACCACTGTGTGAAACAAATGTTGACATTTTTACAACAAAGACAAGTAGAGAAAAACCAGATTAAAGACAAACCTGGTACAAATGTTTACATGTGTTAATCAGAAGAATGCTCTATCATTTTCTATCCCTTTCATTATCTTGGGGCCTTTTATATTTATTTCTCAGCTATTTCACATTCATTTCTCTGGGCTGAACTTCATGTATGGCAAGGCCCAAATCAAAATCAGAATAAAACAGACTAAGATTTAGCTTGGTGTGCACTGCTAGGTCATACATTTGATAATTTACAATTTGTGTGTATTTAAAGACACACACACACATACATATACAGTGGGTACGGAAAGTATTCAGACCCCTTTACATTTTTCACTCTTTGTTTCATTGCAGCCATTTGCTAAAATCAAAAAAGTTCATTTTATTTCTCATTAATGTACACTCAGCACTCCATCTTGACAGAAAAAAAACAGAAATGTAGACATTTTTGCAAATTTATTAAAAAAGAAAAACTGAAATATCACATGGTCATAAGTATTCAGACCCTTTGCTGTGACACTCATATTTAACTCACATGCTGTCCATTTCTTCTGATCCTCCTTGAGATGGTTCTGCTCCTTCATTGGAGTCCAGCTGTGTTTAATTAAACTGATTGGACTTGATTAGGAAAGGCACACACCTGTCTATATAAGACCTTACAGCTCACAGTGCATGTCAGAGCGAATGAGAATCATGAGGTCGAAGGAACTGCCCAAGGAGCTCAGAGACAGAATTGTGGCAAGGCACAGATCTGGCCAAGGTTACAAAATAATTTCTGCAGCACTCAAGGTTCCTAAGAGCACAGTGGCCTCCATAATCCTTAAATGGAAGAAGTTTGGGACAACCAGAACTCTTCCTAGACCTGGCCGTCCAGCCAAACTGAGCAATCGTGGGAGAAGAGCCTTGGTGAGAGAGGTAAAGAAGAACCCAAAGATCACTGTGGCTGAGCTCCATAGATGCAGTAGGGAGATGGGAGAAAGTTCCACAAAGTCAACTATCACTGCAGCCCTCCACCAGTCGGGGCTTTATGGCAGAGTGGCCCGACGGAAGCCTCTCCTCAGTGCAAGACATATGAAAGCCCGCATAGAGTTTGCCAAAAAACACATGAAGGACTCCCAGACTATGAGAGAGAAGATTCTGTGGTCTGATGAGACCAAGATTGAACTTTTTGGCTTTAATTCTAAGTGGTATGTGTGGAGAAAACCAGGCACTGCTCATCACCTGCCCAATACAATCCCAACAGTGAAACATGGTGGTGGCAGCATCATGCTATGGGGGTGTTTTTCAGCTGCAGGGACAGGACGACTGGTTGCAATTGAAGGAAAGATGAATGCGATATCCTGGAAGAAAACCTCTTCCAGAGTGCTCAGGACCTCAGACTGGGCCGAAGATTCACCTTCCAACAAGACAATGACCCTAAGCACACAGCTAAAATAACAAAGGAGTGGCTTCGGAACAACTCTGTGACCATTCTTGACTGGCCCAGCCAGAGCCCTGACCTAAACCCAATTGAGCATCTCTGGAGAGACCTGAAAATGGCTGTCCACCAACGTTCATCATCCAACCTGACAGAACTGGAGAGGATCTGCAGGGAAGAATGGCAGAGGATCCCCAAATCCAGGTGTGAAAAACTTGTTGCATCATTCCCAAGAAGACTCATGGCTGTACTAGCTCAAAAGGGTGCTTCTACTCAATACTGAGCAAAGGGTCTGAATACTTATGACCATGTGATATTTCAGTTTTTCTTTTTTAATAAATTTGCAAAAATTTCTACATTTCTGTTTTTTTTCTGTGAAGATGTTGTGCTGAGTGTACATTAATGAGAAATAAAATGAACTTTTTTTATTTTTAGCAAATGGCTGCAATGAAACAGAGTGAAAAATGTAAAGGGGTCTGAATACTTTCCGTACCCACTGTGTATGTATATATATATATATAGATGGGGGGAGAGAGAACTGTGTGTCTGCTAAGAGAAAGCAATCTGAATACAAGGCACAAAGACAGTTACAAGAAATCATCTTTCTGGTGGGGAGAGGTTATGACCTGAAGCCTGTGGTCTTGAGAGTGCTCGCAGTCTGTCACAGAGTTCAGAGGGATTATGGGGTATCAACTGCACTTTGCAGAATTTCCAAGTATTCCAGGTCCTGCAGCAAGTGAAGGCTTAAAAAACTCTTGTTCATGGAGGTCAAGGTAAAGTTTAAGACTTCTGAGCTTTGGAGAAAGATTGTGTGAACTGTGCAATGCAAGTGAGATTCTATGTGAAGGTGGAGGAGATTTGCATTTTTACAGCTGCCAGGTCTTCTGATGAGAATCCCACTATATTCAGTGTGAGACGAAGAAGCTGGAATGGAGGAGACAAACTCCTCAACAGGAGGGCCTTCGACGACAACAACGGTTGCCAGCTTGTCAAGGTTGCCCAGCCATTCCTTTTAATTACCCTCTTTTAGCATAGGATACACTGGACCATCCTTTACCAAAGGAGATGAGATATGACGCCCCACAATTCCTTTTGGCTGCAACATTTAAAGCGAGTCGCGCATCCGACCGTTCACGAACATTAACGATGATCGTAAAGTGACAGATCAAGGGATAAAAGATAAGAGACATTTTTATCCAGATGATGTTTTATCCAACATATTTCATTCACTTAAATAAGATAAGATATACTTTATTCATCCCAGCAGGGAAATGTATGTGTTCCAGCAGCCAGCATACATACAAACACACAACACAACACATATATACAAACATATCCCACCCATACACAAAACATGAGCCCACAATACAGTTTGATATATGATATATGATATATGCAACTCAGGCTAAAGTTTAAAAGTTTAAATGTCTTCTGTCCTTACTTAAAGGGGAGTCGTTATAAAGTGCAATAGCAGTAGGTAAAAAAGTATTTTTTAAATCTGTCCTTTTTGCAGCTTAGCTGCCGTAGCCTCCCACTAAAAACACTCTTTTGTTTACACACAAGATTGTGTAAGGGATGCATGTTATTGTCCATAATGTTCAACAGTTTCTGTATCATCCTTCTCCCCATCACCACCTCCAGGGGCTCCACAGCAGTCCCCAGCACAGAGCCAGCCCTCCTAATCAGCTTGTTAAGCTTTTTAGAGTCACAAGCCCTGATGAAAGAAAATGGCACTTGCCACAACAGTCTGATAAAACATGGATAACATTTTGCTACACACATTAAAAGACCTAAGCTTCCTCAAGAAGTAGAGTCTGCTCTGACCCTTCTTGTAGACGGCCTCTGTGTGCTGTTTCCAGTCCAGTTTATTGTTCATGTGCACCCCAAGTATTTATAGCACTCCACCACCTGCACCTCATCCCCAAGGATAGAGATGGTGCTTAGCTCAGGCCTGTCCCTCCTAAAGTCCACCACCATTTCCTTGGTCTTTGTTACATTTAACACCAGGTGGTTCTTCCCACTCCATGCAACAAAGTTATCCATCAGCATCCTGTATTCTGTCTCCTCTCCACCACTGATACACCCTACTACCGCAGTATCATCTGAGAACTTCTGTAAGTGACAAGCCTCAGAGTTATACTGGAAGTCTGAGGTGTATAGTGTGAAGAGGAGAGGGGACAGCACAGTCCCCTGTGGCGCTCCTATACCACTGACCGCCCGCTCAGACACAGACCTCCCCAGCCTCACAAACTGTGGTCTGTCAGTCAGGTAATCCATGATCCATGATGTTGTGGTGGTGTCTACCTGCATCAGCTCCAGCTTCTCACGTAGCAGTACTGGCTGTATGGTGTTAAAAGCACTTGAAAAATCCAAAAACATAATCCTCACAGTGTTATCAGACTTGTCTAGGTGAGAGTGGGCTCTGTGGAGTAGGTAGATGATGGCGTCCTCAACCCCCACCCTTGGGCAGTATGCAAACTGCAATGGGTCCAGGTAGCTGGTCACCTGTGGTCTCAGGTGGGCCAAGACCAGCCTCTCAGGTACCTTCATGATGTGTGATGTTAGGGCAACTGGTCTGTAGTCACTGAGGGCAGAGGGAGAGGGTTTCTTGGGGACCGGAACAAGGCAGGATGTTTTCCACAGCACTGGCACTCTCCCCTGGCTGAGGCTGAGGTTGAAAAGATGCTGTAGAATGCCACATAGCTGACCTGCGCAGGCTTTCAAAACCCTGGGGCTGATTCCATCTGGACCTGCTGCCTTGTTCTGGCCGAGTCTCTCGAGCTGCATTCTCACCTGGCTACTGGAGACAGACAGACAGGCCAGAGAAGTGTGGGGTAGGGGTGGGGCACGGTGGGGGTCAGAGCATGTTGGGGGGCAGTGGGTGCCGTCCAGGTAACTTGCGGGGGGGGGGGGGGGGGGGGGCCTTTGTGAGGGGGGAGGATGTAGGGTCTGTGTGGCTATCAGGGGCCGGGGAGGTAGCCAAAGGCCTCGTGCTGAACCTATTGAAGAACACGTTCATCTCATTGGCCCTTTCCTGACTACCTTCTGCCTGATTTCCTTTCACCTTGAAGCCGGTTATGTGCAGTTGTACATTTGTATGCTTAAAATATTATGTGTAGGCTATTTCTTACATAAATGTAACAATTATTTTCATACAATCATATTTATTTTGATGTTGATTTCTGAGTGGACAGGAAGCTGATGGTTTCACTTTTCTTACTTGTAGCCTGGTAGTCTATATTTCTTTTATTTCAATCCCAACCTTGTGGTGATTAGGATTATTTCACCGGTAAGAGGCACAGGGGAAAGTTTTTTAGATGCGTTTTTTTGTAGTTCATTTTCTGAACATTGTAGTTTCAACACGACATACCTACGTCATTAACCTCCGCCGGCCCGTCGCATTTAATGACGTAGCCTAGTGGAAATGTGGTCGGATTGTCAGAGCAACGAGATCGCCTTTCCCTAAGTCCTTTATGAATTCTCCTAACATCTTTCCTTAACCTCATGACGTTTTCCCCGGGGTTAAGGTGAAGTGGATAGTTATTTTACATCCCCGACAGGCTTACGCAGCCATGGCGTATTGCTGCCCTCCATTACTCCGGGTACTTTGCCCAAACGATGCCGGCCCCTCCCCTTTCTGGGTGAAACCATTCCATCTAAATGAATTAATGGAAAAGTTGGGGTCTTTACCGATTTAAATGTTCATGTCTATGTCTATATATATATATCACTGTGCTTCCCGCTGAGGATTAATTTCAGCGACTGATTACAAAACTTAATTTGGGAGATGTGAGTTAAAAAGAGGTCCCCCCCCCGTAACGAAGGCGCGGTAACATTCGTGATTGACACATCGACCATCCAATAGCTATGTAGCTGACGACACGGACTCTATTGTGATTGGTCAGATATTTAGTATATATATTCCCCAACGTCTCTCGTCGGTCTCTTTCTTTCACGGGACCCTTTAGTTCAAGGTAAGAGTCTTTCTCCTCTCTTTTAGGTAATGCTGTTATTGCAATACGGTGAATTTATGCCACATCTAAGCCTAAGCTGTAAACGTCTTTAAATAACCACTGTTTCTATACCTATGTGGTATTACCTGTTAAATATATCGCTGTATCATAACGTAGCGCGGCCTACTAAAATACCACTAGGTTGCTGTTAGCATGCTAACGCTAGCTGTCGACCACATGTCGAGTCCTACGATACCTTGGAGAATAGTTCTGTCTCAAACTAGTTTCTCACCATGTGAATGATTTTCTCGCAGGTACTACCTTGTCTTTAAAACAGCTGTTAAGCGATCCTTGGAAGCACTGCAAAGATGCCCAGGGAAGACAGGGCCACGTGGAAGTCCAACTATTTCCTGAAGATCATCGTGAGTAAGACTATTGAGTGTTTCAGTGTAATGTATGATGCCATTAAAATAAGCAACATATTATACTCTATTGTATGATATTCACCGGTGTATTTTATTCTCTCTTGTAGCAACTCCTGGATGACTATCCAAAATGCTTTATTGTGGGGGCAGACAATGTGGGCTCCAAGCAGATGCAGACCATCCGTCTGTCTCTGCGGGAGAAGGCTGTGGTGCTGATGGGTAAAAACACCATGATGCGCAAAGCCATCCGTGGTCATCTGGAGAACAACCCTGCTTTGGAGAAGTGAGTTTAATGTTCTTGATTCAGATTCATGGTGCAGGATAAGTTACAATGCAGCTGGTTTGGTACTGCTTTGTCGTTCCCCCTGCAAACAATAACTTGTTTCCAGCTATCCCTGTCTGTCTACATCCTTGGACAACCAGGGACGCAAGGTTTCAGACACATGATGATGAACAAACGTTTATACCCTTGTTGACCTTTTTACGTGTCTTAACAGCTGATGCCGTGATTTCACAGGCTCCTGCCCCACATCAAAGGAAATGTGGGTTTTGTCTTCACCAAGGAAGATCTGGCAGAGGTCAGGGACTTGCTGTTGGCCAACAAGGTAACAGAAATGTCCCTATTGGAAGATGACAATAGCATGAAACACACATTTACTCTTGCACTTAAATTTAATTTATTCACGAGAGTGCAGATGTAAGCGACTCTGTAGACATCAGATTTCTTCAACTTTGATGTGCAGGATAAGTTACAATGCAGCTTGTGTGGTACTGCTTTGTCGTTCCCCCTGCAAACAGCAACGTGTTTCCTCGCTATCCCTGTCTGTCAGCATCACTTGACTGCCAGGGACGTATGGTTTCAGACACTGAATACAAGCTGAATTTCAACTTGTAACAAATCGTTTCTTTCAGATTGCATGAGCCATATTAAACATGACTGTATTTAATATCCCAGGTACCTGCAGCTGCCCGTGCTGGAGCCATCGCCCCTTGTGAAGTGACTGTGCCTGCCCAGAACACTGGTCTGGGTCCTGAGAAGACTTCTTTCTTCCAGGCTCTGGGTATCACCACCAAGATCTCTAGGGGAACCATTGAAATCTTGGTGAGTCTGAACTGTACAATGGTTTACAGAAAATGGTTCTCTATTGAAACTATGAATGTTAGAAAAATTTAATGTTTGCATTGGAAATTAATGAGCGCTTCTGTCCACAGAGTGACGTCGACCTGATCAAGACTGGTGACAAGGTTGGTGCCAGCGAAGCCACGCTGCTCAACATGCTGAACATCTCACCCTTCTCCTATGGACTCAACATCCAGCAGGTGTACGACAACGGCAGTGTATACAGCCCTGAGGTGCTTGACATCACAGAGGATTCCCTGCATGCCAGATTCCTGGAGGTAAGATGAACATAAAGTCTTGAACTATGATTTGTTGCAACACATGTTTGTGCTTATTGTTTTCTCACTACTTTAAAACTTGTTTAATTTAGGGTGTGAGGAACATTGCTAGTGTGTGCCTGGAGATTGGCTACCCAACTTTGGCATCTGTGCCCCACACCATCATCAACGGCTACAAGAGAGTCCTGGCTGTTGCAGTTGAGACTGACTATTCCTTCCCCCTGGCAGACAAGGTATGCACATCAAACAACATTGTCTTAGCTGTCTGCATGTTTTCCTTTCAGACAACCCTGTTATGTCTTAATTGTACATGGATGCATATCTCTGCCTTAACCTCATATTTGATGTTATTGTTTTACAAAACCAGCAATCATTTGCTTAATGGCTGAACTTTTGTCTTGTACTTGCAGGTCAAGGCCTTCCTGGCTGACCCATCTGCATTCGCTGCTGTTGCAGCCCCTGCAGCAGCTGCTGAGACTGCTGCTGCTCCAGCTGCTGCCAAGGAGGAGGCTAAGGAAGAGTCTGAGGAATCTGATGATGACATGGGCTTCGGTCTGTTCGACTAATACACTTACAGCGAACAGAAACATTGAAATACTACCATGATTCAATAAAAGACATCTCAATGAGTTAATTTGTTTTGTGTGTATCTTATATGAAATGACTGACTGCAGGGTTTACTCTTATTATCAGTGCAATACTTATTGATCATGACATTAAAGAATACCATTTGTATGACACTAAGATGGTTCAATATAAAGCTGAGCGAGTGTGTACCGGAAGTGACACTTGGTTTCACGTCCGTTGGGAAAGATGAACAAGATGTCCTGTATGGGTGTGTCTGCTTTCATAATAAAAATAAATAATAAATGGCGGATGCTAGACCATAAATGTCTGGAACAAAATACGGAAGTGCTTACATGTATAAGGCCTCCATCATTTCACTGAAGCCTTTGACGGCTGGTCTATATCTCAAGATTAGAGTTTCAATGTCTACAAGTAAACTCCTGGTGTTGATCGTTATGTTTCAGTAGCGAATCTTTGTCTTTATCGCGCAGTACAAAGCCAGTGAGCATCTGCTTTGGTTATTATAAAATTATGGTTATTTTATACTTAAATAAATAATACGCAGGTCCAAGTCGATTAAATAACACATTCACAAATGTAAGTGGCACGGGGTGGTATTTTATCAAAGCATGGTTAAAAATATGCTTTTATTTTGAAAATAATGGACCGGATGTTTTAAAGTGTAGTTGGGTGTGTTGAAGCTCCAGGACAAAAGTCCACCATGGCTGAGGTAAGATTTAGTGAGGTTTATTGTTTTTTTTAAGGTTCCCACGTAATTGGACAGCTGATTATTGATGACATGTTGACTGTGGTCTGTTGATATTTGGATAGTATAAAAACGTATCAACATATCCATACCTTATAGAGTCGTCGAGGGATTAGCAAACGTAAGCTAACGCTATCGTCGATGCAGCTGGCTGATCTAATATTATATATCTAATATCTCATATTGTAAAAACAACCGGGGCAATAACTTACCAGCTATGTATCAACATTACATAGACGGTAAATCAAATTAGTTGAGATAGAGGGAAATCAAATGTGGTCGCTGGCGGAGGGCGCCGCTACAGGAAACACCTAACACCTAACACCAACATCCGGGGAACAGATATCGACACAACATCTGTAACGCTATTTATTTGTATTTTGAGATAATAAGACATGTCATTACCAGAAGCGGCGTGTGTACCGTTGATGCTGCTGTCAGGAGACTCCCAGTATATTCCCACTCATCATAATCTTTCACATTTCTGCTAAACGATACCAATCCATCATTGCATCTTTTTTAAAAACACATTAAGTTTTTGTTTTGCAGGTTCTATGTTTTATCCTATTTTCTATTTAAGTTCCTTGACATTCCTAGCTTTTAACTTTTTATTCTACTTCTGTGTTTATTGTTCTTGCATCAAAACAACAAGACAACTATCTTTTACTGTATGTGTAAACCTACTTAGCATTGAACCCGATTCTGATCTGATTCTAACTCTGAAGTTATTCCCCTAATTGCGTTACTTTTTGTTGATTTTCAGACCCACAGCTTACAGGACCTCCAGCAGCCTACTGTCTCCTCCAAAGTGTATGTCCAGAGAGACTACAGCTCAGGAACCCTCTCTAAGTTTCAGACAAAGTTCCCCTCTGAACTGGAGTCAAGGGTATTTACAGTGTTTACCTGGCTATTTGGATTGTTGACTGGATGTTAAAAATGTTTTTCACAATGTCTTTTCTGTGGTTTCAGCTAGATAAGCAGCAGTTTGAGGAAACCATCCAGACTCTGAACAATCTGTATGCAGAGGCTGAGAAACTAGGGGGGAAGTCATATTTAGAGGGCTGTCTTGCTTGTCTAACTGCCTACACAATCTTCCTTTGTATGGAAACACACTACGAAAAGGTAAAACTGATTCAATGTTGAGTTTATCATCATTTTATATATGTTGTCTCTGGTGAGTTAGACAGATCTTCACATGTCATGATTGTGCTTTACTCTTCATCTGTCTAGGTGTTGAAGAAGATCGGCAGGTACATTAAGGACCAGAATGAGAAGATCTACGCTCCCAGAGGTTTGCTGTTGACCGACCCCATAGAGAGAGGCCTGAGAGTCGTATCCTTCACCTGCCTACATTCATGTACTTACTAAATAGAGTGTAGTCAGTCTGTTAAGGGATTTTCGACATGACTGCATTGACTCACAATGGGCCTCATTCACAAACAGTGTGCACGCACAAATCTGTTTTCTTAAACCGTTAGTACAAACATTCACCGCATAAATCTGAGATTCATAAATATATTTTTACTTGAATTTATTCTTATTCTGCAAACAAAAATAGAACTTCCTAAGACTGACCAGCTTACCACCGGTGGTACGCGGACTTCTTGTGGTGGTATGCAAAGAAATTTCCACAATATAAAAAAAAACCCTCTTCAGCATAAAACTACATTTTTTATTTTTGTCATACTCTTATCTTATCTGTCTTGTATCTATTGAGTTGTATTTATATCAAATGTGTTTTCCCCTCTAAATTAATCTAGTTTTTGCAACAAACAACTTTAATCTGCTCAATTTATGCTCGCACACAGACATAAACAACAACAGGAGTTCGCCTCACGTTTTGAAAAGTTCCACTCGATATGCCGTTATGGTTCAGTACTGAAACAACAGCAAGCAGCTGTAGGCCTACATTAACAGATATTCTGTTATTTATTTGAGTTCAGCACACAAGCAAGCAAGCAGCTGTACATAACGGAGCCAGGAGAAGCTTCACTTTTTGATGCATGTACGGACAGTCGCTCACCCTCTCGCTCTCGCTCTCTCGCTCTGAAGCTGATGTGATTCTGCTCTATTTTGCTGTCTTAACACTCCGCAGGAGTCGAGATTTTTTGTAAAAGGCAGTTTTGCTATGTTGAACGCAGAGACTTATAATACAGCGGCTCTGGTTGCACAGAGCCTGCGGAGCGCGCGCCTGCACTCTCACGCGCTCTCTCTCTCGCGCACGCAGCAATTTTATGAATAAATGAAAAAATAAATAAGAACAGGTCGGAAATATACTTGGGCCCAGGTATCGTCTTTGTGTGGGAAACACTGGAGATTAAATATTCTCAAACAGGTTGTTGGTATAAAGTTGTCATTTTTATTGTTCTGCACTTTTTTTTGATTTGGGTAAATGTCAGAGTTGTGTGGAGTTTAAGTGCCAGTTCTAGCGCTAGCCCTTATTAGTCCTATAGTGTGGCTGCCAACAGTCAATAATAAATAATATTCTTTTTATGAATTAGTTTGCCTCTTGCGTGAAAAGTGTGTAGAAATAGGCCTCCAGTGTATTTTAACATCTACCATAATGGTGGTACTTGGAGAGCCAAATATTTTCGGAAGTGGTACACAGTTTAAAAAGTTTGAGAACCACTGATCTAGAGTAAAGACATTTCTACGCATAAGTTAGTGAATGAGGCTCAATGACACTAATCTACTCACAGTTTTGAGGTTTTTTATTGTCTGTATTTTAGATCAGCCGTAGTTAGCGCAGCGGTAGCTCAGTCTGTAGTCTCTCTTTCCTTTTGTCCCATTGAGATTAAGAACCTCTTTTCCAAAGCAGACCTGGCCAAAGTAGTAACTCTGGTTTGGGACCGGAGGGTTTCTTGTTCAAGTTCTGGTTCAGACCAAGTATGGAATTTGAAGTGGTTGAAGTGGAGAAATGCAACTCTACTTCCTGAGCTCCCCCTCACTCTGACATCTGTCCATTGTTGTGTATCTATAGGTCCTGTTATTGCTTTTGGGCCATGTGTGTGTAGTGTGTCTCACAATAACAGAGTGAAAAGTTCAATTAGATTCACCATGTGATGACGTGGTAGTAAACAGAGGGGTAGAAAAATGTTTAAGATAGAGTCAGTAGTTTTTTCTGTGGGACGTTTCTGGGCGGGGATCTGGTGTGTTTCCATTAGCCATTGTCAGCGCACATGAGTTTAGCAGATGATTAAGAGATTGGACGCGATTCAAACCAGCGAAAATGACGGACGTGGACTCAGTGTCAATGCAGAGAAAATATAATCATAGTGAGGCGGAACGCCGAGCTGATAGAGTTCGTTCTAAAATGAGGGTGCTAGCCTAGCTTGTAGTGTAGGTACGTACTTTTTCGAGCCAATGAGCCGGGACGAGGAGCTCAGTTTAAATGTTTAAACATTAAATGTTTTAAATAGAATTAAACAATTCTATTGACTCCACCTTTAGTGTTTTATACATGTCAAAGATGTGAATGAAGCATTATTTTCCTCAACTTGATGTATTTTAGGTGGAAATCACCATCTTTGAAGACAGAAGTATTGGCTCTGGAAGATAAAGACATTTGAGGTATGGTTCTCTTTGATGTATTATTAATGACGAGTCAGGTCGCCTTGAGGTCTGTACAGCTCGAATTTGACTTTTTTTTTTATAATATAAAAATACCAGAATTCTTAGGAGGGATTTAATGCGTATGTCAACAATAACATTTTTCCTGAAGACTGACTATCTCTGTAAGTCATTTACATGGGTGTCACCTCTGTGACTGGGCTGCATTCAGCTCACAAAATAAAAGCCTTCCTTTAAATTCCCTATAAAGTTTCAAAGTGCATAGTCCTTGTAGCAGTATTGGTTAGATAGTTCTACACACTACCAAGAGATAGAGGAACCATCCAGAACCACTTCACCACAAAGGATGCAACATTAAGTTCCACACAGTTGTTGTAAGATACGCACTAATCATTCAGCTCGATTATTTACTACCATCCTCTCAAAACAATCAGCCATCAGCTGTGACATTATGACAATCTGTGACATTATGACAATCTGTGACGTTGTCAGAAAAGACATCTCAATGAGATTCTTCTTCATATTGAAATCATAGTAGGTGAGGGTGGAGGTGCATTATATTTAAAGGGTTTTCTCCTCTCATGTATGTTAACAGAGTGAGGAAAATATGAGGAACACCTTGTGAAGAGTTTGTGGTAGAATTGTTGAATTGCATTGCAAAAGATAAGCTGATGGGTAAATGCAATGATGACACTGGAGCCCTGGTTGTCTGTACCCATAGTAAAGCCGTTTCCTTTCTCTCCTCCTCTCTGTATAGGCTTCTGATTCTGACCAGATACTCTACATCTCAGTGGCAGCACATACCCAGACATCTGCCCCACCCGAATGGATGTACATAATGTTGATCTGATCCTTTTCTCTGTTATTTATAAATACTCTACCGTCTGCCTTTCCTTTTAAGTTTATAAAAGTGTCTTTACGTCTTTTTACAAATGCAGTGATATATCAATTATGTCCCAGTTGATGACTTTCACCAAGACTTTGTGAATGGTGCCATTGGCCCTCACTTATCAATCTGGTGTAGAAACCAGCGCAGATTTGGGTGTAGAAATCATCATACGACAGAGTCCATGTGGGATCTATGAAACGTGCGTATCTGGCTGATCACAGCGTACGCAAGATCAGGTGTTGATAAGTGTGGCGGCTGGAAACGATCGTAATTTAAATACCACGCCCCTATGTATTCACGGCTCAGCTGTCCTCGCCCCCAGAGTTTACGGCATGGATATACTTAATACGGTAAAGAGTTAAAAAACCTGGTCAGACCATACGATCACTACAATATATCCTAGTGTTGCGGGTCTTAAAAGAAGCAGCTCCCGGAGCAGACCGGAGGACGCCAGCCGTCCCTCACCTGAAATTATCCCAGATCGTGGAGCGAGTAGCTTCCTTCATCGGTTCAGCCTCAATATCAGGCACAAGTTGTACAGGCGAACCTGCATCTGTGTCGGATAACGTCGGCTGCACTGGCAGCTCGCCATTTATGAGACTTTAAACGAGAAGAGAAACCTGAAACATCCTGCATCACATGAATAAAGTGTTTGATCAAACGCTGTGCAATGTGCACTTCTCATCCGATTAGCCTTCTTTCCAAACATAAGAATTTAACACTTACATAAAAGAAGGTCCTGACTCCGTCTTACAGCCTCCAGATTTCTTTATTTGTTATTATGTCACATGTAGTCTCTGGCCTATGTGCTGTGCGCAATTACGCATGTGGCACATCAGCGTATTTATTATTTTAATCTCCGGACATACCGATTAATTAATGTTAATGTTCTGTATTCCTAAATATTTCATACTTCAGAGGCTAAAAGTTGTGTTTACTATCCTCTGGAAGTTTTTCTGTCCTTTTAAAGTAACTGTTTGTAGTTTTTCTGTTTTAATTTGTCTCAGTATTTTCTGCAGTGATATTCCTGTGTACATGAACGTTTAACATGTATTTACCAAAAGCAGCCTCTCTAATCTTTAATCTTTAAAGTAAATCGATTAAACAAACAAAAATTCATCAAATAAAACACACAACTAAAGAAATCACCTGACAGCTCGCGATGTGCAACATTATTTAAAAAGTGATGTAGTCTACAGAGATCGTTTGAGGTGAAGCGTAATATAAAATTCATTTGTGATATCTTATCTAACAGTAAATCTGTGAACCTCTATCTATCCCTCTTAACAAGCACTGTTATAGTACGATCTAATTATTCTCCGACACAGACAGATTCACTGCACTGTAAGTCCACACTGAGTTGAAAACGTGCGTACACGAACTGAGACCTGGTGTGAGATTTGAGCGTACCCTCCGCTCACGTCCAAATTGATAAGTGCCGAACTTTGCGTGGAAATGACCGTACACCCATTTTTCTGCCGTACGTATGTTTGATAAGTGAGGGCCACTGTGTTTAAGGGTACTCTTGACCATGGGTAATATGAGTGATTGGACTTTTCTCTTTTTGCAAATGATATAAAGTCAATCTGTAGTCGCCAAGAAATGTACGTGGAATATGTTGGGATGGAGTTAGGGGTTAGCACAGTCTGTAAACAGTGATTATGTTCTGGGCAGTGCAGGTATTAACATTAAGAGGTTGTAGCCTTCATTGAGGCAAATGTTATCTTACCTGTGAATGAATGTGACTTGTTGGGGGTGGGGGGGAGTTCTGAACTCACATTGTTACACAGTTTTTGGTAACTTCAAAGATGGAGCATGTTTATTATATTATCACAAATAAATGGCATGGCTCTGCACTAGATCTCACCAATCATGTAACAGCCCTGTGTTATATTTCTCATTAATCACTGTCTTTATCGTGAATGTCATTCCCTTTCCATCATCACTAAACACCACAGAAACCTTAAACTCTCTGAACTCCACTGAGAATTGAGAAAGAGTGCAGTTGATACAAATGATGTACTTTCTTACATGTGTAATACTGTTTTCTCTGATTAAATAACCCTTTTCTTTTAAATCTCTATGTGTATGTTTCACATCAATATCAGAGTGCATAAGGCAATGAAAGAATATCATATTGTAACATGCATGGGCCCCAAAAATGACATTAAAAGAAGAAAACTTGCTAACAAAACAGTGCTCAATCAATATGCAGGAGTTTGCTTTCAATTCTGTATGGACTCTTCTTTTTCTTCTACTCCTGTAACACATTATTGCCATATTTCATTCAGAGTCAGTCAGCTCGTCCTACATTGTTCAAATTAAATGTATTTAATTATATATATATTATATATAGTATATTTCTAAAAAAAATCAACCCTGTCTCCCTTGAAAAAAAAAATGATGAAGCATCCTGAATTCGCTTCCTCACATCCCTAGTCTTTGTATTCCTTACATCGTTTTTCTCCCTATCTAAAGTGTATGTAATGCAAATGGAGATATGGTGTTCTACAGTTTCCATTGTCTGACTGCTCTCGGAAACCAATTTCTCTCTTACAGAACTGTCTGTGAAGTATTTATTTCTTCAACCATATTTCATGGGTGTCCCACAGTGTCCCATTACAACCCTTGCACCATATACTGTAAATATGACATTAGGCTTATGCCCTGCACACACCCCTGGGGAGGTCGCTTTTATTTTGAAAAAATCACACCGGATATGAGCAAATTCCAAAATAGCCGGTTGTTTCCTGAGTTTCCGGAGGGTAAAAAAAAAACAGCTAGTTAGCATCTTCAACAGTGGCTGTATCCGAATTGCCAAGTACCTACTCAATTTAATTTCGATTACTGAAGCCTGTTAGCTTTGTTTTAAAGTTAGTATCGTTTGGTGTAACATTATGTGAGGGAATAAAAAACATAGCTTTCATTTCAAATGTACTTTAACTTACGAAGATATATTAATTTAGCGTAGTTTTATTAACTATGGTTGCTTACTAGCCGGTCATACTGTACTGTTTGTAATAAGCTTGTGCTGTATCATAGGCTATAAATATCAAGTGATGGACATGTTTTGCCACTAAATTAAGAAGATAATTTGATATTTGTCCGAACATTGTCCTCCTCAGGACCCGTTTCCTTGTTTCGATGGCATTTCACAGTTTTTCCATAAAGGAGCAGTGTCAATTTGTGCATCATGTCAAAGAAGAGGTGGGAATATACGAACAGAAGAGCGACCGTAAAAGGTATGGTTTACACCTAATAACAACAGTAATGTGTTAGCCTTTTATGTGTGTGTACTGTGTTTTTTTATTTGGTTAGGCAAAGTGTGTTAAAATCATTTGTGCATCTCTCTTCTATCTTCCTTTAGTTAGACAAACACCCCCTAGAAATATTCTCATCAGTGTATCATTATGGCCCTCTCTATTTAACAAAGTGTACCTGTGATAGAGTTACTTTTCCATCTCTTGGGGAACAAAGATGATTGATTTTCTGATGGTGTTAGGACGTTCAGTGATCTTGCTGTGGACACAACTCCTCCAGTTTCTGCAAAGCTTCATTTAGTTCATTGAAACCTTGAGGGTTGCCATGATTTGAAACTGAAAAGCTCCTCTTTGCCCAGAACAGCAGTTTGACTTCTGACATTTTCTAATAGTTCTGGTGTTATGTTGATGACTGTCACAATGCTACATCATAAGCAATGATTCCCTGGAAGCTTGGGACCCCGACATATTTGTAACATGTAGGCACTAGGTGACAGTTGATTTATTTGACGACCCTCTGATGATGAGATCAGAAGCACCTGAGTGAGGGTCATCTGAACTCATGCTTCACTGCAGTGTGAGTTACTGCCACACATTTGCTTACATGTACTTCTGATATAGAAATGGTGCATGCTATCATATACTTCTTTATTTCACACATCATATAATGTCTTGTGCTTTTAGATATTTTAGTCTACGACTTTTGAACTCAATGATTAAGTCACCTTGATGCTGAAACAAAGTTTGGGTTATCTAAAACTTTCTTTAAAACCTTTAAAGTAAAATATGCTGTTATTTTCTTTCTGTGCTGTAACACCTTTTGTGTCTCTACCCAGGGTCCTCCTGTTCCCCCCTCTACCCAGCACACTACGGTACCTGATCCACCAGACCATTGAGGACCTACCCGACCTGACTACCTTCTCAGTAGGAGACAGCTGGTGTCGTCAGGTTGTGGTCTGCTATTCTGAGCTCAGGTACCAAACAAAAATATGTCACTGAATTTTCAAACGTTTAACCCTTTAAAAGAAACAAAATACTGTTGAGTTGTATTGATGCTACAGTTCTTTATAGACTCAAATTTATCAGCACTATTTTGAGATGATTTTTTGGGGGTATTTTGTGCATTTATTGTAGAGATAGGACAGTGGATAGAGTTGGAAATCAGGGAGAGAGAGAGTTTGGAATGACATGCGGGAAAGGAGCCACATGTCAGATTCGAACCTTGGCCGCCCGATTGGACGACTATTACCTCCGTACATGGGGTGCGCGCACTAACCACTGAACCACCAGCGCCCCTATCAGCAAACTATTTAAACTTCTTGCAAATTCAAAGTTGGTTTTGATGCCTATGTTGGTGAACAGTCAGATATATTATCCAGAGATAATGATCAATCAATCAATCATTACTTGTATAGCGCCAATTTAAGTGTGTGTTATCTCGGGTGCTTTACAAAATAGCAGGTAAAAGAGCATACTCGTTGTTAAGAGAAATGGGGACGTAGGAGATGTGATAAGACGCAGGAAGGATTTCTTCTTTGTATTCCTCGAGTTCCTGTTGTTCACACCTCCTCGCCGCTGAGGTGGAGGTCGGTGCAGGCTGTGCATGACTGAGGGCGGCGGTGGTTGTGGGGATGACAAAGTGGGATGGTAGAGGCTGGGTGTAAGGGAAGTCGGGTAGTAGTAGTGCCCGATCACCTCACTGTAGATAATGATGATGATAATCTTATCATTCACAATTTTTATTGAAAAAATAAATCTTCTGTATGTGATGTGCGATAACCATCCTGGACACAGTGCTTGGTATTTGAACTTCCCCTTTTTAGATTTGATGTGTTTTGTTTAAGATTTTTCTTGTCTAATCTTCTAAATCACAGTTTAAATGAAGATCTTTTTGTGGAACACTTTTATTAGTTGTTCATTGTAAAACCATTGATATTTTCCTGTAGGCTTGAGGGGGAGGAAGAAAGTGACCCAGAAGGCAACACCAGCCCATGTGAGATGGAGAGCACTCTCAAGACCAAACATTCGAGCACACCGCGAAGCAAAGCATCGAAGAGGCCAGACAAACCACTTTACATGCCAAGAGCAGTTCGCAAGAGACTGTCCTTACAAAACTCCCAGATACCCTCAGGAGACCAAGAGTTACCTGTGCCAGCTTCAAGTAGCTATAGCTGCATCAGCAGCTCACCTGACTCTTGTTCCAGGCCTGAAACTACAGAAAACACCATGTCCTCCCCCACAGCCAGTCAGGAAACGGCCCCCAGTGCATCATCAGACAGTAACCTCAGTCATGTTTCTGACAGCTCAGAGCTTTGTCCTCAGATTCTGCAGACGCCTCATGACGCTGAGCCCCTCGTATGGGGCCAGACTGTGGCCTGCTTTGCTGACATGACTCTGGAGGAGGATGAGGACACTGAAGATCTTGCTAGTTTGGTATGATCATAGAGTTATTGTCCACAGCTCTGTGCTAAAGTGTTTTTGGATTAACATTCATATTTCATTTTCTCTCTCTTTTTTTATTTGGGCCACAGATCAAGGCACATATAAAAGAGGCTGTAGCTTTTTCCATTGAGCATGTTCACAACGACTACTCCTTGTATGAGAACGTGTATATAAACCCGGATGAGTTTCGCCATGTGATCGAGATTTACAACTTCCCTCCTATGTTCAAAACAGATGACCTCCTGGATGCTTTCGCTGAGTATAGGTAAGTTTAGAGCCTGAACCTGTTAGCCAGCTGTCAGTTTGTGTCTGTAGCTAATGTGTGTGATTAACACTTTACATCTGTGGCTTTAAGCAAAACCCTAATGAATTTCCTATCTAGATGATCTCAGACAGGTGATCTAGTTACTAATGACTCCCCTGTCTGTCACAGTGATGGTGGAATGAAGATCAAGTGGATAGATAACACACATGCCCTGGGGGTTTTCTCCAGTGAGTCAGCAGGTAAAAAGACTCACTACAGTGCACAGATTGAGGTTAAATAATGAATGACTGTGCTCACATATAGCGATGTCTTCTACAGCACTTCATGCCCTCTCCATCTCCCATCCGCTGCTAAAGGCAAGAGCTCTGGCTAAAGGGAGTAGAAAAGCCAAAGGCAAAGCCTTTCGACATGCAGGTAGAGAATCTACTTAACTTATTTGACATGTAATGCTTGATGTAGTAAAGAACGTTTATCTTAAGGAGTAATATCTTTGTTAGTATTTAGGAGCCTTTCTGGGGTTTCTGTGAATAATTAAGTTTTAGCACTGGAGGATTTGGATCAAATGGTTGTGGGTGTGCTGTCTTCCAGAGTTTATCCAGCCAGTGAAGGAACGTCCCAGGACAGACTCTGCTGTTGCACAGCGGATGGTGAGCAGAGCCTTGGGGCTGCAGGGACGCAGCAGAGTGCAGAAATACTAAAGTGTCGGCTAATGCAGGTAAACACGACTAACCAAAGTTCAAATAAAGTTATAAGCATTTTAAATCAACACACTATTGAATTTAAAAAGAAACCAGGAAAGGTCAAATCTGACATTGTTAGAGATGTGGTGATGGTTCAACTATAACTATTATCGCTGTTTGCTGATGATCTGAGGATGACACATAACACATGTATCAGCTAACAGAATGTGAAACACCATTTACTGTAGTATTCGGTACATTTCTATTATGTCGCTGCTATGTCTCTCATGACCTTTGGTCTTTGTTTCACTTCTACCCCGGAACATTAAGACTCAACATCATAAATGGGATCTGCTTTGACCATTTTTTTATTTTAAAAAAATGTAATACTTTCCCACATTCACCCATGCATACAAAATAAAACAGTCAGGCAGCAAGCAAGTAACAAGTACCCTTTCAAAATTAAGGACTCTTGAATTTGCGCCATTAAAAACAAACTAATTTACAAAACAATGAGGAGGCATATTCACATACATTTGTGGCTTTTACAGAACAACCACAATATAATCATAGTCCCTGATGGTAATGATGTAACAACACTGAGGAAGAAGCTGACTGGATGTACAAAGCATGTTACCAAGGAAACCAAGAATGAAACATTAATAAATAAAAGATTTAGCAAAGTGAAGCTCAAGTTTGTGGAACGCAAAATCTTTGGAATAGAAGCACCTTCCCACTCAGCTCAATTTTGACAATTTATGACTGAAAATCATAATTAGGAACCAATCCAACCAGCACTTGTGATAAATATCTCTAAATATCTAATGCATTCACCACTCGAGGCCCTCTGACAGGTATGACAAAATGAATCCAGCTTCTGGTAGCCCATACTGCAGTTTGGGTTTCAATTCAGCACCATTAATAGTTTAATACAGAATTATAAACAAAGGAGGTTTTGTTTTTTCTCGAATCATAGCTCGTATAATGAAGATTATACTGTCTTTGTTTTCAATTCTAATCTTGTGGAAGAATTAAGGAAAAACATAGAGTGCAGTCAGTTGTAGCACCAAAATTCAGGAGAAGACTGTTTGCATCAATCAAAAGAAAATTCAGTCAAAGTATGAGGGTGGTTTTTGGTTTGAGATTCTTCCCAGACTCCTTACACTTTGGCTTTGAAGGCAACTTTTAACATCATTAATAGAATAAGTTATGTGGTTGCTACCTGTCTCTCCTGATAAGCACCATATCAAAACCTTCATTTCACTGACAACAAAGGCATGAAGCAGTGAAGAGATAAGAACACTTTGGTAAAGCTGAATGTAGTAGATCCAGTAAGCAAGCACTTTGTTCTCCCATTAAGTCATTGTCCATTGTACTGGTTGAGCCCTGAGCCCAACAACAATCCAGCACCGCTCCTCTAGTGGTTGTCAAATATTCATATTCACTCCCCTAATATCCGTCCGCGCTGTCCATCTTCGGTCTACCTGCGTGAAAGCTGATTGGTCAGCAATCCAGGGAACATGTCGTCTATGTCTGAACCCAGTGAGCCACCTGTGGAGTTGGACGGGGAAATAAAGATGAAAACGACAGCGATACTTTGTTTCACAACACAAATCAAATGCTGAAGCAGCTGATCAGAAATCAAAATTTAAAGACGGTGCCAATCCCTTTTTGATCTGTCAACATCGTAACATCTGAACAAGAAGTTCTGACAGTATCCAGGGCTGGAAATCCTTCCATGTTTCTATCATTTCTAATAGCAAATTTATTTCCTTTACCCGTAAGTGTTCTCTTAGTCAGCCCAACTTTTTGTTTCTAAAAGTGAAATGTAACTTTGAGATTTGCCTCCAACAGTCTTTCTTTTTTCTACTCAGGGATCCAGTAGAGGTCTGCCTCCCTTCACTCTAACTCTGAAGAGGCTCCAGAGTGTGAAGAGAGTGACTATAACTGATAGGCGAGACCCATCCTGGTGAAGTCTAAGATCTCGATCTGAACACTAAATCACTACAGCCTCAAAGATGCAGCTTGTCCCAGACACCTTTGGAAACTCAAAATGTGATTCCTATCACTTTTTATAAAACGATGGTGCACAAGTGTTACATAAGTAAATATGAATTACTCTGATATCATTGGATAAAATCGGAGTACATAGCTTATTCTGATCTGATTGGATAACGTGTTGCCTTGAAAGTGAAGGGTGTATCAAGGGTGTTCCAGAAAGAGGTTTTTGTTTCCTCTTTGCCAAAGTGATGTAGGATTGATATAGTAAATCTATACAAGCAGTTATTCATTCACATCATTGTGTAAGATTTAGGGTTTCTTATGGCACTGATTAATTTAATAGTTATTCAAATGTTTATTAGTTCAAAACCTAAAAACAAGAATAGTTGTGTTTTGGGTAAATTTAAACAAGCCTTTGTACCTAGTGGGTCCTCCTAAACAGAGAACATTTTTTTGCACTTTAATGTACTTACAGAAGCCCAAAAGGGACAAATCTAGCTCAGCCGGCGGTCTTTGTGATTCTTTGTTAGGTATTAGAGGAGTTGTTGCCTTCTGCAACCACTAGATGTCACTAAATCCTACAGACTGGTTCTTAGTTTGTAATTCTCTTAAGGATTGATTCTCAGGACTTGGTTAAAGATGTTTGATCACACTGTGTGCTGGAGTCACGGCCAGATTTTATAGGAAGGAAACGACTCCAATTCATAAATGTAAGCTAGTTTCATTAACAGAATCAGATCTGTTACTAAGGTAAGACAGCGTTTCACATTAATGTCATACTGGACTCAATAGTTATTTTCTAATTTTGTAGTTCATTTTAAAGATTCTTATTTTTTGTAAACATGTTCTAAGATGTTAAGTTATTTTTCAAGTGTTTTTTTTTGTGTCACAATTAACTCTGCATTGTTTCCTTAGAGGCAGAATGTTTAGTGTCTTTCTCCTCATTACAAATTTAACCGTTTTTGACTAACTAAAGTTTGTGCTTTGGATGCCTACAGTATGAATCTGTTCCTATACTCTCTTTTGTTTCGCTGTCATTGACTTAACACAAGTCTTACCTCTAAGTTCTTCATGCACAGGTAAGACTCTGAAGGGACAACGCTATTCAGAGAGAATTCTATACTTTGTTATCTAGTAGAAGATGTAAACTGTTTCATTTTTTTGTCACACTGAAATAGGATGTTTACATGTTATGCTCTTATGTACATGTGCCTGATGTGAGAGTGACAGGACAGTTTTGCGTCCAATATTGTAGAATTGAACTGCATTTATTGAAGAGTTTCAGGAAAAAGAAGTGTGGATTATAGAAATAAATGTGGAACTGTTCCATTGAAACGTTTATTTTAAACTTGATTAATTGTGTGAATGAAGTTTCAGAGTTGTTCAGTTGTTATGAACGTCTACAGCAGTCAGTAATGTGTTAGGAGAGTAGGGACATTCTGTATCTTGTTGACTCTTATTTAGAACAAAACCTTGGCAAATATCAGTTTACAAAGTGTCAGCTGTGACTCACTTTAAACATATTTCCACTCAAATGTATCCAGTGACTAGAATCAAAACAACCCAATGTAAAGGGGACAAACAAAAGTCATATTTAACATTTGATTGGAAGTTCTTTATCATCAAGCTATGTATGTTTCTGTCAGATTTAGATCATTTTCAGGTAAAGTTCTCACCTATATGACAGTTGAATGTCCATATCCGATGTCCATCGTAACGGGAGCGGCACCTCATAATGTTGTTGGAGTAATCTGATTCTGCCACTTCATAATTCGGGTTTATCACAACCTGGGGGAATCAAAAATGTTTGTCAAACATCTGAGAGCAACACTATAGAGTTAGTAATAGAAGTTCAGATTTAACTGGTAGTGAGTTTTAAATGACGCAACTAATAGAGATATTTCTTTGTTGGCTATGTCTTCCAATCTGGTGGTTGTAAATTTAGTGTCTGTCCTTCCACAACCCCTGCTCTCTTATTTATGTCTCAGTAAGAGTGTGCTTAGGCTGAATGCCAAACTCAAGCAGATGCAGAGAGGTGGAAAGTTGAGGTATATGTTTGGTCTGTAAGTCTAAGCTGGCTGGAGATGAGATGATCTTTCCAGCACAGATGTAGTAGATCTACTAGGTGTAGACTGGCAGACAACATGTCTTACCTGCAAGATGTAGTCCCCTGGCTTGATGTCTGTGATGTCAATCCACTGACAGTCGATGTCGTGTCTGTAGGTATCCCAGCAGCCCACCGTGATGCCCTGCGCTCCAAAGTTTTCACATTCATACCTCTTCTGGATACCTGGTGGTAACATTCCACAACGTTGTGAATATTTTGGATGAGACTGATTTATTTATGTTTTTACTTTAAGAAAGGAACTAGAATAGGACTACACGAAGCACAGTATGTCCTAAAAAATAAACCAGGAAGTAAGAAAGGTGTCTTTACCTTCTTCACAATATGTGTCCTCTAGACAGAAGCTGGCTTTGTGACCCTCGGCCACTTTGGTGCCGTTTAGACTCAGCAGGTCATAGTGGGTGAAAACCTCCATGCTGTGGTAATGTCTGGATTTAACAAGGGAAAGAAAACCATGATCTTCAAACATCGTATATATTTATAACGATAATTAGAAGCTTCATAATAACTGACATGCACTAATCCATGACAACAGCCCAGACAGCATTTAAAGAAAGACTAAAGCAGGAATAAGCCTGAAAGTCAGAGGAATGCAGGAATTTAAAGGAAACTAGATTGTTCATTTATTGGATACCATCATTTATTTGCATCCAACTAAAGACAGTTTAACTGCAGTCTCACCTGTGACACTCGTGCCAGATCCAGGAGTGATGAGCGGCGCGCGGCCTGAAGTCTGACTGTCCATTGTTGTGGATCTGGGAGGAGAAGCGTAGGAGGCGACGGTAAGACCTGGGGTCGGCTTTGTCTGCGCTGGTGGACAGACAGTGCTCCTCCTGGGCACACTCCAGCGCGTACATTGGTCTGTCCTCCAGGTAGGTGGTCTGCTCCACAACCTGGGCATTGAGGACCAGGTCTGGGGCCGCTGGGAGGGAGAGAAAACAAGAAATGTGGTGGTTAGGAACAGACTGAATCAGCAAACTTTAAAAGTTTTCAAAGTAGCGGAATAGCACCAGGTCCTCTCTGGCGTATTCACACAAAACACCAGAAACCTGGAAGTGGAGAAACTAATGTAACTCGTGCATAATTCATTTGATCATATACACCAATGCTTTTCATAATGTGACTTCTCTAAATGTCTTTAATGAAAAATTAAAAGACTCTTAAAGTACACAGGGATTGTATCTTAAAGCTTCTTACTCTGAGTACAAGAGACCCCAGCAGCGAAGCGTCCCCCTCCTTTCTTACAGTCGACGTGTTTCCCATGATGTAGACACTGATCCAGAGTCAGCTCTGTCCCTGAACACCTCACTCCGCTCATCACAATGGCATCAGCTGTGGGATCTCCTGCCCAGTACCAAGTTTCCTGATAAAAGAGAAGCAGAGTTACCAAATATGAGTGAGATGAAGCCCATCGACCAAATGCATCTGAGCGGGTTCAGACAGAACTGTAACTGTAGAGAAAAAGTGTAAATGCATTGTAGAGAACTCCACAATTAAAAAAAATCACAGCATTATTTCAACCTTTTCTTTTAGAACTGCCTCGTCATTACTCACATCCTTTAATGCAAAGCCTGATGGGTTTAACATTTCAAGCTGTGGGATATGCGGGGCCTGTCTGTTGCTCTCTTCACTATTCTTATTGATCTGTGGGTTTCCCAGGTCATGTCACTTTTTCCTTTCAGGTCTGAAGACTAGCCAAGGCTTCAGGGCAGCCGAGTGATCGAGTCCAAGTTGAGTCTCCTTAAATAGGGAGATTGATATCACTTGGATGTTGGTAGGGAACGTATAGATCCAGCAGCTGGCAAAGTTTGTTTAAAATGTTTGAAAATGTGATTTGTTCTGCTTTGTAAGGTCATAACCCAAACTAATAAGTTAAACGTCTTTGATCAGTTTAATCCTGCAATGTCTTCAGTTTCATTTCGTAGGTCCTTTCTGTTTACCACAGCTGATTTGAATCAAAAAGATGAGCATCTCATGCTCAAGCTGTTTTGGAAGTTTGTGTGGGAGCGTTTCAACCCCAAACATTAACTTGTTTTTTTTCTCCTACATTTAATTTGCAGACATTTAATGTCAGATGTCCCACAAGGAAAATCTAATCAGAGTTCATCACTCTCTCACACACACTCTCTCTCACACACACACACACACACAGACACACACAGACAGAGAGCAGGAGATATTCTGCTGACTCAGCCTTATTACAGCATTTCGCAGACTTCAGGGAAATGACCTGTGAGAGAAGACTTTCCATCAACTTCCATGGAAGCAGGGGATTCATGAGGAAGACATTGAGCTGAGGGATATGGATGTGGGAGGTATGATGGTGGGCTGAGGTGGACAGACATGCAGCGGTATAGCTCAAGCTCTGTGTCATTTGTTCCATGTGGTGGTGGGTTTCGCCTGCAGAAGTATTTAAAAGTCAGACAGGAAAGAGTCTCTGGAGGGGCTGAAGCCTCTCTGCTGTGGTAACAAAGAGCAGACATTTATCGCTCCTGAGCCTCCTGTTAAGAACTTTTATGTACTGACAAAGGGACGTGTTATTATGATGTGATCACCTGGTTATTTGACTCGGCACAGAATTTACTTATTCTAAAGGGAAATAATTGAATCACAAGTAGACACTTTATTTCACAGCTCTTCAGAGAATGATAAGGTTGAATTGTAGTTGACTAAAGGGCGAGGGCTCCAGCAGTGACCACTGTCGAGGAAATTATTAAGACTTGACTCCATACAATAAGACTCAGTTGACTCAGATGGCTTACGTTGATGAAAGTTTATACATCAGATGAATACTCATGAGGAGACATGATTCAACATCACACTTCTGTACTCGACATTATCATTATCAGGGTCGTGTCACATTGACCCACCTAGACTAAACTGTGACATCTATAACACTGGAGCAGACAATAAGTCTACCAAACATCCTTGCAAATATCAGGAAGAACAGTTGTCACTGTCTAAGCTGTACTTGGTGTTCTAATAATAGCTGAACTCTGTCAGGTGTGACTGACATTAATAATCTAAATAACTACAGAAATTCCACCACAACCACAAACATATAATGACATGTTTACGTATTGCTCCATTAGAAAAACATTGCCCATAATTGTCCTAAACACTCTTTAGAGAGACAAACTGCCTCCAACAGATCCTGTCCAGGTTCCCCTCATAAAACCTCCTGCTGTTATCATGATTCACACATATTTTCCAGACCTATATCATCTTCTATTAACCACACTTACAACAACACAGGTTTAAGCCTTTCAATAAGAATATTTAAAGAATGCAAGGGGGGGGGGGGGGCTTTCACTTTACCAGCCTGTCACCTTGTGACATAAAGGAACCACTGGCGTCTCCTTTGAGATAAAAAGAGGAAACGTAAGCAGGACAGGACTGTGACGCTGCCAAAATATTCCACTAAAGCCCAAAGGCTTAAGAAGTGGAAAGTTCCATCAAACTTCAAACAGCTAATGAAGGCTTCCCCCATCTCTCCTGCTGAGGAGTTTAAAGCTCAACTGTGTCATAGGTTTACCATCGCTGACCTACACTCAGCACCGACTGTGTGTTTTTGATGTTTCCAAGACAGCCACATGTTTACTTTGCCCTCTGGGGTCAATAAATCTCAAGCCTTTTAGAGTGAGAGTTAATGGCCTCCCCAAAACATGAATATTGAAATAGCAATAATGCCATAGTGGCTTCTTATGGTCCGTATTACACATGGCTGTAAACTGAATTTTATCTCCTATACTTTTAACGGTTGATGTACTCCTAAAAGATTCTAACAGTCCTGAAGTTAAGATTGTATATACAAATATTAAAGTACTTTTTCTCTCCAGCTAATGAAGGGGAGGGCCAAAGTATACACTGTATGGCTTCTGACCTTCTACTGATAAGTCTGTTTTATGTTCTTTCTTTGTGTCTTTACGTTTAAAAAGTGTGTATCATCCCTTTATTATCTTGCATAAAGTTTCACTGCTAACCTCATACCTGCTGTTCTGTTGTTGAAATCTCAGTTTCTGCAGGGAACAGTCTCCCACAACACAATTTCATACAATTTCATTTCAAAGTGTTTTGTCCAAAATCTTATGAAATGAACCGTAATGGAAGCATAAAGGAGTGCCAAAGCTTTAACTGCCTCTCAAACTATCTCCTTTAAGTCTGTCACAAAGATAAGCTCATTTTAAAGATGATTCTTGAAAGTGAGTGTGGAGATGAACATTTACTCATACTGTAGGAACTGACCTGGAAAGAGTGGCTGGCAAAGCCCAAACCTAGCTGTCTGCACACCACCATGGCCTCCATGGTGCCCCAGCTGTCACTGCACACTGTGCCCCACACCAGAGAGCCGTTCCTCTCTGCCAGGACCTCCACACGACCCTCATAGGGATTACGGCCGCCATTTAACCGCAGCTAAGGAAAGAGAAGACAAATGTGTTCTCGAGTTCTGTAAAAAATGTCTATTTTTTTTGGTAATGTAAATAGAGGCACTCACTCTTTTTTTGAAGCCCATGGCAGGAACATTACACCTGACTGCTGCGTCTTCCTCGTGGCTGCAGCCCAAAGCGTCACGGTTGAAGTAGCACTCTGTCAGCGACTTTTCAAAGCCAGAGCACTCTACCTCGTTCATGTGGACCGGCCCCATCCCTGCAGGGAAACAAAAACATCAGGCACATATAAGAAAAGGTCCCTCAGTTCAACTCATGACTAAACTTTCTGAGACAAAAAAATGGACAAACAGGTGGAGCATTAACATCTTGTTTGTGTATTCCCTAATTACAAAAGCAGTGGCCCAGCCCACGTGTGTGTTTAAGTCTGGGCATATTCACATGTTCTCTTTTCTAGATGTGCAGCACAAAGGAAACAAGCAGTCGGCCATGTCAGATGAAAATGAGACACAAGAGGCCTGTAAAATAAAAAATAAAAAATCCCCTCTGAGCCTTTTTGTTTTTCAAGAGATAAAAAATAAAGGGTGTGCCAGCAGATTTTCCACAAGAACATGCGTGTGTATTCCCTCCATGCTGGTTTTTATTCAAATGTGACTGGAGAGGAAAGTCTCTGAGACGACAGCCAGAGACTGAACCTGAGTGGCAGCCAGTGAAGGAAAATAAAATGACAACGGGATGAAATCAGTTCTGCCGATATCTCATAGCCAGTTTCCTGTTTTGACTGATGAAAAAGGACAAATATATATATCCTAAGTATTAAATGAATGACCAGTATTGCAATAATTAAATAAACTCAGCCTAAGTTTGTATCACTTTGAAGCTGAAATAAGAGAACATGTAAAAAGAGAAATGTATAGTCCGTATAAAAGCTACATCTGGAAACTAAACTCCCACAAATCTGGGAATCACAAAGCACCATTTAAGTTTCATTGACATTCCTGATTTGTCCACTTCAGTGACTTCTGAAAACAAACAGAATCAGCTCCTCCAAGTCTTCGGTCTATATGTGACACCAGTTTTAGAAACCAGTTGTCAGCACATACAGAAAAGTCCTGGAATAACCTTGTGCGAGCTCAAATAACAGAATTCCTCCTCTGGAACCCATAAAGGCTGTTTTTTTCTTCTTTGCTGGAACATTGTGTGCACTCTTATGTTTCGCTGTGAGAATTAGGCCTAAGAGGGAACAACTGCACCGATGCACATATGATTTTTATATTGCTGTGGCGTATTACATTTCCCAGAATCAGGATCTAGGTCAGGGTATAAACATTAATGTGCTACTCCATACATTCCCCATGTCTTTATGTGCTGACTTAGGCTCTAGACTGATTGAAGTGGACAAACACAGGTGGGGACACAGAGGCCAACGATAAGGTGGAGGTGGATGTGGCTGGTTGAAGTCCACACCTTCATTTTCACAGCTGGAAATGAGTTCTGCTTCAAGTTTTGTTTGGACTTTTGTTGAGTGATACATGCTGTAAATGTGAAATGTGATTAAGGCAAGATGATTACTGAAGGTCACTGTGGTCACCACTGTTACAGTATTTGGAGTCAGCAGTGAGCTAACAGAATAACTCCCTGATTTAATTTGAAGCGCAAAAAAATCTGGATTATTGAGGCTCTAATTCATAAAATAGATAATCACACACATTTTAAGGATCCTTTAATCTAAAAAGATTGTTGGAATGGTAAATTGTAAGCTTAGTAAATGACTGTTTTAAAATAATCTTTGGCATTTTTTAAAGTGTTAGATCAAGCCAATTTATCCAAGAGGCCAAAGCGTTTTAACTTTTTAAAGATTACTTCTACACCATAGAAGGACCTATAAATGATGACTCATCCCTTCTCAAAAGTATTTTTACATTTTTCTTTTACTTTTAAATGATTATACCATTCTATCACAGTACAGCTGAATAAAGGTGTATTATTATACAGAGACTCATCTGTAGATCATACCTTGACCCAGTCTGGCGCCAGTCAACGCCTCTTTGGCGCTCCCAAAGCCGAGCTCCCGACACACCACCGTGGCAGCTCTAATGTTCCAGTTGTCGTCACAAATTGTTCCCCACTCCCCATTCTTCAACACCTCCACTCTCCCCTCGCCAATCATAGCTCCGCCTCTTAGACGCACCAAGGGTTGCTATGGAAACAGTCAAAGAAAAAGTTGGTAAATATGTAACAGAAAAAAATATGTTTCATCTTTAGGGTATAATTACTTTGGTTGGTTAACTTCCATTTTAGAAAAAAGGGCTAGTTATACACACATCACATACAGCGGGTGCAGGGCAGTACACAAACAGCAGAGAGAAGAAGAGATGCCTGCACACTCGCTCAAATGCTCCAATTTTTTTGAAAAAACTTTTACAAACCAAAAATGATCACTTGAAGAAGACCTCTGGTCGAAATGTTCTGATTAAATAAATATTTTGGCTTTTGAGCAAGTGTATGAGCATTTCGTCCTCTCTTAACACTATATTGCAATAAGCGACGCTGAGACTAGCTATAGATGTAACATCAACAACTTCAGTAAAATAAAAAAGTCTATTCTGAAACTGTCATACATTGAATAAGTAATAATGAATCAAGAGTAAAAAACAAAATCTGCCACAGGCTCACACTGCTGCATGTTCTTTTAAGATGCAAATAAAACAAGTTAAAGGAATAAAAACACTGTGTGTGTCTTATCTGGTTGTACCATGTTAAGATTTTTCCATGTTTTGCAGGTTGGATAGAAAAGCGGTTTTACCAGAGCAACACCTCATTAATATACAATAAATACTAAGTGGGAAAACAACAGTTCGATTGAATACATTTGAAATACTTTATGACAGATGTTTAGCATTCATCCACTCAAATGTTTCCAGCTGTTTGTCTACAGAGCCCTTTTGTTAATACGCAGGCAATGTTGTAATCCAGCACTGGACTCAAATCTACATTAATTATAGGAAAATGTTTCATACTGACTCACGTCTGTGTCCACCTTAAAGAAGAAGCTGCTACATCACGTGCTTTGTTAAATGATGTAGCAGCATGTCAGAACAGAAAACAGACTTTGATTTGGAGATTAAAATGAGCCCTTTGGAATCAACAGCAGCTTTTTCATTTGAACACACTCAGACCTATGCTACAAAAAGGTATTCGAGAAGTGAAACATCTGCACTGTGTGGAACTAACATCATCCATATGGCACCATAAAAGTGTTTCTCAGCCTGTTGAAGAGTTTTTAGTTTGTTGTTGTTCTCTCACAAGGTAACACTTGAAATGGAAATAATCTTAGATAACAGATTGTCTTCTTCTGATATAAAACACTCTTTCATGCATCTGGTTCTGTTCAGTCTAACAAAATCCCCAATATCCAATGAAAATCATTCACCTAAACCTACATCCCTGAACATGACCACTAAACAATTGTTTATCCAAACACCACACACAAAGGAGCTTAGTTTCAAGTACAAGTGACTTTCTCTCCGTGAAGAAAAAAATCGCTAACCCTAAGTGTGCATAATCTAACCCACCTCCACCCTGTAGGCCTTGCTGAAGCCGGCGCTGACGCTGGGAGCAAAGGCACGTCCGGGCACACAGCTGACCACTACAGGCATGCCGTGCTCACAGGTGAGGTTGCCCTTCAGCTCTATCTCCGGGCCAAGCTTACAATCAGAGAGGTCGGCCTCGTTGCCCGTGCAGTTCACAGAGAAACCCCAGTAGTTCTTCTTACGACGCTTGGCCAGCAATCTGAGAAGGAAGAATACAAATACAGGTTTCACTTTTAGCTTGTCACTGTCACACCGTAATACATAGCATGTTGAAAGGGTTAATGAACGACAAGAAATTTGTATATGTGTATGTTCAAGCCAAAACCTGCTGACTGGAAACTTGCGTAAGAGAGAAAATCCAACACAGTGGACATGAATCATCTTGATCCTTCTCTATTACCTTATGTTATGTCTTTGTGGCATGGAGTTTCAGCAGCATATGTTATTTTGAAATGTTCCCTTTGGTGTGTTCAAGTACAGGTGGAAGACTTTGGTATCTAACACTTAAGTTTCATTGCACTTTTACAATCCAGATGTCGAGACAGTTTGAAGAGCACTCTGCACAATGGCAAAGAAAGACAATGTAAAAAATCTAAACGCAATGGTTTACAGCATGTCAGTGCGTCAGCCTGCGATATTGTTTCTTCAATGTGAAAGAAAGAGCACATCAAATATTTGACCATTCTTTCTCACACTGCACCTAAAAATGAAGCAGCTGTTTTATTGGAAGAGAGACGTTTTGCCATAAAGTGTGAGGAACAATGTCCATCCTATTCTGTGAAGCACAATGGGGGTAATTGTTGTGAGAATACCTTAACATCCCTGTGACCTCCATACTTGAATGGAAGTCATCAACTCGGGGTCATTGAAGACCCCAATAACAGTGGGTCTTGAAGCTGGTCAGGGCCTCAGAAGAAGCAGACCATGAAATGAAACCAGCATAAGCTTCATTTATAGCCCTTCATGCAGCTTATCCAGATGCTGAAAACAGAATGTAGCTCTGAGATGTTTTGAAAACATGAACAAGTTTGTGTGGGTGAAATTGAGATGATGTGTCTGATTAAGAATTTTTAATTTAGTTGGACTGTTGTTAGTAGTTAAGTAAAAAGATTGATCTGCAGATTAGAGATTCAATAAGATCTTTCTCTGGGGTAAAACAATAAACCATGTAGGACCATAGCAACATCACATGCTTTCAAATGAGAAAAACAAAAAACAACAAAAAAGTATTCTCTGCTGGTGCAATGCATCTGATACTTCCCTTTGTTCAAATGCTACCACATGTATTATTTGCACTGATTCAGATGAGCTCATGTCTCCCATAGCTATAAAAGCAGGAACATTTTAATCAAAGTCAGCTTCTTAGTCTTCATTTTCATCCTGCGAAAAGCCCAAAACATTAAAGATGATTGTGCAGCCACATCCTGCATGATTACCCTGTTGTTAAAATGTTTGCAGCTAAATTCTGATGGCTCTCTGGTTGACTTTGACTGTGGATGGTTAGCGGCTCCAGAAGATAAAAAAAGGACTGGACCCTTACCCTAATGAACTAAAATAAACTGATTAATTGAGTATACCTCTCTGAACCAGCAGAGCTCCAATTAATCGATTAGCTGAAAATTGATGAACAATTTCTTGAACCATTTTTCAAGCATAAAAATTTAAAACAAGATTCTGGTTGAAGATTCTCAGATATAAAGAGTTTCTATGTCATTTATGATAGTCAAAGAAGCACATTTGGATTTAGGAGGTTTGAGGAGGTTCCTTTGGCTTTACAAATTATGATGAGCATCCCCCCATTTTTGACATATTAAAAACTAAACAATTAATTCATTGTTAAATATTGATTAAAAAATAACTAAGTTGCATATCTACAACCAAGGGATGTTCTTTTTGTACGCCAGGTAGCCACATTTCTTTCTAGAAATGAATTGAGTTTATATTTCAGACTCAGCCGTTTAAAAAAGGAACATGTCTTTGTCTTTCTGCTGTTACAAGGACAGGAGCTTTTTCTGCATGGTTGATCTAATGTGCAGTCAGAGTCTGTTTTTTTTTAGACTTCACCGCCCATGTGAGCAGATTAAACATATAGTGTTCTAGGAAACAGTTGGCTTTGTCTGAGGCTACATAGTTATGACATTTAAGAAGGACAGCGTGTTAACACTGGTGCTCAGAGGGAAACAATCAGATGAAGCCAAAAAAGCCACTGTTTCACAGCGTTCTGCACTCAGTCGTTTCCCAGAAAGAGCCATCTTTCACCCTCTAAAACTTCCTCTGGCTGTGTTTGGCTGCTTGACAAGAATCTCCAGCTCACGTCTGTTTAATCTCAGTGTGCAGAGTGGATGGAGGGTTGAGTGATGACCAGTGTCAGTTTGTTTTCGACAAAACATTCCCAAACAGACTCAAACAAAAAAGCAACAGCTAAAAAATGTACCATAAAACGAATGACATCTTTACACAAAGGTGTAATAGAGGACTCTGTGGACTATGTTGTTAACAGGTCAAAACTTGAAATGATTCATTGTTTATGTAGCACTACTATTTTCCTATTACCTAAACTGTAATTTACTCAACCAAAAGCTAATTTGTATGTAAAAGTTTAACTCGTGTAGAATTTCATTATATCTAATAGGCCACATTTAAACCTTACTGTTGCTGTTACCATTACTCACTGGTAGGGTCGGGTGTTCAAGCGTTTCTCCACGGGGAAGCCGTGCATGCCACAGATGACCCTGCTGTTCATCTCCGTCCAGCCCTCGTTACAGATCTGTCTCCACTTGCCTCCGTCTTTCACCTCCAAGAAGCCGTCCGTGATGGGAATCCTTTTCCTGTGGGAGTAAGTGGCCCTGATCCTCACATCCTCCACCTGCACCGTCAGGCCCTGAGAAAGCACAGCAGAGAAAATATTTCATCATTCAGCTTTAAAGATCATGTACAGAAAGAAACCTTTAGAATATCTGGAGATACGTGCAGTGCACAAAGACTTCAAAACATTAGAGTTGAATTCAATTTTTTAGAGGTACTTTTATTTTTATTCACAGAATCAGGAAACGCATCAGTCATCCATTGGCCAAATCCCTTTCTACAGCTGAGTTTCTATTTAGTGGGACACAGCTGCAGGATGAGTTATAATACATTTGGTGATTCATTCATTTCCCTCTAAATCATGTTTCCATGAACGTGCAGAGATAGGCTCAACTTTCCATAAACCACACTGACAGAAAGGCACTGCTTTACAAACATTGTTATATAATCAGTAAACATGCTCTCAAATGAAGAACGATCTGTCTAAAAGACAGGAATGTCACTGACAGGATGTAGTTTTCTTTGCACTTGGCGTTGACTGTTCCACTTGATTTATTGTAAATAAAGTACAGCCTATGAGTCATAAATGAGGTTTGTGTTGTGAAGGAATGCTAACAAGTTTCGTCTTAAAGGGGTTGTACAGTTTGCACATGTGCATAAAGAAAAGTGAAATAATCTGCAGATCCTATCTGCTGAACGTTTGAAGGCTTGCATGAATGTCTAGAATTTTTCCACCATTTTTGTTGCTTCTGGCTTTTCCTTGTGAAAAGTTACCAAATATTGTGCTTATATGTTGTGAAACATGTCAATGTATTTTAGTTTTATTTATAAGTACACTGAAAAGCTGAAGTGAGCCCCTAAAGCACAAAAAGAGATTTGTTACTATTTTTCCAACACGGATGTTTAGAAGATATCAAGACTGAATATGTCAGAGAGGAGCTGGGATAACTTGGAAGATTTGGAAGACTTGCACTTATTTTAGAATTTAGAAAGAGAAAATGTTGTCGCTGAAATTCTGATCGTGAAAGAAGATATTTCAGACAGAAGCTGGTGACAGCGGTCAGGTGAGTGTTTGTGGGTGGTCCACAGTCTACTATAAAGGGCTGTTGGCAAGACCGGGGGTGACAAGCCACAGTTTTTAGGATATCACGTGTCTTGAAGACTCCTAAATCAATAAGGAATGGTAACCTATGACCCCCATGGCTTTATGGGAAAACAACTACCTCATAACCCTGCCATTGTTTATTTCCCTCCCGAGCTTATATAGTTTGTTCCTGGCTGGGTGTGAGGCTGCACCATGGGTGCCAAAAAGAGCCAAAACTCTAAGCTTCTCCGTGGTATGTAACTGCTGACACAGCCAGCTTAAAAAAAAAAAAAAAAAAAGGACATCCAGGCAGAAATATTAAACGTTCGCCCACAGGGTGGTTTCCTGAGGTGGCGTCAGCCTGAGGGAATGTTCAAGGCTTCAGGGTTTCTATACCCCAAAGTTTGCTGCACAGGCGGAGCCAAGACTAAGTCAGACTGTTTCTACAGTGACCCCCGTCCTCCTACTGACCGCAGCGGTTAGAGCGGGTAAAAACCACTCTTTCATGAACAGATTCCTGCAGGCCATAGCATGACAGAGTGTTTTCCGTCTGTGCTTGGCAGGAGGCGAGGGTGAGGAGACGTGATCGTGATCAGGGATCTCGTGTTCTCAACTTATAACCTCAACAATCTTGGTCATTTGTTTTTGTTTTTTGCTTGAATACAAAAACGAGATGAAAATAACATAGATAATATCAATATACAGATCTCAAAGTAAATTAGACACATAACTTCAAAGAAACAATTAGAAAAACTTGAATATCATAACATAGTTGGCTAGACTTATAAAAAATATGAATCCAAAAGAAAAACGTGAGAAATCAAAGTGCAGTCAGGTGTGACCATAAAAAATAAAAAAAAAAACAGGAAAAAGGGCACGAGGTGAGTTTGAAATGGGGGACAGAGATGTGTCTGACCAGTGTTACACTTGGCTCAGACGGAGGAAACTCGCCGTCTGAATGTGTGAGAGCTAAAGGAAGAGGACTAACACATCCACAGCTGGGATCAGTCCAGACATTTCCCCCCTCCACAAACCCAGACCACCAGACATACATTCAGCATAATCCTGCTTGGCAGGGGCCCAGTTCTATACACTGGTCACTTTTTTAGCTCTATTTATGGAAAAATGATGGAAAGTTACTGTACAGCCTAAAGAACATGAACCCATGATGTTACAAAAAAACAGTACTACATGTTCTGAGAGGGAAAAAAAACATTTTAGAAAAATACTTTGCCTTCTTGGCAAGAGTTAGCCTACATCACAGGATTGTTAATCTAACTTCTATATTTGCATAGTAATTATGAAGCAACCACATGCCTCTAATTAGCATAGCATAAAGACTATGAAGGGACACACAGGTAGCTGGGGTCATTCAAAGGTGACACAATCCTTCAACCAGCATGTGTGATGTTCTTTTATCATCATGTATTATTTGTAAAAAAAAAAAAAAAAAGAAAAATAAATAAAGTAAACATTTGTGGCCATGCTAGCTGTTTTCTTTTGGGGTTTTGTGTTCAAGCTGAGCTGAGCTAAGCTAAGGCTACCTGGACATTTCTATGAGCTCATAGACATTTCTCTTTATATGTTGTAAAAAGCCTAGGAAGCCAATATTTCACATGAAAAATGTGAAGTTGGATGACTTCAGCATGACTGGCTGTGTCGGAAATAATGAATTAAGGAAAACCCTAACCCACACTAAACACACTACTCATGACTTATTTATTTAAATAAATGTTGTCATTATTAAGTAAATAAAGTCCCACATTCTTAGACTTGTGGTGACCTACAAAAATAGGAATCCTCCTCCATTTAGCTCTTTTCACAGTGTGTGAAGTAACCATTACTGAACTGTTTCCAACTGGAGATCAGACTTGTTTTTCAGACTGGGTCCTCTCACTCATTAGTTGTGTGAACATGAGCCTGTGGTCTAGCCAGTGTCTGACTAATGCTTCCACTACTGTGCATTTCTTCTGCTTTATTCAGCCTCCCAGTCGTGCTGCACGTTTATCTGCACGTGCCCCAACCCACCCACACACCCACCTACCCCTTCTCCACCCTACACAACATGTTCGTATGAATGATAATCACTCCACAGTTTAGATGAAAAGCAGGAGAACAGCGAGGCTCTTTGAAATGACTTTCACATCTGCTCCACCCCAATCTCTCTGCCTCACTGGCCCCACGTTTGCCTGAAGTGACTGAGAACGGGTGTGTGTGTGTGTGTGTATCTGTGTGTTTTGCATCTGGAATACCTATCAGCTAGCGTAGTGCACCAATCATGGAAATGAAAAGGTAAAGACTCTTTATTGACATTAGACTAGACCAGATGTGCAAACATACAAGCACACACACCTAAAACTGACTGTATTATAAAAAGCCATACTGCATGTAAAAATTACTTAGAATGCAAAATTATTATTATAGTATAATAACTTTTTTACTTAATTTTAAAGATTTACTTTTGGGCTTCTATGCCTTTATTTGATCAGGCAGTGGAGAGTAGGAAACCAGAGACAGAGTGGGGAATGACATACGGGGAAAGAAGCCATGGGTCAGACTCAAACCTGCTTGGAGGGCTACAGCCTCCGTTCACCAACTAAGCCAACCAGTGCCCTAATTTAATTAACTTTTAATTCATAAATAAATGTGTAGTAGCCTTATTTCAAAAGATCGGTCTGCCTTCAAAGTGACCTAACGTGTTTGAATTAATAGTTCAATAGATTGTAATGACAGATAATTTGTATTCTTGGTCAACGATTATCCCTTCAATATAACACTGAACAGAAAATGTTAGAGCAACAATAAGCTTCATGAAGTAGAAGTAGCTAAGCCCCATCTAACCAAAAAGGTGTTATCTTATAAGTTCAATCTGAACAGCTACTGATCCAAACACAGGTATTTAAAGACATTGTGTCACTGTGATGGCAAACTGGGAGACATACTCATACACATAGCCCCTATAGCTATCCCTATATCTATCTTTACATAAAATAACTGTACAATTTACTGTGGACTGCAGGTTATAATTAATGCATCTCCAATAAACCAGATGCCAACTGCATTAAAGTAACATTTCTCTCTTAGACACTGTTTCAAAGTAAATCTTAAATTCAAACGGTCTTATTATGTAATATCTGAAACATAAGTCCCAGAGCACATGTTTAATGCACATCCGTTAGAACAATGTGCAGATGGTTAATCATACATTTCAGTTATGTATGATTTAAGTCTGGATTTTGGGCACTCAGCACCCAAAAGGAGATCTGAGGCCACAGTGTGATCCAGCTGTTGAACATGTGGTGAATCTGTCTCCTCCAGATCGCATCAACCTTTTCTCCCCTCACTCCCTCTCCTCCTCACAAGCCTCACACATACATCATGTTGGAGGCAAAATCCACCTTTGGCTCGGGTTTCCTTTTGTTGTTCAGGAGTGAATGTGAAGAGCTGACGTCTTGTAAGAAGAAACTGTTGCGTCTAATGGAGAAGTGCGACCTTTGCCCTGTGTAGAAGTGTAAAGAATGGAAAGGCTTTTAACTGCTGCATTCTGTTATCACAACTGGCGTCTGACGTCTTTGTGTTGAATCTGGATCTAAATGTTTGGGTGAAAGTTGACACGCCAAGTGTTGGGCAACTTGCAGCTGCTTTTAGGGGCTCAATCTTTTTCACAACTTCCTCCTTCTATAGGAGATGGATTTACACTTTAAACCTTCAAGAGCTTCTGCAAGCTGATTAACTTTATTTTAAAAGTCAAACAAAAGGTTTCAAATAAGAGGGATTCATGCTTACCTGTGTGACAGTTCCGTCTGAGACTATGTATTTACGTGACAGCTTTTTAGGAAAACCCACAGAGTGAGACGGCCTGGGATGACTCCTAATAAAAATGTAACTATCCTTAAATAACACGTCCCCCTCTCTCATAAACATCTCACATATAGAGAATAAAACTTCAGGCATCTTCTAATTAAAGGGTTGTATGAAAATATCATCCTGTGGGCACTGATGGCACATGCAGCATTCCATTAACACGTGAATCCCAATGAGACATGGCAGAGTTGGATTAAAGTCCCTAGCAGATGATAAACAAAGTTTCCTGGCTTCGTAGGGTTTGGTTCTGCTGTCGAATGTAATCTCCCAGAACTACTGACTCACAGACTGCATCTGTTATAATCTCCTCCATCTGACACTAACACACACAGGCTGAACAATAAAGAAACTGGTTAGAGTCAAGAAAAGATATATAGAAGCAAAACTTCCCATTATTTTTTCCAATATAACAGATTTCAGAGAGGACTGTTGTAATGGAATGAATGTTCTCGTAACTCTCAGAGACAGAGGTTGAAATGTTGAGAGGCATGGCTTTTATCTTCAGAGAAGGGGTCAGTAGCAGACAGCTTTTGCTTAGACAAGACAAAGGTTAAAGAGGTCAGAAGCTAAACGGCGGCTCTGAAAGGAGCTTGAAATGACTGCAAAAGACACTCAGGATTACTGCGGCAGAAGTCTCTTTACATTTTGTGAAGCTGATGCCCTGATGACATTTGGGGCTCATGTCCTTAGTTGCACCTCTTGGCAGGAGAAGCAGATGTTTTTTATTAATGACAGACTGGTGCTTTCAGTAGACATATCATTTGTGGTCAAAGCTGAACTTCTATCTTCTCAAATTCACATATACTGCAAAGTATTCTCATGATGTCTCCCTCACAAAAACAAAATAATTGTAACTTTGTGAGCTTAAGAATTATCCTGCCTCACAGTATAGAAAAAGTACTCAACACCATAGATTGTATAAAAAGATGGATGAGATGAAAGCTCCCCGAAAGTGAAGCCAAACACATTTGGAGCTCCTCCTACTGGCTGAATGCAGTCATAGGTCATAAGCTCCGCCTCCACCCTCTCATCCTAACAGATGGGACATGGGTGAAACTATAAAACTAAAATACACGTTGAATAAACATTTCTCATACGTGGTGTCTGTCGTTAAAGTTAGTTCTTTTCAGAAGATAAGTATTAATTTGCTATTTAATGCTTAAAAAAAATTACATCATGTTTACAGCTTTGTGCTCTGGATTAGCAGAGTAGAGGAGGAACATCAAAAGAAAATGTAACAAACACAACACAAGAGCCATTCAACTTTACATAGCCATGAATGTCTGCTTCAAGAATGCCTTCTGCTGTCAACTGTATCAACTTGAGGCATTTCTGCTGTTTTATCTGTAGGTTAATGTGTGTTTTAACTGCAGGATGTCAATAGTGCGGCTCAACCAGACAATTACTACTGCGCAGACTCTGACAGGCCAAATGATGCCACCAGTGCAAGATAGGGATGGTGTCGCAAGGGATATTTAGTTTCATTTTTTTTTTTTTACAATGGGAGGAGATGGAATTGTCCATCTTTATATAAAGTTACTACTCATTGATACAAGAAGAACTAGCTGACACTCCAAATTCTGTCACTCGGATTCAGGATATATCAACATGAACATCAGTGATTATAGAACAGCCTAAAGTAGATATAATGTGCTGTTGAGCTGAACGTGTCATATTTCAAACATATACATTTAATCATGTTCACGTTAAGAGGATTCTCATTTAAGTAAAACAAACAGCTGCTCAACATTTTTAGCACTGACCTTTACTTGGACAGTAGTGCTCACTCAGAGAGGGTGTTAACTTCCCAGATTGCGAATACAAAATGTCGATTCATGCTGTGAGTAAACAGATTAAAGGAACAGTGCTGCCCCTTGCTGACGTCAGCTCAAGCATGGTTAAAGAGGTGTAGCTGCACCTTTACCATTCCTCTCCCCTGCGACTTAAATGGCTTTTACCAGACTGTGGAAATATTTACAGGGTGGGGGACTTAACACCCCCGAGACACTAAATACACAAGACCAATAGGGAACAAGAGGGTGCTGCTGACATGACTGTAAACTAAAGAAAGTTGTGAATATGGGTTCAGTAGTTCATGATTAAAACTTCTCCTGTCTTCTCCAATCTTCTTTTTTCTTCCTGACACATCAAGGCATGAGAAAGACAGGCTTCACATGGATTTCAGATGTGTGTTGTCTTAATTGAATCCAGTAAAAAAACATAGGCTCTGCTCTTGTAACAGAGTTAAACTCCCACCAGCCTTCTAATATGAACAAGCAAAGCACTCTGGTATGAATGCAGTCATGGTGTTAAAACATCCACAGTGTTGTTAGCTTCCAAAGAAATGTTGCTTCATCTCTTGTCTGTCTGGTTTTAATAGGGAAACCCCTCATGGGAACGTGTTTAAATATCTTGCTCTCTGACAGCCTGAATAATAGCCCTGTTCTCCCTTCCCTCCCTTTCTCCAGTCACGTCCACAAACCCACACTGACTTTCCATCCGGTACAAAGGCGTTCTCTGCAGCCAGACAGGATGGTCTTCCCTCTCTCTGAGTCATCTCCAAAATCTCCCCGGCGGCAGAGTGGGGGTCTAGTGTGGGCCGAGTTAGACTAATAGAAGCCTGGTAAAGTCATTAGTGCAAACTTTGGAGGGTACTGTTATAGGATAACTATTCCACTGGCTTGATGTACAGGTTTATACATTACCAAGGACAGTTTGCAGGCATACTAATAAGTCAATTGGGATAAAATGTTACAAGACACTTATTTGAATATCAAGTTTAAACTGTTTTTTCTCTAGCTAATTAGTTAGCTTAATTGCCTAAAACACGGGAAATCATATTTTAAATTGTATTGTATAATGTACCGCACAATATACCTTGAATTACGAAACAACTGGTCACTGTAATTCATTATCTGACCGATTAACACGGTTGTGTGAATGAATTTCAAACAACTTTAACTAAGTTTGCTATATAATTAAGCACCCTGAAACTGTCCTTTTACAGTAGTAGCATGTTACAGCTAATGAAGCTACAGGAACCACCCGTTGACGTGGTTAGCAACTGATTTGAATCGACTGTGCCACAATGTTTACAAGCAATCAATTTAAAAAAAGTCCTCATAGGCTTAGCTGTAGCAACCTGATTTAGCAAACCCCTCCTTTGAAACATGCTAGAAACAACTAAGAACTTTTAACAAAGACTCATTGATAGATTTGAAAAACGGCTGCTGCAGCTGAGTCTTGATCTGTATCTAATTTACGAGAGCCAGATCTAGAGCAGGGGTGTGAAAGTAATTGATTTAATCAAAAACGTGATTCTATGATTTATTTTACAATGCTCCTCTTAATAATTACAGAAAATCAGACAGACATTACATTCAGTCCTCTGATCTGTCTGGCTCAGTCTGGAAAATTGGAAGGATTTAAAGAAAACACTTTTAACTGCTCAGCCTCGCAATGTCTGCACCCGATAAGTTCCTTCCTTCATCCTAAGCCTATCCTTTCTTCCTCTTTTATTGTTCCTAACATCTGTTTGAGTTACACGTGTGTACTTGAACCAGGTGTGGTTGCTACTGGAGTGTTATTAATTATGTGATCAAGCGATCCCACCCTGGGTGTTTACATTAGTTTAAGTATAAAAGCCTATAGTCCATAGTTTACGGTGTGCAGGTTTATTTGAGAGTGACTTTCTTTATGAGAACGTTACATACCTCATCGTTGTTGGCCTGGTTCCGAATGAACTTGAAGCCAGGAATGCGCTTCTGCGTGCACACCACTCCGACATCCTCTGAATGCTTGCAGTCAGACACTCCAAAGCCGTTAGACTCACACTGAGCCAGGCTCTTCTCTCCACCAGTGCAATGCACGTTGTCGAGCCAGATGTGGCCTGAAATGGCAAGAGACGAAGCTATGTGAAAATGGCAATACGCAGAGATGCAGATTGTCTTTGAAGCAGATCCAGTGAGGAGTTTGTTTTGCATTGTTTAGTTCAGTCAGAGTGGATGAAGGAGATTAGCATGAGGTTTATATGTGGCCATATTGGGGTTTTTTCTGATTACTTTTTTAATAAAAGGAGCATCACCTTGTTTACCAAATTGAACTAGAAAGAATAACATCCATTTAAATAATCACTATACTGTAGTTTCAACCCTAGATCTGTGTTGTTTTCTACTTTTTGGATGGCAGGACATCTACTTTTTTTTTATGTATGCCCTGATTTTCTCACTGTGGTCTAATATGTTGATTTATCAGGCAATTAAATCAAATTCTTGGGACTTGCAGAGCCAATCTTTTAACACTGAGCTATAAGGGGCCCAAGTCTCAGTCCGAACTTTCCCTTATAAGGGAAATAATCATGCGGAAATATGTAACTTGGTTGACGGTGGGAAGTTTTGTGTAATCCTCTTTTGAAATCTAATTCAGCATTTCCACTCAAGTCCATTGACAGACACGGTAAACGTATTCACATGGAGATGTGTTTGGTCTCCAACCTAAACTGGCTCATTGGTTACAGCTAAAATTTAGCCAAATAAATGTTGTAATGTTGTCATCTGCGTTCCAGCTGTCTGTCCCGACTTAGCCGTGGGGGGGGGAACCGCAGTCCTGTCGCCATGGTAACAACCAACAGGCTGCTCATCATTGGGACAGTCTCAACACGTTCCTGAACAACATCCTGATCATACCAAGGAAGTAACTGCGTGTCATTTGGTCACGTTGTTTCCTCTTGGCAGACAGATCATTACCCCAAGACTTCAGGAGCTGAATCCAAGTAAGAACCAGCTTGGTCTTAATGGTCTCACGTTTTTCTTAACCATGACTCAGCAGTTCCAGTTGGAATTCATCAGGATTGCTGTGTAATATCTACCATTTGCAGGCCTCATGGGAATGTTCACAAGCCAGTGAATAAATCAGGGGAATTCAAACTCAAATATTAGCTTTAAAGATACTAGCAAATATCAAACGATATCAAATCAAAACCGGTTTCGATACCAAGGCAACAAAAAAAGAAGTCTCCTGCACACGTCTTTGTGCAATTTAGACAGTGCTCTCTATTTCGCCTGTGTCAGCTTATAGTTAAAAATATGACTGAAGATCTCAAGAGTGTTTAAAGCTTCGCTACTTTTGGATGCCATTGATTAAAATAAAACCATTTGCATCGTTTTTAAACATGTGGTTTTGAAAGGGAAAGATACTTTTGACAACTTAGTGTCGAGGAAATTATTAAGACTTGACTCCATACAATAAGACTCAGTTGACTCAGATGGCTTACGTTGATGAAAGTTTATACATCAGATGAATACTCATGAGGAGACATGATTCAACATCACACTTCTGTTCTCGTGTCTTCCTCAATAACATCTGCAGAACTTTTCGAAAGGCATCGCATATATCCTAAAAGACATTATCATTATCAGGGTCGTGTCACATTGACCCACCTAGACTAAACTGTGACATCTATAACACTGGAGCAGACAATAAGTCTACCAAACATCCTTGCAAATATCAGGAAGAACAGTTGTCACTGTCTAAGCTTGGTGTTCTAATAATAGCTGAACTCTGTCAGGTGTGACTGACATTAATAATCTAAATAACTACAGAAATTCCACCACACTTGGGCCCACAGGGAACCATGATTCAGTTAAATAGAGCTTTTATGTTCCCTTGAAGTCAACCACATAGACTTAATTTAAAATGAAAACAAACTAGACACAACAGTGTTCCTCCAAACATTGAAATAATATGCATATTAGTTTGTTGCTCTTGTATTCCGCTTTCTGGTATTTTTTACACATTGCACAAATCTTTTTACAATTGCAAATCATAGTTGTTTAAAGGCAGCTGAGGAGCAGATTCTAACATGCCTGCAGGAAAAACCACTGTGCATCCAAAAAGGATGTCCTCCTACTAGTAAGGTAGTGATGTCTTCAATTAAAAACATTTGGTGGTTTCTTTCACTGGCGTGTAGGTCATCATAATTGGGAATGGAAAATGTGTCTCCAAGAACAGCATGAGAACATGAACATGCTCACAGCTAATCTGGCCTTTAACATACTCTGCTTTCATTATGATCCTCCCACAAGTTAAACATCTACTTGTCAGGAAAAGGAAAAGCTTTTTATTTATCAGCCTTTAAACGGTTGGTAATTTTAGTTATAAATGGCTGCATGCTATTTCAGAACACATTGAATACTCAGTTTAAACTTCCTGCCCCGCCTGTCACAGCAATTTTTCATCATTCAATGAGACACAAGAGTCTTGTAGTCCACTTTTATAAACATATGTATCTTAAAGCTCCCAAATCTTTAAGCTGCATTGATAACAAGCTGTACAAACAGCTGTGTGATGGCACAGGCAGTGAAGACATAAAACTGCTTATTAATTGCTTTTTTTGTACATATTCAAGTTCATATTACTTCATAAATGGGATTCTTGGAGCTGTTGCAATGGGAAGCAAGTAGCTAATTTAATTACTTAGCAGCCTCCTGGATGTGGCCGATGTTCCCGGTGGGAAAACATGTGCTTTTAACGAGGGACACAGAGTTAATTAACAGACACAAACTGACATTCACCAGCAGCAGCCAGCAGCCATCATTTTTATTGTCAAGAATCTCATCAGTGTTTTTTCATTGATGCAGGAATTTATTCAAGACAAAGCAGGAGGAGATGAGATTACGTCTGTGTGTGTGTCTGGTTTTCACACTCAGTGTTTCCACTCACACTACCCCACCCCACCCCCCAACCACTCAAGTTCAGACCTGATTGGAGTGTCGAAGTTCACCAATAATAGGGAAACCAGTGCCAGAGGGTATAAGCTGTCAGGCAGGAGTAATTGAGTTCCAAATTCAAGGCTATTAATGGAAAATAAGGAACTGTATTTAAAGATATTCTTCCCTGATATTGGTGGTTGAACAGCTGAATGTTTGCTGAGATGAAAACTTTAAACTCTTGCCTCACTTATTGGAGGAAAGATGACTTTAATATTGTCCTTGGGGGTTTTGATTCAATTATACAAGTTTAAAATCCGACCCTTAAAATGACCAGGCGCTTGAATGAATAAGATACTAGTTTTCTTACCTTCTCCTTGTCCATACTTGGAAGAGGGCGACCAGGACTCGGCATCAATGAAGCCAAGCTCTCTGCACACCACTTGAGCAGCTTGGATGGTGAAGTCATCATCGCAGACCGTCCCCCACTCTCCATTGTAGAAAACCTCAACACGACCCTCGTAGTGTTTCCGCTTCTCCCCGGCTAGACGTAGTTGGATAACAGGAGTGCCAGAGCTTGGCTGGGCGCTGCACAGCGGCCACATTAACATCAAGGTGGACACAAGAAAGTGGATGGTGATTGGGCGAAGCATGTTGCAGGACAGGGGCAGTGATCTAGGGGGAGAAAAAACACACACACACACACACACACAAGGAGGATTAGAAATAGAGGATGTTTAAAAGCTGCGTTGAACTAAAACTAGCTAGAGCTAAAGTAAGAGCTGAGCTTGGTTGTTGATTTTTCGCGTATTTTTATCTGTCAAAAGAAAATATTCAAAATATATCTGATGAACTGACACTTGTTACATTTACATTTCCAAACACACAAATAACATCCTCCAATTACAAGAAGAAAAAATCTCCTGCTTAATAAAGCTGACATCTCGGTTGCTGTTATTGATTTTTTTTATCCAAAAAGTATTTGCTTTGGTGTATGTACATCACACACACTAAAATGTTTAAAGCTGTTGATTTCAAAATACATCACTGTGAGCTTTCAACAGTAAATTTGACTCCAAGGTCATTTTTGAAAAACAAACAATTTAAAAAGCATTCAAAGCTGAGAGAACACATTATTGATATATTCACTAAAGCTTCTCAGAGCAAACAATAAAGAATCTCCAGAAGCATTATCAGGTATTGCTAGGCTTTTATGACTATTCTGTTCTGTAGAGTTAGTCAGCCTTAAGTGACAACAAATAAGAGCAGTTCAACCTTTATTTTTGTTTTACAGTTTGCGTTTAAAACTTTGACTTAATGGTAACTTCTTCCAAGTCCAAAGAGTTTAACCGTGGGCTGAATGTTATCAAAAGACAGGCAGACAGTAATTTGTGGTGTATGTGGGTAGTCCATCATTTGAGCGAGTGAGCAGTTTCAGTATGAAGTCTTGTGCAGTAACATTTTGGATTGGCCATCATCAGACTTCCAAGGACCCCTAACTGGCCTCCATGCAACCACAAGTAGAAGCTTGTAAAACACGTAGAGAACTCGCCACAGCTTGACAGTATTTTGAGCAAACAGTAATAATCCATTTGACTGCCAGTAAGAAAAATAAAAGTTTTTGTTAGGGCCTCTCTGACAGCCAAATGGAGGAGCAAACGTGGGCTCTTGCAGGGTGGGTGCTGCCCCTCTCGTTTGTCTGCTGATCTGTGCCTGGAGGCTGTTTAACCGAGGGTCGGAGGGAAAAGTTGACTCTACCTTAATATTTCATGGCAAACCATGAAAGTGTCAAAGGAGGGAGGGACCAAAAGCCCGGAGGGAGGAATGTTCTTGGAGTTAAGGGAGGGGAGGAAGACAGTGAAAGTAAGGAGACCTCCACGTCTTGAGTCTGGGGTGGGGGGGTGGGGGGGGGGGGGGCTGTTCTTTCATAGTTGACGTCATAGAAACAGCCAAACAAACTGCAGATTGTACAAGCTTGAAAGGACACCCCTAGAGTGCGCCAGACGCCACTTGTGATCATCTGAAACATCTGGTTCATCTTCCCATGAAAGGAACAAGCTCAGCAGAGGCAAGAAGCAACTTTCAGATGGGTTTTTATATTTACTCTCAGAGTGCCTCTACTTACAGCAGTTAGAGTCACAGGATCTGCTGTAGGTTTTAAACTAACCTACAAGGGTTCAGAGGTTACTCTAAAACAGCTTGGAGGGTGCAATCGTCCCTCTGGTCCACACCTGTCAACTTCATATAGGCCTAATGGTTTATGAAAAGTGAACACTTCTTTTGAATCTGTTGGATGTATGTTACATATAACACAGTTTACAAAACCAGAGGAGACACACCCACTTTCCTGCAGAGGAATGTTAACAGTTTACACTTTAATCTGGCTCAAAAACTTGATTTCTACCTATAGCAGCTTGTAAATGGATTGTTACTCAATAACTCCAGTTTCTGGATCAGAAACTTTGCCTATACCAGCTTGTAGCCTTTGTGACTGCTGCAGATAATTTTACACATGAAGTCTTGCACAAGAGCAAAGCTGCCAAACAATAAGTGAAAGCTCTAGCCAAGATTGTCAAATCAAGGGGAAAACCCGAAGTTCCACATGCTGAATTTATTTCTCTCTCAGTCAAAGCCAATGCTCTTACAGTGTATAGCCCATTGTTCTTTTTGGAAAAGAATTAATCAAAAATGAAGTGCCTTGAACAACACTGATTCCAATACTGACATGGAGTAATAAAAAAAATGTTTGCTTCTCATGGAAATCATGATAATATCAGTAGGCCTATGAGAGCGACATGAAGAGCTTAGTGATGATTATTCTGTTCAACATTTAGGTAATAACTATGCTAACTTTAGCCAGCAGCGACACTAAAATAGCAGACAAATAGAAAATAGAAAACCAAAAATATAACCTTTAAACAAGACAAATGTCAATATTTTGTACATCTTCTAGAGGAACTTTGCTGTCTTAATGTTTTACACATTTATGAAATTGCGAAACAACTTCACAACAATGGAGGACAAGTCTGAGATATGCATATAGTAGCCTAATACCTTATAAAGTGAAATAAAACACTTACTTTGACAGACGGAAAAAAGCAGCACAGCCTTTCCAAGAGCAGACCCTGAGGTTTCCAACCTGTTGCAGGGGATGAGATGAGAAGCAGCGCTTCTTTGTCCCCTTTAGTACCCCTAACTCTGCTCCCCTCACAGCTGGCAGGCCCGTCCCACTCATCGGCAAACAGTGCAGCCAATCAGAGTTCGCCTCAGCATCCTGGACCCGCCCACTCCTGCTCAATCACCAGGGTTACAAAAACAGTCCACATGAGCTGAAAGTAGACTGCATGTGTGGGTTGTGAAACATTTAAAATCTGTATAACTTTTATTTACTGAAATATAGGCATAATGGCTAACAACTGACACTGATAAGATAATGGTGTATCTTTACATTTTTTAATCAAAAGGTTAATATATGATTGTCTTCTGAGGATTTTCCCTTGTTTTTATACATATGTTAAGTGTACCCTAGTTTTGATGTAAAGGGCACACTCTTTGACAAGGGACAATATAATGTTATAAAACAATATAATGTGTTCAAAGTTGAAGATGTGAACATCGGGAAATGGCCCCACATTCTAAAACATCACAAAGTCAATGCACATTAAGGTTGGCTGTGAACTTTTTTTTATAATTAACACTGAATCAAGGGGTGTAAGAAGGTTAAGTGATATAGGGTCCTTGGTCGGTGTCCTTAAAGTTAAATCAACATTATCAATGATATTCAAATGGAATCAAGTGACTGCTGTAACGTGTTAGAGCTGATTTAATTGAACATCAACTCTTGTGACTCTATTAGTTTTTGCCTCCCGTTACATGTATCATTGTTTATCCATACTCACGAGAACGGTGAACGAGATTTCTGTCAACCAAGCCCATCTAAATCCACTTGATATCTTCACATCATGCTATGACTGACATTATGTTTAATGACAGGCAAACAAAACAAATCAAAAGAGATTGAATAACTGCATTTCTGTGATGTCTATAGGACCCTCTGATTCATCTGGTTTGAAAATCTCTCCTGAAGGTCTCAGCAGGACAGGGTCTGTGTTTGAGGTGCAGCTGTGTATCAGGACACCACCATGTGGTGAAAAGGTGCAACAAAGACTTACCCTGGGAAAGTTAGGGCAGAGTAAATGGAAAAATTGATAAAACTCTTAAAAATATGTCAAGACTGTACGTGTATTTAAAAACATAGAGCTATATACACACAACATGTAAGTTAGTTTAAATAGCCTAAGTGATAGGCCTATTAAAAGAAACGTAACTGTCTAATAATTCTAATCATTTCACCATCACCATGCATGTTTATTTTTTAAACGTCTAATGCATATTCATAGCAGATATAGGAATAGGGTACTGATCAAGTATCACATTTTTAGATTTCTCTACAACCAGGTTTAGTTCTGCCAGTGTTTGTTTTACATGTAGTCAATTAGTAACAGTCATCCTCTTCCTGTGCTTTCATGTTCTACTGTTCATTTAGAGTAAATTTGCTTGTCTTTTTAAACCAATACAAAATATGAAGCACATCTCCTGAGTACAGGAAGTTACAACCAGACTGAACACATAAGAGCAAGTGTAACACTGGTAGGAGTCCCAGTTTGTGATTTAATCCACTTAGATGTGATTTTTCATTTTAATTTGGTTTTATAAATTTACCTTAAAATGTTTAGAAATTGACATCTGCTTACAAATACTGCCAAGCCGCTGTGGTAGATTAGTTCACACGAACAGAGACAGCTTCGGAAAACTTTTATGACTTACTAACTACATTGTTTTATCACACTGCCGGAGGAAACTGCAGGCCATTGACTCACAAACAAACTGCCACTAATGATGTGTTTAAAAAAAGAGACAGTACATGGGATGCAGAAGCAAGAAAACAAAGATGAAGTTTGGCCTCTGGCTGACCTGTAGGAATAACAATGTCTGAGTTTACCTCTGTTTATGCTCAGGGCTTACAGCAACAGTAAACTTGGATACAACAAAGATGTTGTTTGTTTCAAATGTGAAAGAATTCAAGCAGAGAAGGAAACTTCAGTAACACTCAATCTTTACCATTTATTCAGAAATGCACAAAATATATCCATTAACATACAATCTGGGTATACTTATTCCTTACATTTTACAAATATTCTCATGATAAAATATAAACATTTACACATGGTGTACTGTGACAATGAACTTGCATTAAAAAGCACCTTCAGACTAATGTAACAGCACTACAGGGACACATACAAACCAGTCTTATTTTAAAGTGATATTTGGCAATTGATTGTGCTGATGAAAAAGAAGATTTACATTTGAAACACTTCTGTCTAAAAGTGCACTTGAGTGCTCCTTCAGGTTCAATCACACCAGAAAATGCAAAGGAGATGTTATTTCATGCTTACCAAAAACAAAGAGCTTTGCCTTATAAAGTAATGTGGCTGAAGTATGCCCATTCATAAACTGTAACCTGCAAACCCATGATGGTTAACTATTGTTCAGAATACTTTGATCATCAAAGATATATTTTCATATGACACTTTGGCAAACAGAGTTTGGAAACAACAGTTTTACAAAATAGAGGCACAGCAGCAACATTTGGACTCCAAGATCAAGTATGAATACAGTCAAATATACGGTATATCTACATGGCAGGGACAGAATGTGTTTCTAACTTTTCAACACTCAAACACAGAGTGAGGAAATCAAACATGGCACCTGTTTGAATAATACAGAATAATAAGAGCAGATTTCACTACTTCAGTTTTAAACTGATCTTAAGATCCAACCAGCACTGTCAAACCATCAAATTACTAAAAATAAAGAAAATCATTTAGATTGTGATTCATTTAAATGCTCTTCATATTAACAATCCCGTTGATTTTTGGGGGGCATATTGTTCATGAAATCCAAACTGCAGGACTGAGAACTTTATCACATGTTGTTTATGTGACCTTGTGTTAAAAAAGCCAAAGACTACATGTGAAATCGTTTGACTAATATTACAGAAGAAGATAACCTGCAGATCTAAAAAAAAAAATCTGCATCCAAAAAGAAATTGGAGTGGGAAAATGTAAAGGCAAGAAAACTAATCCTACATGATCTGTTCAGGTACTGGATTAAGAAAAGTGTTCTTTCTTTAAAGGCTTTATATGTGATTTTTCACACTTAAATATAATATAAATCAAGTATATCCTCTGAAAATAACTCTGTGAGTCATGACTGTCTACAATGGGTGTAACACCCGAGTCCCACTGTCTGTGATGTTTTCAGAGTTTTCAGAGTCCTATCTTCAGTTTGTTTACATCGCCCGGACGGCCGGCTGACTCCTCCCCTCGTGTATAAAAGTTGTTTAATTGAGGGACTAGAGAAAAGAAGAATAACATACTGTACTCACTGCTTAACTGTGTTTCTAGATCACGCTCATTTCAGGTAAATTTACATGCAGTGTGAAGATACAAGCATAATAAAGATCGCTAGCATTAGCATGCTAACACAACAATGCACCGCGAGTTGTTTTGGTTTCATGCTGGTGCTCAAGGGCGACATCTGCTGGATCAAAAAATCACATATAAAGCCTTTAAACTGTATCATCAGCAGTTACACACAGAGAAAACACACTGGTAAAGATGTCCGTGCTCTGTCCCAAAAAGTGGCAATGTGAATTTTTAAAGAAACATACTTGCTTAATTGAATTTTTGAATGTATACACCTTCAAGAGGGTCAACTTCTAAAAACGGATCATCTATAACATTACCTTTACTGTACACCCTGAACCAAAGCTCCACATGTCATGGCACTTCTCCTTTAAATGAATCAAAATACTTTGTCATGATCATTTTGTGCTTCTTCAAACTGCCACTACACGATCAACACATTGATCACATATTGTTCTGGTTTCACTTTTATGTTTTATAAAAAAGAGCGACTGCAGCCATTCTCTGTTTAAATGTATGAAAAATAAAATCAGAAAGAAAGAAAAGTTGTCATGTGTTTGACCGTGATCCTGTACAGAATTTTACATCTTTAAAGTTGATGAAAGGCCTCTTATCCTGTTCCCAGTTTGGTGATCAGTTCGTCGCAGATCTTAGTGAGCTCCTCGATTTCTTGATTCTGTGAGAGACGGCGAGACAGCGTAAGAAGCAGAGGGTAATGCAAAAATGACAGAACAGAAGCACCAATTTTTACAGTTATCATCTAAAGAGGCGACGTCCGGAAGAGCAAAAAACTGCAGTTCCTCGAGTGTCCACTGGAGGCTGGCTACAAAAGCCCCTACAGTCCAATTTCTACATTTGTTATAAAAATATATATACAGCCTGGTTTAGGAAATAAATATATTAGGTCTGACTATCTCAAAATGTAACGGCACTCACCGGGGGGTTATTTTATCACAATCATCTCTTTTGATTATATCGACTCGTGTCCTCAGCTCCAGCTCTTTGTCTATTACTAGGTTTACACAAAGTTAGTTTGAGACAGCATTTCCAATATGGCAACCACCATCGATGGGCTTCGAAAGTCCGCTTCAAAAACCAATGGGTGACGACACTGAGACTTCATCCATGTTTAGATAACAAATGGTATCATCTAAGTCTTTGAATCTGTAGGCAGGGATCTGTGCATCTATTGCAGATTTTAAACTTTAACTCTGCACTGTAACTTTAAACTCTTTTTATATTTTTACTTTATTTATTTCAATTAATTTCATTTGAATTATTTTTATTTGAACATATTTTCAGATTTAATAATTTCAGTGATTTTTTTATTTTTAATTTTAATGTTTCTTTCCTCTGTCGTGATGCGTTTGATGTCTTGTGTGAAGCACTTTGAATTGCCTTGTTGAAATGTGCATCATAAATAAACTTGCCTTGCCTTGCCTTGCAGCAGATGCAACTTTTATACTAACAAGCTAATCCACTGTGCTGTTCTCAACAAGAAGAACGAAAAATGTTTCTCATTTTTATACAAGTGCAACAAGTAAAAAGCTGATAAGTCGAGAATTGCATCCCTTTCACTAATGGAGACTATAATAAGGGACAGAAAAACAGAGGTTTTGGTATTGGAGAAATGTATAGGTACATTAGTCTTCACCTTGGAAAACTACAACACTCTAATCCTTTCAGTGAAATAAACACACAGACAAATCTTACAGGTGATAATATTGCAGTCAGCCTACCTTTTGAAGGACAGCTCTCTCAAGTGACTCCACTTTCATCTGCTCCTTCCTCAAGCTTGCGTTGAGTGCGACACCTTCAGAGTTGGCCTTGGCACGTACCTGTGCTATATCCTCATTAGCCCTGTTGGAGAGGGAGTGAAGAAGATGATAGGCAAATAGGTTTTCAGGATTAACAACAGGTCTTGTGAATCATCTAAAGGGAGTCAGGAACTGCAGAATTGGAAGCTTACTTGTCCAGTTTCTCCTCAGCGTGCACCTTGAGGGTTTGATATCTCTGCTCTTCCTGCTTGATCCGCATCAGGTAGTCCTGCGCACACTTCTTCAGCACCTCCTCATTCTGGAAAGATAAAAAGAGAATGGTGATTTTTCTATTAAGTGATTTTGGTTTGCATAGCATGTCTTGACATTTAAATTGAAGCTCTGCTGACCTTCTTAAAGCCCTCCAGGACTCCCTTCATATTCTCGTACCTCCTGAAGAGGTCAGCAAAGGAGCGCTCCACAGAGTTGAGGTCAGCTATGGCCTGATCTCTCTCTAAAGTCAACTGCCTGACAGACTTACTGCTGGACACAGTCTTCTGCTGCTGCTCATCCTCTGTAATCAACAGGGGAGTCAGAGTATTAGATTTTAATGAAGCAAGAGGCCTTACTCTGTGGCTTTTTAGAAATAGTCATTTGTTATCCTACAATTGGTTTTGTATCTTTAAGTTGTTAATGCTGTGTGTAAAAGAAAGCACGAGCCTAGAGGATACTTTTTGTGTGTCGACGTCCAGCTAGGCTTGAAACTTTTACATGTTTTTATAAAAAGCAGTAGTAATAAATTACAACAGGATAGTGACCCAAATCATACGAAAAAAAAGCAAAACAAGTTATCTGCAGTTTTTATAACTGTGTCTTGTGTCTTACAGCAGGATTGATTTGTTGTTTTTTAAATCATTTATTTTAGGAAACCTTTTACATAAACCTGCCAGAGACTGCAGATGAAAAACTAGTCTTTGGCTATTTAACCTTTAAAAAAAAAAATCATGTTAATGTAACATCTTGGACTATCCATTCTCAAATAAATTGAAACAATAAATAACTATTTCTCACTGCAAAGGTGAGATTCCTGAAAAGTTCAACAGATCTAGATCTCATGTTTAAATATTTTAGGACCTCTATGTTGCATCACAGGGCTGGCAGAACTTCACAAGGGTCGCTACAGAATGCTTTCTGGTGCTTTTGGCCAATAGAAGAAATCATGTCAATAAATTTGGTCCAAAATCTTTTTTTTTCTAAAATATATTTCCAGATGTATCAACAGAAAAGGGCTACACTTACTCAACTTTGACAATGATGTTTACACCCAAAGAATGAAGCTGCAGGGCTAAACCTTTTAGGTCTTTGTTCAATTTAATTTAATATCTTATGTACTGTAACAGGCACTACACAATGTGCCAGACATGACAGTTGCGATAAACATTTGATGTGCATCCTTACATTGACACAATGTTCACTCCACTGCCAAAAAACAGTGTGTATGTAGAACGCCTTCTTATAATATAAAATAATACATAATATATAAGAAGATATAAGGAGGCTTTCTGCAGCAATAACATTCTTCACCCTTCTGTATTTAAAAAAAAAAATGTATGTAGAAAATATGACCACCAGGTGGCCGCAACTCACCAATCATCTGTGCAACTGTTTTCTCATATTCTGCAACTATTGTCCTGTTGAGATTAAAGCAGAGTTAACCACTCGTCTATGTTTTTCTAAATTATTCAGATGTTGTTGTTTTTTTCACAATTGTGCTACAATATCTTAAAATATGCAGCTAGACTTTTAAGAAACAGTGATGCTTTATACCTCATCTCCAAAACCTCGGCTCTGCTCTCTTCGTATTTCCTCTTCCACTCATTGACCTCGATCTCTTTAGTGATGATCTGATTGAAAGACAGGATGTTAGTTTCCAGGTATAGAAACATAAATGCATAACGCTGTGAAGGCCTTATTTGTGATTGTGTGGCAGTGATGTACCTCTTCTCTGATCAGGGTGAGCACTGCGGCCTTGTCCATCTCACTCAGAGGTATGTTGTCCTGAGACAGAGCTGCTACGCCTGTGGTGTCGCTGAGCGCCACCTTTGCTTTTTGGCTCATGGACACCTCACTCTGCAGATCATGCTGAAAGCATAGTGTATGTTTAGTTTGAGATCTGACAAAAACATCCACGATCTTTACATTTTGTGAGGAGATTTATGGTCACTAATCGCTTCAGCTGCTGATTTTACTTTCCGCAAGGAGTGCTCTGTGAAAACAGTTTTAAACTTTATTTATTCTGTTCAGCAAGCCTCAGGATAACCTGAAGGTGCAAGTGTGATTCTCTAAGACAAAAACTGTGTGAGTCACAACTTTTAAAATGTATGATGGTAAAATAGCAGGTGATAAGTCAGCAACCAGTATAAGAGTTTAAAATAGTATTTTGGCTTTCCTATTTGAGATATAGCACAATAAGTGCAAAACAAGCTGGTAATGTTGAATTATTCATATAGGGATCCCTCTCTGTGTTCTCTATAGTCCACTTACCGTCTCATCCTTCAGACTGCAGGGATCCTTCTCTTCAAAGTGATCTGACGTCTTAAACTCAGCACCTTTGAGGAGAAAAGAAAAAGTACATAATTGATTTAGAAATGTTTATTGAACGTATGAGGTATACCTAAGAAACAAAAAAAGAAACAGATCAACAAAGAAGGCTATCTGTCAAAAGCTTACCTGAGCCTCATTTCTCTTTGAATCGTCTTGTTTCCAAGATAAGAAAATGTTGTTTTATACCTGCAACACTTGCCACAGACTGGTTTTTAAACCCAACTGTGTGAAGCATTTGTTTAGTGTGTTTGCAAGTGTTATATTTTTAACTTTCTATATCCAGGACAGGTGGTTTGCTGTGCAAGCTTGCTCTATTTTTCTCCTCCTCTCGACGGTTGTTTTTCCTTCTCCAATAGTCTAACAGAACTTCTTATGTTACAGTCTCAGTCTCCTTGTTGTCATTTTACAGTTAGGCATTCCTCTGATCACAAACAGAAAAAAAGGAGCACACTCAACAATAGATAACGTTTCAGGTGCACGACCGCAACAAGGCTAAAAAAGAGACAGAAAAGTCAGCACACTGAAAGCCTAGTGCTGAAACGTGTCCATCATTGTCTTGTACGCTACTCTTACCCAGATAGAGAAAACTTGAAAGACATTTAGTGTGCTGACTTTTCTTGTCTCTTTGTTCCTCTGACCATGGCTACATCCTTAACACTTCATGCAAACACTTAACCTAAATAGATTATCTATAAAATAATACTCAATAAAATAATTCTGAATGGAAGACAGGACGTGAAGAGAGAAAATGTCTTCTTAAATAAAAAGAATCAAATGTAAAGTTAGAAAGTTAGAAGGAATCAAACAAACCACATGTTATCAGTATCATTTAGTCTACTTGTGCTGTTTTCTTCACATCATAAAACATGCAGTGCTTCATGAACAGATAACAAAGAACAGAAAGTCCTTCCACTGAAGTCTAAATGAGCTCTAAACACTCGTTCTCTACATGAAAAGGGTTCCAGCACATACCATCCAAAACAGACTTCTCAATGATCGGCTGTATCGTGGCAGATGCTTTGAAGCATTCAGGTTCCTCTCTCTCCTCCTCCTCGCTGTCTATTGCTGGACCCATGATGCCTGTGGAAGCAAGCTTCTCCTCATCTGTGGCGTGATGAACCCGCTGAGTGATCTCTGGCGTCTGAACCACCACCTCGTCCTCCTCCTGGAGACAAGATTCAACAGGTTTAACATAAATCCTGGATTTTTCATTTAAAAAATCATGCTGAGTAAATGAAAATACTGCTTTTTTTTAAAGAAAAGAAAATAGTACAATTGTAGAGTTGAAATGTTGATGAGCATTGAGTGCATACAGTACTTTTTATACATAAAAGTCACTTAAAACAATCGTTGAGATATCACCAATTTTTTTTATAATGGTGGGGTGGTCACAACAATAGTTTGCCTTCACAATCTGTGTAACAGTAAGTCAACTCCTGTATCTTTTACATCTTATCAGAGGTGATAATGTGGAGGGCACACAGGAGCAGCTCTCTAATAATGGACTGCAGATGGATAAGTCACAGATCTGTCACCATGCCAAACAGGCACTGCAGAGACACTGCTGATGCTCCTGTCAGCTTGTGTTACCGTGTTTATGTGTGTGTTCCTCTGTGTGTGTGTGTGTGTGTGTGTGTGTGTGTGTGTGTGTGTGTGTGTGTGTAAAGAAGCGAGGCCAAAGTGTGCGACAGCTGCTGAATAATGGACATTGCGGCGTCACTGCAGTAAGGTGAAACATTTCGGCCTGACACAACACTCTCACACAAAGTCACACGGTACCTTATTGCACACATCGAGCACCAAGGACTGGCTCTCGTCATACTTCTGAACTTTACAGGAATTCCTACAAGGCAAGCACATGATACAAACAAAACCGTCAGAATATAGAGATTCAGAGATTCAGATTTAGCATTTCCTTAGATACTTTAATTTCTTCCCTCTCATATCTATAACAGATATATGTGCCAGACCTCTGGAAGGGACACAAGACGGTTGCAGATGTAGCAGGTGAGGTGACACAGAGGCAGACATTTATTTCCCTCACTTTCTCCCTAAGCACTGCAGTTCTAACGCAGCACATGCCACGATGAGTGTAAAATGGAAAGCAAGCATGCGATGGGGAAAAAAAAGAGCGTCTATAGTGAGAGAGTACTTACAACAGAAAACAGAGAAACTTGACTTGTTCAGATGTCCTGAGGCCAAGAGTGGAGGACGAAAGCAGAGTTTTGGGGGGTTGCACAACAGACAGGAAGAGGAGGGATGAAGGATGAGGGGGGTATTGATGAAGAAGATGAAGAACAGAGAAAGGAGAGTGTGTGAGTGACTACAGGGTTCAGCTCAGCATGTTAGAATCTCAGCAGATAGTTTCAAGTTTGAAAAGAAACACAAGATGCAGACGGACCTGGAAAAACTAAATATAGTGCCGACCACCGACAGCTAGAAGCTCCTTTTGAAAGTCTATATATAACCAGTATGGGAATTGCATCAATGTGCAAGTGTCTGGCATGTGCTTAAAGCATTGTGTAGTATGCATCCAACCATAACGATCATCCAAAGAAATAATGAGTTCTGGAGAAAATTTAAAGAGAATATAGATAACAATGAAATGTGCATTTGTATTTTTGGGGGCAAATGAAACAAAATTGAAAGTTCAGCAGCACAACAAAACATTGACTTACTTGATTGTCCTCTCTTTGCTTTTCTTGGGAATTTGCCTCACTTTCTTCTCCCCTGCTGTCGGTTTGCCTCCATCTTTCACTTTTACCTCCGGCTGTGGGACACTACTGGACGAGTCCTCTGCGCTAAGAGTTTTGGTGGATTTAAAAGGGTCCACAGAGTCGTCCAAGTGATCAGGATCAAAACTGTAGGAGCCCTTAGGTAGCCCAGGAGAGCTGCCACTGCTACCGAATGGATTGAAGTTAGGATCGTCCCACTGACTGGGATCAAAGTTATATGTTCCTTTTTTAGGAATGGGAACGTCGTCAAGGTTCAAAGGTGCGGCAGAGTCTGAAACTGGCAAAGAAGGCTCTGGGGGAAGTTCTGATACCGGTTCTGGTGCTGGTTGAGAATCTGTTTCTGAAATTGTGGGTTCTGGTGCAGGTTTGGAGGAAGCCTCTGATCCTTTGGGCTTCTGCTTCTTAACTGCAAGTTTGCTGATTTTCTTTTTGCCACCTAAGTTCCTCGGAGGCGGCTTGCTGACCGTCTCCTTGTCCAGACCAAACTCCAGCATCACAGGCTTTGGCTCCGATAATGACTCCATCGTCTCTGCTTCTGCTGAAGCTGCTGAATTGGCCTCGCAGTCAGACAACGAGCTACCGAGAGGCTCTAGTCTGGGGAGAGAGCTCGGACCGCAAGGCGGGGGAGAGTTCTGTATTTTAGATCCACCGCTTGTGAAGGGGTTAAAGCTGTCATCCAGCTGGTCAGGGTTAAATTTGTACGAGGCCTGGGGAACAGGAAGTTCTTCTTCCTCATTGGTTTGGGCGAGCTCATTCATAGAGGTCTTCAGCTTCAGCGATGGGGGCTTGGACTTACTGGATTTAGTCTTTTGAACAGGTTCTGATTTTTCCAGGTCAATGCAAACTGGTTCTGTTTTCTGAACAGTGGGCTCTGAAGCTGGTTTGGACTCAGGCTCACTGCTTTGGATTAGGTCTGGCTCCGGAACTTGAGCAGAAGCAGGAGGAGGAGCAGGACCAGGAGGAGGTGCAGGAGCAGGAGCAGAAGCAGGAGGAGGAGCAGGACCAGGAGGAGGTGCAGGAGCAGGAGCAGAAGCAGGAGGAGGAGCAGGATCAGGAGGAGGTGCAGGAGCAGCAGCAGGAGCAGCAGCAGCAGAAGGAGCAGGAGCTAGAACTGGAGTCACATCTGGGACAGGATCTGCAACTAGGACAGGGACTGGTGCTTGGTGTGGCTCAGACTTTGGCACTCTGCATTTGTTAGCCGCTTCAGGCATTTCCTTCACTGAGAATGCAGCAGCAGGGTCTGGCACAGAGCTCGAGGCTTCTGGGAGACTCTCTGTTTGCTGCGCTTCCAGGGTCTGGATGTTTACTTCTAGCGGGCGACCCATGGGGACCGTCGGCTCATCCTGACCCATGCTGTGTCTGAGAAAAATATCCTGATCCTCGAAAGGAGCAGTCACAATCAGGTGCTCTTCCTGATCCACATCTGGTCAAAGAAATGAGATAATAAAACATTAACCAGAAAATATATACATTTTTATAATGATATGGACCTATGGGTCTGAAATAAAGTATAAAGTAAAGTATATTTAAATCAGCATGTACACTTTTTCTGCCAATGATCATCTCTCCAATCAATCTGTACTCAGATGTAGGTGATGTCTGATTGGTTACAAGCCAGCCAACTGATCCAGTAACTGCTGTTGCCATGGTGATGTCTTACTATGAGGGCTACAACATTTAAACCAAGTATTGCTCAAGAAAAGAAGAGAGTAAAAAGAGAGATATGATTTATTTGTTTAAGTGAACAACAGGGGACAGAGGTGGTGGTTGTGTAATTATTGCCTCCAGGGAACAGTTTGACACATCACCATATTTCAATACGGCTGCCATACTCCCATATTCCTGTAATATTATGTTGCTAGGATACTAGCACGGCCTGCTGTGTTTCTACCTACTTCCTTTCAGATCAGTGTGTCGCCAGAGTGTCACCCTCAAAGTATTCCTGCAATCCGACATGCCAAGAGAAACACGTTCTCACTAAATCCACCACATGCATATTCAATAGGCAGGTATAAGATTCCTTTTTTTGTTCTCTCACTGTTGTGTTTGTAAAGGCAAAACATGTCAGAGCACGGGGACATGCCACTCAGCTTCCTTGAAATAATACCTCAACCATGGGGTGTAATATAAATTTGATAAACTTAAAAAAAAATTAATAAAATTGTTTTGTTCATCATTTTCTTTCTTGTTTTTAGTATGACTAGTACCACTCTGTTTGTATTGTGTGTATTTATGTCGCTTGGTGAGCTGTAAACTGAATTGCCCTACTGGGATACATAAAGTTGTCTAAATCTAGAGCATCTTCCTGTGCATTGTAGCTGGGGTTTTTTTTCAGCCAAACAAACATTTATATTGTGATGTTCTTGAGCTGAAAGCAACATTTGGAATATTTTTTTGAAAACCAAAACATCACAAAACAGTATAAACTGTACATGTATTACCTCAGTGGAGTGGCTTTTACTACATGACAAATACAACACAACACCCAAGTATCAGTGTTATCAATTAAGGTTAACTTTTTGTTTCTATCATAGTCTCTAACCCTGCAATAAATCGTAATAATATTTATATAAATTGAATAATATACACACTGATGCTGAAGCAGTAACGGAGACTTTGGATGCATTCAGACAAACACAGCCATCAGCATGTTCATGTTGAAGTTTCTTTAGTGGCATTTTAACAAAACGCTGCTGGGATTTTCACACCCGCAGCAGAAGCAGATGTTTGTGGCTGAGTCAAAAGTGAACTCCCTCATTGCTCCATACAGATTAACCTTTTAACATTAACATTAACATTAACAATTTAATTTGAGAAAATAAGGAACTGCCCCACATAAACAAATGGCCTCCTGCTTCTTAAAGAGTCAGATAACAAGCTTTGTTCAGTCCCTCCCTTCCCTGTGACCTCTATCAGTAATCAACACAAAACGGGGGGGAACCAAAGCTTTTGTTGAACCTGTTGAATTCCAGAGCAAAGGCCATTCCCACACTGACTCTACTTTAAGCTCCGCCTCTTAGTGATTCAAATGACAGTGATGCTTCCGCCATCGTCGCACCCAAAATCCTCTCAGGGTGCATACCAGCTCACATAACAAGCATGCAGGACATGTTTAGGTAATCATTAGCCTTAGGTGCCTGTAATAAAACACTGAAATTACACATCTGTATGAGCCATGAGTAGATCCAATATTCTCTTATTGGTACAGTGCTTTAAAAAAAGGCAGGTAAATTCCCCTTTTAAGCTAAACTGCAACAGGTTGATACATTCCTAAAACAGTCAGACTGCACATGTATCCAATTACTCTGACATGGAGAACCTGATTCCGAGTTCAGACACAGAAGTAGAATTTACAATGCCCAAAAGTTCAAATCACATTTTCTTTAACTAATAACAATGGCTTAGGCGTACGATACATTTAGAATTGTTTTCCCTTTCATTGAAGAGAGACAAACACTGCACCATGATGTAATGTGGGTTCACTCACAATAACATTAAAAGACTCTTGTTTCCATGGCAACTCAAGGAAGGGACCCCCCCGTCTACACTATGTTATGTGTGCTTGAAAAGGCACGTCTTCCAATCGGTTTCAGATTCTGCAATTATAATGAGAACTCTCTGCAACTCCAAGGTAGTGTGTTTACGTCTCAGAGAGTATGCTGACTCTCCTCTGTTTATCTCTCACTCTCTCTCTCTCTCTCTCTCTGTGAGAGTGTGTCTTTTATGCTCAGCAGTGGCCTCACCAGTTTTGCCTGCATCAGTGTTGTTGTTCTCCAGCTCTCCTGGGATGGTGGGAGGGGCGCGGACAGGAGTTGCTGCTTCAGGAGTGTCAAAATGCCCCTCTGAGTCAGAGCTGTGGAGGAGAGACACGGAGAAAGAGAGCATGAAGTTTCCAAACATTCAAAAACATTAGACTGTTGGATGACGGACTGATACTTACATAACTGAGGAGTAAATGCTGAAACTATGTACACTCAGACAGTTCTAACAGGCAGTGTAACTGTAAACAACACCTGAATAAACAGAACTGCACTTACAGCAAGGACATGTGCTACGTGAGCAAGTACAAGACCTTAGTTTCTGTCAGATTTAGAGCACCAGAGTATAAGACAGAGTTTAACAGCCTTTTAAACCTCTTTAAAGTGAATGTGTTCTTTCATGCGAGACAGATGCTCCCTTACAAAGCTGTTTGGAGGGCTGAAGCCAACCATGTTTAGTGTATAAAGATTGAGTAATCGAAAGAGGAAATGAAGCAGCCAACTCCTTCCTGTAACATTATGAGCCCTTTACAGTTTGAGGTATGACACTGAGCAGCATACGAGTTATTTGCACATCCATCTTTAAATAAGATTCAATAACAGTGCAACTACATTCTAACATCGTAGTGCAGCAACAGTCAGTGTGATCTGATCACTTCAGGGTGCCACATCACACTGTAGTTCAGATATCCACGTGGCTCTGATTCAATAACTGCTGATCAACCTAGAAAGTGTGAACGATTTGTTTACTGAGTTGAAAACAATGGTGGAGATCACATCCGAGCAAACACGAGGAGCAGAGAGACAGTAAGGCATGTGCCATGTTTGTGAGCAATGATTACATCATTAAACTACCTGGCTGTAGTGTTGGGAGTGTGTGCTGCCACAGCAATGAGGATGTACCAGCGAAGACATTCAGAACAGTTTAACCACAGCAAGGCCGGAAACATGTCAGATCAGCTAGAACACATTTGACATTTCTGCATGCAAACACAAATCCTTGATGAAAAAAAGGAACAGACACGTTTATGCCCCTTTTTTCCATCTGCCCTTTTCAACTAATATTCAGAATGTAAGAGGTTCCTCGACCTGACAGGTGGACACACAAGCACACGTGATCACACATGTGAATATGCAAGTCCAGACAGTGTGAATCACAGTTTTAGTGGTCTCTGGGGCTCCAGCACAACACTTGCCTGCAGCTTAGAGATCTCTCCTCCTCCTCCTCTTCTTCCTCTCCTCTCTCTCCAAATTGCTCCCTCTCTCCGCTGGCCTCCTCCTCTTCCTCTCCACCTCGTACTGCTGTCCATGTCCATTTGGCCCATGACACTGGTGACAGCCAAGACATCCCTCCGTTTCTTTACCAAGGGGGTTCTTCAACCCTCTGCTGATTCAGGTTGTCAGTAGATGGGGTTTCCAGAGTGAGTCTGAAAGATCCTTTTTCTGTGTGTTTCTTCCTCAGATTCCCACACTGCCAACAGCTTTCACATCTTTCCCAAGAGCATTTCTCTTCGTGTGAGTTCTATTTTTCTCATGAAAAGGAGAAAACATGTCTCTTCCGCGCCTATATTTTCAAATGCTTGCTCATAAATTCAAAAGAAATTGCAGCTGCTTTCTCTATCTTCTCTTGTTTTTCCAGTCACGCACCCCTCTCCCTCTGCCTCAGTGGTAGAATACCTCAGCTCTGATCAGCTGGCTTCCCAAATGCTGCTCTCACTCTCTCCTCCTCTGAAACCCCCCTCCAACTGTTCCCCTCCACCTCGGGCCGATCCACTGACAGAAAGCACAGCAAGGGGAGGCAGGAAGCTTGAAGCTCTAAAAACAAAAACAGCTTCTCCGCACTCAACCAAATGAGCTCCCCTGTGGTCGGAGAATGGTACGTCCCTGTCAAACCGCTCGTGCACTCTGAAGCAGGAGGAGGGAGTCAAAAAACAAACACAGGAGGAGGAGGAGCTGAACTGTTGGGGCTCCACTGTCCACACTTTATAGCCCAAAGAGGGGATAGGAATGTGGAGCTGGATTTTTAAGCCTTCTCTGCTCCCCCGGGCAGTTTAACAGTTAACGGTCCCTCCCATCCAGTGGCAGGCAAGCATGACCAGGAGAACCAGTTATGTTGGGTAGCCTCGGGAGATCTACCTGGCTGGATTCAATTTGTCTGAGGTAACAGTTCAAACCACAGCGCTGACAGGGAATAATTGCCTTGAATACAATAATAATGGAAGCTTAAACCCCATTGTACCATCTGACACAGGTATAAATTGTTTGAAGTCATCAAGGAAAAGGAAATGAAAGAAAGCCTCACATCCCTTCCCATGTTTTGCACAAGAGAATGTTTCTAAATAAACAAATGCTACCAAAATAAAGCCAAAAGACATTAACTTGAGTTAGTCAACAGAGGACTTTCGTGTAAATCATCTATGACATGTGAGAGAAACAAACTTCATGAAAAAAACATCTACAAGTTACAACTACTAAAAATAATCTATTGCTAATAACTGGTTCAGATATTACAATTACATTTTTTTGTGATCAGTGCTCTCAATTTGGTACCAATTTGGTACCCTCTGACCAGTGGTGTTCCCCAGGGCTCCATGCTGGGCCCATTGCTGTTGTTTTTTACACACACTATCATACAAAGACATTCAGACTGCAAAGACAGCATTTAAAGTAATTATCATATGGATCACATCCAGATCTATGTACCATTTAAAAGCATAGAAAAACCTTGTCTTATCTCTCAGAAATCCAGGGCTGGAGGTCCCAAAATGTCCTAAAGCCAAATGAATACAAATCCCAGATTAATTAGTATTTGGTAGTTCCTGGTTAATAAACACTTGAAGAATTAATTTTAGTTCATCATTATTATTTTTCTTAATTGCTGTTCACCTATGGGCCACAGTGCATCCCAACATCCAGGTCAATGCATGTTGTTCCTAGGTCTCTTAAGACTAGAGAATACCAAGCTTTTGCCTGAAATTAACCTAAAACAACCTAAGCTTGCAGAATCAGAGACATAATAATAAAAATTCAAACTCATCTTTCAAGAAATTGGTTAATGACATGGATAAGTTAATTGAAAATTTTATATTTTATGCCTTGCTTTTTTTTTATTTCAAACTTGTTTTTAACTTATTTCATAATCTTACTGTATAGTATTTGATTATTTTTAATTATCTGTACTTAAGTGGCCTGATTTTATTATTTATTATTATAATATTATTGTATTAATTTAGTTAATCTGTTAAAAATGCTTGCTAAAAAATGCTTGCTAAATAAATCACATTATGAATATTATTACAGTTACAGTGTATTTGAGTAAATGCAAATTCACAGAAGTTAACATCGATATTATTAGTAAAAAAAAAACTGCCACTTTGAGGTCCTTTACAGGTATTTAAAGTGTGTGCATTTAGGCTAATATGATTTAGTACATTTACAATAAGTCCACCTGGATTGTGTACCTGAGGGTTTTGGTTTTGTGAGCCTGTTCATAGAGCCTGATAATGCATCCTCTGTGTATTGTTTTTATAAAACTCTTCCCCCCTCCAGAAGCTCCTTCAAGGTCTGGCTTGGCCATGCAGCAACTAAACTCCTCCCAAATTCCACCAGAGAAGCAGAGAAAATCGTGCCTCAGTCAGGCTCAGAGTTTCCACATGGAACCAGAAAGGGTGGGGTTCGTCCTCTGCCCACTTATTAAAAGTCTGGGTCTGGTGGAGCTTGAGGCGACAGTTAAGGCACGGGGAATCTCTGCTTGCATTTATTATGTTCAAGTAGTAGTCGGGAGGTAGTACAAAGACATTATCACATCTCTCTCTGAGTCAACCTTTTCCTTTATTCTGGGGTTTGTATCTCTTTCTTGTCTGTCATTAATAATCACCAGGCTTCTGAAGTCAATGAGTCACAGAGGAGAGCTGAGGCTTATTAGAACAAAAGATTATTTTCTACATGCACAGCATAGGCAGCCAATAATCCTTCATCAACACGTTCAAATAAGTGAAGTAACAACACCTGAGAAAGTCTGACAGAGGTTTGTTTTCCTGCATCTGTAGAAGTTATTTTTCTCCATGTCTGTCAAAGAAAAGAGCATTAAACTCTTGGTTTCCACTGAGTCGCTGTTTATTCTGAAGTGCTCTCTGCACCAGTGGTTAGCCAGAGGTCAGTAGCCAGGGATCAGTAGGTTACATAAGAAAGGGATCATTTTACCATCTCTAACATAAAATCACAACTATTTACTCAGAGTAAATCAAAAAAAAAAAAGAAACATGAGCAACACAAATATTTTCCACCCATTTCAAAACACAGTAACAATGCTCACAGACAGCAGCTCTACGTCTGATGTCTAGTCTAAAAATGGCATCAATAAACATCAGTAGGTAGCTTGACGAAGCAGCTGTGTGTGTTTCAAGATAAAGCCCCATATACTTCAAAGCTGTTCTACCACCACCACCACCACTACAACTCCTGCCAAGGAGCCTGATGCTCCACCAAAATCCAAACAAAACTCAAAAGATCTCAGATTTCAAACACACTGGGAGGACGGCATAGGCCGTTTTGGAAAAAAAAAAGAAAGTCACGAATATTGAAAGGAAAGAAAAGCAATCTGGCTCTTTTCTACTATTGTGAAGTTATTCTGAATTGCTCAAACTCTGCCTGTCTCTGTAAAACATGACTCAAGACACATTTATTTTAAGCCTCAATGTCAGGCCTCACATCCAGTGACAATAATTATGCTCTGTAACTTCACAGATGATTCAGAAGGAATGCAGTGATAACATGAGCACACAAACACGATATAGTTACACTCTGTTAACACTACTTTTAAAAATCCTTTCCATAGTTAGAGACTGTACTCATTTTCAAAGGCCAATTGTGGAGCCACCCTGTTATGTAAATAGGTGGTAAAGAGGTGTAAATAAGACACACATGCAGAGGAAGGAAGTAAATGACAAAGTGACCAGAGGAATTTGTGTGCGTGTTTAAGGAAGAGAAGAAATAGAGGAATGCCAATGGAGAAAAAGCAAATGAGACAATGTTTTCAACAGTTAGTTAGTTATTTTTGCCTACTATAAGGGAAAAAAAGGACTCGTCATAATTGATACTGGGAGCAAATAGCAGAATCAATGTGCCACACTGACATCTAGTGGTGATAATGCAGAATGACATGTTAATAACGAATGCGATTGTGAAAATGCTGCTTACCTATTTGTATAATTTGAATAATAAATTAAGAATATATTAAAAAAAATAATATAAATAAATCTACTGTTCTTATTTGAATAGCCTAACTTTTTGTGATTTTCCCTTGTTGTGTAATTCATGTTATTTTAATAGGCTATTATTACACTGTAAAACATATATAGGCTAGGCTACTAAGTTGCATATATTTCGATAGGCTACACTTAGAAATTTCTTACCACTGACAAGAAAATTTAACAATAAAAAGACAGTTTGAAGCCAATTACACTTCTGAATGACAATACAAAGCTAAGCTAACCATCATACGAGCATGCATTACAGGCTAATGTCATAAATGCCCTCCTTAATAACAGAAAAAAAACAATTAGGTAGTCAAGTGTCAACAGTAGGAGCAGACAAAGTACAATATGTAGTTTAGTGACGCTTGCCGGGCTCCATAGTTATTTTCAGAAACAATTTAGAAATTGAAAAAGAGATTTTAAGTCCAAATTTCGAGCTACAACTAGATTCAATAAAGTTTCTACTGCTTCGATGGGGGGCAGCAGAGCTCTCCGACTACCGAGTTGTGCACATTATACACAAGTCCGCCAAACCCGAGGAAGAAGCACTTCCGCTATGACGTAGTTAGCTGTAATGCTAAATGGCGGTAGCGAACAGGCGGGACAGTAAACATAACATCAGTTTTAACTGTAACTGTCTTATTATCAACAAACATGTACTCAGCTCTGCTGGAAACACAGGGCAGTTACAAAATGTCTATTTTCAACTTTCAGGTCGGTTCATGTGCCGGGCTGACCGAAAACTCACTGCCGAGGAGGAGACGAAAACGAAGCAAAAGTTAATGTACCTTACTGTTACGAAGCTAATGATAATGTTAGCTTGGTTTAGTGTCCTGCGTTGAACGATTCATTCATAAACTGAACTATAAGTTTTGCTGCCCAAGTGCTACGTCTTTCGAAAGACTTTATTTCGCTGCCTGAGCAATACGGTTGAATGTTTTCGTCTCCAGTTGAACTGATGGAGAAGGAGGATGGGGAAAAGCAGACTGACTTCGCTGATCTCCGGCTGAGAGTGGAGAGTTTAGAGCAGGAGCTCAGTGAGTGCCGGGCCGAGCTGGACAAGTTACACAAACAACTGAACCAGTCAGAAAGGCTGCAGAGGAGCACCGAGAGCTACAACGAGGACCTGAGGAAACAGGTCAGCGCACGACAACCTTTATATAATAAATAAGACGGGCCTCTTTATGCAGGTGGCTCAGAGCTTTTCAAGGCAGTGTGTTTGTTTATGTACACAAAAGGGGGCGAAAAGGCCCTTCATTAGTGTCAATATAAACACTCTTAATATCAGACCTAGAGTTTATAAATCTCCCCAAAAAAATCAGTTTGGTAAAAATGGAAATATTACCTTCTATGCTATGCAATATAACTTTATTTTGTATTGTCAGGTATTAGAAAAATGCTCAGCAGATCTTGACACATCTCACTTTGTTATAAGTCTTAGGTTGTATAATTATAACAATACTTTACTTGTATAGCAGTTTTCAATACAGGTAAAATAATGCTTCACAACAGACAATAAAAGCAAACATGGCAGTAAAATAAAACAGACAATAAAAGCAGACTGCAGTGTTTCCCCTACCATTATATTGGTCTTTTTTTTTAAAGATTTATTTTTGGGCTTTTTGGGCCTTTATTGTAGAGATAGGATAGTGGATAGAGTCGGAAATCAGGGAAAGAAGTCATTTAAGGATACCTTTCCGATAGTAAAGGACAGCTGTCATTAAAAGTAACACATGAACACCAAGATTCCTTCAAGTGTTTGTGTCGCTGTGTCGGCATGTCGGCTTGTCCCCACCCCTCCAACACTGTAAACCTAGGAGAAACACTGAGACTAATAGAATGCAAGATTAAATGCAAAATGAAACCATAGGGTAAAAGCTTTTTTGTAGAATAATATATTTAGTAGAGAAATAAAACGAGGGACTGACTCTGCATGTCTGATCTCCTCTGGCAGGCTGTTCTAAAGTCTGGGGGCTGTGACAGTAAAAGCCACTTCCCCTTTAGTTTTCAGCCTGGACCTTGGAACAGCCAGTAGTGCTCTGCCAGAGGATCTCAGACTGCGTCCTGGTTCATAAGGGGTTAAATGCTCAGAAATATAGGAAGGATGTTTTACCTTAAAAGAAGACAGAAGACAGCCTCATAATATATTTTAACCAATATCCATGTTCATCAAATGTGCTGCGTTTTCAGAAAGCTCTTCTTAACACTGATTGAATAAAAGTGTATTTGTGTGAACTAAAGAAAGATGTTCTATTTCCAGCTTTATGGTTCAAGTCTGCTTTGTCACACTGCAGTACACCCTGAAATAATTCAGTCTGAGTTCTGTTATGTTTTTACTGTAAAGTTTTCAAGAAAGTTTGCTTATCGAATTCATTTGAAATGTATTGTTTCAGGTTGACCAGCTGAGTGCTGAGATTCATGAACGGAAGAAGAAAGATAAGGGCCGAGTCGACTGTGAAACTCAAACAGAAGAATATGTATGGACAGAAACTGGTGTGTTAATTTCTAAACTACATTTATACACCTAATGAATGTCTCATTAAGCCAGAAAAGGAGTAAGATGTTCAAAATATTTCAATTTTCCTTTCTAGATTATTACAACTACTACTATGGCGGCTATACTGAGAACCCAGAGGCCTCATGCACCCAGGACACAGAGGCCTCATACAGTCAGGAAGTCCTGAGCACAGAGGCAGCAGTGGTTGCTGCTGATGGCAGTGAGGCAGCTGAGGTGTCGACAACTAATGCAGCTGCAGTTGTGTCAGAACAAGCTGGAAACAGTGTTGCAGTTTCAGCAGAGGTTTGTTTAAAGAGTTAGTTATACTATTAGTCCCTTGAAGAAGGGCTTATATAAATGTTAAAATTGTTTCTATAAATGTGTCGGAATTTTCTTTGAAGATGTTTGGCTCTGAAGCCTTTTTCCACCATGAAGGATAGTGGATAGAGTTGGAAGTTGGGGACAGGGAGTGGGGAATGACACATGTCAAAGCTGCAAGAGTGTTAGCTGAACTCGGCAATTCAAGGACTAGAGCCTGTGGTAAATGGGCATGCAATTGTCTCTTTCAGGATGGTGATGGAGGATCCATAGCTGATATTTTGAGGGCCACCGCTGAACAAGCCATGACACAGACTGGGTTTGTCTTTGATGAGACCACTGGCATGTACTATGACCACAGCACAGGCTTCTACTACGACTCGGTTTGTCACAAACACCCTTCTCATTAAAATCACCCCGCCTATAAGTGAAAATGTGGATTACGACTGAACACTTTCTTTTTTTCTCTAACCTTAGGCCAGTCAGCTGTATTATGATGCCAACACAGGCATTTACTACTACTGTGATGCAGAGAGTGGACGTTACCAGTTTCATTCCCGGATTGAGGTTCCTGCTGCACAAACCACTGCAGAGCCTTCTGAAGACAACAGCGGCGTTGAAAGGAAAGGCAGAAAGTTTAAGAAAGGGTCCAAGAAGTACTCACACCAGGATGATAAGGTATCTTACACATTAATCTTTAACGATTGCATTCAAAAATACATTTTATACTGATTGTCGACAGCTGGCTTTTGACTTTGTAGTTCCCCTAAAAACAGTGATGTGTCAAATCTACATGCTTGTTTTGGTCTCAGTCTTCAAATATTTGCTTATTTTTCTTTTGTATAAATTTAAAGCTAGTTGACTAAAAGAATATCCTCTGACCCAGGTGCAAGAGGTGACTAACTCATTGGCTAAAATGAAGATTTCTTCTTTCTGGAAAACTGCTTCCCACAGAGGTACATCTTTTAATATAAACCATTTTAAAATCTGGCCATAATCCATCAGATTTATGTCAACATACAGTAGTTGTAGGAATAATTACTCCTATATCGCTCACACAGTTACACTCAACATGACAGGTATTGTTTATGCACACAGCAACACTTTAAACATGTGAATATGATTAAAAGCTTGTCATGCGGTCAATGCTGAGCGCTACAATAAGTGATAACATTGCAACACAATGTGATCATGCAAACTATGAAAGTAAGGTTGAACTTAAATGATCTATTCACTAATTTATTTCATAGGTTATCAAACCTGTTAAAATCTGTGTAGTGTAACGAACCCCAACGACTCAATAGGCTTTTCCCAGGAATGTTTTCATAGTACTAGGAACCGTTGGAACCCTCCAGCTTTTTTATTGATTCTGCACCGCAGAAACTATGAACTATTTTCCTAGAACCACGTTTAGAGGAACCTTTTTAGCTCCTGTGCCAGAGTAGGTCTCATGGCGGTGCAATTGCAGACTGAAAAAAAGTCCCCATGGTATGTAGTTCTCAGCGAATTCCCCAGTGGATAGTTTCTTTCCAAAAGTCCCCAGAACTTTTTGGATTTCATAACCTGTACTATAAAAATAATATAAAGTCATATTAAATCACTACATTTGGTGAGGGCCTAAAGTGAATGAAGACTGAAACCGTGCACAAAACAGTATCAGACATGAAATGGAATATGGGAACTACAAAGCCAACAAGCCCATTGTCAGTGACCATCACTGAGGATGTTGATCTCACTGTTGACTGTCTGATGGCAGGAACTGGCATTTAATGAGGCTAAGGTGAAAGAAGAAGAAACTGAGTGGGTTGAAAAACAAACGACCAAAAGGACCATAGAACCTCGCAAACTGAAGCGAAGGTCTCGCAGCCCAGATGTGGCACCACGAAGAGACACTTCAAATCGCCGTGATGGGAAAGACAAATCCTCTTCAAAGAGAAAGAAACAGAAAAACGGTTCACCCAGTGAAGATAGAGGTGGATCAAGGAAGAAAAAAAAGAAATCCAAGTCAAAAAAGCGGAAGAAAAAGAGCTCGACCCAAAGCGACGACTCGGAGGGGAGCAGTGAACCGGAAGAGGGTGAAATCACAGAGTCAGAGAGGGAGGAGTGGGAGTCTACTCCCTCGGTCTCATCAACTTCTCGCTCGCCCTCACAGAGAAGCCCCGAGTTAGAAATGGAGACTCAAATACAGGAAGGTGAGGGGAACAATTCAGAGCTTGGTCAGAGCACACATCTTAACTTTTAATTCTTGGGCACAGTGACCTAATCTGGTAGGAAGCTTAAAGCACTTAAATCAGTTGCTCTCTGAAAGCGCACCTTTGATTATGATGTGGGCTTCTTTTTTTGTAGCTGGCAAAGACATCTGGCCACCCTGTGTGAGAGTGACAGTGGTCAGATCTCCAGTGCTGCAGGTGGGCACTCTGTTCATCATCACAGCTGACTCTCCAGCCACCATCGGCAGGTTTGTTCTTTTGTGTTTTGAACTAAAGGTTTGATCCTACCACTCGAAAGTGGCAATGTGGGGTTTAGAAACAAGTTGCCTTATTGAGAAACATTAACCCAGCTGCTTTGAAGACAACCTGCTTTCTTTCTGTGGCAGAGAGAAAGACATGGACCATGCAGTCCGAATACCAGAGATGGGAGTCAGCAAGGTATCCACTTGTTCTTTAATTTCTCTACAGGGATTAACAATTAAATGGTGTTTTACAGAGTTATGTGATATTTCTCTAATTATGAAATGTTTGGTTTTAGTTCCATGCAGAGGTGTACTTCGACCAGGAGCTGCAGGGCTACATGCTGGTGGACCAAGGGAGCCAGAACGGAACCGTCATCAACGGCAACAGGATCTTACAGGTGGCCTATTTGTCTCTCTTTTCTGACTCTTATTAAAAAACCATAAAGCTTCAACTCAGAAATGACATCTTCAACAAATCTTTTCCTCTACAGCCAAAAACAAATAGTGAGCCACATGCACTGATGCACGGGGATGAGGTGAAGATGGGAGAGACCGTGCTGTCCTTCCACATACACTCTGGGACTGATACCTGTGACGGCTGTGAGCCTGGTCAGGTGATGGCTCACCTCAGCAAGCACAAGAGAGAGGAGACAACAGGTGAACCACCTAAAGACCTGTAGAAATATATTGTTGCTAAACTGTTTGAAAAGCCTGGAATGTTTCTCAATTTATAAACCGTTCCTCCCTGTGAGATTTCTATTTCCTCTGTATCCCCCTACAGGCCCCACTCTCACCAAAGAAGATAAAGAAGCTCTGAGACAAAAGGAGCTGAAGCAGATGAAGGCTAAATATGGCCTGCAGGTCAGTGTTATCTTGTCTAGCAGCAGTAAGTTTAAGTTGTGAAATCACTTCTTGTCCTCACAAAGCCAAACACCTCTGTGCTTTGCTGTAAACAGAGCAGCGAATTTGAGGGGACCAAAGCCTTGAAAAACCCAAAATACCAGGACCGAGCAGAGTCTAGGAGACAGACGGTGGGCAGTGAGGGTGTCTTCCAGCGAGATGATGCACCCGCTTCCGTTCATAAGTAAGTATATTGCCAACGTCTTACCGCTTTAGAAGAAAACAACGGATGAATTGATCATTATTTTCTCTGATGTCTTAAAGGGAGATCAGTGAAGTCAATAAAGGACGGAAAATGCTGGAAAAGATGGGCTGGAAGAAAGGGGAGGGACTGGGTAAAGGGGGGACTGGAATGAAAGCCCCGGTAAGTCCATTTGCCTTTGTCTTATTGTAGAATCTGTTTTGACTAAATGTATTTTGAAACAGTGTAATGTATTTGTCTCATTATTTTCTCATTCATTTCTCGACAGATTGAACTGAAAATCAGGAAGTCTCAGTCGGGTTTGGGGGCCGCTGCTGCCGTGTCCCTGGATAGTGTCTCTCTGACCAAATCAAAGTCTCAGAAGAACTGGGAGAAAGCACGAGAGAGATTTGCTGATACGTGCCAACCTGACCTACTGTCCCCTAAAACACCGCAGAACAGCTCAGCCAAATCCTGGGTCAGATCAGAGGAGACCGGGACGGCAGACACACAACCAGGTTTTGATACAGAATGACAAAGTTAGTAATAGATTACGCTGTACATATTCATATTGAAATTATAAGCTGGGATGTTTGATATGGGAAAAGAGTTTTTTTCTTTTGTCTGCAAACTAAGTCAGAATGTAAGATAGTTAGGCTTAGCTCAGCCTTCAGCGTGAGGAAGCATTGCTGAAGAGAACTGAACGTGACCACAATGATGTCACAATCAATTTCTAGAACGTGTTGTTTGAACTGTTGGAAACACTTGAAGTCCAAAAAGAAGACCAGCTGTGTGTGAGGATGGTCCATGTGTCTGTAGTCTAAACCTGCAGAGGGCAGAGCGGCCACCGGGCCTCACAACACAACATGAACTGCCTCCAGTGAACAGTGAAGCGATATTTCTCATAATGAGATCGTGCTATGAAAGAGACTATTTTGGATCTGTTTAGACTACCCCCTAACTCGTCATGTTAAACCAATCACAACTACTGTGTGTAACATTCTTAAAACCATCTCTCTCTCTCTCTCCCTCGCTCTTTTTTTTTTAAAGTAAATGTTGCAGAGTGAAATTTGAAAACTTTCTCGTTTGATTCATTGCCAACATCACATCCTCTTTTACAGTCTTTGGTTTGTTTGCTCTAAAGCATATGGAGAGACTCATCCACATACTTGCGTAAGGGCAGTGAGCAAACACATCAAACAGTCCATCAGTGTGCAGTCTTTTATCTGTGGGTTCATTTCGAGGGTGTGTGAATATTTGCATGTGTGTGCAAGCTTACACTTGAAGAGACGCCACTGTCGCACCGAACGGAAAAAGAATGCAAATGTGGCTACAAGCTCAGTTATTGTAGCTTACAACAGAGTATACTATGTTTCATATTCTCACTCTTTACTGTGTGTAACTATCTACGAACGTGAGAGAGGAATAACAACTTCCACTTCTGTTTGAAGTCACTGAATAAACAGTGAGTGTCAACAGATTTTCTTCAAGTTTCTGTTAAATCACGTCAGCATCGAACAGGTGAGAGAATGGACTCACATGACACTGTTGTCGGGACTCCTTGAGCTGGATTTCCTGCTGTTCTTCCTCTGACTTATATTTCCACCCATTTTGATCTTCTCTCTCTACAGTCAACAACCAAACATGACAGCAGTACATTCCCTTTAGCGAGTTGGCATACGCTCCTGCGTTCCTCTTGGACTCGTCAGTAAATTCAGTCACTGTGCTGTCAGGTTTCTTCTTCTCTCCTGACAGGTGGATCCTACCGTCCCTCCCTCTTTAAAGTCTCCTCCCTTGCTTGAGCTGCTCTTACTGCAATTACACATTGAGCAGCCGATACTGTAGAGTTATAAAACTGGGTGGGTTCAGCCTGCGTCCTCTGTGCCTGGTTATGTTGGGTAGAAAGTCTCAGCCGTAAAAAGACAATGAGAGTCATGAGATAAATTGTGAATTCAAACATTGGGTGAAGATGTGGCTCAGGGCTTTTTCTTTTCATTAGAGATCTGGCTTGACCAGTTTCCACACACTGCAGGAGCATTCAAGCAAACACTGGGCCACTGTTCTTTCAGGTGCAGGTTCTTCTTAATGTAATTTCTTCAGATGTTATTGAGTGAAACATGCATTGATTCAAAGTCCCTCAGGCCAAAATCTGCTTATTTGAGTTCCCTCCCTAACCTCTTGCATGCTTATGATACCAAACCAGTGATTCAATCTCTTCTGTTGGCTGGCATTGTTGAAATGTCATTTTCCAACTCGACACAGGAGTGTTAATATAACATGATCAGTGTCAGTACACATTATTCCCACAGAGAACATTCCTAATTTTAGCTTGCAGTGAGAAAATGCAACTTTTTTTCCCCCAGGCCCTCAGGCAAGTGGAAGCATGTTTTCTTAGACTTTTGGTTCTGAGTTGAAACAGAGTCATAGAAATGACAAATCATTGAGAATTTTCAGCTAGCCTCTGCCGTGATGCCAATAAAACAAAAGTTTACAGCATGTTATTGTTCAACAAAATAAACATGGAAAATGATCTACTTGGAGTTTACAAAGGGAGCCATAGGTTCGCCATGTTACATCATCACATCAGGATCAATGTTTTAAAAATGAAAACCCTGTCTACCTCAACATACTGTAGGTCAAAGTTCAAGGAGCAGGCAGGAGTCACCCACTTTCATACCACACATTGCATCACACACATGAAGCCAATCACACAGACTTGTGAAAACAGTTTTGTCCTGCATTTAAAAAAAGAAGGGAGTGACTCCTATCTGTAGATAACAGATGCATGTTTCTGTTGTCAGAAGATTGTTTCAGGTTTATAGATAAGGTTTATGTCATGACAGATGACAAGATACGTCTGACGGTATAGGTAAGGAAAGCATCGACTTTCTATAAATAGCATTTATCACACCCATGCAAAGTGAACACACTGTCAGTCTCAAAATAAAATGATTTATCATATAATTAAAATGTAATCAAATCAAGCTAAATGTTTTAAGCTTACAATGCTATATTTGTAACATGAATAAAAAAAACTGAATAAAAAAGGGTTCAATAAAACAACAAATGTAACTGAATTAAATTAAATGAATTAAACTCAGATAAACTGAACACATAATAAATGAATGCTATAGGTTTAATGTGATTTAGTCTTCTGGACTACTTTGGACTTTTCTCAGGGTTTGGAACTTCTTTAAGGGCTACAACTTTTGGAGACCAAACTGGTAAGAGTTCAGGATCAGCATTTAAGAAGCTACATCTGGTATTCAGATTAGTTGTTGTGTGATAAGGCATTGTGTCTTCATTTCTTTAAAAAGAAACAATTGAAGCAGTAGGAACCAGCTATGCTTTGACGGCTTTGGGTTGCACAATTCTTCGGCGTTCGAAGCTGAATATGATTGGAAATGAAGTGTTAACAGTATAATCTCTTACTCCCATGTGCCGCCCTGTGGATGGAGGGGAGTTCTCCACACATTTCCTCTTGTTGAGCCTGACATCAACTGATAGACTGTAAAGACTTTTGTCTAGTGATACTGAGTGATATTAGGAAAGAGACTCCATCACCATCACTCATCTTTTCCCTACAACACAAGGCAAGACGTCATTCTTTTCTACATTTCTACTACTTTCCATCGTGCTCTGGGGCTGGGCTAGGCTGGTTGTAACTGAAGTCTGTAATTTTGGTTCAGCGAGGAAACATGTTGGTTGCACTATTTAAAATCTTGAACTGCAGTTGTGTGCGTAAAGAGATTATGTGCTGAGTTGCCCCATGCTGACCACAGCTTATTGTATTGTATTTTCAGCTTATTGTGAAATATCATTGACCTTTTGTAATATATCGTGTTCACAAAAGCAGTCATGTGAGTGCTACAAAGTGAAGACAAAAGCTCCACAAAAAGGAGTCCTCTCTTTGTAGTCCGCGCCCCTCTACTGAGTGAAATGTTTTGTCAAAGCCATGTGGACAGTAAACGTGGTGGAGACATCCGGGAAAAAAAGGGAAATCTATCCAATCTATGAAAGTAATCTTGATGAAAGACGTATCAGATTAAGGTTGACACGAGCATGTTTCTGATGATCAGAACCAGCCCTTTTTTCCAAACAAAACCTTGATGCCTTTGTGCTTTTGTAGCCTACATTGATGTAAACACCCAGTAAACACTGTAACATCCACTCTTTCTCCCATGAAGTCAAGAAAATGGATTTTAAAGAACCATTCTGGGCAGCATTCATTTGTCATCTCGACAACTTTTCTCCACCTCAGTGAAACATGTACATAATGTTTTAACACCGGCATATTCTTCTGTGTTCTTTTTCTCTCTTATAAAGTTTGTGTGCATGTGTGTGTATAGATGACTGGTTGATCTGTATTTTACATCTGCCATCATCTGCCCAGGGACTACAGATGGAGATGAGCTAGTTAGCTATATCTGGTACAAAGCATCTCTCTCTTGAGACTAATCAGTTATTTTGTACATTGTCCCAGATTCAAATAAACTAAACTAATAAATCTCTTATGAAGAGCAGCAAAAGTCTTTTTGAAGGTTGTTTCAGTTATTTCCCTTCTTTGTTTTTTCCTGACAGAGGCAGAAAATCAACCTTCCCTGCTAGTTTCATTTCATTTATCCTCACTGTGTCTGTCTGTCTGCGTCTGTCCTGTTATCGCAATCTCTGTCTGTGACTATTGAGAGCCACGAGACCAGAAGCGCCACAAGTCTGAGAAACAGCCTTGTGTTGACTCAACTTCTCCCCCCTCCAATTCACTTCACTTCACTTCCGGGCTGCACTCGGCCCTCCCAGCGATGTGTGTCTACACTGGTGACTGAGCCACGATAAGTCACAACACAGAATACGGCCTCAGTAAGCCAACAGAAGAGCTTCTAGTACAAACCATACACTTGTCTGAATGTGAATGCTCATGTGAGAAGTCAGGATGTTGGGGTTTAAATGCCTCCATGGGTTCAAAAGTCATCCAGCTTGATCTTTGAGCTGAGAGGAAATTATCCTCATTCCAGACACATTCCAGTGTGAATGTTTTTATTTTGCCAAGTGTTCAAACCCATTTTGATAAGGTCCTTTTCCTGTTAGGAAATTACACTATGTGCAGGAAGAAAACTCTTGCAAAAAAGTATGTTATGTAATTATTTTAAAGCCTTCAGAGGGGTTTTTGTTTCTATATTTGAGAGGAAAGTGAAGTGACCATTCTTGCCATGTGTCTGAGTATAAACACCACATCCACGCTAAAATGATTGTGCCCCAAAACTGAATGGGAATTCCAACACAACTACTGCTTCCTACTCTTCTTACTCAGTCAGAGCTCAACGTCTTCCACCCTCGGCCCTTCCTGCTCAGAGCCCGGGCCTCTGGGTGTGTCTCACTCCCTATGACCTCATATTCTGAGAAAAATCCTCCAGAAACCTCAGCAGCACAGTTAGTCACATGATGCAGCCTCCGAGCCAGATATACACAACAAGGCGCTCACTTTATGGACAAAGACGTCACATTGCTCGTTACATCAACAGCACTGATAGCAGTGCTGGTACCTCAGCATGTTCACTCAACCAGAGCATCAACCGGCAAGTGTGTGTGTGTGTGTGTGTGTGTGTGTGTGTGTGTGTGTGTGTGTGTGTGTGTGTGTGTGTGTGTGTGTGTGTGTGTGTGTGCAGACAAGCATCCTGTTTATACAGCCTGGTAACTGCTGCCTGCTGTGGGAAACTTTAGTCTGAACCTTATTCTAAGTTCTTTCCATTCATTTATTTGTGCTGAACTCTTCCTCCAGGGCGAATGTCATGTGGGAAAACTTTTTTAAAAACCTGGCATTTGTCTTAAGAGTTTTCAGGAGAGTAGCATGAATGAACACAAGTAGATTAACATGTACAGCTAAACAGCTACTTATCACCGCAAAAAAACTGCTAGATCTACTTGTGACAGGAATTAGAGATTTGTGAAAATAGATTTTTTTTGTGTTTTAATGCAAAAATACAAAAGTTCAAACATGGCGGCAGCACTCTTTAAACCAAACATAACACATTGAATGAATCTTCTGACATTTGTACAAAAGTCAGCAGATCAATACCAGAAAACACACAGTTACTAAAGCACACATACTCCACTGAGCACACTGTGATAGGAGTAACGGGGCACCTGACAAACAGACAGACCGGCTGTCACATTTAGTGTAAATCATACCTTGACTTCTGGGAGGGCTGACGGGCTGTGACAGATCTGCTGGGATGTTTAAAGTCCTCGGAAAGTGAAAGAGGTCCGTAAAAGTCCTGTTTGAGAGTTGTTGCTCAGACTGCAGTTGGAGGTGCCGCTCTCTCCGAGTGAAAATACTTGTTCTCTCTGCGTGCTGGAGCTTAGTCCATGTGGCTGAATGGGAAAAGGGAAATGAACTTTCTGGGCAAAGAGCCAAGTACAGAGTGGGTTTTAAAGACACAGCAGATTTCAGAGCATTACAGGGTTTTGTCACACTTTACGCTGTGGAAGTTACCAGTAAAGACATTCTCAACTGCTTTATTTATCAATCCCATGCATACTGCTCCGTTTATTTCCACCTTTGCTATTCATAATTCCATGTTTCGCTAAGAATGTTTTATTGCTATAGACTGTAGTAGCTTCATACAGCAGCTTTATAAGTTAAACTTCAAATTAATGTTTCCCTCTTTCAGTCATCAAAGGGAAGTAGGTACATTCATTTAATTTTTGTACTTAAGTACCATCATAGGTTAACCCCATTTATCCCTCACATCTGCATTATGACTAGTTTTGATACTGTAAGTGTTCTTTAATGCTTACTCTTTGTAATTTGGATTCAATAAAATGCAGAACTTTTACTTTAAAGCAGTTTTGATACTTTGGTGTTTCAGTATCAAAATGTCGCCTACAAAAAATTAAAATAAACAAAAACATTCACACACAACAACAACAACAATTTAAAAAAAAAAAAAAAAGGGCAACAAAAAGAATAAATTTATTTTTTATTCTTTCTTTCATCATTTGCTCAGTATTTTTAGTATTATTATTATTACTATTATTATTATTCTTGTCTCTACATGAATTTGATGACAAATAGATGTTGCTCTGCACTGAATTCAAATAAAATAATGGAAAAATAAAATGTCGCCTACAATACAAATCAAATGAAAGGTACACATCTGATAAAGCGATGGTATCGTAACTTCAATTTGTATATACATTTTTTGCTTGAGAGGTTGATGATTAAAACAAGAGTCATATCATGCATATTGGGGTGCTGGTGGCTCAGTGGTTCGTGCGCGTGCCCCATATATGGAGGCTATAGTCTTCCAAGCGGGCGGCCCAGGTTCAAATCCAGCCTGTGGCTCCTTCCCGCATGTCATTCCCCATTCTCTCTCTCCCTGATTTCTCACTCTATCCACTGTCCTATCTCTGAATTAAAAAAGGCCCAAAAAGCCCAAAAATAAAAATCTTAAAAAAAAAGAATCATCATGCAGTTACTGATGTCTCCCTCTAGTGGCTTTTATTGAGAAGACAACTACAGCAGAACTCTTGCTATACATGTCTCTCTCCTGCTGCTGATAGCAGAAACCATTTGATTTGAAACAGCTTTAATGCATCACATGCAAAAACGTTTCCATTCAATTTGTAACGCATTATCATACTCTATGTTTCTGTCTGAGAGCGACAAAAACAGGTATGTGTGTGTGAAAATGTTCTCCCATACCTTTCACCTGCCCCCACCTTCCCTACACTGACTGCAGCTTGCAGAGTGATGTGGGTGAGTGAAGGTTCTCCCATACCTTTCACCTGCCCCCACCTTCCCTACACTGACTACAGCTTGCAGAGTGATGTGGGTGAGTGAAGGTTCTCCCATACCTTTCACCTGCCCCCACCTACCCTACACTGACTGTGGCCTGCAGAGTGATTAGGCTGAGTGAAATCACCTGAGCTTAATTGGACAGAGTGAGGCCAGTTGGGTTTTTTCTTGTATAAAGCCAGACTCAGCCAGAGTCTGGGGGGAAAATGTTTGTTGGTGGCAGCTTGCTGTGAGGCTGTGGTTTCTTTCAATTTATGTAATCTAGTTGTTTTATTAGATTACCTGGGACTTTTGTTTTGTGCTATTTTTGGTTAATAAATCAACCACCTTATTTTGCATTGATTTCTGCCTCCTGACATCTTTTTTGCTCACCACCAGTGCTGAACAGCCACATTTAATCCCAATTTTGATGTGGACTTACAATCAGTAATGTTACAGTGTGGATAAATATTGTAGTCTCAGGGAAACACTGTTTGTCAAATGCTCTAGCAAAAGTCAGGTAGAGTTTAGTGGACTGTTAAGAGCTGTACTTTTGTATCAATGTGATGAGATACAAATGTGTCCTTTCTCTTTAGTGGCTTCTTTCTTTCTTTCTTTCTTTCACTAAAAGACTGGACTTTCATCATTAATGCATCCTCTCTCAACACCCTTTCATTCACACTGTAGCTAAATAAAGACACAAATAAATAGTAAACTCACAGGGCTGCCAGTGTATGTTCTGCAGGTCCACGCTGCACTGCAGAATATCACCATAAAAAAATGCATTCTGCAGGAAAAGGGATACAGCTGATCTCACGTTTGAGAGTGATCTCACATTAAGTAGTGCCAACATAATAGGTGTATCTGGGATGGTAGAGGTGTTTGGAGGGGTTACAGGTTTAGGGTACAGAGATTTGCAGTTTTAAGGGCTCAGAGAATGTTTTTCTTCCTTTCTGTTAAAATCACGGGGATATTACAGGGAGGGTTAATGGTTGCAGTTGATGTTGTTCTCCAGCAGAGGGAGCCCGTTCTTTCCAGAGATTATAGGAGACTAGGTTTATTGGGATCAAGAGTTTTCAATGTAGGCCCATAGTCTGAATGTAATACAGTATATAGTTTTGAATCACACTATAATGTATTTAATGTAATGTATTGAATATAACATAAGATGTACTCTATTGATGTCCTTTTAGGGTAAGAAATTATACGTTAATAAATCTGTACACCTTCATTAATGGGATGCGACTGGATTAAATCCTAGCTACAATTAAACTAATACAGCCTAATATGACAATCCCCCTCCAACTTCTTCTAGGCTGCAATGTTCAGTTTTTTACACCTAAAGTTTCTCTCTTGAAACTTTAGGTGTAAAAAACTGAACAAAATACAACTTTTTGTCTCGTAGCATCTCTTTCACATTGGATTTTTTTTGCTCATTCATATTATCTCCATCAGTTTAGCCAAATTCTAAATTATCATGTGTCCCCTTACCTGAATAATGACTATGATCATTCAACTGGAGCCTATGTAAGGTACTGTAAAAGGGGGTGAAATGTGGTCATTTAAAAAGAGTAAAGAATTTAATTGACAGGTTTCGTTTGGGTTATCGGGTTGAAAGCAATGTTGACAGTGCAAAACTGATTTATTTATCGTTACTTTGCACCAAATTAAAACCTACTTCAAAATAAATAAAATAATAAAATTGTCCTAAATCACCTATGCTAAAAGTGGGCTAAAAGAGAGGAATACAAGTCAGATAAATCAAGGGAGAGCTAAATGTCCAGCAAACGTATGAGCCTAAAAGTCAGTCAGTTCCAACAAAATAAAACAGTGAGCAAATTGTCCCGATCATCTGCGACTGCTCACGCCTGCTGCTTCCCTCGCAGGGTCTCCTCTAGTCGCTCGACACGTAGACACGCTGCAGGAAGCAGAATCAATGAGAGGCAGAGGGTACTTATTCTTAACAGTAATGTTGTTTAATCCTCTAAAATCTATGCAGGGTCGGAGAGAGGAGTCCTTCTTTGAAACAAACAAAAAAAACCTGCTCCCACTGGGGAAGAGGAAGGCCTGATAATACCTGCAGCAAGGGACTCCCTGCTGTTCTTCTCCACGGCCTCTCTTTCAGGCTTAGACAAGTTGTATAGGCGGCTGGAAGGCAGAGGTTGCGCAGTCATATGGCCTGTGTGGGGGCAGTGAGAAAGCCTTACTCTTGTTAAAAACTTCACCAAGATCGTGATAATCCTCAGGGATGGTTGACAGATTTGGTTGTTCCGGTTGAGTGGCTGAGAAGGTTGGGACATTTCCTGGAGGAGATAAAGCGGATTGCAGACACAGAATGACAGAGGGTGCTCCAGCTCATTATTCTTCCTGACCACCAGTCTATCTGAGGGTTGTGTTTGGACAGCCACGGGTGAGCCAGAAGCAGAGGTGTTGATGGGGCCGTTATGACATTTAATGTGATAGTTTCACGGTGGTTACCAGAATCAGTGTTAATGGTTCAGTGCAATGGGTTACCTTAGCTAGTAGTCTGCCATCCACTGCTAAGGCTGTCAAGGGTTTCTCCAAAAGTTCCACTTTAATTCCAGCCTGTAGCGCCACCTGCTGGTCGTGAGTTTCCTCCAGGGGAGGACTTGTGCTGACCCACCAGTACCCCCACACTTCCTGGTGGGCCCTGTCTTTTGGCTGAATGGGACAGGTGGAGAGAAAGTGTCCTAGTATGCCACAATAAAGGCACTCACCCGGCCTTCTGCATCGAAGATGCTCCTCAGGGGTTATGTGAGCTCTGCCTAGCTGCATGGGCTTCTCGTGGTGGTGAAGTCCTCAAGCTGTTCCATTTTCTGTGCAATAACCATCCTAGTCCTATCTAAATAAGCAAAAAGTATGTTTCGTGTTCATAGTTTTTCAACAAGTATTATTCCAAATATTCATACGTCTTCATTTCTCTTTCCTTTAACATTACTGTTGAGCGGCTGTTACAAGAACATTTCCTCCTTTGAGGATCATTAAGGTTTATCTGATCTTAGTTGCTTTCTCTAACAGCTTTAGTGTCATTGTGACCTGAATAAAGTCTAACTCAAGCAGCACACAAGTCAAGCATTTCAGACTGTGTACAGAGGATGAACTCACTCATCAGACTGCCTCCAGCTACAGACACAGTGGATAAGCTCCAGTCCCCTGTTCCTCTCTGCTCCCAAGAGGCCTTACTAGGATGACTTTTCTCCAATAATATGATCCTGGAACGACTTACAAATTTACATCATCTGATGACAATGGTATGTTGATGTTTTGAAAATGTAACCAAATGATAAAAAGAGGAGATGAACAGTTTACATGACAAAGGCACTTGCGAGTTGATTTAGTAGTTGATTAAGCTACAGTTAAACTAATACAGCCTAATATAACAATCCCCCTCCAAATTCTTGTGTTCTGTATGTTCAGATTTTGGATTGTGTTGATTTAATTAACCCTGATCTTATATGTTATATGAAATATTACTGCTGAGAAAAACTTTAGGTGTAAAATACAGGCTGGCTCTGTGGTGGGCGCAGAGCTGGACTCTCTAGTGACAGTGGCAGAGAGAAGGACCCTGAACAGAATGCTCTCCATCATGGACAACACCCACCACCCTCTGCACAGCACCTTCAGCACCTTCAGCACCTTCAGCAGGCAGAGGAGTGTGTTCAGTGGCAGACTGCTGTCACAATCCTGTTCCACAGACAGACTCAAGAACTCTTTTGTCCCCCTGGCCATACGTCTGTACAACACCTTGCGGTTATGGCAGGGGGAAAGCACACACTTGGACTAAATCTTCCTTTTTTTCCATTTCCCATCTGCACAGCTGTCCCAAGAGTCAGCCTCTAGTTGGACACTTTAATGATCACCTCAATTATTTAAATAGCACCTGTAATTTAATGTTTGCACTGCCTGTTATTTAATGTCTGTTTTTGATAACTCTGCACGATCTGCTTTTTAAACATTGCTGTACATATATAAACAACTTCAAAAGGTCAACACTTTTTTATTTTTTTATATTCAGGTCTAATTACAGATTTTTTCCTCAACTGTTTGTAGGTTCTTGCTTTAAATTACACATATATTTTTATCCCTGCACGGGTTATGTACATTTCTTGTTATAAGTCTATTTTTAATTACACAGTTTAAGTTTGTTTCATCTAGGGGTATTCTTTAAATCTTTGTTGGGGTTAATATTAGGGCTGGGCAACGATTAAAAGTTTTAATCGCGATTAATCGCATTGTTATACGCAAAATCCAATAATGAATTAAAAAGTAGTGTATAGCGCACTTTTATTGTAAATGTACTTCTCAACTTAAACAATGTAATCAAAGCAAATAAATACAAAACTAAAGCTTATTGCATTCGTTGCAGTCTGGACGCAGAGTGGTGTGGGTCTCCTCTCTGCTCTCTGACTGACAGCCTGTGAGCGCTTTTGGAAGGGGGAGGGGCTCACGGCAGCACCTGCTGCTCGTTGAGGACAGTAACTGCAGAGCAATACGTGCTTTCACGTCAGTTTCTTACACCACAAAAGTCTCCAATAACACAAGAAAAAGTCGCTAGATTTGTCGAAAAAAGAAAAAAAGTCGCTAAGGGGGTTTGGAAAGTCGCCAAATTTAGCGAGAAAGTCGCCAAATTGGCAACACTGTTTCCTGTGAGCGCCGCAGCAGACATGCGCAGCAGTAAGCAACATACTAGGCTCGCTCACGATGGAATTTAACAAAATAAAAGCCAGTGAGCAACAGACTTTTACAATAAGAAAATAAATAATAAAAACTGCGTTAATGCGAGATAAAATAATTGTCGGCGATAATTAATTAATGAGTTAACGCGAAAATAACGTGTTATTGATTGTTGGGTCCCTAGGCTGGTCATCTTCCTCTCTGTGGATGTAAAATGTTAAAAGCTGGTTTACAAAGAGAGCACTGAGCAAAACCATTTCATAGTAAAATAACAAAATAGCGAAACACCATAGAACTTTCGTGTGATCATATCACGTGACGTCATCAAAGCGCTTTGATGACGTCACGTGACAGACCACAGAGGTTATTAAAGAGACACACACATCAAAACGTTCTGAGAGAGCTAAATACAGGGTCAGTTTACAACCACAAAACTGTCAAAACGTGCGGAACAGGCTTTTGAAATGGAAGCAAACAAAATGGAAACGAAAAATACCTACACCAGAAAAGAAATGCAGGCGTTAATCAACATCAAGGACGGAGAAAAGGAAAGCACGCAAAAAGGACTTATAGAAAAGACCATTGAATATGACAAATTACTTGAAGAAAAAAGAGAAACGAACATTAAATTCGATCAACAGAGGAAGGAATTGAAGGACAGAGGTGAGCAAATTGCTATCCTGAAAAAGGAAAATAAGCAACTCTTAGAGAGTCGGGATACAATTGTCAAGTCTCATCATTCACAAAGTCAAGGTGAACTTAAACGTTTAAAGCTGTTGTTAAGTCAAACGGACGAAGTCCACAAGAAACAGTCAGATAGACAGAAGAGGAAGCATGAGAAAGATCAAGAATTCATGCTGGCAGAGTGTAACAAAAAGATGGAGGAGGAAGTGCATAGAGCAGTCAAAATGTACAAAGAGCAGATTAAAGATTTTGTGATCAAGATGGAGAAAGAGAAGAAAGAGAAAATGGAGCTGCTTGAAAAGTACAAAAAAGAAGAGAAGCACTTGAATGATGTTATAACAAATCATGAAACGGTCATTGCAGGCGAGAAAGCCAGAACACAGGAAGCAATGGACAAAAAAGTTTATACTGTAGTGGGCGAAAAACTAGATGTTGAGAGACAGTTAAGAGAGATGAAAGAAGAACTGGACAAGAGAAACACTGTGGATCATCTCATGGATAGGCTTGAGGTTTTCAATAAAAAACAAGCAAAGGACGCAATCACAATCAAAAACCGCCAAGATACGATACTCAGACTTAAAAGTGAAAAAGCAAAGTTAGTGAAGAAACTGTCAGAGGAGGCAAAAACGAATGCTATCTTAAAAGTGCTAAATGATGATCTTACCAAGAATTATCAGCAGCTACAGGACGACTACACAAAGAGTCAGAAAAATCTCAAAGAAAATGATGTGGAGCTGAAGAGTGCATTACGAGAAAACGTGAAGCTGAAGGAAGAAGCTAAAACTCTGCAATTGAGAGGGAAAGGCAAACAGACAGAAACAAATAGGCTCAAGGATGCGAACCACAGACTGGAGACCATAAAAAAGAGAATGGAGGAGGCCATAAGTTCATGCAAGCCTCATTTGAATGATCCAAAGATGCTGAGAAAAGCAGCCATCGCTCTCTGTAATCGTTACACTGACGGAGATGAAACAGTGGGCACGGATGAAGACAAAGAGAGCCACAAGTTCATGATGAATTGTTTCCAAAAAAAGGAAGATGACTATCAAAAGACTATTGCGGTCCAGAAGAAACAGCTCAAAATAAAGGACCTGCAACTGGTCAAACAAATTAAAAAATCTGATACCGACAGAAACTACCTCTTGAATCACAGCCATGAGCAGCAGACGGTAGTCGATGAGCAGAAGATGGTAATCTATCAGCTAAGAGTACAATTGGAGAAGACAACAAAAAGTCAAGCTGAATCCAAAGTGAAGCCAGGAATCACGAAGTTGTCCATTCGGCGCATGAAAGAAATGGGGAATAGTATATTAAGGTCCACGAAGGACGAAAAGATCATGGAACCGCCTACACAGGACTCCAAAAAACCAGACCCACAGTATATGTCATTTGTTAAGCCCATGCCTTTGTCAAAGAGAGAACCACAGGTTAAGACCACTTACATACAGGTGAAGCCCTATCACAATTAGGATGATGAACTCCCACCATCTGACATCTGAATCTCCCCCCAAAATCTGTGACCCTCTCCCACTCACTGAGTTCTTTATCCGACCTTGACCCCGTGACACCAAACACCTCCCTAAAGACTCCACTAACATCTGAGTGCAGAAGACGACGCGGCGACCCAGCGGTTACCTCTGTCTTCTTGCCCTCCTTACCACTTCTGACAGGGTTTACTCCGAGTGCTCCGGTTTCCCCTTCAATCAAACATTGGACACTCTAAATTCTTTGAAACCAATCAATCAATTTGTACATCAATAAATGTGAAGGTCAAGTTTATTGTGTTGACCCTGTCCTACATGTGTCAGTAACTGTCACTGACTGGGACTCTTGAAAATGGACTAGCAGCCATCTAATCAAGTCAGAGGTTCAGCATGGGGTTTGGAAGTTTTTAAAGGGGACATATTGTGAAAAAAAACAAACAACAGTTTATTTGTAGTGATGAAGGGCATACAGCAGCCCTTCAGCTTTGTGTCTAGCGGTTTGATTACGTTTCCCCTCATCGCTAACTGGATGTGACGGTTTGTGGCCGTTCCCCTTGATGCCGACTGTATTATTATTTTGTGGCCACAAATTTTTTTTTTTGTGGCCACAAATTATAAAATTTTCACCAATGTCACCAGAGGGGCTCCGTACTTCTTAACTTCAGTCTTAAAACAAAAGTTAAGAAGATTTCAAATTCCTGAAAAAAGTTCATATTTATTTTCTTAACTTTCTTCTTATGTTTCTTCCTCAGAAAAAAACTTTAAATGAGATTCTTGAAATCAAAGTTCTTACTTACAAAGATCTAACTTTAAGATCACACTACACTTGTCCTAAAATTGTTAAGAGTGGAAAGATAAGCCTCTAAATCCATTCATTTAAACACATTTTAGACAATCGATTTGGATTTTCAGTTTTACTAAACTTGTCTTAACATTTATTGTTAGAGCTCCTCACTCTGCCGCTGCGTGTATTCTGCATCGTAACCATAGACTGTAAACATAATGGACGTGACAAGCTCCCCGGTAGAGTGAAGCTTTTATCTTTAGAGCTCTCCCTGCTGACTGGCTGCAGTATAGGTCATAAACCCCGCCTCCTCAATGATAACAGATGTCGTAACACTCTCTCTTCGGTAGCGTCTGGCTCTCTGTCTCCGTCGTTTCTATAAAACAAAGCTACACAGGTGCAGGTAATCTAACCAAGAGTATTAATAAAAACACAACGGCAATCAATAAAACCCAAAATATATTCTACGTTTGTAAAAAAATTTGCATTATATTAATCAGAAAAACCTTCTGCCTTGTGACACCTATGCTCAATAAAATATCAAACTATCAATAGCAATTCTTCTGGTTGAAACGAAATGGTATAAGTGGACATGAGCGCTTTTCTAGTTTTTCAATTAGGCACTTGCTCAACGTCACACCTACCCAATCACACCCATTCACACCATGTAGTGATTGTGACTTTCCCATTCATACGAGCACTAATGGGTTAAGTGTCTTGCCCAAGGACACAACGGACATGTTGACGCAGGAGGTGGGGCTCGAGCTCACAGCCTTCCGGTTGATGGACGAACACCCTACCAACCTAGCCACAGCCGCCCCGGCAACTTTAGCGACACCTTCATTTAATTTATATTAACTACCCTTTTCATTTTATATTAAAACACAAACAATTACATTCCGAATCAAAGTTGCCACAAAAAGCATTTAGCTGTGAACAAATGCAAATAACCTCAGCATTCATTGAAAATAACTTTTACGTTTCTATGGAAACAGCATGCATAACGCTAGCTTGCCTACAGTTACATTCTAGCTAGCGTTAGGCTACAGTCAACAGCAAAACAGAAGTTGCTCACTTACAATATTAATTCAGCTCGTTCAGACAGTCCTCTTCATCGTCCTCATTATCTCCCGTTTGTGGGATCAAAATCGCGCACAAAAACATCAGAGTTCAACGGTCATCGTCACCAGTACCCGCGATGATGACTGTTTACAGATCAGTCCAAGATAGGCTACATTAAAACCACTAGGCCTAAGTTCAGCTTGAATCTCTCAGGCTGATTTTAATTTTTTGCCATAATGCCTTTGACAAAAAGGAACAATAGGCTACTTCTGAAGAGTCCTGACAGCTTGAACGTTTCTGTTCCTTTCTCTTTTTGTTGATTTAGAGTGAATACTGAATTGATTGACAGTGGAAGAGAAACATTTAGCCTATTGCAGAAAACAGAATTTAAACAGATTAAATTATACACAAACAGATGTGCAACAGTGGATATCTATCTGGAATAGAGCTGCATCCAAAACCAAAAGACAAACCTTTTAATGTCACGAGTTGATCAACTTAAAGCAGCTTGAGATTTGAACTCTTTGGTCACAAAACAGGCTTTGAGCTAGAAGTGATGACTGCCTTCATTTGACATTAAAAAAGGTGAATTATTGAATTTCTCAGTTATCTACCGCTGAAACTTTGTACAAATTGAGAGCTTATATATTCAACATGTGATTTATACATTTTCTGTAACAATGTGAGCACTGAAAGGTCAGCTAAGGAAAGATAACAGTTGAATTCAGCAGTTAGTTCTGACAGAAAAAAAAGACTTTACAAAACTGGTAGGTGTCAATAGAAAAACATGAGAATCATCCACATGTAAGACTGGAAATGTTTCATTATTTGACCCTCAGTAGAGGGACAAACCCCTCTGTCCACAGCTGCATCAAAACACTGGACTTGACTAACATGGATACATGTTAGTGGAGCTGAGATTGTGGATAAGGTGTTCATCATGTGTTCCTGTGTGTCTATGCATGTCATGCAAGAAACATTGCATCTGAAGTGTCTTAAATATCTAGGACAGAGATATTATAATGATCTTTAAGTGTATACTGCACACATCTGTTAAAGGGGTTTCCTTTAGTGGAATGGTTGTTTAGAGGTGTTGTTCGCAGGATGAGGATGAGTGCAGGAAATGCTTAGAGCAAAGCTAGGATCCCCCACAGTGGAATGTGAACAAATGGACCCTTATGTCCAGAGGGTTGCCCAGGGACATCTAGACAGGAGATTGTACCTGTGACCTGTGTTGGCCTTTAAAGTTTATGACATACTTATGACTAAGGCAGAAACCCCTGCTGCTGTTGAAGTAAGAGGGGTTGTCCTAAAAAACAAACAGATGTCCTCATGTGTCCTGTGACATTGTGTATAAATAGCATTCTCAGTGTATGTTCGGGAGAGATCGGTATTGGCTTCTTGTCTCTCCTGAGCAGACGTGTTCAGTGATTCTGTATCTTGTTAATAAACAATTTTGTTTGAAAGCAAGTCAGTCTCAATGGCGAATTTCTTCATCATCAAACATATCAACAACGGGAATCCACATCACATCCTTTGTCTGCTCCTAGCTCTAATTCAGGCCTCCAAAATAGTTTCTTTTAACTTCAAACTGAATTCATTTCCTGTGTAAAGTATTCAAGCTTTATTTAAAATAAGTTCTGTGCTGCATCTACAGTTGTGAGGCCTGTTAGACTCCAGTTCTAATAACTGATCTAGTGTAACGCCTACTTTTACCTTTTAAGGTCAGTCGGCTTTAACAGCTGTTTATGTCCCCACAAATATGCACTGTAGGCTATTATTTTATTTTTGTAGGCTTTACCTGATAACAAACACTTCAACACACACGAAGAACAACCTGCAGTCTGCTTATAAAAAAAACATACAGACCATTTCTACACGCAATCACTTTTAATATTAAATTATTTATTAAATATTTATTTTTACTGATAATCTGATAGTGAAGTCTTTATTTTATAAACACTAAGGATATCTCGGGATTATTGAGAATGTTTCATTAGGCTCAAAATTCCAGCAAAACAGGATGCATAACATTTCCAAACCTTAAGATCATTAAGATCATTAAAGGAGCTATATGTACCTTTCAAAAATACTACGTTTGTAGTGACACTGCAGGCCGTTAGGCGAACTGCACCAGAAACCTGCGTGCTCGTCATACGTGCTCGTACGTACACAAACGAGCATCATCATCATCGGCCGTGAAACACTGGATATTTACCCTCATAATGTTTACAGAGGAGGTAAGTGGTCATACACATGTGAAAGTCTGTGAAGGAGTCTGTGTTGTGCTAGAGGCCGGTCGTTTATTTGTACTAACAGATTCCATATTAGATTCATTCTCCATCCTACAAACGACAGTCTCCACAGGCTGAGAGCAGGAGTGTGTGATGAGTTTATACTGTTGATCTCTGTAAGCGGAGTGAGCAGGACGTCAATACGACCCGTGGAAACTTTTTATACAGGCAACACAGATAGACAGTGAACATCTACTTTTTCACATACATTTCTACATGTAAAAAGTTACATAGCCTCTTTAACGATCATGATGAAAGTAAAACGTGTTTCTGACTGACAAGACGACTCCCACTCTGTCAGTAGCGCATTCATACGAGCAATACCGGGTTAACTGTCTTGCCCAAGGACACAACGGATATGTTGCTCAGCTGGGGATCGAACCCTCGACCTTCTTGCTCCCGCTGCTTCGGTGGTGGTGTAAGGATGGATTGGTGTTGTACTTACTCTCTGATGTACATAGCTTTGGATAAAAGCGTCTGCTAAGTGAGTTGTAACACTCCCCTGCTTGTTTACTAACTGTGTTTGACTGGTGTTATGTGTTGAGCAGACCAAAGTTGGGTTCTTTTTGCTAACAACAAACTTGATGGATACAGAAAAAAGCTTTAGCCATAAAGCTAGATGATTGGTACAGCTTCTCTCATGCACCAAGTTAACCAGTAAGGCACAATAGCTCAGCTGAACACTGACAACAATATCACTTCACCTTTATAAAAGATATCACTCCGCCAAACTTTAATTTACAAAATGGGAAATAGTGATGTGTAGTTCGTGAACGATTCGTTCAAAACGAACGAATCATCTGGGTGAACGAACTGAACTGAATCACTTACTGAAAAGAGTCGTTCATTTCTCAACTTCAGTTGCGCTCTCCTCTCTCCCGTCTCGTGTCTCTCTCTCCAGACTGTAAGAGTCGCTCAAAGCCCTCCCTCCCTCTCCTGTCATGTCAGTGATACATACTGAGTGAACCAACAGGACGGAGTCGGTCGGGAGCTCTGTGTCGCTAAAGTCCGCCCCTACTTCTCCCTCTCATGTCTCCAAAATTGAGGAAGTAGCAAATATATTATTTAACATTTAGGTGTCGCGAAAATGTATGTGCTTTTTATAGCTGCTGTCAGTTTGCAAACGGCTTTTATATCCAACTTAATTTCACTCAGCTGACTGTTTTAACATCCACTAACGATCGTGTTTCAGTCAGTACAGTGTGTGTGTGTGTGTGTGTGTGTGTGTGTGTGTGTGTGTGTGTGTGTGACTGAGGCTCGTGACTCGCAGTCTCGCTCGTTCACGTTCAGTCAGTGTTTCATTCACTGAACGTACTGAGAGGAAGAGAGAGCCTCCGAGTCTCTCTCTTCCTCTCAGTCAGTCAGTGGTTCGTTCAGTGAACGAGCTGAACGAGAGCTCCGCCTCCGAGTCTCTCTCTTCCTCTGCTTGTACTGAACGTACTGAACAGAACGGTCGGGGAAAATATATGTGATTGTTTTAGCAGCTTTCAGTTTGCAAACTGTAACTTTATCCAACTAAATTCTCAGCTCATTGGTTTATTGTTCACCACCGGCTGTTCTCAGTACGATCGCGAGCAGAACTAAACGTTCGGCCGTGTTTCAGCTTATTAAATTCTGATTCACAGACAGAGCTGCAGAGAAGTACTGAACGATTCAGTGAACGAATCTTTTGAACGAATCACTTTACTGAACTGATTCTACTGATTCAGTACACTGAAAAGAACTGCTTTTCCCATCACTAAAAGACAGAGAAACGAAACCTAAATATATTCAGGATGTTTTTCCGCATAAGCAGGAAACAAATGGAGAAGCAAGGAAACGAAACCTAACTTCACTTTGTTTCTTTTACCTTTTGGACCTGAGCCTATAGTACGACTGAAGCCTGACAAGCCTGGTGGCTCACCTGACCTAACCCAGTCATTTATAGTCCAGCATACAGCTGCTACTGTAGAGTCGTCAGCGGCGACAATTACTTTTATTTAACGTTTTTTTGTTGTTGTTGTCCTTTTTAATTTTAATTTTAATAGGAGAGGGGAGGAGAGGGGAGGGGAGGAGAGTAGGGGAGGGGAGGAGAGTAGGGGAGGGGAGGAGAGGAGAGGAGAGGAGAGGGGAGGAGAGGAGAGGAGAGGAGAGGAGAGGGGAGGAGAGTAGGGGAGAGGAGAGGAGAGGGGAGGGGAGGAGAGGGGAGGAGAGTAGGGGAGAGGAGAGGGGAGGAGAGGAGAGGGGAGGAGAGTAGAGGAGAGGAGAGGAGAGGGGAGGGGAGGGAGATCTGAGGAGTGATGAGCGAGGATTGCCTACACGAGAGCAGATTTCAGGAAGTCTTTTTACTGACTGCTACTTTGCCGGTTATTATTAATTGAACGCTGTAGTGGATCCGATTTCAGTTAAACTTTACAACATCAGCAGAGTTTAATAACCCAAATAGGCACTATACGGAACTTTACATAAGCTATACGTCATGATTAGTTTTTGATTCACCATAAAAATCTGTTAATATATATCAAAAGATCAAATGGATCACAAACAACTCCTATTATTATAATATAGCCTACATATTCTTTTCACCATGTTTTTTCCTCTCTTCTATATTATATAGAGAATTATTATCAAAGAGTCCCTCAGTCAGTAAATCATATTCTTTACACATCATTATGGCACTAAAGTTTCACATTAAAAGGATAAATAAGTGTCTGGTGATTACTGATCATTATATTATCAATAAAAAATATTATTAAAGCAGCAGTAAATATAAATGCTAATAAGTAATAGATCATTTAACATAATAAGGCATTGTGTCTGTCTGTATGGTTTATTTCCTACTGGGACAATAACATTGATTTGATCTTATTACAAATGGATATCGCTTTCTCTCGTGTATCTTAAAACATATATCCTTGTTTCCTGCCTCTTTTGCTGAGTTGAGTGAATTGAGTTTGCCAAGAAAACATTGACATTACCGTTGACTTTCATTGTATCTTAGATAGAACATATTTTGAAGATGTAGTTTTGGTTGGTTGATTGATTGGTATTGGTCCTACCTTTAATCAAAATTTGGCTATGAAAAGATATTTGTATTTTTGGCGAGTTAGTGCACTGCTTTTACAGTTTTTCTTAGCACACTGGATTTCATTCAGAATATATCCTCTTTGTCTTTTTTCACTCTTTATTTATTCAGGCATTGTAACAAGATGCCCTCTTGAATTGAAGATGAAGCGAAAGAGAGAAGGAGAGGAATGGTTCGGAAAGATAAGCTACCAGAACCATGAAGAAGAAATAGAAGACCCTGCAGATGTGGAGAAAAAAATAAGAGAAGGTGCAGTGTACAGTATTATTAAACCCACAATTAAAAACCGGAGTACTGTATGATGGTTATACTTTGTGCCCTGTCCTTACAGCACAGGATGAAATGGCCGGGGTCGGCGTGGGGATAAGTGATGACCTCATCAGTCTGGAAATCGCCTCTCCTGATGTTCCAGACCTGACGCTTATTGATCTGCCTGGCATCGCAAGGGTGGCTGTTAAGGGACAACCGGAGAACATCGGAGACCAGGTGAACTTGTTCAGTGTCCCATAGGAAGCTAACAGCTGTTTTTGATAGACTCTTTGGTAGCCAGTTTCTTCAAGAAGAATAAAATTGACAGTGAGGTCTGTGGATTAACTTGATTGGCCAGGACATAAATCCTAACAACCCATACACAACACCTCAGCAATGACTGAAGAGCAATTGATATTGCTGTGAAAATCTAGAAAGTAAACATGCCTTACATGGCCACTAGCAAGGGTAAAAGCTTTTCAGGGATATAAAATTAACATGTATGATAAAATATAGACCTGAGGACCACAGTGATTTCATAGCTGTGAAACGAATAGGGTCATTTATCACAGTGTGAATTTATATTTTCAGATCAAGAGGCTGATCCAGAAGTTTATCAAAAGACAAGAAACCATCAGCTTGGTGGTTGTTCCGTGTAACGTGGACATAGCCACCACAGAGGCCCTGAAGATGGCCCAGGAGGTGGATCCTGATGGAGAGAGGACTCTGGGTAAACAAAGCTGATTTTGCAACAAGAGGAGGAAAATTTGTATGTAGTCTATCCAACTCTTATATAGTTTCCACCGTTGTCCCTCTTAGGTATCTTGACCAAGCCTGATCTGGTGGACAAGGGCACAGAAGAGACAGTGCTGGACATCGTCCACAACGAGGTGATCCACCTCCAGAAGGGCTACATGATCGTCAAGTGCAGGGGGCAGAAGGAGATCACTGACAAGGTGTCTCTTCCTGAAGCGATAGAAAGAGAGAAAGCCTTTTTTGAAGAACATGTGCACTTTCAGTAAGTTTGTGCATTTTAGGTTAACACACATATATATATATATACATTATTATGTTTTTTTCTACAGTGCTGTGGTTTGCAATTTTGCAAAATGTACTTACTGTAGTGTTATTTTAATGTTACAGAACTCTCTACAATGAAGATCATGCGACTGTTCCTAAACTGGCTGAGAAACTCACACTTGAGTTGGTGCATCATATTGAGGTGATTTACTTTATTTGACAGTTTAAGGGCATTGGTCGCCTAATGGTTAGTTTGCCTCGTATACAGATGCTCCAGTCCTCAAAGCGAGCGCCCCGGGTTTGAATTTCGAACTGTGGCTCCTTTTCCCCGCATGTTATTTCCTCCTCACTCTTTCGTCAGTGTCTGACTCTATCCACTGTCCTGTCGCTTAAATAAAGGCGTCAATTAAAAAAAAAAAAAATTACAATATAAATCATGATATTTCACATTTGGAGTTAAAATTTTGACCCTTGTGTGATTTGCAGAAATCTCTGCCTCGACTTGAAGAGCAGATTGAGGAGAAGCTAGAACAGACCCGTGCAGAGCTGGAGAGATATGGAAATGGACCCCCATCTGAAGCAGCTGAGAGAATCGTCTTCCTCATCGATGTGAGCTCTGACACTTTGCACAACATTTTCCCAGCCACAAAGGCTATTACTCACACAGTGATGTGCAACTTGGATATAATGAAATACAAAATGTCACTTTAGATTCTCCTAGGGGAAGCACCCAATAACGGTACACCGTTTACAACAAATAAATGTTTAATCATGTACATAAAAAAAAAAATTCAACATTTATGGCCAAAAAAACAACTCACTGACTGGTTACCGAAGGAGGAGGAGCCTGAACGCTACAGGCCAAATGTCGAAGAGGATCACAGCAGTGCTGATTTACAGCACAACAACTCAACCTCAAGTGTCATAGTTCATAGTATACAGCAGTTATGTAAGCAGAAAATAGTAGTAAATCAAAAAAATCAGAAACAGGTTATTCTTTCACTCCAAAAAGTCAATTAGTAGAGTCTTCTGTTTGTCTTTGGGGTATGATATTGATTAATAAAGAAAAACACTGTCAGCTCTAAATGTAAACTTGAAGTATTCAAACCTCCAGGCTTAAACCTGATGTACACTGTACAATTTAAGGCCGATTTAGACCCAATTTTTGAGTCGCACAACTGATTGTGAAGTTAGGCTGAATTTCAGCCTGATTGCGCCTTGTTAGCATTAACAAGGTTCCTGTTTTAAGCATACATAAATATTACTATCTATAATTACACTGATTGAAAACCTGCCAACATCACTGCTCACTACCACGTAGGAAATACAGTTATTTATGTGAAAAATATAAAACACAGTTTCTGCCTTTTACTGTTTGCTGCAGAAAGTGACGGCGTTTACTCAGGACGCCATCAGTCTGACTACAGGGGAGGAGCTCAAGTGTGGAGACAGGCTCAACGTCTTTTCTACGCTCAGAAGAGAGTTTGGGAAGTGGAATGCCCACCTGGACCTTTCAGGACAAAAGTGTGAGTGTCTTATTTAGAACTGGTCTACAGCAGTCAATCAGCAGCAGAACTCTGAATTATGCTTTCATATGTTGCAGTCAACAACAGGATTGAGAGAGAGGTGGCGAACTATGAGGAGATGTACCGAGGAAGAGAACTGCCGGGCTTCATCAACTACAAGACCTTTGAGGTCATGGTCAGGGAGCAGATCAAACAACTGGAGGAGCCTGCTGTCAAGAGACTCAAAGATATAGGAGGTACATCAATGGATTACAGCTGCATGAATATATCATTTGAGCACGTGCAATCGTCACATCTCAGGACCTGCAATGTCCAGCAAATGATCTGAAACGTGTCAGTGTGCTTATTTTTAGAGGCGTGAAACTGTTCCTGGTTTTCTTTCAGTGAATTGCAAATGAATGCAAATGATGTCACGTTAGGCAGGAGTCACTGCAGCTAGTCCAGTGAGTGGCAGAGAGCACATACTTGTGTACAGTATGAAGGAAACAGTTTTCATTCAGTTGAAAAGTACCGTCCTTTTTGGTAAATATTTCTTGACAATGTTCTCAACGTTCCTCTTAAAGATCCTCAGCTGATGTAATTTGTTTATAGAAACATTTGGAATTGTAATGTTAATTTAATAAAGGCAGATTTAAGAGCAATGCAATAACAGTAGCACATAGTGCATGGATCATATGAATGAGCGGACATACATTCAGTTAGTAATACATAGATCTGCCCCCCTTCATTTTCCCTGTCTGGCATTTTTATTAGATTGTTTTGGGGAAAGCAAAGACCTTAAATGTCAGCAGATTGGTAATACAATAAAATAACGATGAGGACAAAGCATCTAGGGTCCACAGATTATGTTTTTGTGCTAACACAAAATTCTGCAAAGCTCAATTGACACAGCTAGTTTTTAAGCAAAAGATATTAAATTGATTAGTCCATATCGACTAGATTTCACAGGCTAAGGGCGCGGTCACACTGGTAATCCGTACCGTACTCAAGCACGATTGGTCCCCCGCCGCGCCATTCCCCCGCTTGCCGGCACAGCCCGGTCACACTGCACCAGGACTAACTGTGCCTAAGCATGATAATCTTGTACATAACGTCGTAATACAGCACATGCATGCTTAATGCTATTATGTAGCGTGCTCAGTTTACAAACAGGCGGACTGAAGAAGGAGAACATTTTTAAAAAGGTACGTGCAGTCGAGTCCCCATCTGCACATCGGAGAATAACACAGAGGGCTACTTTACTGACTTTGCGGCTTATTTTGAGTCACTTTAATCAGATACAGCCATAAATAAATTAAAAATAAAAGAGACGCGAGTCGGCGTCCGCACATCGGAGAACAACACAGAGAACAACACAGAGAACATGAAAGCTACTTTGTGTCTTATATTGAGTCATGTTAGTCAGATACAGCCATGAAACTCTGGATTTCTCCATAATGAAGGCTGTCAGCGTTGTGTACCCGCGTGCTCGTGCATTAAGTGTACCGTGCCAAAGCACACCTCTCCAAAGTGTGCCAAAGCCAAGGAAGTGTACCGTGCCTGAGCACGATACGGAGAGGTCACACTGGTCAAACGAACTGGACTTTAGGGTTGAAGTGTGGTTGGGCACAATACGGATTGCCAGTGTGACCGCGCCCTAAAACAGTAAATTAACTTCACTTCTATTTGGCCAAAGACTTCAGTTATTTCCACTTATTCTTCATGGAAAGTATCCAACCAAATAACAGTTCCTTTCTATATTACTGAAATACGTTTGACCGTCCCTTTATTCTTGTGTATTAAATAACAATTTTAATACACAATTGATTGTGTATTCTCATTATTAGCGGCACCTATTCCCTTTGCTGTTTAATACAGTTGCGTTGTATAGGGGCTATAAAAGGAGTGGATGTACCACAGAGTGAACACACCAGCAGCGCATGTACAGTGTAGTGTTGTGTGAGTAACAATAGTAATGCCATATGACTTTTCAAGCTTATTAAACATACATTTGAGCATCATTAGACACAGTTGATTTTAGTTATACAACTGACTATTCCTAAAGTTAATAAGAAGCTGACCCTCCACCTGTTCTCTCCACCTGTTCTCTCTCCACCTCTCGTCTCCCTTCTTTTTAATTTGGGTGTCCCAGAGTCAAAGGTAGAGGGCTAAACTAAGCGTGGTAGAAGGAGGAGGAAATAGAGTTGAAGTCCGAAATAACTTAAGCATGATTGCTTATTTGTAATTCAATATATAAACAGTCATTGCTATTAGAATTTTCATCTGAAATGTTTCTTTCTTCAGAAATAACTTTTTTCTGTGTTATTGTGCAGCTCTAAAATAAATAAATGACAGATTTGTTTAAGTTTTATGTTTTACACATTGAAAATCAAACCCCTGTTTTACGTTGCTTTTCCATTTCCTCTAGAGGCTGTTAGGAAGGTGTTCGTACAGCTGGCCATGAGTAGCTTCACTGGATTTCCTAACCTTGCGAAAACAGCCAAGGTAGTCTGAACTTCATAATCACATAATGTAGTTTGATATCCATTGTTGATTTTGTTGGCTCTAAAAATGTGATTAGCTGTATTTCTTATTTGTTTGTAGACTGACCAGAATCTTTTTCTTAGGCAAAGATTGAAGCCATAAAACAAGACAAAGAATCCACTGCTGAATCCTTTCTGAGAACCCAGTTCAAGATGGAGCTGCTTGTTTACTCCCAGGACAGGACCTACAGCTGCAGTTTGAGTGACAGAAAGAAAGAGGAGAATGAGGAGAATGATGATATCGCCATACCAAAACACCCCCTACCTTTTGGATATCAAAGTCTTGTGTACCGTACGGATAATCATGCTACACTTCAGGAGCTGATGTTGCACCTAAAATCATATTACAAAGTAAGCTTTAATATAGCAGGACAATTTAGAAACAAAAAATAAAAACTAATTTATTTAAACACTGATCATTGCTTCTCAAAATGTTGTAATTTTCCTCCTTCAGATTGCGAGCCAGCGTCTGGCAGACCAGATCCCTATGGTGATCCGTTACCAGATGTTGCAGGAGTCTGCTGTCCAGCTGCAGAGGGAGATGCTGCAGGTGCTTCAGGAAAAGAAGAATTTAGAGTTCTTTTTAAAGGAGGACGCCGACATTGGCAGCAAGAGGGCCAATTTGCAGAGCCGCCTCAAACGCCTCATGAGGGCCCGTGCATACCTGGTGGAGTTCTAGAAAAGCCTTTTACCTCCTTTTACAGCAGCAAGAATGGTGCATAGGAATTCTGACCTTGAATCCGGTCTCATTTATTTAACCTCAATCCATGCAGATACAAGGTGCTGTTCTCTTGCTATGTTCGACTTTATTCAACTAACTGGCTCATGCCCTGAGTCTTACTGTGCACTTGGCCCCCCCCTGTGGTTTCACAGGGAAATTATGTTTAAAAAAAAAAACCTGCATCAAAGCAAAACAAGTTTAAATCCTTGAATATCATGATTTTCTTTTACATATTTGGATTTTGTAGATTAAAAATGATCAATGCAATCAATTAGCACATGTAGTCTTTCATTCTCAGAAGTTCTGAATTCCAGACTAGTTCGCCACCAATGATTAAGACTTTCTTCTTTCAACCATTAAAGGCAGGGTTGGTAATTTTCTCCAGATACACTCTTCTTTAATAACTTGTTTTTGTAATAATTATTTTATGAGTGACATCTCTTGTGTATTACCAATGTCATTTTAGAGGGTGTTTTATCAGATACCTATGGTAAGTGTATAATCTCAAATTGAGTGACACTAACAGGCATTACATTTATACGAACATACACACACCTAAAATGTCACCATGTTGGTTAATAAATTGAATGCACATGTGATTTGAGCAAGTCAATTTTATTCAAAAACTCATACAAAAAGTAGTCCTACACACATGCACATTTTTTTTTTTTAAAGGTTTGATTCATTGTTCTTCAGTCAGTATCTCCACGACTTCATTCATCATTCCCAGCAGGGCTCCCCTGATTGTTGTCGTCATTGTCTGATTTCTCATCATCTGTGACAGACAAAGAAGGTTAGAGAGGTACTTGCAGATTTGCTTGACTTTACAGATTAACCACTTAATATTTGGAATTTCTGGAAGAATGAGCACAACACAAAAATAGCCTTTCAGACCAACGAGCACAACACAGGGACACTCACTATCAAGAGTCTGCTGTAGTTCCTGAATAGTACTGAGTAGCACATGGAACTGCTTCTTTCTTAACTCCATCTTCGTAGGAGAAAAAGGAGATTTCAAAATTAGATATCACAAGCGGTTCAAGAAATAACAGATTTGAATCGTAAGGAATAGAATATAGTTTTAGCCTCACCTTTGCATCTACATTTTCCTTGATTCGAGACAGTTGCTGGAGCTCTTTGTCAAGCGCCTCCAATTGTCTGTAGAGGATCAAACAAAATTAAGTACATAATCATAGACAAAACAGGTTAAAAAAAAAAGGAATACAAATATAATAGAGTGACTTACTTCAGTGTTTCATGTCGGTCCGGGTGTTGCTGGATAACCTTAGCTAAAGCATCATACTCTGAAAGGAAATAATGAAAATGTGAATGTGTGACACTAACCACAAATAATACAACTCTGTATTTATATTGTTAGCATTAAATCTTAACTGATTGATACATTTGGTTTCCAACAAGAATGAAAAAATCCCTGCTAAACACTCCAATTCTTTTACCTTCTCTTAAATCTCAATCTGATTTCTCATATTGTTTGGCTTTTGATGCATTGTCTCTCCATCTGTGATCACTCTTTAAAGCTCCTGGGTATTTTCCTTTGGCTGTTTGTACAATGTGTTGTATACGGTTTGACTTAAAAGTACTTGTATGAATTACTATTGAATAAACTTTTCGTGAGCCATAACATCTGATGTTGCTGTTCTGTGTTAAATTAAATGTTCTGTGTTAAAATTCATGTTTACATTTAAGGAAAACATTAAACCATACTTTTTCAGATTATTTTCAGTAGTGATTACTCACTATTTTCAAGACTTATCTGAATTAAATTAGTAAATAATTGCAAAGGCAAGTCCCAATAGTTCAATATTATTGATCATTACCTTGGCGATTCTTTCTTATTCTCTTTGCCCTCTGAATTTCTTTTTTGCATTCGGTTATCTTCTCATGAGCGGACGTGATGTTTTGTTCTGAAATGTCAAGGTTGAGATGAGGTTAGTTTACCACAATGATACATACTGGGATGGTTACTATAGTGGCCCAGTTCTTCAAGTTAAGAGTGATGTAGTGCATAATGAAAGAACATGAACCAAACTGTTGAACACAAGTATTCAAATAGGTTAATGATAAGATGTTAATGTGTGCAGACTTAAACAAAAAGGGGTGTGTGGATGCTAAAGACCAGGGTCATAAAATCCTCATTTCCCACCTATGTCAGAGTAGATCTTCTCATAATTCTCCATTTCCCGAAGGTTCATGTCGTATACCATTAAAGTCTTCCCCATGGAGAATTCACACTGGGCCAGTGTGCCCAACATCCTCTGGTACTGCGTGAACCTGAGAAGAGAGGCTGTTTGTGAATCACTTTAATAGGTGACAAAGTCCAGGACTTAGGTCTCATGTAACTACTAACGTACCCTTCCTCAGGGGTCCCAGGCGAGTTGCACCATTTAGTGAAACTCTTGAGCAGCAAGTTGATTTTGCGGTCATCACCAGCCCCGTCTCCGTCAATAAGAAGACGTTTTCGAATAACTTCATCTGAAAGTCGGGAAACAAACAACCTTTCAGATATAGCAGAATGCTAACTGTTAGCTAGCCAACATGGCTGCTGTTCTGTAAACAGGCTGCTTTAAGTGGTAATATTACCGTCTAGGATGTGTAACTGGGTGTATATAGATCCAACAGTAGCTTCGGCACACATTTATACCAATTTATTTTACAAGTGAGTTGAAATGAATTAGTTGCAAAGTAGCTTACCATCTGTAACAGCTCCCATTTCTATAGGTATTATAACTTTATTGAACAAAATATTGTAACAATCCTGCTGTCTTTTAAAAGTCAACTATATTGTCACTAATCTTATTTAGTGCGCATGGAGAGGATCGTCCTCAACAACCTCCGTCCCCTGGTGACTTCAAATCTGGATCCTCTGCAGTTCGCCTACCAGCCGAACATCGGGGTGGATGACGCCGTCATCTACCTGCTGCAGAGATCCTGGACTCACCTGGAGAACACCGGCAGCACTGTGAGGGTCATGTTCTTTGACTTCTCCAGTGCCTTTAACACCATCCAGCCTGCACTGCTCAGGGGGAAGCTAGAGAGGGCGGGAGTGGACTGTCACCTGGCTGCATGGACAACGGACTACCTCACCAACAGACCACAGTACGTGAGGCTTCAGGACTGTGAGTCTGACATGGTGGTCTGCAGTACAGGGGTCCCGCAGGGGACAGTTCTCTCCCCTTTTCTCTTCACCCTGTACACCTCGGACTTCTGTTACAACTCTGGGAGCTGCCACCTGCAGAAGTTCTCCGATGACACAGCCATCGTGGGGTGTGTGTCTAAGGGGAGCGAACAGGAGTACAGGCAGGTCATCATGGACTTTGTCGACTGGAGTGAGCTCAACGACCTTCAGCTCAACGCCAGCAAGACAAAGGAGATGGTGATTGACTTCCACAGTCACCCCAGACTGCACCGGTGAACATCCAGGGCTTGGACATCGAGAGGGTGGAGACGTACAAATACCTGGGTGTTCACCTCAACAACAAACTGGACTGGTCACACAACACCGACGTCCTGTACAAGAAGGGCCAATGTCGACTTCACCTGCTGAGGCGACTGAGGTCCTTTGGAGTGTGCAGGACTCTGCTATGGACTTTTTATGACACTGTGGTGGCGTCTGCACTTTTCTATGCAGTGGTCTGCTGGAGAGGAGGGAGCACAGAGAGAGACAGGAAGAGACTGAACAGACTGGTCAGGAGGGCCAGTTCTGTCCTGGACTGTCCTCTGGACTCTGTAGAGGAGGTGGGTGAGAGGAGGACATTAGTGAAGCTGACATCCATCATGGACAACCCCTCTCACCCCCTGTATGACACTGTGGGGGCCCTGAGCAGCTCCTTCAGCAGCAGACTGAGACACCCACCCTGCAAGACAGAGCGCTACCGCAGGTCGTTCATCCCACCTGCAGTCAGACTGTTTAATCAGACTCTTTAACAGCTTCACCACCTCATGCTACACACTGTGTGTGTTTTTTAAAGAACAAAACCCTTTCCTGTGTAGTTACTGTGTCATTTTACATTATTGTAGTTTTTTATTTAACTGATGTAAATATGTTTGATTTGATTTTAACTTCTATTTTTATTTTTAATAATTATATTCCCGTCCCGTTTTCTGGAGCTGCTGTAATGCACAAATTTCCACCACGGGGGATCAATAAAGTTTATCTTTATCTTGATCTTTTATCTTTATGCGTCGACCGTCCAAGCAGTCCTGTTAACAGTCGCTATATGTCGCTAAACGAACAGCAGTTTAAGACTTAACCACAACTAAACTGAGTCATTATGGCATTATACCTCATTATAACATGATAAACAATATAAAAAATACAAAATTATAAAAATAATCAGTCTTGTCACTGATGTGCAGGTATGCTTTTTTTGTTATAAAGATTTGATGCATTAGTAATAATTTCAGCCTGTTTCATAACCAGCCTGAAAGTCCTCACAGGAGCTTTAGAAAAGATTAAGATGGGATGTAAGAGAGGAGATAAATCATGGATTAACTTGACACCTTGAAAAAAAATCAAGATTAATTAATTGGAAAGTTGAATCCCCTTGGATGAATATATAATATTATCACTGTATCTAATACAAAATAATAATAATGTTGACCATATAAATTGCAAGTATGTCTATGGAAAGACATACTTGCTGAACGAACTGAACGAGAGCTCCGCCTCTGAGTCACTCTCTTCCTCTCAGCACGTTCAGTGAACGAAACACTGACTGAACGAGCGAGACTGCGAGTCACCAGCCTCAGTCTCTCTCTCACACACACACACACACACACACACACACACACACACACACACACACACACACACACACACACACACACACACACAGTACTGACTGAGGAGAGGAGGGAGGGCGGGCGGGCTTTGAGCGACTCTTACGGTCTAGACCAGGGGTGGGCAAACTTTTTGACTCGCGGGCCACAATGGGTTCTAAAATTTGACAGAGGGGCCGGGCCAGGAACAGATGGATGGAGTGTTTGTGTGAACTAATATAAATGACATGTAAAAGCCATTACATGAAAGTATTTGGCCTTTAACAGGTAGCAAAGCATGAATATGCAAGGCTCATTGTACAAATTGATTTCCAAATGCATTAATTTAATTACACTCATTCATGTGTGAAAATATGTCCACAGCAAATGCAGAGTCACAAAGCCAGTTCTTGTCGCTTAGCTCAGGAAATTCGTCGGATTTCCCCATTAACTCCAAAAATGCGCTGATCTCCTCTTTCAGCTCCCACACTCGTTGAAACACTTTGCCCAAACTTAACCAGCGGACACGAGAGTGGTACAGTAAGTCCTGATGATCCGCATCAGTTTCCTCCAGGAACATAATAAACTGACGATGCTGAAGTCCCCTTGCTCGTATCAAGTTAACAAGTTTTACAACTGGATTCACGACATGATTAAGCTGCAATGCAGACTTACACAGAGATTCCTGATGGATGATGCAGTGAAGGAAAATAACATCCTGGTCAGGGTTTTCCTCTTTCACTTTATCCTGGATTCTTTTCAGCAGCCCAACATGTTTTCCAGTTAAATTTGGCGATCCATCCGTTGTGACATTGGCAAGTTTACTCCAAGGTAGCTTCATTCTCTCGATGACAGCAGACACCTGGTTATACAAGTCCTCTCCTCACGTTTTTCCTTTCAGGGACTCCATGGTCAAAAACTCCTCCGTTATCTCAAAACTGTCATTAATCCCTCGGATAAAAATGAGGAGCTGAGCAGTGTCTTTCACGTCATTACTTTCATCCAGCGCTAGTGAATATAACTTAAAGGACTCAGCCTTTTTGTTTAATTCGCTGGCTATATCTTCATCAATCAGTTCCACACGGTGAGTCACAGTCCTGCGTGATAAACTGATTTTTTCAAACTGGCCTTGGCTCTCCGGACACAAGAGACCTGCTGTCTCTATCATGCAAACTCGCCTTCGGAGAAAGGCTTGCTAGCCTTTGCTAATTTGAATGCCAGCAAAAAACTTGCCTTGGTAGTTGACTCTTGAATCGCAGTTTGTTGGTGAAAAAAATGTTGCTGAGTCTGTAAATTAGCCTTCAACCTCTGAGCCGCAGCCGCCCGTTCTTGCGTGGACTGCTTGCTAGCGTAGTTAGCATGCTTCGTAGCAAAGTGACGGCTGATACTGTACTCTTTGAAAACTGCGACAGTTTCTTGGCATATCAGGCATACAGCCTTTGATCGGACTTCAGTGAAAAAATATTTAGTTGTCCACTCCGTATTAAACACTCGGCATTCACTGTCCACTTTTCTTTTCTTTGATCATTTTTACAGAAGGGCTCGTACGGGTTCATAGGGCAAAGCGAAAAAGTGAAGAAGGGAATAATACACCACACTCTGAAGTGCGCCATCTATTGGGGAAACGCGGGCATTACAGGGGAAAACGAACGAGGTTTAATTATAATAAAATTGTATTTAATAATAATATAATTTGGACAAGTTCGGCGGGCCGGATTAAAAAGCCCAACGGGCCGTATATGGCCCGCGGGCCGTAGTTTTCCCATGCCTGGTCTAGAGAGAGAGACACGAGACGGGAGAGAGGAGAGCGCAACTGAAGTTGAGAAATGAACGACTCTTTTCAGTAAGTGATTCAGTTCAGTTCGTTCACCCAGATGATTCGTTCGTTTTGAACGAATCGTTCACGAACTACACATCACTAATCAGCGTTCTGCTAAGCATCTAATGAATGAATGAACGAGCTAACGGAATTAGCATTCCCGGCATTTTAACTTACAACGATCTACTTAAACTAACATTATGAATCAAAGTAGATCTATTAAATGATCAAGTAAAGGTGATGTTTTCTTAAGTTAGACAATGCTAAATTAGTGTCCTATTGTCTCTATAATCAGTTACGCGCTTTTATACATCCATGGTAAACCGTACAGTCTATGGGTAAACCAGACAACCTGCTTCAAAATAAATAAAAGAATAAAATTGTCCTAAATCGCCTATGCTAAAAGTGGGCTAAAAGAGAGGAATACAAATCAGATAAATCAAGGGAGAGCTAAATGTCCAGCAAACGTATGAGCCTAAAAGTCAGTCAGTTCCAACAAAATAAAACAGTGAGCAAATTGTCCCGATCATCTGCGACTGCTCACGCCTGCTGCTTCCCTCGCAGGGTCTCCTCTAGTCGCTCGACACGTAGACACGCTGCAGGAAGCAGAATCAATGAGAGGCAGAGGGTACTTATTCTTAACAGTAATGTTGTTTAATCCTCTAAAATCTATGCAGGGTCAGAGAGAGGAGTCCTTCTTTGAAACAAACAAAAAAAACCTGCTCCCACTGGGGAAGAGGAAGGCCTGATAATACTTGCAGCAAGGGACTCCCTGCTGTTCTTCTCCACGGCCTCTCTTTCAGGCTTAGACAAGTTGTATAGGCGGCTGGAAGGCAGAGGTTGCGCAGTCATATGGCCTGTGTGGGGGCAGTGAGAAAGCCTTACTCTTGTTAAAAACTTCACCAAGATCGTGATAATCCTCAGGGATGGTTGACAGATTTGGTTGTTCCGGTTGAGTGGCTGAGAAGGTTGGGACATTTCCTGGAGGAGATAAAGCGGATTGCAGACACAGAATGACAGAGGGTGCTCCAGCTCATTATTCTTCCAGACCACCAGTCTATCTGAGGGTTGTGTTTGGACAGCCACGGGTGAGCCAGAAGCAGAGGTGTTGATGGGGCCGTTATGACATTTAATGTGATAGTTTCACGGTGGTTACCAGAATCAGTGTTAATCCAAAAGTTCCACTTTAATTCCAGCCTGTAGCGACCTGCTGGTCGTGAGTTTCCTCCAGGGGAGGACTTGTGCTGACCCACCAGTACCCCCACACTTCCTGGTGGGCCCTGTCTTTTGGCTGAATGGGACAGGTGGAGAGAAAGTGTCCTAGTATGCCACAATAAAGGCACTCACCCGGCCTTCTGCATCGAAGATGCTCCTCAGGGGTTATGTGAGCTCTGCCTAGCTGCATGGGCTTCTCGTGGTGGTGAAGTCCTCAAGTTGTTCCATTTTCTGTGCAATAACCATCCTAGTCCTATCTAAATAAGCAAAAAGTATGTTTCGTGTTCATAGTTTTTCAACAAGTATTATTCCAAATATTCATACGTCTTCATTTCTCTTTCCTTTAACATTACTGTTGAGCGGCTGTTACAAGAACATTTCCTCCTTTGAGGATCATTAAGGTTTATCTGATCTTAGTTGCTTTCTCTAACAGCTTTAGTGTCATTGTGACCTGAATAAAGTCTAACTCAAGCAGCACACAAGTCAAGCATTTCAGACTGTGTACAGAGGATGAACTCACTCATCAGACTGCCTCCAGCTACAGACACAGTGGATAAGCTCCAGTCCCCTGTTCCTCTCTGCTCCCAAGAGGCCTTACTAGGATGACTTTTCTCCAATAATATGATCCTGGAACGACTTACAAATTTACATCATCTGATGACAATGGTATGTTGATGTTTTGAAAATGTAACCAAATGATAAAAAGAGGAGATGAACAGTTTACATGACAAAGGCACTTGCGAGTTGATTTAGTAGTTGATTAAGCTACAGTTAAACTAATACAGCCTAATATAACAATCCCCCTCCAAATTCTTGTGTTCTGTATGTTCAGATTTTGGATTGTGTTGATTTAATTAACCCTGATCTTATATGTTATATGAAATATTACTGCTGAGAAAAACTTTAGGTGTAAAATACAGGCTGGCTCTGTGGTGGGCGCAGAGCTGGACTCTCTAGTGACAGTGGCAGAGAGAAGGACCCTGAACAGAATGCTCTCCATCATGGACAACACCCACCACCCTCTGCACAGCACCTTCAGCACCTTCAGCACCTTCAGCAGGCAGAGGAGTGTGTTCAGTGGCAGACTGCTGTCACAATCCTGTTCCACAGACAGACTCAAGAACTCTTTTGTCCCCCTGGCCATACGTCTGTACAACACCTTGCGGTTATGGCAGGGGGAAAGCACACACTTGGACTAAATCTTCCTTTTTTTCCATTTCCCATCTGCACAGCTGTCCCAAGAGTCAGCCTCTAGTTGGACACTTTAATGATCACCTCAATTATTTAAATAGCATCTGTAATTTAATGTTTGCACTGCCTGTTATTTAATGTCTGTTTTTGATAACTCTGCACGATCTGCTTTTTAAACATTGCTGTACATATATAAACAACTTCAAAAGGTCAACACTTTTTTATTTTTTTATATTCAGGTCTAATTACAGATTTTTTCCTCAACTGTTTAAAGGTTCTTGCTTTAAATTACACATATATTTTTATCCCTGCACAGGTTATGTACATTTCTTGTTATAAGTCTATTTATAATAGCACAGTTTAAGTTTGTTTCATCTAGGGGTATTCTTTAAATCTTTTTTCAGGTTAATATATATGTATGGGGGGGGGGGGGGGGGGGGGGGGGGGGGGGGGGGGGGGGGGGGTCGGTTTTGTGGTTAATTTGTAACAAATGTTTCATGTCATGTACGTCTTCGTAACCTGCTACTGGATGCTTTGAATTTCCCTCGGGATCAATAAAGTATCTATCTATCTACAGCTTGTTATCTTGTAGCATGTCAGTGGCCAAATTATGAATTTAAATCTTCAATAAAATATGAACGGCATCCTTCTGAAAGTTAATTAGCAGACCCGAGGTATACTGTACGTTTCTAGTATCATCTATAATATCATATCAACTCAAAGCACAGATGCACCTACCATGGGCCTTGGGCGGCAGTAGCTCAGTCTGTAGGGACTGAGTTCAAGTCCCGGTGCGGACCAAATATGGAAGTTGGTCTGGTAGCTGGAGAGGTGCCAGATCACCTCCTGAGCACTGCCGAGGTGCCCTTGAGCAAGGCACCAAACCCCCTCCCCACCATCAGCTCAGGAGCGCCCGCTGTGGGCAGCTCCGTCACTCTGACATCTCTCCATTAGTGCATGTCCAGAGGATCCTGTTTGTGCATGTGTGTGTATTTCAGCCTATGTGTGTGTTGCATGACTTACAGAGTGTAAAAACTGAAATTTCCACTTGCGGGGATCAATCTTAATCTTAATGTCACACCTACACACTCACAGATATACTCACATACACTGATGACGGGGATGTTCCCATTCATGCGCATTCATGGAGGTTACAATGGACATGTTGGCCGCAGGAGGCCCTTCATGGTAAGGGCGCCATCTACTGGTATTCCTTTGAACAGCAACAGAGAAAAATGTAGTCAAGTCCAGTTTATTTATAGGGATATATGCCTGCCCGCAGCATCTGAGAAGTTCATAAGCAAGAAAATAAAGAAGTTATTAAGAAAACAATCAGGAATTACACTGAAGAACATTCTTAAGAATCTTCCTAAGTTTTATCTTAAGACAATGTTTGTGAATCTGGCCCCTGAGTGTCTACAGACCCACAAAATGTGAAATAAACCCACCCAGTCCTTTCTTTGTGGTCTGCATGAATCTTACAACACAGAGAAAAATGCTCTATTTCAAATTTGCTCAACTTGTGACGTCACAGTGGGATTCTGGTTTAAAAAATCCTCTCCCCTCCCCTGGTATATCCACCCATGGACTCCACCCCCAGCCTAGAGCAAAACTTTTGTGCAGGTCCACCATTTTTATTCAGAGGAGTGAAGTCTACTGGGAAAACTCAGGGGGGTGGGGGGGCTCATCGCACTTAACCCTCTGAGGTCTGAGGCTGTTTTGGCCGTTTTGCTATAATTGTCATTTTACTTTTATCTGACTACATCAAAAATGTTCATCATATAAGTGCCTGGTATCATTTTTTTCAGCACAACCTCACCTTTATGATTTGACCATTCATTAGTCACCTAGAGATACTGTATCAACACACAGGACCCAAACACACACAAAAAAATAGAGAATTCGTTTTTTAAAATTGATTACTTTTTTATTCTAAAATACACAGAGTGCTGGACGAACTGTTTTGAATTGATAAAAATGAACTTCAAATGTATAAAAGGAAAATTTTGAAAAGAATAAGAATTGATTCAATTTTTTACAAAAACAGTAGGCTTGTTTTTTGTATTCTAGCTATGCCACTGCTCCAAAAAGTCCCTACCACTACTCAAAACTGCTCCTGGGAACTGTTTTGAGCAGTGACAAAGCTAAAATAATAATAATAATTATCAAAATAATAAATGGAAATATATAAAAGGACATTTGGTATTCAAATATTTACAAAAAAGCAGGTGTGTCCATAGGCGTTTTTTGTATTTTATCTCCCAAACACATTTCAAACAACAAAAACATATGAGAGAAAACAAACACAAGTCTGTCTAACCTTGTCACACATGTTGGTTGATGAATAATAAAAAGCATGACAGCATTTCCAATGTAGGTAAGACATGGGAAAATAAATTGAAATATAATATTTTCGCCATAGGAGGCTGAAATTTGGCATGGAGTTCAACAGTGTGTGTGTGTGAGTGGTCTGGCTGTGTTGCCTGAACTGTTGCAGATCTTTCCCGACAACGCGTTGCGCTCTGTCTAGCCCTCGTTGTAGGAGGAATGGATCTCCACTGAAGACCCCTCACAGGATCAACATTGATTGTTGGGTCCCTAGGCTGGTCATCTTCCTCTCTGTGGATGTAAAATGTTAAAAGCTGGTTTACAAAGAGAGCACTGAGCAAAACCATTTCATAGTAAAATAACAAAATAGCGAAACAACAAAACATTTGCACCAAAGCAACACCTTTTCCATCAGAACATTCTACATTCTATCTAAGAAGTACCAGGAAACGCAACGACCGCGCTAAATCTCAAGAAAATGTATGTAAGACTGGAAATGTTTCATTATTTGACCCTCAGTAGAGGGACAAACCCCTCTGTCCACAGCTGCATCAAAACACTGGACTTGACTAACATGGATACATGTTAGTGGAGCTGAGATTGTGGATAAGGTGTTCATCATGTGTTCCTGTGTGTCTATGCATGTCATGCAAGAAACATTGCATCCTTTGTCTGCTCCTAGCTCTAATTCAGGCCTCCAAAATAGTTTCTTTTAACTTCAAACTGAATTCATTTCCTGTGTAAAGTATTCAAGCTTTATTTAAAATAAGTTCTGTGCTGCATCTACAGTTGTGAGGCCTGTTAGACTCCAGTTCTAATAACTGATCTAGTGTAACGCCTACTTTTACCTTTTAAGGTCAGTCGGCTTTAACAGCTGTTTATGTCCCCACAAATATGCACTGTAGGCTATTATTTTATTTTTGTAGGCTTTACCTGATAACAAACACTTCAACACACACATGAAGAACAACCTGCAGTCTGCTTATAAAAAAAACATACAGACCATTTCTACACGCAATCACTTTTAATATTAAATTATTTATTAAATATTTATTTTTACTGATAATCTGATAGTGAAGTCTTTATTTTATAAACACTAAGGATATCTCGGGATTATTGAGAATGTTTCATTAGGCTCAAAATTCCAGCAAAACAGGATGCATAACATTTCCAAACCTTAAGATCATTAAGATCATTAAAGGAGCTATATGTACCTTTCAAAAATACTACGTTTGTAGTGACACTGCAGGCCGTTAGGCGAACTGCACCAGAAACCTGCGTGCTCGTCATACGTGCTCGTACGTACACAAACGAGCATCATCATCATCGGCCGTGAAACACTGGATATTTACCCTCATAATGTTTACAGAGGAGGTAAGTGGTCATACACATGTGAAAGTCTGTGAAGGAGTCTGTGTTGTGCTAGAGGCCGGTCGTTTATTTGTACTAACAGATTCCATATTAGATTCATTCTCCATCCTACAAACGACAGTCTCCACAGGCTGAGAGCAGGAGTGTGTGATGAGTTTGTACTGTTGATCTCTGTAAGCGGAGTGAGCAGGACGTCAATACGACCCGTGGAAACTTTTTATACAGGCAACACAGATAGACAGTGAACATCTACTTTTTCACATACATTTCTACATGTAAAAAGTTACATAGCCTCTTTAACGATCATGATGAAAGTAAAACGTGTTTCTGACTGACAAGACGACTCCCACTCTGTCAGTAGCGCATTCATACGAGCAATACCGGGTTAACTGTCTTGCCCAAGGACACAACGGATATGTTACTCAGCTGGGGATCGAACCCTCGACCTTCTTGCTCCCGCTGCTTCGGTGGTGGTGTAAGGATGGATTGGTGTTGTACTTACTCTCTGATGTACATAGCTTTGGATAAAAGCGTCTGCTAAGTGAGTTGTAACACTCCCCTGCTTGTTTACTAACTGTGTTTGACTGGTGTTATGTGTTGAGCAGACCAAAGTTGGGTTCTTTTTGCTAACAACAAACTTGATGGATACAGAAAAAAGCTTTAGCCATAAAGCTAGATGATTGGTACAGCTTCTCTCATGCACCAAGTTAACCAGTAAGGCACAATAGCTCAGCTGAACACTGACAACAATATCACTTCACCTTTATAAAAGATATCACTCCGCCAAACTTTAATTTACAAAATGGGAAATAGTGATGTGTAGTTCGTGAACGATTCGTTCAAAACGAACGAATCATCTGGGTGAACGAACTGAACTGAATCACTTACTGAAAAGAGTCGTTCATTTCTCAACTTCAGTTGCGCTCTCCTCTCTCCCGTCTCGTGTCTCTCTCTCCAGACTGTAAGAGTCGCTCAAAGCCCTCCCTCCCTCTCCTGTCATGTCAGTGATACATACTGAGTGAACCAACAGGACGGAGTCGGTCGGGAGTTCTGTGTCGCTAAAGTCCGCCCCTACTTCTCCCTCTCATGTCTCCAAAATTGAGGAAGTAGCAAATATATTATTTAACATTTAGGTGTCGCGAAAATGTATGTGCTTTTTATAGCTGCTGTCAGTTTGCAAACGGCTTTTATATCCAACTTAATTTCACTCAGCTGACTGTTTTAACATCCACTAACGATCGTGTTTCAGTCAGTACAGTGTGTGTGTGACTGAGGCTGGTGACTCGCAGTCTCGCTCGTTCACGTTCAGTCAGTGTTTCATTCACTGAACAAACTGAACGAGAGCTCCGCCTCCGAGTCTCTCTCTTCCTCTGCTTGTACTGAACGTACTGAACAGAACGGTCGGGGAAAATATATGTGATTGTTTTAGCAGCTTTCAGTTTGCAAACTGTAACTTTATCCAACTAAATTCTCAGCTCATTGGTTTATTATTCACCACCGGCTGTTCTCAGTACGATCGCGAGCAGAACTAAACGTTCGGCCATGTTTCAGCTTATTAAATTCTGATTCACAGACAGAGCTGCAGAGAAGTACTGAACGATTCAGTGAACGAATCTTTTGAACGAATCACTTTACTGAACTGATTCTACTGATTCAGTACACTGAAAAGAACTGCTTTTCCCATCACTAAAAGACAGAGAAACGAAACCTAAATATATTCAGGATGTTTTTCCGCATAAGCAGGAAACAAATGGAGAAGCAAGGAAACGAAACCTAACTTCACTTTGTTTCTTTTACCTTTTGGACCTGAGCCAATAGTACGACTGAAGCCTGACAAGCCTGGCGGCTCACCTGACCTAACCCAGTCATTTATAGTCCAGCATACAGCTGCTACTGTAGAGTCGTCAGCGGCGACAATTACTTTTATTTAACGTTTTTTTGTTGTTGTTGTCCTTTTTTATTTTTTTTAATTTGCAGGAGGCAAGAAAACATCACCATGAACACTCTGAACCAGCAGTATGAGGAGAAGGTGCGTCCCTGCATCGACCTCATTGACTCTCTTCGCTCTCTGGGTGTAGAGAAGGATTTAGCGCTGCCTGCTATCGCCGTGATCGGAGACCAGAGCTCGGGGAAGAGCTCCGTGTTGGAGGCGCTGTCCGGGGTGGCTCTGCCCAGAGGAAGTGGTGAGTATGTTATAGAGAGGTCATAAAAATATAAAGACATATAAAGCGTTTGTTAGCCTGTAGGGTGAATATGGGTAAAGTGGGACAGTTAAGATTAATCATGTTTATCTTCACATGTAAATACTTCCATAACTAAAAATCAACATTGAGCTAATCATAAGGAAGTATGTGATTAAAAAATAAAGTTTATGTGTGTATTCAGCAAGCAAAGAGGGGAGTAGGGGAGAGGGGAGGGGAGGGGAGGAGAGGAGAGGAGAGGGGAGGGGAGGGGAGTAGGGGAGAGGAGAGGAGAGGAGAGGGGAGGGGAAGAGAGGAGAGGAGAGGAGATGAGAGGGGAGGGGAGGAGAGGAGAGGGGAGGGGAGGGGAGTAGGGGAGGAGAGGGGAGGAGAGTAGGGGAGGGGAGGAGAGTAGGGGAGGGGAGGAGAGGAGAGGGGAGGAGAGTAGGGGAGAGGAGAGGAGAGGAGAGGGGAGGAGAGTAGGGGAGAGGAGAGGAGAGGGGAGGGGAGGAGAGGGGAGGAGAGTAGGGGAGAGGAGAGGGGAGGAGAGGAGAGGGGAGGAGAGTAGAGGAGAGGAGAGGAGAGGGGAGGGGAGGGAGATCTGAGGAGTGATGAGCGAGGATTGCCTACACGAGAGCAGATTTCAGGAAGTCTTTTTACTGACTGCTACTTTGCCGGTTATTATTAATTGAACGCTGTAGTGGATCCGACTTCAGTTAAACTTTACAACATCAGCAGAGTTTAATAACCCAAATAGGCACTATACGGAACTTTACATAAGCTATACGTCATGATTTGTTTTTGATTCACCATAAAAATCTGTTAATATATATCAAAAGATCAAATGGATCACAAACAACTCCTATTATTATAATATAGCCTACATATTCTTTTCACCATGTTTTTTCCTCTCTTCTATATTATATAGAGAATTATTATCAAAGAGTCCCTCAGTCAGTAAATCATATTCTTTACACATCATTATGGCACTAAAGTTTCACATTAAAAGGATAAATAAGTGTCTGGTGATTACTGATCATTATATTATCAATAAAAAATATTATTAAAGCAGCAGTAAATATAAATGCTAATAAGTAATAGATCATTTAACATAATAAGGCATTGTGTCTGTCTGTATGGTTTATTTCCTACTGGGACAATAACATTGATTTGATCTTATTACAAATGGATATCGCTTTCTCTCGTGTATCTTAAAACATATATCCTTGTTTCCTGCCTCTTTTGCTGAGTTGAGTGAATTGAGTTTGCCAAGAAAACATTGACATTACCTTTGACTTTCATTGTATCTTAGATAGAACATATTTTGAAGATGTAGTTTTGGTTGGTTGATTGATTGGTATTGGTCCTACCTTTAATCAAAATTTGGCTATGAAAAGATATTTGTATTTTTGGCGAGTTAGTGCACTGCTTTTACAGTTTTTCTTAGCACACTGGATTTCATTCAGAATATATCCTCTTTGTCTTTTTTCACTCTTTATTTATTCAGGCATTGTAACAAGATGCCCTCTTGAATTGAAGATGAAGCGAAAGAGAGAAGGAGAGGAATGGTTCGGAAAGATAAGCTACCAGAACCATGAAGAAGAAATAGAAGACCCTGCAGATGTGGAGAAAAAAATAAGAGAAGGTGCAGTGTACAGTATTATTAAACCCACAATTAAAAACCGGAGTACTGTATGATGGTTATACTTTGTGCCCTGTCCTTACAGCACAGGATGAAATGGCCGGGGTCGGCGTGGGGATAAGTGATGACCTCATCAGTCTGGAAATCGCCTCTCCTGATGTTCCAGACCTGACGCTTATTGATCTGCCCGGCATCGCAAGGGTGGCTGTTAAGGGACAACCGGAGAACATCGGAGACCAGGTGAACTTGTTCAGTGTCCCATAGGAAGCTAACAGCTGTTTTTGATAGACTCTTTGGTAGACAGTTTCTTCAAGAAGAATAAAATTGACAGTGAGGTCTGTGGATTAACTTGATTGGCCAGGACATAAATCCTAACAACCCATACACAACACCTCAGCAATGACTGAAGAGCAATTGATATTGCTGTGAAAATCTAAAAAGTAAACATGCCTTACATGGCCACTAGCAAGGGTAAAAGCTTTTCAGGGATATAAAATTAACATGTATGATAAAATATAGACCTGAGGACCACAGTGATTTCATAGCTGTGAAACGAATAGGGTCATTTATCACAGTGTGAATTTATATTTTCAGATCAAGAGGCTGATCCAGAAGTTTATCAAAAGACAAGAAACCATCAGCTTGGTGGTTGTTCCGTGTAACGTGGACATAGCCACCACAGAGGCCCTGAAGATGGCCCAGGAGGTGGATCCTGATGGAGAGAGGACTCTGGGTAAACAAAGCTGATTTTGCAACAAGAGGAGGAAAATTTGTATGTAGTCTATCCAACTCTTATATAGTTTCCACCGTTGTCCCTCTTAGGTATCTTGACCAAGCCTGATCTGGTGGACAAGGGCACAGAAGAGACAGTGCTGGACATCGTCCACAACGAGGTGATCCACCTCCAGAAGGGCTACATGATCGTCAAGTGCAGGGGGCAGAAGGAGATCACTGACAAGGTGTCTCTTCCTGAAGCGATAGAAAGAGAGAAAGCCTTTTTTGAAGAACATGTGCACTTTCAGTAAGTTTGTGCATTTTAGGTTAACACACACATATATATATATTATTATGTTTTTTTCTACAGTGCTGTGGTTTGCAATTTTGCAAAATGTACTTACTGTAGTGTTATTTTAATGTTACAGAACTCTCTACAATGAAGATCATGCGACTGTTCCTAAACTGGCTGAGAAACTCACACTTGAGTTGGTGCATCATATTGAGGTGATTTACTTTATTTGACAGTTTAAGGGCATTGGTCGCCTAATGGTTAGTTTGCCTCGTATACAGATGCTCCAGTCCTCAAAGCGAGCGCCCCGGGTTTGAATTCGAACTGTGGCTCCTTTTCCCCGCATGTTATTTCCTCCTCACTCTTTCGCCAGTGTCTGACTCTATCCACTGTCCTGTCGCTTAAATAAAGGCGTCAATTAAAAAAAAAAGAATTACAATATAAATCATGATATTTCACATTTGGAGTTAAAATTTTGACCCTTGTGTGATTTGCAGAAATCTCTGCCTCGACTTGAAGAGCAGATTGAGGAGAAGCTAGAACAGACCCGTGCAGAGCTGGAGAGATATGGAAATGGACCCCCATCTGAAGCAGCTGAGAGAATCGTCTTCCTCATCGATGTGAGCTCTGACACTTTGCACAACATTTTCCCAGCCACAAAGGCTATTACTCACACAGTGATGTGCAACTTGGATATAATGAAATACAAAATGTCACTTTAGATTCTCCTAGGGGAAGCACCCAATAACGGTACACCGTTTACAACAAATAAATGTTTAATCATGTACATAAAAAAAAAAATTCAACATTTATGGCCAAAAAAACAACTCACTGACTGGTTACCGAAGGAGGAGGAGCCTGAACGCTACAGGCCAAATGTCGAAGAGGATCACAGCAGTGCTGATTTACAGCACAACAACTCAACCTCAAGTGTCATAGTTCATAGTATACAGCAGTTATGTAAGCAGAAAATAGTAGTAAATCAAAAAAATCAGAAACAGGTTATTCTTTCACTCCAAAAAGTCAATTAGTAGAGTCTTCTGTTTGTCTTTGGGGTATGATATTGATTAATAAAGAAAAACACTGTCAGCTCTAAATGTAAACTTGAAGTATTCAAACCTCCAGGCTTAAACCTGATGTACACTGTACAATTTAAGGCCGATTTAGACCCAATTTTTGAGTCGCACAACTGATTGTGAAGTTAGGCTGAATTTCAGCCTGATTGCGCCTTGTTAGCATTAACAAGGTTCCTGTTTTAAGCATACATAAATATTACTATCTATAATTACACTGATTGAAAACCTGCCAACATCACTGCTCACTACCACGTAGGAAATACAGTTATTTATGTGAAAAATATAAAACACAGTTTCTGCCTTTTACTGTTTGCTGCAGAAAGTGACGGCGTTTACTCAGGACGCCATCAGTCTGACTACAGGGGAGGAGCTCAAGTGTGGAGACAGGCTCAACGTCTTTTCTACGCTCAGAAGAGAGTTTTGGAAGTGGAATGCCCACCTGGACCTTTCAGGACAAAAGTGTGAGTGTCTTATTTAGAACTGGTCTACAGCAGTCAATCAGCAGCAGAACTCTGAATTATGCTTTCATATGTTGCAGTCAACAACAGGATTGAGAGAGAGGTGGCGAACTATGAGGAGATGTACCGAGGAAGAGAACTGCCGGGCTTCATCAACTACAAGACCTTTGAGGTCATGGTCAGGGAGCAGATCAAACAACTGGAGGAGCCTGCTGTCAAGAGACTCAAAGATATAGGAGGTACATCAATGGATTACAGCTGCATGAATATATCATTTGAGCATGTGCAATCGTCACATCTCAGGACCTGCAATGTCCAGCAAATGATCTGAAACGTGTCAGTGTGCTTATTTTTAGAGGCGTGAAACTGTTCCTGGTTTTCTTTCAGTGAATTGCAAATGAATGCAAATGATGTCACGTTAGGCAGGAGTCACTGCAGCTAGTCCAGTGAGTGGCAGAGAGCACATACTTGTGTACAGTATGAAGGAAACAGTTTTTATTCAGTTGAAAAGTACCGTCCTTTTTGGTAAATATTTCTTGACAATGTTCTCAACGTTCCTCTTAAAGATCCTCAGCTGATCTAATTTGTTTATAGAAACATTTGGAATTGTAATGTTAATTTAATAAAGGCAGATTTAAGAGCAATGCAATAACAGTAGCACATTTCCCTGTCTGGCATTTTTATTAGATTGTTTTGGGGAAAGCAAATACCTTAAATGTCAGCAGATTGGTAATACAATAAAATAACGATGAGGACAAAGCATCTAGGGTCCACAGATTATGTTTTTGTGCTAACACAAAATTCTGCAAAGCTCAATTGACACAGCTAGTTTTTAAGCAAAAGATATTAAATTGATTAGTCCATATCGACTAGATTTCACAGGCTAAGGGCGCGGTCACACTGGTAATCCGTACCGTACTCAAGCACGATTGGTCCCCCGCCGCGCCATTCCCCCGCTTGCCGGCACAGCCCGGTCACACTGCACCAGGACTAACTGTGCCTAAGCATGATAATCTTGTACATAACGTCGTAATACAGCACATGCATGCTTAATGCTATTATGTAGCGTGCTCAGTTTACAAACAGGCGGACTGAAGAAGGAGAACATTTTTAAAAAGGTACGTGCAGTCGAGTCCCCATCTGCACATCGGAGAACAACACAGAGGGCTACTTTACTGACTTTGTGGCTTATTTTGAGTCACTTTAATCAGATACAGCCATAAATAAATTAAAAATAAAAGAGACGCGAGTCGGCGTCCGCACATCGGAGAACAACACAGAGAACAACACAGAGAACATGACAGCTACTTTGTGTCTCATATTGTGTCATGTTAGTCAGATACAGCCATGAAACTCTGGATTTCTCCATAATGAAGGCTGTCAGCGTTGTGTACCCGCGTGCTCGTGCTCGTGCATTAAGTGTACCGTGCCAAAGCACACCTCTCCAAAGTGTGCCAAAGCCAAGGAAGTGTACCGTGCCTGAGCACGATACGGAGAGGTCACACTGGTCAAACGAACTGGACTTCAGGGTTGAAGTGTGGTTGGGCACAATACGGATTGCCAGTGTGACCGCGCCCTAAAACAGTAAATTAACTTCACTTCTATTTGGCCAAAGACTTCAGTTATTTCCACTTATTCTTCATGGAAAGTATCCAACCAAATAACAGTTCCTTTCTATATTACTGAAATACGTTTGACCGTGCCTTTATTCTTGTGTATTAAATAACAATTTTAATACACAATTGATTGTGTATTCTCATTATTAGCGGCACCTATTCCCTTTGCTGTTTAATACAGTTGCGTTGTATAGGGGCTATAAAAGGAGTGGATGTACCACAGAGTGAACACACCAGCAGCGCATGTACAGTGTAGTGTTGTGTGAGTAACAATAGTAGTGCCATATGACTTTTCAAGCTTATTAAACATACATTTGAGCATCATTAGACACATGTTGATTTTAGTTATACAACTGACTATTCCTAAAGTTAATAAGAAGCTGACCCTCCACCTGTTCTCTCCACCTGTTCTCTCTCCACCTCTCATCTCCCTTCTTTTTAATTTGGGTGTCCCAGAGTCAAAGGTAGAGGGCTAAACTAAGCGTGGTAGAAGGAGGAGGAAATAGAGTTGAAGTCCGAAATAACTTAAGCATGATTGCTTATTTGTAATTCAATATATAAACAGTCATTGCTATTAGAATTTTCATCTGAAATGTTTCTTTCTTCAGAAATAACTTTTTTCTGTGTTATTGTGCAGCTCTAAAATAAATAAATGACAGATTTGTTTAAGTTTTATGTTTTACACATTGAAAATCAAACCCCTGTTTTACGTTGCTTTTCCATTTCTTCTAGAGGCTGTTAGGAAGGTGTTCGTACAGCTGGCCATGAGTAGCTTCACTGGATTTCCTAACCTTGCGAAAACAGCCAAGGTAGTCTGAACTTCATAATCACTTAATGTAGTTTGATATCCATTGTTGATTTTGTTGGCTCTAAAAATGTGATTAGCTGTATTTCTTATTTGTTTGTAGACTGACCAGAATCTTTTTCTTAGGCAAAGATCGAAGCCATAAAACAAGACAAAGAATCCACTGCTGAATCCTTTCTGAGAACCCAGTTCAAGATGGAGCTGCTTGTTTACTCCCAGGACAGGACCTACAGCTGCAGTTTGAGTGACAGAAAGAAAGAGGAGAATGAGGAGAATGATGATATCGCCATACCAAAACACCCCCTACCTTTTGGATATCAAAGTCTTGTGTACCGTACGGATAATCATGCTACACTTCAGGAGCTGATGTTGCACCTAAAATCATATTACAAAGTAAGCTTTAATATAGCAGGACAATTTAGAAACAAAAAATAAAAACTAATTTATTCAAACACTGATCCTTGCTTCTCAAAATGTTGTAATTTTCTTCCTTCAGATTGCGAGCCAGCGTCTGGCAGACCAGATCCCTATGGTGATCCGTTACCAGATGTTGCAGGAGTCTGCTGTCCAGCTGCAGAGGGAGATGCTGCAGGTGCTTCAGGAAAAGAAGAATTTAGAGTTCTTTTTAAAGGAGGACGCCGACATTGGCAGCAAGAGGGCCAATTTGCAGAGCCGCCTCAAACGCCTCATGAGGGCCCGTGCATACCTGGTGGAGTTCTAGAAAAGCCTTTTACCTCCTTTTACAGCAGCAAGAATGGTGCATAGGAATTCTGACCTTGAATCCGGTCTCATTTATTTAACCTCAATCCATGCAGATACAAGGTGCTGTTCTCTTGCTATGTTCGACTTTGTTCAACTAACTGGCTCATGCCCTGAGTCTTACTGTGCACTTGGCCCCCCCTTGTGGTTTCACAGGGAAATTATGTTTAAAAAAAAAAACCTGCATCGAAGCAAAACAAATTTTCTTTTACATATTTGGATTTTGTAGATTAAAAATGATCAATGCAATCAATTAGCACATGTAGTCTTTCACTCTCAGAAGTTCTGAATTCCAGACTAGTTCGCCACCAATGATTAAGACTTTCTTCTTTCAACCATTAAAGGCAGGGTTGGTAATTTTCTCCAGATACACTCTTCTTTAATAACTTGTTTTTGTAATAATTCTTTTATGAGTGTGACATCTCTTGTGTATTACCAATGTCATTTTAGAGGGTGTTTTATCAGATACCTATGGTAAGTGTATAATCTCAAATTGAGTGACACTAACAGGCATTACATTTACACGAACATACACACACCTAAAATGTCACCATGTTGGTTAATAAATTGAATGCACATGTGATTTGAGCAAGTCAATTTTATTCAAAAACTCATACAAAAAGTAGTCCTACACACATGCACATTTTGTTTTTTTTAAAGGTTTGATTCATTGTTCTTCAGTCAGTATCTCCACGACTTCATTCATCATTCCCAGCAGGGCTCCCCTGATTGTTGTCGTCATTGTCTGATTTCTCATCATCTGTGACAGACAAAGAAGGTTAGAGAGGTACTTGCAGATTTGCTTGACTTTACAGATTAACCACTTAATATTTGGAATTTCTGGAAGAATGAGCACAACACAAAAATAGCCTTTCAGACCAACGAGCACAACACAGGGACACTCACTATCAAGAGTCTGCTGTAGTTCCTGAATAGTACTGAGTAGCACATGGAACTGCTTCTTTCTTAACTCCATCTTCGTAGGAGAAAAAGGAGATTTCAAAATTAGATATCACAAGCGGTTCAAGAAATAACAGATTTGAATCGTAAAGAATAGAATATAGTTTTAGCCTCACCTTTGCATCTACATTTTCCTTGATTCGAGACAGTTGCTGGAGCTCTTTGTCAAGCGCCTCCAATTGTCTGTAGAGGATCAAACAAAATTAAGTACATAATCATAGACAAAACAGGTTAAAAAAAAAAGGAATACAAATATAATAGAGTGACTTACTTCAGTGTTTCATGTCGGTCCGGGTGTTGCTGGATAACCTTAGCTAAAGCATCATACTCTGAAAGGAAATAATGAAAATGTGAATGTGTGACACTAACCACAAATAATACAACTCTGTATTTATATTGTTAGCATTAAATCTTAACTGATTGATACATTTGGTTTCCAACAAGAATGAAAAAATCCCTGCTAAACACTCCAATTATTTTACCTTCTCTTAAATCTCAATCTGATTTCTCATTGTTTGGCTTTTGATGCATTGTCTCTCCATCTGTGATCACTCTTTAAATCTCCTGGGTATTTTCCTTTGGCTGTTTGTACAATGTGTTGTATACGGTTTGACTTAAAAGTACTTGTATGAATTACTATTGAATAAACTTTTCGTGAGCCATAACATCTGATGTTGCTGTTCTGTGTTAAATTAAATGTTCTGTGTTAAAATTCATGTTTACATTTAAGGAAAACATTAAACCATACTTTTTCAGATTATTTTCAGTAGTGATTACTCACTATTTTCAAGACTTATCTGAATTAAATTAGTAAATAATTGCAAAGGCAAGTCCCAATAGTTCAATATTATTGATCATTACCTTGGCGATTCTTTCTTATTCTCTTTGCCCTCTGAATTTCTTTTTTGCATTCGGTTATCTTCTCATGAGCGGACGTGATGTTTTGTTCTGAAATGTCAAGGTTGAGATGAGGTTAGTTTACCACACTGATACATACTGGGATGGTTACTATAGTGGCCCAGTTCTTCAAGTTAAGAGTGATGTAGTGCATAATGAAAGAACATGAACCAAACTGTTGAACACAAGTATTCAAATAGGTTAATGATAAGATGTTAATGTGTGCAGACTTAAACAAAAAGGGGTGTGTGGATGCTAAAGACCAGGGTCATAAAATCCTCATTTCCCACCTATGTCAGAGTAGATCTTCTCATAATTCTCCATTTCCCGAAGGTTCATGTCGTATACCATTAAAGTCTTCCCCATGGAGAATTCACACTGGGCCAGTGTGCCCAACATCCTCTGGTACTGCGTGAACCTGAGAAGAGAGGCTGTTTGTGAATCACTTTAATAGGTGACAAAGTCCAGGACTTAGGTCTCATGTAACTACTAACGTACCCTTCCTCAGGGGTCCCAGGCGAGTTGCACCATTTAGTGAAACTCTTGAGCAGCAAGTTGATTTTGCGGTCATCACCAGCCCCGTCTCCGTCAATAAGAAGACATTTTCGAATAACTTCATCTGAAAGTCGGGAAACAAACAACCTTTCAGATATAGCAGAATGCTAACTGTTAGCTAGCTAACATGGCTGCTGTTCTGTAAACAGGCTGCTTTAAGTGGTAATATTACCGTCTAGGATGTGTAACTGGGTGTATATAGATCCAACAGTAGCTTCGGCACACATTTATACCAATTTATTTTACAAGTGAGTTGAAATGAATTAGTTGCAAAGTAGCTTACCATCTGTAACAGCTCCCATTTCTATAGGTATTATAACTTTATTGAACAAAATATTGTAACAATCCTGCTGTCTTTTAAAAGTCAACTATATTGTCACTAATCTTATTTAGTGCGCATGGAGAGGATCGTCCTCAACAACCTCGGCCCCCTGGTGACTTCAAATCTGGATCCTCTGCAGTTCGCCTACCAGCCGAACATCGGGGTGGATGACGCCGTCATCTACCTGCTGCAGAGATCCTGGACTCACCTGGAGAACACCGGCAGCACTGTGAGGGTCATGTTCTTTGACTTCTCCAGTGCCTTCAACACCATCCAGCCTGCACTGCTCAGGGGGAAGCTAGAGAGGGCGGGAGTGGACTGTCACCTGGCTGCATGGACAACGGACTACCTCACCAACAGACCACAGTACGTGAGGCTTCAGGACTGTGAGTCTGACATGGTGGTCTGCAGTACAGGGGTCCCGCAGGGGACAGTTCTCTCCCCTTTTCTCTTCACCCTGTACACCTCGGACTTCTGTTACAACTCTGGGAGCTGCCACCTGCAGAAGTTCTCCGATGACATGGCCATCGTGGGGTGTGTGTCTAAGGGGAGCGAACAGGAGTACAGGCAGGTCATCATGGACTTTGTCGACTGGAGTGAGCTCAACGACCTTCAGCTCAACGCCAGCAAGACAAAGGAGATGGTGATTGACTTCCACAGTCACCCCAGACTGCACCGGTGAACATCCAGGGCTTGGACATCGAGAGGGTGGAGACGTACAAATACCTGGGTGTTCACCTCAACAACAAACTGGACTGGTCACACAACACCGACGTCCTGTACAAGAAGGGCCAATGTCGACTTCACCTGCTGAGGCGACTGAGGTCCTTTGGAGTGTGCAGGACTCTGCTATGGACTTTTTATGACACTGTGGTGGCGTCTGCACTTTTTAAAGCAGTGGTCTGCTGGAGAGGAGGGAGCACAGAGAGAGACAGGAAGAGACTGAACAGACTGGTCAGGAGGGCCAGTTCTGTCCTGGACTGTCCTCTGGACTCTGTAGAGGAGGTGGGTGAGAGGAGGACATTAGTGAAGCTGACATCCATCATGGACAACCCCTCTCACCCCCTGCATGACACTGTGGGGGCCCTGAGCAGCTCCTTCAGCAGCAGACTGAGACACCCACCCTGCAAGACAGAGTGCTACCGCAGGTCGTTCATCCCACCTGCAGTCAGACTGTTTAATCAGACTCTTTAACAGCATCACCACCTCATGCTACACACTGTTTGTTTTTTTAAGAACAAAACCCTTTCCTGTGTAGTTACTGTGTCATTTTACATTATTGTAGTATTTTATTTAACTGATGTAAATATGTTTGATTTGATTTTAACTTCTATTTTTATTTTTAATAATTATATTCCCGTCCCCTGTTTTCTGGAGCTGCTGTAATGCACAAATTTCCACCACGGGGGATCAATAAAGTTTATCTTTATCTTGATCTTTATGCGTCGACCGTCCAAGCAGTCCTGTTAACAGTCGCTATATGTCGCTAAACGAACAGCAGTTTAAGACTTAACCACAACTAAACTGAGTCATTATGGCATTATACCTCATTATAACATGATAAACAATATAAAAAATACAAAATTATAAAAATAATCAGTCTTGTCACTGATGTGCAGGTATGCTTTTTTTGTTATAAAGATTTGATGCATTAGTAATAATTTCAGCCTGTTTCATAACCAGCCTGAAAGTCCTCACAGGAGCTTTAGAAAAGATTAAGATGGGATGTAAGAGAGGAGAAAAATCATGGATTAACTTGACACCTTGAAAAAAAATCAAGATTAATTAATTGGAAAGTTGAATCCCCTTGGATGAATATATAATATTATCACTGTATCTAATACAAAATAATAATAATGTTGACCATATAAATTGCAAGTATGTCTATGGAAAGACATACTTGCTGAACGAACTGAACGAGAGCTCCGCCTCCGAGTCACTCTCTTCCTCTCAGCACGTTCAGTGAACGAAACACTGACTGAACGAGCGAGACTGCGAGTCACCAGCCTCAGTCACACACACACACACACACACACACACACACACACACACACACACACACACACACACACACACACACACACACACTGTACTGACTGAGGAGAGGAGGGAGGGCGGGCTTTGAGCGACTCTTACGGTCTAGACCAGGGGTGGGCAAACTTTTTGACTCGCGGGCCACAATGGGTTCTAAAATTTGACAGAGGGGCCGGGCCAGGAACAGATGGATGGAGTGTTTGTGTGAACTAATATAAATGACATGTAAAAGCCATTACATGAAAGGATTTGGCCTTTAACAGGTAGCAAAGCATGAATATGCAAGGCTCATTGTACAAATTGATTTCCAAATGCATTAATTTAATTACACTCATTCATGTGTGAAAATATGTCCACAGCAAATGCAAAGTCACAAAGCCAGTTCTTGTCGCTTAGCTCAGGAAATTCGTCGGATTTCCCCATTAACTCCAAAAATGCGCTGATCTCCTCTTTCAGCTCCCACACTCGTTGAAACACTTTGCCCAAACTTAACCAGCGGACACGAGAGTGGTACAGTAAGTCCTGATGATCCGCATCAGTTTCCTCCAGGAACATAATAAACTGACGATGCTGAAGTCCCCTTGCTCGTATAAAGTTAACAAGTTTTACAACTGGATTCACGACATGATTAAGCTGCAATACAGACTTACACAGAGATTCCTGATGGATGATGCAGTGAAGGAAAATAACATCCTGGTCAGGGTTTTCCTCTTTCACTTTATCCTGGATTCTTTTCAGCAGCCCAACATGTTTTCCAGTTAAATTTGGCGATCCATCCGTTGTGACATTGGCAAGTTTACTCCAAGGTAGCTTCATTCTCTCGATGACAGCAGACACCTGGTTATACAAGTCCTCTCCTCGCGTTTTTCCTTTCAGGGACTCCATGGTCAAAAACTCCTCTGTTATCTCAAAACTGTCATTAATCCCTCGGATAAAAATGAGGAGCTGAGCAGTGTCTTTCACGTCATTAATTCATCCAGCTCTAGTGAATATAACTTAAAGGACTCAGCCTTTTTGTTTAATTCGCTGGCTATATCTTCATCAATCAGTTCCACACGGCGAGTCACAGTCCTGCGTGATAAACTGATTTTTTCAAACTGGCCTTGGCTCTCCGGACACAAGAGACCTGCTGTCTCTACCATGCATTCTTTTAAAAACTCGCCTTCGGAGAAAGGCTTGCTAGCCTTTGCTAATTTGAATGCCAGCAAAAAACTTGCCTTGGTAGTTGACTCTTGAATCGCAGTTTGTTGGTGAAAAAAATGTTGCTGAGTCTGTAAATTAGCCTTCAACCTCTGAGCCGCAGCCGCCCGTTCTTGCGTGGACTGCTTGCTAGCATAGTTAGCATGCTTCGTTGCAAAGTGACGGCTGATACTGTACTCTTTGAAAACTGCGACAGTTTCTTGGCATATCAGGCATACAGCCTTTGATCGGACTTCAGTGAAAAAATATTTTGTTGTCTACTCCGTATTAAACACTCGGCATTCACTGTCCACTTTTCTTTTCTTTGATCATTTTTACAGAAGGGCTCGTACGGGTTCATAGGGCAAAGCGAAAAAGTGAAGAAGGGAATAATACACCACACTCTGAAGTGCTTTGGGGAAACGCTTTGGGGAAACGCGGGCATTACAGGGGAAAACGAACGAGGTTTAATTATAATACAATTTTATTTAATAATAATATAATTTGGACAAGTTCGGCGGGCCGGATTAAAAAGCCCAACGGGCCATATACGGCCATATGCGGGCCGTAGTTTTCCCATGCCTGGTCTAGAGAGAGAGACACGAGACGGGAGAGAGGAGAGCGCAACTGAAGTTGAGAAATGAACGACTCTTTTCAGTAAGTGATTCAGTTCAGTTCGTTCACCCAGATGATTCGTTCGTTTTGAACGAATCGTTCACGAACTACACATCACTAATCAGCGTTCTGCTAAGCATCTAATGAATGAATGAACGAGCTAACGGAATTAGCATTCCCGGCATTTTAACTTACAACGATCTACTTAAACTAACATTATGAATCAAAGTAGATCTATTAAATGATCAAGTAAAGGTGATGTTTTCTTAAGTTAGACAATGCTAAATTAGTGTCCTATTGTCTCTATAATCAGTTACGCGCTTTTATACATCCATGGTAAACCGTACAGTCTATGGGTAAACCAGACAACCTACTTCAAAATAAATAAAAGAATAAAATTGTCCTAAATCGCCTATGCTAAAAGTGGGCTAAAAGAGAGGAATACAAATCAGATAAATCAAGGGAGAGCTAAATGTCCAGCAAACGTATGAGCCTAAAAGTCAGTCAGTTCCAACAAAATAAAACAGTGAGCAAATTGTCCCGATCATCTGCGACTGCTCACGCCTGCTGCTTCCCTCGCAGGGTCTCCTCTAGTCGCTCAACACGTAGACACGCTGCAGGAAGCAGAATCATTGAGAGGCAGAGGGTACTTATTCTTAACAGTAATGTTGTTTAATCCTCTAAAATCTATGCAGGATTCAGAGAGAGGAGTCCTTCTTTGAAACAAACAAAAACAACCTGCTCCCACTGGGGAAGAGGAAGGCCTGATAATACTTGCAGCAAGGGACTCCCTGCTGTTCTTCTCCACGGCCTCTCTTTCAGGCTTAGACAAGTTGTATAGGCAGCTGGAAGGCAGAGGTTGCGCAGTCATATGGCCTGTGTGGGGGCAGTGAGAAAGCCTTACTCTTGTTAAAAACTTCACCAAGATCGTGATAATCCTCAGGGATGGTTGACAGATTTGGTTGTTCCGGTTGAGTGGCTGAGAAGGTTGGGACATTTCCTGGAGGAGATAAAGCGGATTGCAGACACAGAATGACAGAGGGTGCTCCAGCTCATTATTCTTCCTGACCACCAGTCTATCTGAGGGTTGTGTTTGGACAGCCACGGGTGAGCCAGAAGCAGAGGTGTTGATGGGGCCGTTATGACATTTAATGTGATAGTTTCACGGTGGTTACCAGAATCAGTGTTAATGGTTCAGTGCAATGGGTTACCTTAGCTAGTAGTCTGCCATCCACTGCTAAGGCTGTCAAGGGTTTCTCCAAAAGTTCCACTTTAATTCCAGCCTGTAGCGACCTGCTGGTCGTGAGTTTCCTCCAGGGGAGGACTTGTGCTGACCCACCAGTACCCCCACACTTCCTGGTGGGCCCTGTCTTTTGGCTGAATGGGACAGGTGGAGAGAAAGTGTCCTAGTATGCCACAATAAAGGCACTCACCCGGCCTTCTGCATCGAAGATGCTCCTCAGGGGTTATGTGAGCTCTGCCTAGCTGCATGGGCTTCTCGTGGTGGTGAAGTCCTCAAGCTGTTCCATTTTCTGTGCAATAACCATCCTAGTCCTATCTAAATAAGCAAAAAGTATGTTTCGTGTTCATAGTTTTTCAACAAGTATTATTCCAAATATTCATACGTCTTCATTTCTCTTTCCTTTAACATTACTGTTGAGCGGCTGTTACAAGAACATTTCCTCCTTTGAGGATCATTAAGGTTTATCTGATCTTAGTTGCTTTCTCTAACAGCTTTAGTGTCGTTGTGACCTGAATAAAGTCTAACTCAAGCAGCACACAAGTCAAGCATTTCAGACTGTGTACAGAGGATGAACTCACTCATCAGACTGCCTCCAGCTACAGACACAGTGGATAAGCTCCAGTCCCCTGTTCCTCTCTGCTCCCAAGAGGCCTTACTAGGATGACTTTTCTCCAATAATATGATCCTGGAACGACTTACAAATTTACATCATCTGATGACAATGGTATGTTGATGTTTTGAAAATGTAACCAAATGATAAAAAGAGGAGATGAACAGTTTACATGACAAAGGCACTTGCGAGTTGATTTAGTAGTTGATTAAGCTACAGTTAAACTAATACAGCCTAATATAACAATCCCCCTCCAAATTCTTGTGTTCTGTATGTTCAGATTTTCTTAAACTTCTTTTGGATTGTGTTGATTTAATTAACCCTGATCTTATATGTTATATGAAATATTACTGCTGAGAAAAACTTTAGGTGTAAAATACAGGCTGGCTCTGTGGTGGGCGCAGAGCTGGACTCTCTAGTGACAGTGGCAGAGAGAAGGACCCTGAACAGAATGCTCTCCATCATGGACAACACCCACCACCCTCTGCACAGCACCTTCAGCACCTTCAGCACCTTCAGCAGGCAGAGGAGTGTGTTCAGTGGCAGACTGCTGTCACAATCCTGTTCCACAGACAGACTTAAGAACTCTTTTGTCCCCCTGGCCATACGTCTGTACAACACCTCGCGGTTATGGCAGGGGGAAAGCACACACTTGGACTAAATCTTCCTTTTTTTCCATTTCCCATCTGCACAGCTGTCCCAAGAGTCAGCCTCTAGTTGGACACTTTAATGATCACCTCAATTATTTAAATAGCATCTGTAATTTAATGTTTGCACTGCCTGTTATTTAATGTCTGTTTTTGGTAACTCTGCACGATCTGCTTTTTAAACATTGCTGTACATATATAAACAACTTCAAAAGGTCAACACTTTTTTATTTTTTTATATTCAGGTCTAATTACAGATTTTTTCCTCAACTGTTTGTAGGTTCTTGCTTTAAATTACACATATATTTTTATCCCTGCACAGGTTATGTACATTTCTTGTTATAAGTCTATTTTTAATTGCACAGTTTAAGTTTGTTTCATCTAGGGGTATTCTTTAAGTCTTTTTTCAGGTTAATATATATGTATGGGGGGGGGGGGGGGGGGGGGGTGTCGGTTTTGTGGTTAATTTGTAACAAATGTTTCATGTCATGTATGTCTTCGTAACCTGCTACTGGATGCTTTGAATTTCCCTCGGGATCAATAAAGTATCTATCTATCTACAGCTTGTTATCTTGTAGCATGTCAGTGGCCAAATTATGAATTTAAATCTTCAATAAAATATGAACGGCATCCTTCTGAAAGTTAATTAGCAGACCCGAGGTATACTGTACGTTTCTAGTATCATCTATAATATCATATCAACTCAAAGCACAGATGCACCTACCATGGGCCTTGGGCGGCAGTAGCTCAGTCTGTAGGGACTGAGTTCAAGTCCCGGTGCGGACCAAATATGGAAGTTGGTCTGGTAGCTGGAGAGGTGCCAGATCACCTCCTGAGCACTGCCGAGGTGCCCTTGAGCAAGGCACCAAACCCCCTCCCCACCATCAGCTCAGGAGCGCCCGCTGTGGGCAGCTCCGTCACTCTGACATCTCTCCATTAGTGCATGTCCAGAGGATCCTGTTTGTGCATGTGTGTATATACTTCAGCCTATGTGTGTGTTGCATGACTTACAGAGTGTAAAAACTGAAATTTCCACTTGCGGGGATCAATCTTAATCTTAATGTCACACCTACACACTCACAGATATACTCACATACACTGATGACGGGGATGTTCCCATTCTTGCGCATTCATGGAGGTTACAATGGACATGTTGGCCACCGGAGGCCCTTCATGGTAAGGGCGCCATCTACTGGTATTCCTTTGAACAGCAACAGAGAAAAATGTAGTCAAGTCCAGTTTATTTATAGGGATATATGCCTTCCCTGGCCCCTGAGTGTCTACAGACCCACAAAATGTGAAATAAACCCACCCAGTCCTTTCTTTGTGGTCTGCATGAATCTTACAACACAGAGAAAAATGCTCTATTTCAAATTTGCTCAACTTGTGACGTCACAGTGGGATTCTGGTTTAAAAAATCCTCTCCCCTCCCCTGGTATATCCACCCATGGACTCCACCCCCAGCCTAGAGCAAAACTTTTGTGCAGGTCCACCATTTTTATTCAGAGGAGTGAAGTCTACTGGGAAAACTCAGGGGGGTGGGGGGGCTCATCGCACTTAACCCTCTGAGGTCTGAGGCTGTTTTGGCCGTTTTGCTATAATTGTCATTTTACTTTTATCTGACTACATCAAAAATGTTCATCATATAAGTGCCTGGTATCATTTTTTTCAGCACAACCTCACCTTTATGATTTGACCATTCATTAGTCACCTAGAGATACTGTATCAACACACAGGACCCAAACACACACAAAAAAATAGAGAATTCGTTTTTTAAAATTGATTACTTTTTTATTCTAAAATACACAGAGTGCTGGACGAACTGTTTTGAATTGATAAAAATGAACTTCAAATGTATAAAAGGAAAATTTTGAAAAGAATAAGAATTGATTAAATTTTTTACAAAAACAGTAGGCTTGTTTTTTGTATTCTAGCTATGCCACTGCTCCAAAAAGTCCCTACCACTACTCAAAACTGCTCCTGGGAACTGTTTTGAGCAGTGACAAAGCTAAAATAATAATAATAATTATCAAAATAATAAATGGAAATATATAAAAGGACATTTGGTATTCAAATATTTACAAAAAAGCAGGTGTGTCCATAGGCGTTTTTTGTATTTTATCTACCAAACACATTTCAAACAACAAAAACATATGAGAGAAAACAAACACAAGTCTGTCTAACCTTGTCACACATGTTGGTTGATGAATAATAAAAAGCATGACAGCATTTCCAATGTAGGTAAGACATGGAAAAATGAATTGAAATATAATATTTTCGCCATAGGAGGCTGAAATTTGGCATGGAGTTCAACAGTGTGTGTTGCCTGAACTGTTGCAGATCTTTCCCGACAACGCGTTGCGCTCTGTCTAGCCCTCGTTGTAGGAGGAATGGATCTCCACCGAAGACCCCTCACAGGATCAACATTGATTGTTGGGTCCCTAGGCTGGTCATCTTCCTCTCTGTGGATGTAAAATGTTAAAAGCTGGTTTACAAAGAGAGCACTGAGCAAAACCATTTCATAGTAAAATAACAAAATAGCGAAACAACAAAACATTTGCACCAAAGCAACACCTTTTCCATCAGAACATTCTACATTCTATCTAAGAAGTACCAGGAAACGCAACGACCGCGCTAAATCTCAAGAAAATGTATGTAAGACTGGAAATGTTTCATTATTTGACCCTCAGTAGAGGGACAAACCCCTCTGTCCACAGCTGCATCAAAACACTGGACTTGACTAACATGGATACATGTTAGTGGAGCTGAGATTGTGGATAAGGTGTTCATCATGTGTTCCTGTGTGTCTATGCATGTCATGCAAGAAACATTGCATCTGAAGTGTCTTAAATATCTAGGACAGAGATATTATAATGATCTTTAAGTGTATACTGCACACATCTGTTAAAGGGGTTTCCTTTAGTGGAATGGTTGTTTAGAGGTGTTGTTCGCAGGATGAGGATGAGTGCAGGAAATGCTTAGAGCAAAGCTAGGATCCCCCACAGTGGAATGTGAACAAGTGGACCCTTATGTCCAGAGGGTTGCCCAGGGACATCTAGACAGGAGATTGTACCTGTGACCTGTGTTGGCCTTTAAAGTTTATGACATACTTATGACTAAGGCAGAAACCCCTGCTGCTGTTGAAGTAAGAGGGGTTGTCCTAAAAAACAAACAGATGTCCTCATGTGTCCTGTGACATTGTGTATAAATAGCATTCTCAGTGTATGTTCGGGAGAGATCGGTATTGGCTTCTTGTCTCTCCTGAGCAGACGTGTTCAGTGATTCTGTATCTTGTTAATAAACAATTTTGTTTGAAAGCAAGTCAGTCTCAACGGCGAATTTCTTCATCATCAAACATATCAACAACGGGAATCCACATCACATCCTTTGTCTGCTCCTAGCTCTAATTCAGGCCTCCAAAATAGTTTCTTTTAACTTCAAACTGAATTCATTTCCTGTGTAAAGTATTCAAGCTTTATTTAAAATAAGTTCTGTGCTGCATCTACAGTTGTGAGGCCTGTTAGACTCCAGTTCTAATAACTGATCTAGTGTAACGCCTACTTTTACCTTTTAAGGTCAGTCGGCTTTAACAGCTGTTTATGTCCCCACAAATATGCACTGTAGGCTATTATTTTATTTTTGTAGGCGAACTGCACCAGAAACCTGCGTGCTCGTCATACGTGCTCGTACGTACACAAACGAGCATCATCATCATCGGCCGTGAAACACTGGATATTTACCCTCATAATGTTTACAGAGGAGATAAGTGGTCATACACATGTGAAAGTCTGTGAAGGAGTCTGTGTTGTGCTAGAGGCCGGTCGTTTATTTGTACTAACAGATTCCATATTAGATTCATTCTCCATCCTACAAACGACAGTCTCCACAGGCTGAGAGCAGGAGTGTGTGATGAGTTTGTACTGTTGATCTCTGTAAGCAGAGTGAGCAGGACGTCAATACGACCCGTGGAAACTTTTTATACAGGCAACACAGATAGACAGTGAACATCTACTTTTTCACATACATTTCTACATGTAAAAAGTTACATAGCCTCTTTAACGATCATGATGAAAGTAAAACGTGTTTCTGACTGACAAGACGACTCCCACTCTGTCAGTAGCGCATTCATACGAGCAATACCGGGTTAACTGTCTTGCCCAAGGACACAACGGATATGTTGCTCAGCTGGGGATCGAACCCTCGACCTTCTTGCTCCCGCTGCTTCGGTGGTGGTGTAAGGATGGATTGGTGTTGTACTTACTCTCTGATGTACATAGCTTTGGATAAAAGCGTCTGCTAAGTGAGTTGTAACACTCCCCTGCTTGTTTACTAACTGTGTTTGACTGGTGTTGTGTGTTGAGCAGACCAAAGTTGGGTTCTTTTTGCTAACAACAAACTTGATGGATACAGAAAAAAGCTTTAGCCATAAAGCTAGATGATTGGTACAGCTTCTCTCATGCACCAAGTTAACCAGTAAGGCACAATAGCTCAGCTGAACACTGACAACAATATCACTTCACCTTTATAAAAGATATCACTCCGCCAAACTTTAATTTACAAAATGGGAAATAGTGATGTGTAGTTCGTGAACGATTCGTTCAAAACGAACGAATCATCTGGGTGAACGAACTGAACTGAATCACTTACTGAAAAGAGTCGTTCATTTCTCAACTTCAGTTGCGCTCTCCTCTCTCCCGTCTCGTGTCTCTCTCTCCAGACTGTAAGAGTCGCTCAAAGCCCGCCCTCCCTCTCCTGTCATGTCAGTGATACATACTGACTGAACCAACAGGACGGAGTCGGTCGGGAGCTCTGTGTCGCTAAAGTCCGCCCCTACTTCTCCCTCTCATGTCTCCAAAATTGAGGAAGTAGCAAATATATTATTTAACATTTAGGTGTCGCGAAAATGTATGTGCTTTTTATAGCTGCTGTCAGTTTGCAAACGGCTTTTATATCCAACTTAATTTCACTCAGCTGACTGTTTTAACATCCACTAACGATCGTGTTTCAGTCAGTACAGTGTGTGTGTGTGTGTGTGTGTGTGTGTGTGTGTGTGTGTGTGTGTGACTGAGGCTCGTGACTCGCAGTCTCGCTCGTTCACGTTCAGTCAGTGTTTCATTCACTGAACGTACTGAGAGGAAGAGAGAGCCTCCGAGTCTCTCTCTTCCTCTCAGTCAGTCAGTGGTTCGTTCAGTGAACGAGCTGAACGAGAGCTCCGCCTCCGAGTCTCTCTCTTCCTCTGCTTGTACTGAACGTACTGAACAGAACGGTCGGGGAAAATATATGTGATTGTTTTAGCAGCTTTCAGTTTGCAAACTGTAACTTTATCCAACTAAATTCTCAGCTCATTGGTTTATTGTTCACCACCGGCTGTTCTCAGTACGATCGCGAGCAGAACTAAACGTTCGGCCGTGTTTCAGCTTATTAAATTCTGATTCACAGACAGAGCTGCAGAGAAGTACTGAACGATTCAGTGAACGAATCTTTTGAACGAATCACTTTACTGAACTGATTCTACTGATTCAGTACACTGAAAAGAACTGCTTTTCCCATCACTAAAAGACAGAGAAACGAAACCTAAATATATTCAGGATGTTTTTCCGCATAAGCAGGAAACAAATGGAGAAGCAAGGAAACGAAACCTAACTTCACTTTGTTTCTTTTACCTTTTGGACCTGAGCCTATAGTACGACTGAAGCCTGACAAGCCTGGTGGCTCACCTGACCTAACCCAGTCATTTATAGTCCAGCATACAGCTGCTACTGTAGAGTCGTCAGCGGCGACAATTACTTTTATTTAACGTTTTTTTGTTGTTGTTGTCCTTTTTAATTTTAATTTTAATAGGAGAGGGGAGGAGAGGGGAGGGGAGGAGAGTAGGGGAGGGGAGGAGAGTAGGGGAGGGGAGGAGAGGAGAGGAGAGGAGAGGGGAGGAGAGGAGAGGAGAGGAGAGGAGAGGGGAGGAGAGTAGGGGAGAGGAGAGGAGAGGGGAGGGGAGGAGAGGGGAGGAGAGTAGGGGAGAGGAGAGGGGAGGAGAGGAGAGGGGAGGAGAGTAGAGGAGAGGAGAGGAGAGGGGAGGGGAGGGAGATCTGAGGAGTGATGAGCGAGGATTGCCTACACGAGAGCAGATTTCAGGAAGTCTTTTTACTGACTGCTACTTTGCCGGTTATTATTAATTGAACGCTGTAGTGGATCCGATTTCAGTTAAACTTTACAACATCAGCAGAGTTTAATAACCCAAATAGGCACTATACGGAACTTTACATAAGCTATACGTCATGATTAGTTTTTGATTCACCATAAAAATCTGTTAATATATATCAAAAGATCAAATGGATCACAAACAACTCCTATTATTATAATATAGCCTACATATTCTTTTCACCATGTTTTTTCCTCTCTTCTATATTATATAGAGAATTATTATCAAAGAGTCCCTCAGTCAGTAAATCATATTCTTTACACATCATTATGGCACTAAAGTTTCACATTAAAAGGATAAATAAGTGTCTGGTGATTACTGATCATTATATTATCAATAAAAAATATTATTAAAGCAGCAGTAAATATAAATGCTAATAAGTAATAGATCATTTAACATAATAAGGCATTGTGTCTGTCTGTATGGTTTATTTCCTACTGGGACAATAACATTGATTTGATCTTATTACAAATGGATATCGCTTTCTCTCGTGTATCTTAAAACATATATCCTTGTTTCCTGCCTCTTTTGCTGAGTTGAGTGAATTGAGTTTGCCAAGAAAACATTGACATTACCGTTGACTTTCATTGTATCTTAGATAGAACATATTTTGAAGATGTAGTTTTGGTTGGTTGATTGATTGGTATTGGTCCTACCTTTAATCAAAATTTGGCTATGAAAAGATATTTGTATTTTTGGCGAGTTAGTGCACTGCTTTTACAGTTTTTCTTAGCACACTGGATTTCATTCAGAATATATCCTCTTTGTCTTTTTTCACTCTTTATTTATTCAGGCATTGTAACAAGATGCCCTCTTGAATTGAAGATGAAGCGAAAGAGAGAAGGAGAGGAATGGTTCGGAAAGATAAGCTACCAGAACCATGAAGAAGAAATAGAAGACCCTGCAGATGTGGAGAAAAAAATAAGAGAAGGTGCAGTGTACAGTATTATTAAACCCACAATTAAAAACCGGAGTACTGTATGATGGTTATACTTTGTGCCCTGTCCTTACAGCACAGGATGAAATGGCCGGGGTCGGCGTGGGGATAAGTGATGACCTCATCAGTCTGGAAATCGCCTCTCCTGATGTTCCAGACCTGACGCTTATTGATCTGCCTGGCATCGCAAGGGTGGCTGTTAAGGGACAACCGGAGAACATCGGAGACCAGGTGAACTTGTTCAGTGTCCCATAGGAAGCTAACAGCTGTTTTTGATAGACTCTTTGGTAGACAGTTTCTTCAAGAAGAATAAAATTGACAGTGAGGTCTGTGGATTAACTTGATTGGCCAGGACATAAATCCTAACAACCCATACACAACACCTCAGCAATGACTGAAGAGCAATTGATATTGCTGTGAAAATCTAGAAAGTAAACATGCCTTACATGGCCACTAGCAAGGGTAAAAGCTTTTCAGGGATATAAAATTAACATGTATGATAAAATATAGACCTGAGGACCACAGTGATTTCATAGCTGTGAAACGAATAGGGTCATTTATCACAGTGTGAATTTATATTTTCAGATCAAGAGGCTGATCCAGAAGTTTATCAAAAGACAAGAAACCATCAGCTTGGTGGTTGTTCCGTGTAACGTGGACATAGCCACCACAGAGGCCCTGAAGATGGCCCAGGAGGTGGATCCTGATGGAGAGAGGACTCTGGGTAAACAAAGCTGATTTTGCAACAAGAGGAGGAAAATTTGTATGTAGTCTATCCAACTCTTATATAGTTTCCACCGTTGTCCCTCTTAGGTATCTTGACCAAGCCTGATCTGGTGGACAAGGGCACAGAAGAGACAGTGCTGGACATCGTCCACAACGAGGTGATCCACCTCCAGAAGGGCTACATGATCGTCAAGTGCAGGGGGCAGAAGGAGATCACTGACAAGGTGTCTCTTCCTGAAGCGATAGAAAGAGAGAAAGCCTTTTTTGAAGAACATGTGCACTTTCAGTAAGTTTGTGCATTTTAGGTTAACACACATATATATATATATACATTATTATGTTTTTTTCTACAGTGCTGTGGTTTGCAATTTTGCAAAATGTACTTACTGTAGTGTTATTTTAATGTTACAGAACTCTCTACAATGAAGATCATGCGACTGTTCCTAAACTGGCTGAGAAACTCACACTTGAGTTGGTGCATCATATTGAGGTGATTTACTTTATTTGACAGTTTAAGGGCATTGGTCGCCTAATGGTTAGTTTGCCTCGTATACAGATGCTCCAGTCCTCAAAGCGAGCGCCCCGGGTTTGAATTTCGAACTGTGGCTCCTTTTCCCCGCATGTTATTTCCTCCTCACTCTTTCGTCAGTGTCTGACTCTATCCACTGTCCTGTCGCTTAAATAAAGGCGTCAATTAAAAAAAAAAAAAATTACAATATAAATCATGATATTTCACATTTGGAGTTAAAATTTTGACCCTTGTGTGATTTGCAGAAATCTCTGCCTCGACTTGAAGAGCAGATTGAGGAGAAGCTAGAACAGACCCGTGCAGAGCTGGAGAGATATGGAAATGGACCCCCATCTGAAGCAGCTGAGAGAATCGTCTTCCTCATCGATGTGAGCTCTGACACTTTGCACAACATTTTCCCAGCCACAAAGGCTATTACTCACACAGTGATGTGCAACTTGGATATAATGAAATACAAAATGTCACTTTAGATTCTCCTAGGGGAAGCACCCAATAACGGTACACCGTTTACAACAAATAAATGTTTAATCATGTACATAAAAAAAAAAATTCAACATTTATGGCCAAAAAAACAACTCACTGACTGGTTACCGAAGGAGGAGGAGCCTGAACGCTACAGGCCAAATGTCGAAGAGGATCACAGCAGTGCTGATTTACAGCACAACAACTCAACCTCAAGTGTCATAGTTCATAGTATACAGCAGTTATGTAAGCAGAAAATAGTAGTAAATCAAAAAAATCAGAAACAGGTTATTCTTTCACTCCAAAAAGTCAATTAGTAGAGTCTTCTGTTTGTCTTTGGGGTATGATATTGATTAATAAAGAAAAACACTGTCAGCTCTAAATGTAAACTTGAAGTATTCAAACCTCCAGGCTTAAACCTGATGTACACTGTACAATTTAAGGCCGATTTAGACCCAATTTTTGAGTCGCACAACTGATTGTGAAGTTAGGCTGAATTTCAGCCTGATTGCGCCTTGTTAGCATTAACAAGGTTCCTGTTTTAAGCATACATAAATATTACTATCTATAATTACACTGATTGAAAACCTGCCAACATCACTGCTCACTACCACGTAGGAAATACAGTTATTTATGTGAAAAATATAAAACACAGTTTCTGCCTTTTACTGTTTGCTGCAGAAAGTGACGGCGTTTACTCAGGACGCCATCAGTCTGACTACAGGGGAGGAGCTCAAGTGTGGAGACAGGCTCAACGTCTTTTCTACGCTCAGAAGAGAGTTTGGGAAGTGGAATGCCCACCTGGACCTTTCAGGACAAAAGTGTGAGTGTCTTATTTAGAACTGGTCTACAGCAGTCAATCAGCAGCAGAACTCTGAATTATGCTTTCATATGTTGCAGTCAACAACAGGATTGAGAGAGAGGTGGCGAACTATGAGGAGATGTACCGAGGAAGAGAACTGCCGGGCTTCATCAACTACAAGACCTTTGAGGTCATGGTCAGGGAGCAGATCAAACAACTGGAGGAGCCTGCTGTCAAGAGACTCAAAGATATAGGAGGTACATCAATGGATTACAGCTGCATGAATATATCATTTGAGCACGTGCAATCGTCACATCTCAGGACCTGCAATGTCCAGCAAATGATCTGAAACGTGTCAGTGTGCTTATTTTTAGAGGCGTGAAACTGTTCCTGGTTTTCTTTCAGTGAATTGCAAATGAATGCAAATGATGTCACGTTAGGCAGGAGTCACTGCAGCTAGTCCAGTGAGTGGCAGAGAGCACATACTTGTGTACAGTATGAAGGAAACAGTTTTCATTCAGTTGAAAAGTACCGTCCTTTTTGGTAAATATTTCTTGACAATGTTCTCAACGTTCCTCTTAAAGATCCTCAGCTGATGTAATTTGTTTATAGAAACATTTGGAATTGTAATGTTAATTTAATAAAGGCAGATTTAAGAGCAATGCAATAACAGTAGCACATAGTGCATGGATCATATGAATGAGCGGACATACATTCAGTTAGTAATACATAGATCTGCCCCCCTTCATTTTCCCTGTCTGGCATTTTTATTAGATTGTTTTGGGGAAAGCAAAGACCTTAAATGTCAGCAGATTGGTAATACAATAAAATAACGATGAGGACAAAGCATCTAGGGTCCACAGATTATGTTTTTGTGCTAACACAAAATTCTGCAAAGCTCAATTGACACAGCTAGTTTTTAAGCAAAAGATATTAAATTGATTAGTCCATATCGACTAGATTTCACAGGCTAAGGGCGCGGTCACACTGGTAATCCGTACCGTACTCAAGCACGATTGGTCCCCCGCCGCGCCATTCCCCCGCTTGCCGGCACAGCCCGGTCACACTGCACCAGGACTAACTGTGCCTAAGCATGATAATCTTGTACATAACGTCGTAATACAGCACATGCATGCTTAATGCTATTATGTAGCGTGCTCAGTTTACAAACAGGCGGACTGAAGAAGGAGAACATTTTTAAAAAGGTACGTGCAGTCGAGTCCCCATCTGCACATCGGAGAATAACACAGAGGGCTACTTTACTGACTTTGCGGCTTATTTTGAGTCACTTTAATCAGATACAGCCATAAATAAATTAAAAATAAAAGAGACGCGAGTCGGCGTCCGCACATCGGAGAACAACACAGAGAACAACACAGAGAACATGACAGCTACTTTGTGTCTCATATTGTGTCATGTTAGTCAGATACAGCCATGAAACTCTGGATTTCTCCATAATGAAGGCTGTCAGCGTTGTGTACCCGCGTGCTCGTGCATTAAGTGTACCGTGCCAAAGCACACCTCTCCAAAGTGTGCCAAAGCCAAGGAAGTGTACCGTGCCTGAGCACGATACGGAGAGGTCACACTGGTCAAACGAACTGGACTTTAGGGTTGAAGTGTGGTTGGGCACAATACGGATTGCCAGTGTGACCGCGCCCTAAAACAGTAAATTAACTTCACTTCTATTTGGCCAAAGACTTCAGTTATTTCCACTTATTCTTCATGGAAAGTATCCAACCAAATAACAGTTCCTTTCTATATTACTGAAATACGTTTGACCGTCCCTTTATTCTTGTGTATTAAATAACAATTTTAATACACAATTGATTGTGTATTCTCATTATTAGCGGCACCTATTCCCTTTGCTGTTTAATACAGTTGCGTTGTATAGGGGCTATAAAAGGAGTGGATGTACCACAGAGTGAACACACCAGCAGCGCATGTACAGTGTAGTGTTGTGTGAGTAACAATAGTAATGCCATATGACTTTTCAAGCTTATTAAACATACATTTGAGCATCATTAGACACAGTTGATTTTAGTTATACAACTGACTATTCCTAAAGTTAATAAGAAGCTGACCCTCCACCTGTTCTCTCCACCTGTTCTCTCTCCACCTCTCGTCTCCCTTCTTTTTAATTTGGGTGTCCCAGAGTCAAAGGTAGAGGGCTAAACTAAGCGTGGTAGAAGGAGGAGGAAATAGAGTTGAAGTCCGAAATAACTTAAGCATGATTGCTTATTTGTAATTCAATATATAAACAGTCATTGCTATTAGAATTTTCATCTGAAATGTTTCTTTCTTCAGAAATAACTTTTTTCTGTGTTATTGTGCAGCTCTAAAATAAATAAATGACAGATTTGTTTAAGTTTTATGTTTTACACATTGAAAATCAAACCCCTGTTTTACGTTGCTTTTCCATTTCCTCTAGAGGCTGTTAGGAAGGTGTTCGTACAGCTGGCCATGAGTAGCTTCACTGGATTTCCTAACCTTGCGAAAACAGCCAAGGTAGTCTGAACTTCATAATCACATAATGTAGTTTGATATCCATTGTTGATTTTGTTGGCTCTAAAAATGTGATTAGCTGTATTTCTTATTTGTTTGTAGACTGACCAGAATCTTTTTCTTAGGCAAAGATTGAAGCCATAAAACAAGACAAAGAATCCACTGCTGAATCCTTTCTGAGAACCCAGTTCAAGATGGAGCTGCTTGTTTACTCCCAGGACAGGACCTACAGCTGCAGTTTGAGTGACAGAAAGAAAGAGGAGAATGAGGAGAATGATGATATCGCCATACCAAAACACCCCCTACCTTTTGGATATCAAAGTCTTGTGTACCGTACGGATAATCATGCTACACTTCAGGAGCTGATGTTGCACCTAAAATCATATTACAAAGTAAGCTTTAATATAGCAGGACAATTTAGAAACAAAAAATAAAAACTAATTTATTTAAACACTGATCATTGCTTCTCAAAATGTTGTAATTTTCCTCCTTCAGATTGCGAGCCAGCGTCTGGCAGACCAGATCCCTATGGTGATCCGTTACCAGATGTTGCAGGAGTCTGCTGTCCAGCTGCAGAGGGAGATGCTGCAGGTGCTTCAGGAAAAGAAGAATTTAGAGTTCTTTTTAAAGGAGGACGCCGACATTGGCAGCAAGAGGGCCAATTTGCAGAGCCGCCTCAAACGCCTCATGAGGGCCCGTGCATACCTGGTGGAGTTCTAGAAAAGCCTTTTACCTCCTTTTACAGCAGCAAGAATGGTGCATAGGAATTCTGACCTTGAATCCGGTCTCATTTATTTAACCTCAATCCATGCAGATACAAGGTGCTGTTCTCTTGCTATGTTCGACTTTATTCAACTAACTGGCTCATGCCCTGAGTCTTACTGTGCACTTGGCCCCCCCCTGTGGTTTCACAGGGAAATTATGTTTAAAAAAAAAAACCTGCATCAAAGCAAAACAAGTTTAAATCCTTGAATATCATGATTTTCTTTTACATATTTGGATTTTGTAGATTAAAAATGATCAATGCAATCAATTAGCACATGTAGTCTTTCATTCTCAGAAGTTCTGAATTCCAGACTAGTTCGCCACCAATGATTAAGACTTTCTTCTTTCAACCATTAAAGGCAGGGTTGGTAATTTTCTCCAGATACACTCTTCTTTAATAACTTGTTTTTGTAATAATTATTTTATGAGTGACATCTCTTGTGTATTACCAATGTCATTTTAGAGGGTGTTTTATCAGATACCTATGGTAAGTGTATAATCTCAAATTGAGTGACACTAACAGGCATTACATTTATACGAACATACACACACCTAAAATGTCACCATGTTGGTTAATAAATTGAATGCACATGTGATTTGAGCAAGTCAATTTTATTCAAAAACTCATACAAAAAGTAGTCCTACACACATGCACATTTTTTTTTTTTAAAGGTTTGATTCATTGTTCTTCAGTCAGTATCTCCACGACTTCATTCATCATTCCCAGCAGGGCTCCCCTGATTGTTGTCGTCATTGTCTGATTTCTCATCATCTGTGACAGACAAAGAAGGTTAGAGAGGTACTTGCAGATTTGCTTGACTTTACAGATTAACCACTTAATATTTGGAATTTCTGGAAGAATGAGCACAACACAAAAATAGCCTTTCAGACCAACGAGCACAACACAGGGACACTCACTATCAAGAGTCTGCTGTAGTTCCTGAATAGTACTGAGTAGCACATGGAACTGCTTCTTTCTTAACTCCATCTTCGTAGGAGAAAAAGGAGATTTCAAAATTAGATATCACAAGCGGTTCAAGAAATAACAGATTTGAATCGTAAGGAATAGAATATAGTTTTAGCCTCACCTTTGCATCTACATTTTCCTTGATTCGAGACAGTTTCTGGAGCTCTTTGTCAAGCGCCTCCAATTGTCTGTAGAGGATCAAACAAAATTAAGTACATAATCATAGACAAAACAGGTTAAAAAAAAAGGAATACAAATATAATAGAGTGACTTACTTCAGTGTTTCATGTCGGTCCGGGTGTTGCTGGATAACCTTAGCTAAAGCATCATACTCTGAAAGGAAATAATGAAAATGTGAATGTGTGACACTAACCACAAATAATACAACTCTGTATTTATATTGTTAGCATTAAATCTTAACTGATTGATACATTTGGTTTACAACAAGAATGAAAAAATCCCTGCTAAACACTCCAATTCTTTTACCTTCTCTTAAATCTCAATCTGATTTCTCATTGTTTGGCTTTTGATGCATTGTCTCTCCATCTGTGATCACTCTTTAAATCTCCTGGGTATTTTCCTTTGGCTGTTTGTACAATGTGTTGTATACGGTTTGACTTAAAAGTACTTGTATGAATTACCATTGAATAAACTTTTCGTGAGCCATAACATTAAATACATCTGATGTTGCTGTTCTGTGTTAAAATTCATGTTTACATTTAAGGAAAACATTAAACCATACTTTTTCAGATTATTTTCAGTAGTGATTACTCACTATTTTCAAGACTTATCTGAATTAAATTAGTAAATAATTGCAAAGGCAAGTCCCAATAGTTCAATATTATTGATCATTACCTTGGCGATTCTTTCTTATTCTCTTTGCCCTCTGAATTTCTTTTTTGCATTCGGTTATCTTCTCATGAGCGGACGTGATGTTTTGTTCTGAAATGTCAAGGTTAAGATGAGGTTAGTTTACCACACTGATACATACTGGGATGGTTACTATAGTGGCCCAGTTCTTCAAGTTAAGAGTGATGTAGTGCATAATGAAAGAACATGAACCAAACTGTTGAACACAAGTATTCAAATAGGTTAATGATAAGATGTTAATGTGTGCAGACTTAAACAAAAAGGGGTGTGTGGATGCTAAAGACCAGGGTCATAAAATCCTCATTTCCCACCTATGTCAGAGTAGATCTTCTCATAATTCTCCATTTCCCGAAGGTTCATGTCGTATACCATTAAAGTCTTCCCCATGGAGAATTCACACTGGGCCAGTGTGCCCAACATCCTCTGGTACTGCGTGAACCTGAGAAGAGAGGCTGTTTGTGAATCACTTTAATAGGTGACAAAGTCCAGGACTTAGGTCTCATGTAACTACTAACGTACCCTTCCTCAGGGGTCCCAGGCGAGTTGCACCATTTAGTGAAACTCTTGAGCAGCAAGTTGATTTTGCGGTCATCACCAGCCCCGTCTCCGTCAATAAGAAGACATTTTCGAATAACTTCATCTGAAAGTCGGGAAACAAACAACCTTTCAGATATAGCAGAATGCTAACTGTTAGCTAGCTAACATGGCTGCTGTTCTGTAAACAGGCTGCTTTAAGTGGTAATATTACCGTCTAGGATGTGTAACTGGGTGTATATAGATCCAACAGTAGCTTCGGCACACATTTATACCAATTTATTTTACAAGTGAGTTGAAATGTATTAGTTGCAAAGTAGCTTACCATCTGTAACAGCTCCCATTTCTATAGGTATTATAACTTTATTGAACAAAATATTGTAACAATCCTGCTGTCTTTTAAAAGTCAACTATATTGTCACTAATCTTATTTAGTGCGCATGGAGAGGATCGTCCTCAACAACCTCCGTCCCCTGGTGACTTCAAATCTGGATCCTCTGCAGTTCGCCTACCAGCCGAACATCGGGGTGGATGACGCCGTCATCTACCTGCTGCAGAGATCCTGGACTCACCTGGAGAACACCGGCAGCACTGTGAGGGTCATGTTCTTTGACTTCTCCAGTGCCTTTAACACCATCCAGCCTGCACTGCTCAGGGGGAAGCTAGAGAGGGCGGGAGTGGACTGTCACCTGGCTGCATGGACAACGGACTACCTCACCAACAGACCACAGTACGTGAGGCTTCAGGACTGTGAGTCTGACATGGTGGTCTGCAGTACAGGGGTCCCGCAGGGGACAGTTCTCTCCCCTTTTCTCTTCACCCTGTACACCTCGGACTTCTGTTACAACTCTGGGAGCTGCCACCTGCAGAAGTTCTCCGATGACACGGCCATCGTGGGGTGTGTGTCTAAGGGGAGCGAACAGGAGTACAGGCAGGTCATCATGGACTTTGTCGACTGGAGTGAGCTCAACGACCTTCAGCTCAACGCCAGCAAGACAAAGGAGATGGTGATTGACTTCCACAGTCACCCCAGACTGCACCGGTGAACATCCAGGGCTTGGACATCGAGAGGGTGGAGACGTACAAATACCTGGGTGTTCACCTCAACAACAAACTGGACTGGTCACACAACACCGACGTCCTGTACAAGAAGGGCCAATGTCGACTTCACCTGCTGAGGCGACTGAGGTCCTTTGGAGTGTGCAGGACTCTGCTATGGACTTTTTATGACACTGTGGTGGCGTCTCCACTTTTTAAAGCAGTGGTCTGCTGGAGAGGAGGGAGCACAGAGAGAGACAGGAAGAGACTGAACAGACTGGTCAGGAGGGCCAGTTCTGTCCTGGACTGTCCTCTGGACTCTGTAGAGGAGGTGGGTGAGAGGAGGACATTAGTGAAGCTGACATCCATCATGGACAACCCCTCTCACCCCCTGCATGACACTGTGGGGGCCCTGAGCAGCTCCTTCAGCAGCAGACTGAGACACCCACCCTGCAAGACAGAGCGCTACCGCAGGTCGTTCATCCCACCTGCAGTCAGACTGTTTAATCAGACTCTTTAACAGCTTCACCACCTCATGCTACACACTGTGTGTGTTTTTTAAAGAACAAAACCCTTTCCTGTGTAGTTACTGTGTCATTTTACATTATTGTAGTTTTTTATTTAACTGATGTAAATATGTTTGATTTGATTTTAACTTCTATTTTTATTTTTAATAATTATATTCCCGTCCCGTTTTCTGGAGCTGCTGTAATGCACAAATTTCCACCACGGGGGATCAATAAAGTTTATCTTTATCTTTATCTTGATCTTTATGCGTCGACCGTCCAAGCAGTCCTGTTAACAGTCGCTATATGTCGCTAAACGAACAGCAGTTTAAGACTTAACCACAACTAAACTGAGTCATTATGGCATTATACCTCATTATAACATGATAAACAATATAAAAAATACAAAATTATAAAAATAATCAGTCTTGTCACTGATGTGCAGGTATGCTTTTTTTGTTATAAAGATTTGATGCATTAGTAATAATTTCAGCCTGTTTCATAACCAGCCTGAAAGTCCTCACAGGAGCTTTAGAAAAGATTAAGACAGGATGTAAGAGAGGAGAAAAATCATGGATTAACTTGACACCTTGAAAAAAAATCAAGATTAATTAATTGGAAAGTTGAATCCCCTTGGATGAATATATAATATTATCACTGTATCTAATACAAAATAATAATAATGTTGACCATATAAATTGCAAGTATGTCTATGGAAAGACATACTTGCTGAACGAACTGAACGAGAGCTCCGCCTCTGAGTCACTCTCTTCCTCTCAGCACGTTCAGTGAACGAAACACTGACTGAACGAGCGAGACTGCGAGTCACCAGCCTCAGTCACACACACACACACACACACACACACACACACACACACACTGTACTGACTGAGGAGAGGAGGGAGGGCGGGCTTTGAGCGACTCTTACGGTCTAGACCAGGGGTGGGCAAACTTTTTGACTCGCGGGCCACAATGGGTTCTAAAATTTGACAGAGGGGCCGGGCCAGGAACAGATGGATGGAGTGTTTGTGTGAACTAATATAAATGACATGTAAAAGCCATTACATGAAAGTATTTGGCCTTTAACAGGTAGCAAAGCATGAATATGCAAGGCTCATTGTACAAATTGATTTCCAAATGCATTAATTTAATTACACTCATTCATGTGTGAAAATATGTCCACAGCAAATGCAAAGTCACAAAGCCAGTTCTTGTCGCTTAGCTCAGGAAATTCGTCGGATTTCCCCATTAACTCCAAAAATGCGCTGATCTCCTCTTTCAGCTCCCACACTCGTTGAAACACTTTGCCCAAACTTAACCAGCGGACACGAGAGTGGTACAGTAAGTCCTGATGATCCGCATCAGTTTCCTCCAGGAACATAATAAACTGACGATGCTGAAGTCCCCTTGCTCGTATCAAGTTAACAAGTTTTACAACTGGATTCACAAAATGATTAAGCTGCAATGCAGACTTACACAGAGATTCCTGATGGATGATGCAGTGAAGGAAAATAACATCCTGGTCAGGGTTTTCCTCTTTCACTTTATCCTGGATTCTTTTCAGCAGCCCAACATGTTTTCCAGTTAAATTTGGCGATCCATCCGTTGTGACATTGGCAAGTTTACTCCAAGGTAGCTTCATTCTCTCGATGACAGCAGACACCTGGTTATACAAGTCCTCTCCTCACGTTTTTCCTTTCAGGGACTCCATGGTCAAAAACTCCTCCGTTATCTCAAAACTGTCATTAATCCCTCGGATAAAAATGAGGAGCTGAGCAGTGTCTTTCACGTCATTACTTTCATCCAGCGCTAGTGAATATAACTTAAAGGACTCAGCCTTTTTGTTTAATTCTCTGGCTATATCTTCATCAATCAGTTCCACACGGCGAGTCACAGTCCTGTGTGATAAACTGATTTTTTCAAACTGGCCTTGGCTCTCCGGACACAAGAGACCTGCTGTCTCTATCATGCAAACTCGCCTTCGGAGAAAGGCTTGCTAGCCTTTGCTAATTTGAATGCCAGCAAAAAACTTGCCTTGGTAGTTGACTCTTGAATTGCAGTTTGTTGGTGAAAAAAATGTTGCTGAGTCTGTAAATTAGCCTTCAACCTCTGAGCCGCAGCCGCCCGTTCTTGCGTGGACTGCTTGCTAGCATAGTTAGCATGCTTCGTTGCAAAGTGACGGCTGATACTGTACTCTTTGAAAAGTGCGACAGTTTCTTGGCATATCAGGCATACAGCCTTTGATCGGACTTCAGTGAAAAAATATTTAGTTGTCCACTCCGTATTAAACACTCGGCATTCACTGTCCACTTTTCTTTTCTTTGATCATTTTTACAGAAGGGCTCGTACGGGTTCATAGGGCAAAGCGAAAAAGTGAAGAAGGGAATAATACACCACACTCTGAAGTGCGCCATCTATTGGGGAAACGCGGGCATTACAGGGGAAAACGAACGAGGTTTAATTATAATAAAATTGTATTTAATAATAATATAATTTGGACAAGTTCGGCGGGCCGGATTAAAAAGCCCAACGGGCCGTATATGGCCCGCGGGCCGTAGTTTTCCCATGCCTGGTCTAGAGAGAGAGACACGAGACGGGAGAGAGGAGAGCGCAACTGAAGTTGAGAAATGAACGACTCTTTTCAGCAAGTGATTCAGTTCAGTTCGTTCACCCAGATGATTCGTTCGTTTTGAACGAATCGTTCACGAACTACACATCACTAATCAGCGTTCTGCTAAGCATCTAATGAATGAATGAACGAGCTAACGGAATTAGCATTCCCGGCATTTTAACTTACAACGATCTACTTAAACTAACATTATGAATCAAAGTAGATCTATTAAATGATCAAGTAAAGGTGATGTTTTCTTAAGTTAGACAATGCTAAATTAGTGTCCTATTGTCTCTATAATCAGTTACGCGCTTTTATACATCCATGGTAAACCGTACAGTCTATGGGTAAACCAGACAACCTGCTTCAAAATAAATAAAAGAATAAAATTGTCCTAAATCGCCTATGCTAAAAGTGGGCTAAAAGAGAGGAATACAAGTCAGATAAATCAAGGGAGAGCTAAATGTCCAGCAAACGTATGAGCCTAAAAGTCAGTCAGTTCCAACAAAATAAAACAGTGAGCAAATTGTCCCGATCATCTGCGACTGCTCACGCCTGCTGCTTCCCTCGCAGGGTCTCCTCTAGTCGCTCGACACGTAGACACGCTGCAGGAAGCAGAATCATTGAGAGGCAGAGGGTACTTATTCTTAACAGTAATGTTGTTTAATCCTCTAAAATCTATGCAGGGTCAGAGAGAGGAGTCCTTCTTTGAAACAAACAAAAAAAACCTGCTCCCACTGGGGAAGAGGAAGGCTTGATAATACTTGCAGCAAGGGACTCCCTGCTGTTCTTCTCCACGGCCTCTCTTTCAGGCTTAGACAAGTTGTATAGGCGGCTGGAAGGCAGAGGTTGCGCAGTCATATGGCCTGTGTGGGGGCAGTGAGAAAGCCTTACTCTTGTTAAAAACTTCACCAAGATCGTGATAATCCTCAGGGATGGTTGACAGATTTGGTTGTTCCGGTTGAGTGGCTGAGAAGGTTGGGACATTTCCTGGAGGAGATAAAGCGGATTGCAGACACAGAATGACAGAGGGTGCTCCAGCTCATTATTCTTCCAGACCACCAGTCTATCTGAGGGTTGTGTTTGGACAGCCACGGGTGAGCCAGAAGCAGAGGTGTTGATGGGGCCGTTATGACATTTAATGTGATAGTTTCACGGTGGTTACCAGAATCAGTGTTAATGGTTCAGTGCAATGGGTTACCTTAGCTAGTAGTCTGCCATCCACTGCTAAGGCTGTCAAGGGTTTCTCCAAAAGTTCCACTTTAATTCCAGCCTGTAGCGACCTGCTGGTCGTGAGTTTCCTCCAGGGGAGGACTTGTGCTGACCCACCAGTACCCCCACACTTCCTGGTGGGCCCTGTCTTTTGGCTGAATGGGACAGGTGGAGAGAAAGTGTCCTAGTATGCCACAATAAAGGCACTCACCCGGCCTTCTGCATCGAAGATGCTCCTCAGGGGTTATGTGAGCTCTGCCTAGCTGCATGGGCTTCTCGTGGTGGTGAAGTCCTCAAGTTGTTCCATTTTCTGTGCAATAACCATCCTAGTCCTATCTAAATAAGCAAAAAGTATGCTTCGTGTTCATAGTTTTTCAACAAGTATTATTCCAAATATTCATACGTCTTCATTTCTCTTTCCTTTAACATTACTGTTGAGCGGCTGTTACAAGAACATTTCCTCCTTTGAGGATCATTAAGGTTTATCTGATCTTAGTTGCTTTCTCTAACAGCTTTAATGTCATTGTGACCTGAATAAAGTCTAACTCAAGCAGCACACAAGTCAAGCATTTCAGACTGTGTACAGAGGATGAACTCACTCATCAGACTGCCTCCAGCTACAGACACAGTGGATAAGCTCCAGTCCCCTGTTCCTCTCTGCTCCCAAGAGGCCTTACTAGGATGACTTTTCTCCAATAATATGATCCTGGAACGACTTACAAATTTACATCATCTGATGACAATGGTATGTTGATGTTTTGAAAATGTAACCAAATGATAAAAAGAGGAGATGAACAGTTTACATGACAAAGGCACTTGCGAGTTGATTTAGTAGTTGATTAAGCTACAGTTAAACTAATACAGCCTAATATAACAATCCCCCTCCAAATTCTTGTGTTCTGTATGTTCAGATTTTCTTAAACTTCTTTTGGATTGTGTTGATTTAATTAACCCTGATCTTATATGTTATATGAAATATTACTGCTGAGAAAAACTTTAGGTGTAAAATACAGGCTGGCTCTGTGGTGGGCGCAGAGCTGGACTCTCTAGTGACAGTGGCAGAGAGAAGGACCCTGAACAGAATGCTCTCCATCATGGACAACACCCACCACCCTCTGCACAGCACCTTCAGCACCTTCAGCACCTTCAGCAGGCAGAGGAGTGTGTTCAGTGGCAGACTGCTGTCACAATCCTGTTCCACAGACAGACTCAAGAACTCTTTTGTCCCCCTGGCCATACGTCTGTACAACACCTTGCGGTTATGGCAGGGGGAAAGCACACACTTGGACTAAATCTTCCTTTTTTTCCATTTCCCATCTGCACAGCTGTCCCAAGAGTCAGCCTCTAGTTGGACACTTTAATGATCACCTCAATTATTTAAATAGCACCTGTAATTTAATGTTTGCACTGCCTGTTATTTAATGTCTGTTTTTGATAACTCTGCACGATCTGCTTTTTAAACATTGCTGTACATATATAAACAACTTCAAAAGGTCAACACTTTTTTATTTTTTTATATTCAGGTCTAATTACAGATTTTTTCCTCAACTGTTTAAAGGTTCTTGCTTTAAATTACACATATATTTTTATCCCTGCACAGGTTATGTACATTTCTTGTTATAAGTCTATTTATAATTGCACAGTTTAAGTTTGTTTCATCTAGGGGTATTCTTTAAATCTTTTTTCAGGTTAATATATATGTATGGGGGGGGGGGGGGGGGGGGGGGGGGGGGGGTCGGTTTTGTGGTTAATTTGTAACAAATGTTTCATGTCATGTACGTCTTCGTAACCTGCTACTGGATGCTTTGAATTTCCCTCGGGATCAATAAAGTATCTATCTATCTACAGCTTGTTATCTTGTAGCATGTCAGTGGCCAAATTATGAATTTAAATCTTCAATAAAATATGAACGGCATCCTTCTGAAAGTTAATTAGCAGACCCGAGGTATACTGTACGTTTCTAGTATCATCTATAATATCATATCAACTCAAAGCACAGATGCACCTACCATGGGCCTTGGGCGGCAGTAGCTCAGTCTGTAGGGACTGAGTTCAAGTCCCGGTGCGGACCAAATATGGAAGTTGGTCTGGTAGCTGGAGAGGTGCCAGATCACCTCCTGAGCACTGCCGAGGTGCCCTTGAGCAAGGCACCAAACCCCCTCCCCACCATCAGCTCAGGAGCGCCCGCTGTGGGCAGCTCCGTCACTCTGACATCTCTCCATTAGTGCATGTCCAGAGGATCCTGTTTGTGCATGTGTGTGTATTTCAGCCTATGTGTGTGTTGCATGACTTACAGAGTGTAAAAACTGAAATTTCCACTTGCGGGGATCAATCTTAATCTTAATGTCACACCTACACACTCACAGATATACTCACATACACTGATGACGGGGATGTTCCCATTCATGCGCATTCATGGAGGTTACAATGGACATGTTGGCCGCAGGAGGCCCTTCATGGTAAGGGCGCCATCTACTGGTATTCCTTTGAACAGCAACAGAGAAAAATGTAGTCAAGTCCAGTTTATTTATAGGGATATATGCCTGCCCGCAGCATCTGAGAAGTTCATAAGCAAGAAAATAAAGAAGTTATTAAGAAAACAATCAGGAATTACACTGAAGAACATTCTTAAGAATCTTCCTAAGTTTTATCTTAAGACAATGTTTGTGAATCTGGCCCCTGAGTGTCTACAGACCCACAAAATGTGAAATAAACCCACCCAGTCCTTTCTTTGTGGTCTGCATGAATCTTACAACACAGAGAAAAATGCTCTATTTCAAATTTGCTCAACTTGTGACGTCACAGTGGGATTCTGGTTTAAAAAATCCTCTCCCCTCCCCTGGTATATCCACCCATGGACTCCACCCCCAGCCTAGAGCAAAACTTTTGTGCAGGTCCACCATTTTTATTCAGAGGAGTGAAGTCTACTGGGAAAACTCAGGGGGGTGGGGGGGGGGGGGCTCATCGCACTTAACCCTCTGAGGTCTGAGGCTGTTTTGGCCGTTTTGCTATAATTGTCATTTTACTTTTATCTGACTACATCAAAAATGTTCATCATATAAGTGCCTGGTATCATTTTTTTCAGCACAACCTCACCTTTATGATTTGACCATTCATTAGTCACCTAGAGATACTGTATCAACACACAGGACCCAAACACACACAAAAAAATAGAGAATTCGTTTTTTAAAATTGATTACTTTTTTATTCTAAAATACACAGAGTGCTGGACGAACTGTTTTGAATTGATAAAAATGAACTTCAAATGTATAAAAGGAAAATTTTGAAAAGAATAAGAATTGATTCAATTTTTTACAAAAACAGTAGGCTTGTTTTTTGTATTCTAGCTATGCCACTGCTCCAAAAAGTCCCTACCACTACTCAAAACTGCTCCTGGGAACTGTTTTGAGCAGCGACAAAGCTAAAATAATAATAATAATTATCAAAATAATAAATGGAAATATATAAAAGGACATTTGGTATTCAAATATTTACAAAAAAGCAGGTGTGTCCATAGGCGTTTTTTGTATTTTATCTCCCAAACACATTTCAAACAACAAAAACATATGAGAGAAAACAAACACAAGTCTGTCTAACCTTGTCACACATGTTGGTTGATGAATAATAAAAAGCATGACAGCATTTCCAATGTAGGTAAGACATGGGAAAATAAATTGAAATATAATATTTTCGCCATAGGAGGCTGAAATTTGGCATGGAGTTCAACAGTGTGTGTGTGTGAGTGGTCTGGCTGTGTTGCCTGAACTGTTGCAGATCTTTCCCGACAACGCGTTGCGCTCTGTCTAGCCCTCGTTGTAGGAGGAATGGATCTCCACCGAAGACCCCTCACAGGATCAACATTGATTGTTGGGTCCCTAGGCTGGTCATCTTCCTCTCTGTGGATGTAAAATGTTAAAAGCTGGTTTACAAAGAGAGCACTGAGCAAAACCATTTCATAGTAAAATAACAAAATAGCGAAACAACAAAACATTTGCACCAAAGCAACACCTTTTCCATCAGAACATTCTACATTCTATCTAAGAAGTACCAGGAAACGCAACGACCGCGCTAAATCTCAAGAAAATGTATGTAAGACTGGAAATGTTTCATTATTTGACCCTCAGTAGAGGGACAAACCCCTCTGTCCACAGCTGCATCAAAACACTGGACTTGACTAACATGGATACATGTTAGTGGAGCTGAGATTGTGGATAAGGTGTTCATCGCACCAGACAAAAATGCTGCTATGTGTTCCTGTGTGTCTATGCATGTCATGCAAGAAACAGTGCATCCTTTGTCTGCTCCTAGCTCTAATTCAGGCCTCCAAAATAGTTTCTTTTAACTTCAAACTGAATTCATTTCCTGTGTAAAGTATTCAAGCTTTATTTAAAATAAGTTCTGTGCTGCATCTACAGTTGTGAGGCCTGTTAGACTCCAGTTCTAATAACTGATCTAGTGTAACGCCTACTTTTACCTTTTAAGGTCAGTCGGCTTTAACAGCTGTTTATGTCCCCACAAATATGCACTGTAGGCTATTATTTTATTTTTGTAGGCTTTACCTGATAACAAACACTTCAACACACACGAAGAACAACCTGCAGTCTGCTTATAAAAAAAACATACAGACCATTTCTACACGCAATCACTTTTAATATTAAATTATTTATTAAATATTTATTTTTACTGATAATCTGATAGTGAAGTCTTTATTTTATAAACACTAAGGATATCTCGGGATTATTGAGAATGTTTCATTAGGCTCAAAATTCCAGCAAAACAGGATGCATAACATTTCCAAACCTTAAGATCATTAAGATCATTAAAGGAGCTATATGTACCTTTCAAAAATACTGCGTTTGTAGTGACACTGCAGGCCGTTAGGCGAACTGCACCAGAAACCTGCGTGCTCGTCATACGTGCTCGTACGTACACAAACGAGCATCATCATCATCGGCCGTGAAACACTGGATATTTACCCTCATAATGTTTACAGAGGAGGTAAGTGGTCATACACATGTGAAAGTCTGTGAAGGAGTCTGTGTTGTGCTAGAGGCCGGTCGTTTATTTGTACTAACAGATTCCATATTAGATTCATTCTCCATCCTACAAACGACAGTCTCCACAGGCTGAGAGCAGGAGTGTGTGATGAGTTTGTACTGTTGATCTCTGTAAGCGGAGTGAGCAGGACGTCAATACGACTCGTGGAAACTTTTTATACAGGCAACACAGATAGACAGTGAACATCTACTTTTTCACATACATTTCTACATGTAAAAAGTTACATAGCCTCTTTAACGATCATGATGAAAGTAAAACGTGTTTCTGACTGACAAGACGACTCCCACTCTGTCAGTAGCGCATTCATACGAGCAATACCGGGTTAACTGTCTTGCCCAAGGACACAACGGATATGTTGCTCAGCTGGGGATCGAACCCTCGACCTTCTTGCTCCCGCTGCTTCGGTGGTGGTGTAAGGATGGATTGGTGTTGTACTTACTCTCTGATGTACATAGCTTTGGATAAAAGCGTCTGCTAAGTGAGTTGTAACACTCCCCTGCTTGTTTACTAACTGTGTTTGACTGGTGTTATGTGTTGAGCAGACCAAAGTTGGGTTCTTTTTGCTAACAACAAACTTGATGGATACAGAAAAAAGCTTTAGCCATAAAGCTAGATGATTGGTACAGCTTCTCTCATGCACCAAGTTAACCAGTAAGGCACAATAGCTCAGCTGAACACTGACAACAATATCACTTCACCTTTATAAAAGATATCACTCCGCCAAACTTTAATTTACAAAATGGGAAATAGTGATGTGTAGTTCGTGAACGATTCGTTCAAAATGAACGAATCATCTGGGTGAACGAACTGAACTGAATCACTTACTGAAAAGAGTCGTTCATTTCTCAACTTCAGTTGCGCTCTCCTCTCTCCCGTCTCGTGTCTCTCTCTCCAGACTGTAAGAGTCGCTCAAAGCCCTCCCTCCCTCTCCTGTCATGTCAGTGATACATACTGACTGAACCAACAGGACGGAGTCGGTCGGGAGCTCTGTGTCGCTAAAGTCCGCCCCTACTTCTCCCTCTCATGTCTCCAAAATTGAGGAAGTAGCAAATATATTATTTAACATTTAGGTGTCGCGAAAATGTATGTGCTTTTTATAGCTGCTGTCAGTTTGCAAACGGCTTTTATATCCAACTTAATTTCACTCAGCTGACTGTTTTAACATCCACTAACGATCGTGTTTCAGTCAGTACAGTGTGTGTGTGACTGAGGCTGGTGACTCGCAGTCTCGCTCGTTCACGTTCAGTCAGTGTTTCATTCACTGAACAAACTGAACGAGAGCTCCGCCTCCGAGTCTCTCTCTTCCTCTGCTTGTACTGAACGTACTGAACAGAACGGTCGGGGAAAATATATGTGATTGTTTTAGCAGCTTTCAGTTTGCAAACTGTAACTTTATCCAACTAAATTCTCAGCTCATTGGTTTATTGTTCACCACCGGCTGTTCTCAGTACGATCGCGAGCAGAACTAAACGTTCGGCCATGTTTCAGCTTATTAAATTCTGATTCACAGACAGAGCTGCAGAGAAGTACTGAACGATTCAGTGAACGAATCTTTTGAACGAATCACTTTACTGAACTGATTCTACTGATTCAGTACACTGAAAAGAACTGCTTTTCCCATCACTAAAAGACAGAGAAACGAAACCTAAATATATTCAGGATGTTTTTCCGCATAAGCAGGAAACAAATGGAGAAGCAAGGAAACGAAACCTAACTTCACTTTGTTTCTTTTACCTTTTGGACCTGAGCCAATAGTACGACTGAAGCCTGACAAGCCTGGCGGCTCACCTGACCTAACCCAGTCATTTATAGTCCAGCATACAGCTGCTACTGTAGAGTCGTCAGCGGCGACAATTACTTTTATTTAACGTTTTTTTGTTGTTGTTGTCCTTTTTTATTTTTTTTTATTTGCAGGAGGCAAGAAAACATCACCATGAACACTCTGAACCAGCAGTATGAGGAGAAGGTGCGTCCCTGCATCGACCTCATTGACTCTCTTCGCTCTCTGGGTGTAGAGAAGGATTTAGCGCTGCCTGCTATCGCCGTGATCGGAGACCAGAGCTCGGGGAAGAGCTCCGTGTTGGAGGCGCTGTCCGGGGTGGCTCTGCCCAGAGGAAGTGGTGAGTATGTTATAGAGAGGTCATAAAAATATAAAGACATATAAAGCGTTTGTTAGCCTGTAGGGTGAATATGGGTAAAGTGGGACAGTTAAGATTAATCATGTTTATCTTCACATGTAAATACTTCCATAACTAAAAATCAACATTGAGCTAATCATAAGGAAGTATGTGATTAAAAAATAAAGTTTATGTGTGTATTCAGCAAGCAAAGAGGGGAGTAGGGGAGAGGGGAGGGGAGGGGAGGAGAGGAGAGGAGAGGAGAGGAGAGGGGAGGGGAGGGGAGTAGGGGAGAGGAGAGGAGAGGAGAGGGGAGGGGAAGAGAGGAGAGGAGAGGAGATGAGAGGGGAGGGGAGGAGAGGAGAGGGGAGGAGAGTAGGGGAGGGGAGGAGAGTAGGGGAGGAGAGGGGAGGAGAGTAGGGGAGGGGAGGAGAGGAGAGGGGAGGAGAGTAGGGGAGAGGAGAGGAGAGGAGAGGAGAGGGGAGGAGAGTAGGGGAGAGGAGAGGGGAGGGGAGGAGAGGGGAGGAGAGTAGGGGAGAGGAGAGGGGAGGAGAGGAGAGGGGAGGAGAGTAGAGGAGAGGAGAGGAGAGGGGAGGGGAGGGAGATCTGAGGAGTGATGAGCGAGGATTGCCTACACGAGAGCAGATTTCAGGAAGTCTTTTTACTGACTGCTACTTTGCCGGTTATTATTAATTGAACGCTGTAGTGGATCCGACTTCAATTAAACTTTACAACATCAGCAGAGTTTAATAACCCAAATAGGCACTATACGGAACTTTACATAAGCTATACGTCATGATTAGTTTTTGATTCACCATAAAAATCTGTTAATATATATCAAAAGATCAAATGGATCACAAACAACTCCTATTATTATAATATAGCCTACATATTCTTTTCACCATGTTTTTTCCTCTCTTCTATATTATATAGAGAATTATTATCAAAGAGTCCCTCAGTCAGTAAATCATATTCTTTACACATCATTATGGCACTAAAGTTTCACATTAAAAGGATAAATAAGTGTCTGGTGATTACTGATCATTATATTATCAATAAAAAATATTATTAAAGCAGCAGTAAATATAAATGCTAATAAGTAATAGATCATTTAACATAATAAGGCATTGTGTCTGTCTGTATGGTTTATTTCCTACTGGGACAATAACATTGATTTGATCTTATTACAAATGGATATCGCTTTCTCTCGTGTATCTTAAAACATATATCCTTGTTTCCTGCCTCTTTTGCTGAGTTGAGTGAATTGAGTTTGCCAAGAAAACATTGACATTACCGTTGACTTTCATTGTATCTTAGATAGAACATATTTTGAAGATGTAGTTTTGGTTGGTTGATTGATTGGTATTGGTCCTACCTTTAATCAAAATTTGGCTATGAAAAGATATTTGTATTTTTGGCGAGTTAGTGCACTGCTTTTACAGTTTTTCTTAGCACACTGGATTTCATTCAGAATATATCCTCTTTGTCTTTTTTCACTCTTTATTTATTCAGGCATTGTAACAAGATGCCCTCTTGAATTGAAGATGAAGCGAAAGAGAGAAGGAGAGGAATGGTTCGGAAAGATAAGCTACCAGAACCATGAAGAAGAAATAGAAGACCCTGCAGATGTGGAGAAAAAAATAAGAGAAGGTGCAGTGTACAGTATTATTAAACCCACAATTAAAAACCGGAGTACTGTATGATGGTTATACTTTGTGCCCTGTCCTTACAGCACAGGATGAAATGGCCGGGGTCGGCGTGGGGATAAGTGATGACCTCATCAGTCTGGAAATCGCCTCTCCTGATGTTCCAGACCTGACGCTTATTGATCTGCCTGGCATCGCAAGGGTGGCTGTTAAGGGACAACCGGAGAACATCGGAGACCAGGTGAACTTGTTCAGTGTCCCATAGGAAGCTAACAGCTGTTTTTGATAGACTCTTTGGTAGACAGTTTCTTCAAGAAGAATAAAATTGACAGTGAGGTCTGTGGATTAACTTGATTGGCCAGGACATAAATCCTAACAACCCATACACAACACCTCAGCAATGACTGAAGAGCAATTGATATTGCTGTGAAAATCTAGAAAGTAAACATGCCTTACATGGCCACTAGCAAGGGTAAAAGCTTTTCAGGGATATAAAATTAACATGTATGATAAAATATAGACCTGAGGACCACAGTGATTTCATAGCTGTGAAACGAATAGGGTCATTTATCACAGTGTGAATTTATATTTTCAGATCAAGAGGCTGATCCAGAAGTTTATCAAAAGACAAGAAACCATCAGCTTGGTGGTTGTTCCGTGTAACGTGGACATAGCCACCACAGAGGCCCTGAAGATGGCCCAGGAGGTGGATCCTGATGGAGAGAGGACTCTGGGTAAACAAAGCTGATTTTGCAACAAGAGGAGGAAAATTTGTATGTAGTCTATCCAACTCTTATATAGTTTCCACCGTTGTCCCTCTTAGGTATCTTGACCAAGCCTGATCTGGTGGACAAGGGCACAGAAGAGACAGTGCTGGACATCGTCCACAACGAGGTGATCCACCTCCAGAAGGGCTACATGATCGTCAAGTGCAGGGGGCAGAAGGAGATCACTGACAAGGTGTCTCTTCCTGAAGCGATAGAAAGAGAGAAAGCCTTTTTTGAAGAACATGTGCACTTTCAGTAAGTTTGTGCATTTTAGGTTAACACACATATATATATATATACATTATTATGTTTTTTTCTACAGTGCTGTGGTTTGCAATTTTGCAAAATGTACTTACTGTAGTGTTATTTTAATGTTACAGAACTCTCTACAATGAAGATCATGCGACTGTTCCTAAACTGGCTGAGAAACTCACACTTGAGTTGGTGCATCATATTGAGGTGATTTACTTTATTTGACAGTTTAAGGGCATTGGTCGCCTAATGGTTAGTTTGCCTCGTATACAGATGCTCCAGTCCTCAAAGCGAGCGCCCCGGGTTTGAATTTCGAACTGTGGCTCCTTTTCCCCGCATGTTATTTCCTCCTCACTCTTTCGTCAGTGTCTGACTCTATCCACTGTCCTGTCGCTTAAATAAAGGCGTCAATTAAAAAAAAAAAAAATTACAATATAAATCATGATATTTCACATTTGGAGTTAAAATTTTGACCCTTGTGTGATTTGCAGAAATCTCTGCCTCGACTTGAAGAGCAGATTGAGGAGAAGCTAGAACAGACCCGTGCAGAGCTGGAGAGATATGGAAATGGACCCCCATCTGAAGCAGCTGAGAGAATCGTCTTCCTCATCGATGTGAGCTCTGACACTTTGCACAACATTTTCCCAGCCACAAAGGCTATTACTCACACAGTGATGTGCAACTTGGATATAATGAAATACAAAATGTCACTTTAGATTCTCCTAGGGGAAGCACCCAATAACGGTACACCGTTTACAACAAATAAATGTTTAATCATGTACATAAAAAAAAAAATTCAACATTTATGGCCAAAAAAACAACTCACTGACTGGTTACCGAAGGAGGAGGAGCCTGAACGCTACAGGCCAAATGTCGAAGAGGATCACAGCAGTGCTGATGTACAGCACAACAACTCAACCTCAAGTGTCATAGTTCATAGTATACAGCAGTTATGTAAGCAGAAAATAGTAGTAAATCAAAAAAATCAGAAACAGGTTATTCTTTCACTCCAAAAAGTCAATTAGTAGAGTCTTCTGTTTGTCTTTGGGGTATGATATTGATTAATAAAGAAAAACACTGTCAGCTCTAAATGTAAACTTGAAGTATTCAAACCTCCAGGCTTAAACCTGATGTACACTGTACAATTTAAGGCCGATTTAGACCCAATTTTTGAGTCGCACAACTGATTGTGAAGTTAGGCTGAATTTCAGCCTGATTGCGCCTTGTTAGCATTAACAAGGTTCCTGTTTTAAGCATACATAAATATTACTATCTATAATTACACTGATTGAAAACCTGCCAACATCACTGCTCACTACCACGTAGGAAATACAGTTATTTATGTGAAAAATATAAAACACAGTTTCTGCCTTTTACTGTTTGCTACAGAAAGTGACGGCGTTTACTCAGGACGCCATCAGTCTGACTACAGGGGAGGAGCTCAAGTGTGGAGACAGGCTCAACGTCTTTTCTACGCTCAGAAGAGAGTTTTGGAAGTGGAATGCCCACCTGGACCTTTCAGGACAAAAGTGTGAGTGTCTTATTTAGAACTGGTCTACAGCAGTCAATCAGCAGCAGAACTCTGAATTATGCTTTCATATGTTGCAGTCAACAACAGGATTGAGAGAGAGGTGGCGAACTATGAGGAGATGTACCGAGGAAGAGAACTGCCGGGCTTCATCAACTACAAGACCTTTGAGGTCATGGTCAGGGAGCAGATCAAACAACTGGAGGAGCCTGCTGTCAAGAGACTCAAAGATATAGGAGGTACATCAATGGATTACAGCTGCATGAATATATCATTTGAGCATGTGCAATCGTCACATCTCAGGACCTGCAATGTCCAGCAAATGATCTGAAACGTGTCAGTGTGCTTATTTTTAGAGGCGTGAAACTGTTCCTGGTTTTCTTTCAGTGAATTGCAAATGAATGCAAATGATGTCACGTTAGGCAGGAGTCACTGCAGCTAGTCCAGTGAGTGGCAGAGAGCACATACTTGTGTACAGTATGAAGGAAACAGTTTTCATTCAGTTGAAAAGTACCGTCCTTTTTGGTAAATATTTCTTGACAATGTTCTCAACGTTCCTCTTAAAGATCCTCAGCTGATGTAATTTGTTTATAGAAACATTTGGAATTGTAATGTTAATTTAATAAAGGCAGATTTAAGAGCAATGCAATAACAATAGCACATTTCCCTGTCTGGCATTTTTATTAGATTGTTTTGGGGAAAGCAAAGACCTTAAATGTCAGCAGATTGGTAATACAATAAAAGAACGATGAGGACAAAGCATCTAGGGTCCACAGATTATGTTTTTGTGCTAACACAAAATTCTGCAAAGCTCAATTGACACAGCTAGTTTTTAAGCAAAAGATATTAAATTGATTAGTCCATATCGACTAGATTTCACAGGCTAAGGGCGCGGTCACACTGGTAATCCGTACCGTACTCAAGCACGATTGGTCCCCCGCCGCGCCATTCCCCCGCTTGCCGGCACAGCCCGGTCACACTGCACCAGGACTAACTGTGCCTAAGCATGATAATCCTGTACATAACGTCGTAATACAGCACATGCATGCTTAATGCTATTATGTAGCGTGCTCAGTTTACAAACAGGCGGACTGAAGAAGGAGAACATTTTTAAAAAGGTACGTGCAGTCGAGTCCCCATCTGCACATCGGAGAATAACACAGAGGGCTACTTTACTGACTTTGCGGCTTATTTTGAGTCACTTTAATCAGATACAGCCATAAATAAATTAAAAATAAAAGAGACGCGAGTCGGCGTCCGCACATCGGAGAACAACACAGAGAACAACACAGAGAACAACACAGAGAACATGAAAGCTACTTTGTGTCTCATATTGTGTCATGTTAGTCAGATACAGCCATGAAACTCTGGATTTCTCCATAATGAAGGCTGTCAGCGTTGTGTACCCGCGTGCTCGTGCATTAAGTGTACCGTGCCAAAGCACACCTCTCCAAAGTGTGCCAAAGCCAAGGAAGTGTACCGTGCCTGAGCACGATACGGAGAGGTCACACTGGTCAAACGAACTGGACTTTAGGGTTGAAGTGTGGTTGGGCACAATACGGATTGCCAGTGTGACCGCGCCCTAAAACAGTAAATTAACTTCACTTCTATTTGGCCAAAGACTTCAGTTATTTCCACTTATTCTTCATGGAAAGTATCCAACCAAATAACAGTTCCTTTCTATATTACTGAAATACGTTTGACCGTCCCTTTATTCTTGTGTATTAAATAACAATTTTAATACACAATTGATTGTGTATTCTCATTATTAGCGGCACCTATTCCCTTTGCTGTTTAATACAGTTGCGTTGTATAGGGGCTATAAAAGGAGTGGATGTACCACAGAGTGAACACACCAGCAGCGCATGTACAGTGTAGTGTTGTGTGAGTAACAATAGTAATGCCATATGACTTTTCAAGCTTATTAAACATACATTTGAGCATCATTAGACACAGTTGATTTTAGTTATACAACTGGCTATTCCTAAAGTTAATAAGAAGCTGACCCTCCACCTGTTCTCTCCACCTGTTCTCTCTCCACCTCTCGTCTCCCTTCTTTTTAATTTGGGTGTCCCAGAGTCAAAGGTAGAGGGCTAAACTAAGCGTGGTAGAAGGAGGAGGAAATAGAGTTGAAGTCCGAAATAACTTAAGCATGATTGCTTATTTGTAATTCAATATATAAACAGTCATTGCTATTAGAATTTTCATCTGAAATGTTTCTTTCTTCAGAAATAACTTTTTTCTGTGTTATTGTGCAGCTCTAAAATAAATAAATGACAGATTTGTTTAAGTTTTATGTTTTACACATTGAAAATCAAACCCCTGTTTTACGTTGCTTTTCCATTTCCTCTAGAGGCTGTTAGGAAGGTGTTCGTACAGCTGGCCATGAGTAGCTTCACTGGATTTCCTAACCTTGCGAAAACAGCCAAGGTAGTCTGAACTTCATAATCACATAATGTAGTTTGATATCCATTGTTGATTTTGTTGGCTCTAAAAATGTGATTAGCTGTATTTCTTATTTGTTTGTAGACTGACCAGAATCTTTTTCTTAGGCAAAGATTGAAGCCATAAAACAAGACAAAGAATCCACTGCTGAATCCTTTCTGAGAACCCAGTTCAAGATGGAGCTGCTTGTTTACTCCCAGGACAGGACCTACAGCTGCAGTTTGAGTGACAGAAAGAAAGAGGAGAATGAGGAGAATGATGATATCGCCATACCAAAACACCCCCTACCTTTTGGATATCAAAGTCTTGTGTACCGTACGGATAATCATGCTACACTTCAGGAGCTGATGTTGCACCTAAAATCATATTACAAAGTAAGCTTTAATATAGCAGGACAATTTAGAAACAAAAAATAAAAACTAATTTATTTAAACACTGATCATTGCTTCTCAAAATGTTGTAATTTTCCTCCTTCAGATTGCGAGCCAGCGTCTGGCAGACCAGATCCCTATGGTGATCCGTTACCAGATGTTGCAGGAGTCTGCTGTCCAGCTGCAGAGGGAGATGCTGCAGGTGCTTCAGGAAAAGAAGAATTTAGAGTTCTTTTTAAAGGAGGACGCCGACATTGGCAGCAAGAGGGCCAATTTGCAGAGCCGCCTCAAACGCCTCATGAGGGCCCGTGCATACCTGGTGGAGTTCTAGAAAAGCCTTTTACCTCCTTTTACAGCAGCAAGAATGGTGCATAGGAATTCTGACCTTGAATCCGGTCTCATTTATTTAACCTCAATCCATGCAGATACAAGGTGCTGTTCTCTTGCTATGTTCGACTTTATTCAACTAACTGGCTCATGCCCTGAGTCTTACTGTGCACTTGGCCCCCCCCTGTGGTTTCACAGGGAAATTATGTTTAAAAAAAAAAACCTGCATCAAAGCAAAACAAGTTTAAATCCTTGAATATCATGATTTTCTTTTACATATTTGGATTTTGTAGATTAAAAATGATCAATGCAATCAATTAGCACATGTAGTCTTTCATTCTCAGAAGTTCTGAATTCCAGACTAGTTCGCCACCAATGATTAAGACTTTCTTCTTTCAACCATTAAAGGCAGGGTTGGTAATTTTCTCCAGATACACTCTTCTTTAATAACTTGTTTTTGTAATAATTATTTTATGAGTGACATCTCTTGTGTATTACCAATGTCATTTTAGAGGGTGTTTTATCAGATACCTATGGTAAGTGTATAATCTCAAATTGAGTGACACTAACAGGCATTACATTTATACGAACATACACACACCTAAAATGTCACCATGTTGGTTAATAAATTGAATGCACATGTGATTTGAGCAAGTCAATTTTATTCAAAAACTCATACAAAAAGTAGTCCTACACACATGCACATTTTTTTTTTTTAAAGGTTTGATTCATTGTTCTTCAGTCAGTATCTCCACGACTTCATTCATCATTCCCAGCAGGGCTCCCCTGATTGTTGTCGTCATTGTCTGATTTCTCATCATCTGTGACAGACAAAGAAGGTTAGAGAGGTACTTGCAGATTTGCTTGACTTTACAGATTAACCACTTAATATTTGGAATTTCTGGAAGAATGAGCACAACACAAAAATAGCCTTTCAGACCAACGAGCACAACACAGGGACACTCACTATCAAGAGTCTGCTGTAGTTCCTGAATAGTACTGAGTAGCACATGGAACTGCTTCTTTCTTAACTCCATCTTCGTAGGAGAAAAAGGAGATTTCAAAATTAGATATCACAAGCGGTTCAAGAAATAACAGATTTGAATCGTAAGGAATAGAATATAGTTTTAGCCTCACCTTTGCATCTACATTTTCCTTGATTCGAGACAGTTTCTGGAGCTCTTTGTCAAGCGCCTCCAATTGTCTGTAGAGGATCAAACAAAATTAAGTACATAATCATAGACAAAACAGGTTAAAAAAAAAGGAATACAAATATAATAGAGTGACTTACTTCAGTGTTTCATGTCGGTCCGGGTGTTGCTGGATAACCTTAGCTAAAGCATCATACTCTGAAAGGAAATAATGAAAATGTGAATGTGTGACACTAACCACAAATAATACAACTCTGTATTTATATTGTTAGCATTAAATCTTAACTGATTGATACATTTGGTTTACAACAAGAATGAAAAAATCCCTGCTAAACACTCCAATTCTTTTACCTTCTCTTAAATCTCAATCTGATTTCTCATTGTTTGGCTTTTGATGCATTGTCTCTCCATCTGTGATCACTCTTTAAATCTCCTGGGTATTTTCCTTTGGCTGTTTGTACAATGTGTTGTATACGGTTTGACTTAAAAGTACTTGTATGAATTACCATTGAATAAACTTTTCGTGAGCCATAACATTAAATACATCTGATGTTGCTGTTCTGTGTTAAATTAAATGTTCTGTGTTAAAATTCATGTTTACATTTAAGGAAAACATTAAACCATACTTTTTCAGATTATTTTCAGTAGTGATTACTCACTATTTTCAAGACTTATCTGAATTAAATTAGTAAATAATTGCAAAGGCAAGTCCCAATAGTTCAATATTATTGATCATTACCTTGGCGATTCTTTCTTATTCTCTTTGCCCTCTGAATTTCTTTTTTGCATTCGGTTATCTTCTCATGAGCGGACGTGATGTTTTGTTCTGAAATGTCAAGGTTAAGATGAGGTTAGTTTACCACAATGATACATACTGGGATGGTTACTATAGTGGCCCAGTTCTTCAAGTTAAGAGTGATGTAGTGCATAATGAAAGAACATGAACCAAACTGTTGAACACAAGTATTCAAATAGGTTAATGATAAGATGTTAATGTGTGCAGACTTAAACAAAAAGGGGTGTGTGGATGCTAAAGACCAGGGTCATAAAATCCTCATTTCCCACCTATGTCAGAGTAGATCTTCTCATAATTCTCCATTTCCCGAAGGTTCATGTCGTATACCATTAAAGTCTTCCCCATGGAGAATTCACACTGGGCCAGTGTGCCCAACATCCTCTGGTACTGCGTGAACCTGAGAAGAGAGGCTGTTTGTGAATCACTTTAATAGGTGACAAAGTCCAGGACTTAGGTCTCATGTAACTACTAACGTACCCTTCCTCAGGGGTCCCAGGCGAGTTGCACCATTTAGTGAAACTCTTGAGCAGCAAGTTGATTTTGCGGTCATCACCAGCCCCGTCTCCGTCAATAAGAAGACGTTTTCGAATAACTTCATCTGAAAGTCGGGAAACAAACAACCTTTCAGATATAGCAGAATGCTAACTGTTAGCTAGCCAACATGGCTGCTGTTCTGTAAACAGGCTGCTTTAAGTGGTAATATTACCGTCTAGGATGTGTAACTGGGTGTATATAGATCCAACAGTAGCTTCGGCACACATTTATACCAATTTATTTTACAAGTGAGTTGAAATGAATTAGTTGCAAAGTAGCTTACCATCTGTAACAGCTCCCATTTCTATAGGTATTATAACTTTATTGAACAAAATATTGTAACAATCCTGCTGTCTTTTAAAAGTCAACTATATTGTCACTAATCTTATTTAGTGCGCATGGAGAGGATCGTCCTCAACAACCTCCGTCCCCTGGTGACTTCAAATCTGGATCCTCTGCAGTTCGCCTACCAGCCGAACATCGGGGTGGATGACGCCGTCATCTACCTGCTGCAGAGATCCTGGACTCACCTGGAGAACACCGGCAGCACTGTGAGGGTCATGTTCTTTGACTTCTCCAGTGCCTTTAACACCATCCAGCCTGCACTGCTCAGGGGGAAGCTAGAGAGGGCGGGAGTGGACTGTCACCTGGCTGCATGGACAACGGACTACCTCACCAACAGACCACAGTACGTGAGGCTTCAGGACTGTGAGTCTGACATGGTGGTCTGCAGTACAGGGGTCCCGCAGGGGACAGTTCTCTCCCCTTTTCTCTTCACCCTGTACACCTCGGACTTCTGTTACAACTCTGGGAGCTGCCACCTGCAGAAGTTCTCCGATGACACAGCCATCGTGGGGTGTGTGTCTAAGGGGAGCGAACAGGAGTACAGGCAGGTCATCATGGACTTTGTCGACTGGAGTGAGCTCAACGACCTTCAGCTCAACGCCAGCAAGACAAAGGAGATGGTGATTGACTTCCACAGTCACCCCAGACTGCACCGGTGAACATCCAGGGCTTGGACATCGAGAGGGTGGAGACGTACAAATACCTGGGTGTTCACCTCAACAACAAACTGGACTGGTCACACAACACCGACGTCCTGTACAAGAAGGGCCAATGTCGACTTCACCTGCTGAGGCGACTGAGGTCCTTTGGAGTGTGCAGGACTCTGCTATGGACTTTTTATGACACTGTGGTGGCGTCTGCACTTTTCTATGCAGTGGTCTGCTGGAGAGGAGGGAGCACAGAGAGAGACAGGAAGAGACTGAACAGACTGGTCAGGAGGGCCAGTTCTGTCCTGGACTGTCCTCTGGACTCTGTAGAGGAGGTGGGTGAGAGGAGGACATTAGTGAAGCTGACATCCATCATGGACAACCCCTCTCACCCCCTGTATGACACTGTGGGGGCCCTGAGCAGCTCCTTCAGCAGCAGACTGAGACACCCACCCTGCAAGACAGAGCGCTACCGCAGGTCGTTCATCCCACCTGCAGTCAGACTGTTTAATCAGACTCTTTAACAGCTTCACCACCTCATGCTACACACTGTGTGTGTTTTTTAAAGAACAAAACCCTTTCCTGTGTAGTTACTGTGTCATTTTACATTATTGTAGTTTTTTATTTAACTGATGTAAATATGTTTGATTTGATTTTAACTTCTATTTTTATTTTTAATAATTATATTCCCGTCCCGTTTTCTGGAGCTGCTGTAATGCACAAATTTCCACCACGGGGGATCAATAAAGTTTATCTTTATCTTGATCTTTTATCTTTATGCGTCGACCGTCCAAGCAGTCCTGTTAACAGTCGCTATATGTCGCTAAACGAACAGCAGTTTAAGACTTAACCACAACTAAACTGAGTCATTATGGCATTATACCTCATTATAACATGATAAACAATATAAAAAATACAAAATTATAAAAATAATCAGTCTTGTCACTGATGTGCAGGTATGCTTTTTTTGTTATAAAGATTTGATGCATTAGTAATAATTTCAGCCTGTTTCATAACCAGCCTGAAAGTCCTCACAGGAGCTTTAGAAAAGATTAAGACGGGATGTAAGAGAGGAGATAAATCATGGATTAACTTGACACCTTGAAAAAAAATCAAGATTAATTAATTGGAAAGTTGAATCCCCTTGGATGAATATATAATATTATCACTGTATCTAATACAAAATAATAATAATGTTGACCATATAAATTGCAAGTATGTCTATGGAAAGACATACTTGCTGAACGAACTGAAGGAGAGCTCCGCCTCTGAGTCACTCTCTTCCTCTCAGCACGTTCAGTGAACGAAACACTGACTGAACGAGCGAGACTGCGAGTCACCAGCCTCAGTCTCTCTCTCACACACACACACACACACACACACACACACACACACACACACACACACACACACACACACACACACACACACACAGTACTGACTGAGGAGAGGAGGGAGGGCGGGCGGGCTTTGAGCGACTCTTACGGTCTAGACCAGGGGTGGGCAAACTTTTTGACTCGCGGGCCACAATGGGTTCTAAAATTTGACAGAGGGGCCGGGCCAGGAACAGATGGATGGAGTGTTTGTGTGAACTAATATAAATGACATGTAAAAGCCATTACATGAAAGGATTTGGCCTTTAACAGGTAGCAAAGCATGAATATGCAAGGCTCATTGTACAAATTGATTTCCAAATGCATTAATTTAATTACACTCATTCATGTGTGAAAATATGTCCACAGCAAATGCAAAGTCACAAAGCCAGTTCTTGTCGCTTAGCTCAGGAAATTCGTCGGATTTCCCCATTAACTCCAAAAATGCGCTGATCTCCTCTTTCAGCTCCCACACTCGTTGAAACACTTTGCCCAAACTTAACCAGCGGACACGAGAGTGGTACAGTAAGTCCTGATGATCCGCATCAGTTTCCTCCAGGAACATAATAAACTGACGATGCTGAAGTCCCCTTGCTCGTATCAAGTTAACAAGTTTTACAACTGGATTCACAAAATGATTAAGCTGCAATGCAGACTTACACAGAGATTCCTGATGGATGATGCAGTGAAGGAAAATAACATCCTGGTCAGGGTTTTCCTCTTTCACTTTATCCTGGATTCTTTTCAGCAGCCCAACATGTTTTCCAGTTAAATTTGGCGATCCATCCGTTGTGACATTGGCAAGTTTACTCCAAGGTAGCTTCATTCTCTCGATGACAGCAGACACCTGGTTATACAAGTCCTCTCCTCGCGTTTTTCCTTTCAGGGACTCCATGGTCAAAAACTCCTCCGTTATCTCAAAACTGTCATTAATCCCTCGGATAAAAATGAGGAGCTGAGCAGTGTCTTTCACGTCATTACTTTCATCCAGCGCTAGTGAATATAACTTAAAGGACTCAGCCTTTTTGTTTAATTCGCTGGCTATATCTTCATCAATCAGTTCCACACGGCGAGTCACAGTCCTGTGTGATAAACTGATTTTTTCAAACTGGCCTTGGCTCTCCGGACACAAGAGACCTGCTGTCTCTATCATGCAAACTCGCCTTCGGAGAAAGGCTTGCTAGCCTTTGCTAATTTGAATGCCAGCAAAAAACCTGCCTTGGTAGTTGACTCTTGAATTGCAGTTTGTTGGTGAAAAAAATGTTGCTCAGTCTGTAAATTATCCTTCAACCTCTGAGCCGCAGCCGCCCGTTCTTGCGTGGACTGCTTGCTAGCATAGTTAGCATGCTTCGTAGCAAAGTGACGGCTGATACTGTACTCTTTGAAAAGTGCGACAGTTTCTTGGCATATCAGGCATACAGCCTTTGATCGGACTTCAGTGAAAAAATATTTAGTTGTCCACTCCGTATTAAACACTCGGCATTCACTGTCCACTTTTCTTTTCTTTGATCATTTTTACAGAAGGGCTCGTACGGGTTCATAGGGCAAAGCGAAAAAGTGAAGAAGGGAATAATACACCACACTCTGAAGTGCGCCATCTATTGGGGAAACGCGGGCATTACAGGGGAAAACGAACGAGGTTTAATTATAATAAAACTGTATTTAATAATAATATAATTTGGACAAGTTCGGCGGGCCGGATTAAAAAGCCCAACGGGCCGTATATGGCCCGCGGGCCGTAGTTTTCCCATGCCTGGTCTAGAGAGAGAGACACGAGACGGGAGAGAGGAGAGCGCAACTGAAGTTGAGAAATGAACGACTCTTTTCAGTAAGTGATTCAGTTCAGTTCGTTCACCCAGATGATTCGTTCGTTTTGAACGAATCGTTCACGAACTACACATCACTAATCAGCGTTCTGCTAAGCATCTAATGAATGAATGAACGAGCTAACGGAATTAGCATTCCCGGCATTTTAACTTACAACGATCTACTTAAACTAACATTATGAATCAAAGTAGATCTATTAAATGATCAAGTAAAGGTGATGTTTTCTTAAGTTAGACAATGCTAAATTAGTGTCCTATTGTCTCTATAATCAGTTACGCGCTTTTATACATCCATGGTAAACCGTACAGTCTATGGGTAAACCAGACAACCTGCTTCAAAATAAATAAAAGAATAAAATTGTCCTAAATCGCCTATGCTAAAAGTGGGCTAAAAGAGAGGAATACAAATCAGATAAATCAAGGGAGAGCTAAATGTCCAGCAAACGTATGAGCCTAAAAGTCAGTCAGTTCCAACAAAATAAAACAGTGAGCAAATTGTCCTGATCATCTGCGACTGCTCACGCCTGCTGCTTCCCTCGCAGGGTCTCCTCTAGTCGCTCGACACGTAGACACGCTGCAGGAAGCAGAATCATTGAGAGGCAGAGGGTACTTATTCTTAACAGTAATGTTGTTTAATCCTCTAAAATCTATGCAGGGTCAGAGAGAGGAGTCCTTCTTTGAAACAAACAAAAAAAACCTGCTCCCACTGGGGAAGAGGAAGGCTTGATAATACTTGCAGCAAGGGACTCCCTGCTGTTCTTCTCCACGGCCTCTCTTTCAGGCTTAGACAAGTTGTATAGGCGGCTGGAAGGCAGAGGTTGCGCAGTCATATGGCCTGTGTGGGGGCAGTGAGAAAGCCTTACTCTTGTTAAAAACTTCACCAAGATCGTGATAATCCTCAGGGATGGTTGACAGATTTGGTTGTTCCGGTTGAGTGGCTGAGAAGGTTGGGACATTTCCTGGAGGAGATAAAGCGGATTGCAGACACAGAATGACAGAGGGTGCTCCAGCTCATTATTCTTCCAGACCACCAGTCTATCTGAGGGTTGTGTTTGGACAGCCACGGGTGAGCCAGAAGCAGAGGTGTTGATGGGGCCGTTATGACATTTAATGTGATAGTTTCACGGTGGTTACCAGAATCAGTGTTAATGGTTCAGTGCAATGGGTTACCTTAGCTAGTAGTCTGCCATCCACTGCTAAGGCTGTCAAGGGTTTCTCCAAAAGTTCCACTTTAATTCCAGCCTGTAGCGACCTGCTGGTCGTGAGTTTCCTCCAGGGGAGGACTTGTGCTGACCCACCAGTACCCCCACACTTCCTGGTGGGCCCTGTCTTTTGGCTGAATGGGACAGGTGGAGAGAAAGTGTCCTAGTATGCCACAATAAAGGCACTCACCCGGCCTTCTGCATCGAAGATGCTCCTCAGGGGTTATGTGAGCTCTGCCTAGCTGCATGGGCTTCTCGTGGTGGTGAAGTCCTCAAGCTGTTCCATTTTCTGTGCAATAACCATCCTAGTCCTATATAAATAAGCAAAAAGTATGCTTCGTGTTCATAGTTTTTCAACAAGTATTATTCCAAATATTCATACGTCTTCATTTCTCTTTCCTTTAACATTACTGTTGAGCGGCTGTTACAAGAACATTTCCTCCTTTGAGGATCATTAAGGTTTATCTGATCTTAGTTGCTTTCTCTAACAGCTTTAGTGTCATTGTGACCTGAATAAAGTCTAACTCAAGCAGCACACAAGTCAAGCATTTCAGACTGTGTACAGAGGATGAACTCACTCATCAGACTGCCTCCAGCTACAGACACAGTGGATAAGCTCCAGTCCCCTGTTCCTCTCTGCTCCCAAGAGGCCTTACTAGGATGACTTTTCTCCAATAATATGATCCTGGAACGACTTACAAATTTACATCATCTGATGACAATGGTATGTTGATGTTTTGAAAATGTAACCAAATGATAAAAAGAGGAGATGAACAGTTTACATGACAAAGGCACTTGCGAGTTGATTTAGTAGTTGATTAAGCTACAGTTAAACTAATACAGCCTAATATAGCAATCCCCCTCCAAATTCTTGTGTTCTGTATGTTCAGATTTTGGATTGTGTTGATTTAATTAACCCTGATCTTATATGTTATATGAAATATTACTGCTGAGAAAAACTTTAGGTGTAAAATACAGGCTGGCTCTGTGGTGGGCGCAGAGCTGGACTCTCTAGTGACAGTGGCAGAGAGAAGGACCCTGAACAGAATGCTCTCCATCATGGACAACACCCACCACCCTCTGCACAGCACCTTCAGCACCTTCAGCACCTTCAGCAGGCAGAGGAGTGTGTTCAGTGGCAGACTGCTGTCACAATCCTGTTCCACAGACAGACTCAAGAACTCTTTTGTCCCCCTGGCCATACGTCTGTACAACACCTCGCGGTTATGGCAGGGGGAAAGCACACACTTGGACTAAATCTTCCTTTTTTTCCATTTCCCATCTGCACAGCTGTCCCAAGAGTCAGCCTCTAGTTGGACACTTTAATGATCACCTCAATTATTTAAATAGCACCTGTAATTTAATGTTTGCACTGCCTGTTATTTAATGTCTGTTTTTGATAACTCTGCACGATCTGCTTTTTAAACATTGCTGTACATATATAAACAACTTCAAAAGGTCAACACTTTTTTATTTTTTTATATTCAGGTCTAATTACAGATTTTTTCCTCAACTGTTTAAAGGTTCTTGTTTAAATTACACATATATTTTTATCCCTGCACAGGTTATGTACATTTCTTGTTATAAGTCTATTTTTAATTGCACAGTTTAAGTTTGTTTCATCTAGGGGTATTCTTTAAATCTTTTTTCAGGTTAATATATATGTATGGGGGGGGGGGGGGGGGGGGGGGTCGGTTTTGTGGTTAATTTGTAACAAATGTTTCATGTCATGTACGTCTTCGTAACCTGCTACTGGATGCTTTGAATTTCCCTCGGGATCAATAAAGTATCTATCTATCTACAGCTTGTTATCTTGTAGCATGTCAGTGGCCAAATTATGAATTTAAATCTTCAATAAAATATGAACGGCATCCTTCTGAAAGTTAATTAGCAGACCCGAGGTATACTGTACGTTTCTAGTATCATCTATAATATCATATCAACTCAAAGCACAGATGCACCTACCATGGGCCTTGGGCGGCAGTAGCTCAGTCTGTAGGGACTGAGTTCAAGTCCCGGTGCGGACCAAATATGGAAGTTGGTCTGGTAGCTGGAGAGGTGCCAGATCACCTCCTGAGCACTGCCGAGGTGCCCTTGAGCAAGGCACCAAACCCCCTCCCCACCATCAGCTCAGGAGCGCCCGCTGTGGGCAGCTCCGTCACTCTGACATCTCTCCATTAGTGCATGTCCAGAGGATCCTGTTTGTGCATGTGTGTGTATTTCAGCCTATGTGTGTGTTGCATGACTTACAGAGTGTAAAAACTGAAATTTCCACTTGCGGGGATCAATCTTAATCTTAATGTCACACCTACACACTCACAGATATACTCACATACACTGATGACGGGGATGTTCCCATTCATGCGCATTCATGGAGGTTACAATGGACATGTTGGCCGCAGGAGGCCCTTCATGGTAAGGGCGCCATCTACTGGTATTCCTTTGAACAGCAACAGAGAAAAATGTAGTCAAGTCCAGTTTATTTATAGGGATATATGCCTGCCCGCAGCATCTGAGAAGTTCATAAGCAAGAAAATAAAGAAGTTATTAAGAAAACAATCAGGAATTACACTGAAGAACATTCTTAAGAATCTTCCTAAGTTTTATCTTAAGACAATGTTTGTGAATCTGGCCCCTGAGTGTCTACAGACCCACAAAATGTGAAATAAACCCACCCAGTCCTTTCTTTGTGGTCTGCATGAATCTTACAACACAGAGAAAAATGCTCTATTTCAAATTTGCTCAACTTGTGACGTCACAGTGGGATTCTGGTTTAAAAAATCCTCTCCCCTCCCCTGGTATATCCACCCATGGACTCCACCCCCAGCCTAGAGCAAAACTTTTGTGCAGGTCCACCATTTTTATTCAGAGGAGTGAAGTCTACTGGGAAAACTCAGGGGGGTGGGGGGGGGGGGGGCTCATCGCACTTAACCCTCTGAGGTCTGAGGCTGTTTTGGCCGTTTTGCTATAATTGTCATTTTACTTTTATCTGACTACATCAAAAATGTTCATCATATAAGTGCCTGGTATCATTTTTTTCAGCACAACCTCACCTTTATGATTTGACCATTCATTAGTCACCTAGAGATACTGTATCAACACACAGGACCCAAACACACACAAAAAAATAGAGAATTCGTTTTTTAAAATTGATTACTTTTTTATTCTAAAATACACAGAGTGCTGGACGAACTGTTTTGAATTGATAAAAATGAACTTCAAATGTATAAAAGGAAAATTTTGAAAAGAATAAGAATTGATTCAATTTTTTACAAAAACAGTAGGCTTGTTTTTTGTATTCTAGCTATGCCACTGCTCCAAAAAGTCCCTACCACTACTCAAAACTGCTCCTGGGAACTGTTTTGAGCAGCGACAAAGCTAAAATAATAATAATAATTATCAAAATAATAAATGGAAATATATAAAAGGACATTTGGTATTCAAATATTTACAAAAAAGCAGGTGTGTCCATAGGCGTTTTTTGTATTTTATCTCCCAAACACATTTCAAACAACAAAAACATATGAGAGAAAACAAACACAAGTCTGTCTAACCTTGTCACACATGTTGGTTGATGAATAATAAAAAGCATGACAGCATTTCCAATGTAGGTAAGACATGGGAAAATAAATTGAAATATAATATTTTCGCCATAGGAGGCTGAAATTTGGCATGCAGTTCAACAGTGTGTGTGTGTGAGTGGTCTGGCTGTGTTGCCTGAACTGTTGCAGATCTTTCCCGACAACGCGTTGCGCTCTGTCTAGCCCTTGTTGTAGGAGGAATGGATCTCCACCGAAGACCCCTCACAGGATCAACATTGATTGTTGGGTCCCTAGGCTGGTCATCTTCCTCTCTGTGGATGTAAAATGTTAAAAGCTGGTTTACAAAGAGAGCACTGAGCAAAACCATTTCATAGTAAAATAACAAAATAGCGAAACAACAAAACATTTGCACCAAAGCAACACCTTTTCCATCAGAACATTCTACATTCTATCTAAGAAGTACCAGGAAACGCAACGACCGCGCTAAATCTCAAGAAAATGTATGTAAGACTGGAAATGTTTCATTATTTGACCCTCAGTAGAGGGACAAACCCCTCTGTCCACAGCTGCATCAAAACACTGGACTTGACTAACATGGATACATGTTAGTGGAGCTGAGATTGTGGATAAGGTGTTCATCATGTGTTCCTGTGTGTCTATGCATGTCATGCAAGAAACATTGCATCTGAAGTGTCTTAAATATCTAGGACAGAGATATTATAATGATCTTTAAGTGTATACTGCACACATCTGTTAAAGGGGTTTCCTTTAGTGGAATGGTTGTTTAGAGGTGTTGTTCGCAGGATGAGGATGAGTGCAGGAAATGCTTAGAGCAAAGCTAGGATCCCCCACAGTGGAATGTGAACAAATGGACCCTTATGTCCAGAGGGTTGCCCAGGGACATCTAGACAGGAGATTGTACCTGTGACCTGTGTTGGCCTTTAAAGTTTATGACATACTTATGACTAAGGCAGAAACCCCTGCTGCTGTTGAAGTAAGAGGGGTTGTCCTAAAAAACAAACAGATGTCCTCATGTGTCCTGTGACATTGTGTATAAATAGCATTCTCAGTGTATGTTCGGGAGAGATCGGTATTGGCTTCTTGTCTCTCCTGAGCAGACGTGTTCAGTGATTCTGTATCTTGTTAATAAACAATTTTGTTTGAAAGCAAGTCAGTCTCAATGGCGAATTTCTTCATCATCAAACATATCAACAACGGGAATCCACATCACATCCTTTGTCTGCTCCTAGCTCTAATTCAGGCCTCCAAAATAGTTTCTTTTAACTTCAAACTGAATTCATTTCCTGTGTAAAGTATTCAAGCTTTATTTAAAATAAGTTCTGTGCTGCATCTACAGTTGTGAGGCCTGTTAGACTCCAGTTCTAATAACTGATCTAGTGTAACGCCTACTTTTACCTTTTAAGGTCAGTCGGCTTTAACAGCTGTTTATGTCCCCACAAATATGCACTGTAGGCTATTATTTTATTTTTGTAGGCTTTACCTGATAACAAACACTTCAACACACACATGAAGAACAACCTGCAGTCTGCTTATAAAAAAAACATACAGACCATTTCTACACGCAATCACTTTTAATATTAAATTATTTATTAAATATTTATTTTTACTGATAATCTGATAGTGAAGTCTTTATTTTATAAACACTAAGGATATCTCGGGATTATTGAGAATGTTTCATTAGGCTCAAAATTCCAGCAAAACAGGATGCATAACATTTCCAAACCTTAAGATCATTAAGATCATTAAAGGAGCTATATGTACCTTTCAAAAATACTACGTTTGTAGTGACACTGCAGGCCGTTAGGCGAACTGCACCAGAAACCTGCGTGCTCGTCATACGTGCTCGTACGTACACAAACGAGCATCATCATCATCGGCCGTGAAACACTGGATATTTACCCTCATAATGTTTACAGAGGAGATAAGTGGTCATACACATGTGAAAGTCTGTGAAGGAGTCTGTGTTGTGCTAGAGGCCGGTCGTTTATTTGTACTAACAGATTCCATATTAGATTCATTCTCCATCCTACAAACGACAGTCTCCACAGGCTGAGAGCAGGAGTGTGTGATGAGTTTATACTGTTGATCTCTGTAAGCAGAGTGAGCAGGACGTCAATACGACCCGTGGAAACTTTTTATACAGGCAACACAGATAGACAGTGAACATCTACTTTTTCACATACATTTCTACATGTAAAAAGTTACATAGCCTCTTTAACGATCATGATGAAAGTAAAACGTGTTTCTGACTGACAAGACGACTCCCACTCTGTCAGTAGCGCATTCATACGAGCAATACCGGGTTAACTGTCTTGCCCAAGGACACAACGGATATGTTACTCAGCTGGGGATCGAACCCTCGACCTTCTTGCTCCCGCTGCTTCGGTGGTGGTGTAAGGATGGATTGGTGTTGTACTTACTCTCTGATGTACATAGCTTTGGATAAAAGCGTCTGCTAAGTGAGTTGTAACACTCCCCTGCTTGTTTACTAACTGTGTTTGACTGGTGTTATGTGTTGAGCAGACCAAAGTTGGGTTCTTTTTGCTAACAACAAACTTGATGGATACAGAAAAAAGCTTTAGCCATAAAGCTAGATGATTGGTACAGCTTCTCTCATGCACCAAGTTAACCAGTAAGGCACAATAGCTCAGCTGAACACTGACAACAATATCACTTCACCTTTATAAAAGATATCACTCCGCCAAACTTTAATTTACAAAATGGGAAATAGTGATGTGTAGTTCGTGAACGATTCGTTCAAAATGAACGAATCATCTGGGTGAACGAACTGAACTGAATCACTTACTGAAAAGAGTCGTTCATTTCTCAACTTCAGTTGCGCTCTCCTCTCTCCCGTCTCGTGTCTCTCTCTCCAGACTGTAAGAGTCGCTCAAAGCCCTCCCTCCCTCTCCTGTCATGTCAGTGATACATACTGACTGAACCAACAGGACGGAGTCGGTCGGGAGCTCTGTGTCGCTAAAGTCCGCCCCTACTTCTCCCTCTCATGTCTCCAAAATTGAGGAAGTAGCAAATATATTATTTAACATTTAGGTGTCGCGAAAATGTATGTGCTTTTTATAGCTGCTGTCAGTTTGCAAACGGCTTTTATATCCAACTTAATTTCACTCAGCTGACTGTTTTAACATCCACTAACGATCGTGTTTCAGTCAGTACAGTGTGTGTGTGACTGAGGCTCGTGACTCGCAGTCTCGCTCGTTCACGTTCAGTCAGTGTTTCATTCACTGAACAAACTGAACGAGAGCTCCGCCTCCGAGTCTCTCTCTTCCTCTGCTTGTACTGAACGTACTGAACAGAACGGTCGGGGAAAATATATGTGATTGTTTTAGCAGCTTTCAGTTTGCAAACTGTAACTTTATCCAACTAAATTCTCAGCTCATTGGTTTATTGTTCACCACCGGCTGTTCTCAGTACGATCGCGAGCAGAACTAAACGTTCGGCCGTGTTTCAGCTTATTAAATTCTGATTCACAGACAGAGCTGCAGAGAAGTACTGAACGATTCAGTGAACGAATCTTTTGAACGAATCACTTTACTGAACTGATTCTACTGATTCAGTACACTGAAAAGAACTGCTTTTCACATCACTAGTGGGAAAGTGCGATTAGCCTACTATTTCAGATCCATTTATCATTTTATGAACAGAATGTTGATAGCCTGTAGCCTATGTGGTTACAATTTATAAAATAAAATAAGCCACTTTAAATGGACTTGAGGTTGTATAGCGCTTTTAGTCTTCTGACTACAAATTGTTAACCAAGAATACATTTAATGTTAACCATAAAGGCTGTCTAATTAATCATTAGCGTTCTAATTCAACTTATTTCAAAGAATTTCTTTCAGACACTATGAAGTGAATTAATACCACTCACCTCACCTGCATAGGCTACAGACAACAACTTGAAATGATCTATACCAGTGGTGTCCAAACTTTTTTTCTTGCGGGCCAAAATTGTCGTGTTAGAATCGCTCGCGGGCCACAGGTTTTGTTTATTAAAATATAGTTGAAAAAATAGTAAGGCTTTGTAGATCAGAATCAAAAGGCTCGCTAAAGAAACCCTTTAATAAAAGGAAATCAAATATTTTGATGTCTTTGTTCTACTTTGTTTGTTTTTTTCTCAGAATCAAGCCTGTAATGTGGTTCATTTTTTTGGAAAAGCTTTCTGCATTTAGCTCAGGTCATTAAATGGTTAAACAACAGTCCGCTTGCTTGCAAAAACTTTGCATACGTTTTTTTTCATAGGCCGCAAAAAATCCCCTCAAGGGCCGCAAATGGCCCTCGGGCCGCACTTTGGACACCCCTGATCTATACAATTTTTTTTCAATATATATATGTTTTTAAACACATGGTCAGTGGACACTTTAAAAACATTTGTTTTACATCCAGATTGTAAAACTTAATCTTGGATTGTTATCAGCCTCTTGGCTTCTTGCCACTAATCAGATGTGAACGGATGGATGTAATGAGAAGGTTACATCACTTGCAGTGCAGCCAGACACCAGCAGCAGCATCCAGCACGAAGGTAACGCGGCGCACAAACCCGGCTGGCCATATTGTGCTCCCCGGTAAATCGGCTGCGTCACACCTTCAAAAAGCACACAGGAACACTGGAACCATAGAGCCAATAGATCAGGAGAAAGACGGTGCTTCAAAACGCTACATTCGGCTGAGCTGGTGAGTGTTTGGATGCGGTAAATTACATGTTTTTTCTCCCCCTATACATCAGGCTGTTATATCTAAGCGTTGCGTGTCGTCTCTGCTGCGCTTTAGTGGATCACAGGCTTTCTCATGGCCCTCACAGCCCGCACGTCCTGCTAGTCGTATTGTTTGAATTGTGCCGCTGTTTGAACGTGAAAAGAAACAATAATGATGCATTTTTTTAATTACCCAGGAGCAGAGAATAATCACATTGTACGCGCTTGTCCCCCCCCTTATGTTGGTGTGTTTTCGTGCAGGGAAAATGGTTAAACTGGGGAATAATTTCAGCGAGAAAAATAACGGGAAGGTTGTTTCTGAAGACGGATTTGACACCATCCCTCTCATAACACCATTAGATGCCAGTCAGCTGCAGTTCCCTCCACCTGATAAGGTAAGATTCTTTTGTTTGATATGTTTTCATTGATTTTGAGTGTCATATTAAGGACCAATTTTCCATTGATGTATTTATTTCTAGAATCCCAATTAGACCAATTAAGATGGTGTCAATTAAGGACTCATTTTCGGGGTATCCCATTATAAATGTAATATTTCTTCTGTGGAAAAATACTTTAATTGTCCCGCATCCTTCTCTTTTGGACTCTTATTGTCCTCCTGACACTGTTACTTTGAGCTGAAGAACGTGTGTGTTGTTGTTGTTTTTATTTTAGGTGGTGGTTAAAACAAAGGCAGACTATGATTGTGAGAGCAAGAAGGGGAAGCTACGATCTCCTAAAATCGCAGAGTTCTCCATAAGTATCATTGAAGGCGTATCTGAGCGACTGAAAGTAAGAAGAATATCACTGCCACTGTCTGTGTTTTAAACATCAACCCATTTCTCTCACACCCCCACACATGCACATGAGCGGGGGAGGAGACAGCTGTCACCTCCATCCCGGAGTCCCTAACCAATCCTAGTCACACGCTGTGTCTTCTTAGTTCAGGACACCTCCACCTCTTGTGTCCTCTGCTGCCTTGTTTTCCTGCCTGGCTACACAAGGAGCCGTAATGCACAATGATTCACTTAACCCCGCCCTGAAACGCTCATTAATTCAGCTGCTGCCATGGCGATGGCCTCCAAATGGTTGCATCTCTCCCACCAACCCCCCCTTAGCTTACAGATGTGTTTAAGTATCCACAAGGTAAAGAATGATCAGAAAACACACATTTTTTTGTAAAATAAAAAGGGATAAAACACACTTTTGGCTGCATAGTAGTTTGGTGACTGAACTTTAAAAATAAAAAATAAAACTCATACATCTTCTGCACACTGATTCTGCAATAATCTCCCTTACACATTCCAAATCAACAGATGAAACTATCTCTGTGGGACGTTTCAAGCTCCCTTTCATGACAGAGCTTTAATTCTCCAACATCTAAAAGGAAAGGAGACACATCACTGTCTCAGAGAACACAGCTCGCATCCTCACACCGGTGCTTTGAAATGCTGCAGGCAGCCCTTTCATTGCAGATCTCCTGTTGCTTTCCTCTGTGCGTCTTCCCCTGTCTGTTCTGTATATGCAGGCTTCAAACAGACTGATAAGAGAATGTACTTTTGTTCAGATAAATGTGGTGTTTCTTAAGTCTTACCAGACCTGTGACAAACATACAGGGAAACAGAACAAAATGTACTTGTAGTCATGTTAGCTTGCACTGAAACCAAGAAATCCCCAATAATCTTCAGTCAGCACAGCATGCAATACAAAAACAAAACACAGCATGCAATGAAAATCAACAGTTGTATCAGGATTTAAACCTTTTCACTGAAATGTTGGACAGTTTATCTGATTGCTTGAAAAGAAAAAAAATCCAATGCAAAACAGGAAAAGTAACACATTCATCAACTCATAAATTATAACTTCCAAACACCTCAGGGCTCAACATCACAGCAATAATGAGGCTATTTCTCCCACACCTTGTCTTTTCCCCCTCCCAGAAACACCAGTAACTGTTACATAAGTCCACTGGGAGCCGAGCACTGGGCTGTACAGATGGTCACAAAAGCACTTTCCCCCCCCCAACACACACACACACACACACACACACACACACACACACACACACACACACACACACACACACACAGCGTGGATTTGAGTCTGATGATTGGGCGGTTGTGTGTCTCCCTTAGGTGACCTTGCTGGTGATCTGTGCCCTGGCCTTCCTGGTGTGTGTGGTGTTTCTGGTGGTCTACAAGGTCTATCAGTACGAGCAGCCCTGCCCTGACAGCTTCGTTTACATGGTAACACCATTGTTTGTGACACAGCCTGATAGTGATTTATGATCATCATTTCAATCTAACAACAGTCATTTGAGAAGTGATATATAAACCTGGTTTAATATATAAAAAGTGCCTTATTGATGGAACACTAGACAAGCAGGTTGTCATTATTGTGTTTCTATTACCATCTGTTGTAGGGAAGACATTGCACGGATATCCTTTTGTAAATTTAGCAACTCTCTGTTCCATGATGAAGGAACTTTGAGAGAAGTTTAATGGTACATTTAACACATGGCTACCATTTAAATATAATTGGAATTCGTTATAATATCTTAAAACAATTAGATTTATTATTGTGGGCAAGAGCGGTTACATATGAACTCTCTATTTGAAGGCAGCATTTAGATGTGAATGTCATTAGTTACCATGTTGCTCTTAAGAATTTAACATTAATAAAAGAATCCACAAAATATAACACTGCACGATTCTTTACATGAGATCAGCTGATACAACCTTTCTATGTTTTGTAGTCCAGTCTGGTTACTTATGCATATGCAGCTAAGTTTAGCAAACGTTAGTTTCAGACATAAGCTTAATCTGCCTTTGTGACTTATTTCCAAACCTGTTCTGTTCTTCTAGCTTAGCATTTAAGCTTAATGCTTAACAGTACGTTAAACGTTTAACAGTCCCGTGTAGTTGTATAAGTTGCTGTTGAGCAAATTCTTCCTCGTGTCGCTTTTAAACTGTTACATTTGTGAGGTGTTAAAGTTGAACTTGAATTAAGCTGTATTTCAGTGTTAAACCGCACAGCTCAGTTTTGTCACTTTGTTTAAATCTTTAGGTCTAACTGGGCTGTGAATCAGTTTTGTTTCTCAGAATCCCATTAATCCCATTTTCTAACTTTGTTTATTGTCCTTATGGACTCATCACTTCCTGGTCTTATAAATCCTGTCCTCTCTCTCTTTGGAGCAGCAAGGTCGCTGCATGCCGGCTGGGATATATGGAGGCTACCCCCCTCAGGGCCCTGGGGGCCGCGGGCGCCTTTTCACCCTCATCAACCACTACAACCTTGCCAAGCAGACCATCACTCGGTCAGTATCACCGTGGATGACCATCATGTCTGAGGAGAAGGTAACACAGCAGGAGACGGAGACCGCTCAGAAGCTGGCTTAACCTACCTGAGATCAGGAGGCGGTCTCCCTGCAGAGAAAAATTAATAAACAAATAAATAACTTGGTTGTGCCATTCAAGCAAACCTCAGAGAGTCCAGTGGCTTTCTGTGGGTGAAAATCGACTTTTCTCATTGCCTGAGGTGCTCTGCTGCCTTGTTGATGTAGTTTGGTCTGCTGGTGTGTGCTGTAGCAGGGAGTGTGTGGAAACTTTGAACAAGCCTTGCAGTTTGGTGGATTCATGGTTTGTTTGAATAGCATATGTTGTTACTTATTTACACTTCAAAAGAGAGTGGCAGACGTATACAAAACGCCACTGGAATATAAACACAGACACACACTCACTGTCTTTGTACATAGACACATGTAATAGAACCCACTTTAGTACTCACTTTGTGAAATGACTGTGAACCATCTCTTGTCTGCGTCGCTTCTTTTAATGCACCGCACGCAGGAATCTGAAAACAATCAATTTGCTTTGACTCTCCTTTCTTTTCAAACACATTAAGTACTGTTAGTGCATGTGAGTGGTAAATTCTACAGTTTGCAGCATTTTTACCACTGAGGGTATCTGAATCAAACTATTTCATTGTTACAATATTGTGGATTAATGATCCTTGACCTGAAGGAAAGCTTTTAACCAGCGATTAAAAAAAACAATTTTAATGATGTTGTTTTGATACAGCCTTTACTGCTCTCTGAATATGTTTCTCTGATTCTAATAAGGTGCTGTAAAGGAGTTTTTAGTATTTGATGCATCAAGTCTTTTGAACCAGCATTAATGATTGTCTCCATTCATTTGAACTCTGTGTGAACACCATGGGGTTTTCTTTTGAACTCACCTTATGGTTACTTTTCTTTGCATACAGTTTATTCAACTGTACTGAATGTTTTTGGCATTTCTAGTGAAGACACCGTATTGTGTAATGCTTCGCATTGATAAATGTCACCATGACAGACGGCTGTTTGTAGCCGTCACAGATAATAGACTTAGGTTGATGTAAACTTAACAGCAGTCGCTTGTCTTGTTGCTTTTTTCTGTATTTGTCCTCTAACTTAAACTGTCACAAATGATGTACCTTTTCAAACGATGTAATGATTACCATTGAAGTGCATTTGCTACATAAACATGTCAAATGAAAAACTGAAATAAAGTGCCCACATTTCATGCCAATGTGTAAGTTAATTTTCATTACTGAACTTTTTTTTTTTTTTTTACAATAAATCGCATCAGTAAAATGTGAAAGCTCCCTCAAGCCAGAGAAATATTTAACAGTTTAAAATTCCTTGGTACTGGATCACAGAAACATTTGAAAGCTTTATCAAACTAATGTTAAAAAACAACAGAAACAGAAATATCAAGAGATTGTGGGAATAAAATATCCTGTCTTAAACCGCTTATGTTAAGCTGATATTAACCAAGATGGACTAGTTTTTGGTGTTATTGATGTTATCTGAAAGCTTGACAGAAGCCCCCTTTTTGACCGGAGGAACTATCCCCCAGGAGTAGGGACCTTTTGAAGAACTATGTTCATTTTGACCGCAGGCACCAGGGTCTCAATTCTGGGGTAAAAGACTTACCCCTATTAAAGACGCTGCTAAGGAAATTGATATCCTGAAGTAAAAGAGGAAGATCAATCTATTATGTCCTAGGCACAACATTTCTGACGTCTGAAATAGACTTCAGACAACCATTAACACTCACAGTTATATCGACAGATATGGCTTTGCTTTGAGGGAAAAGACTGAAGTAAACGCAAGCAGAGATAGAACATGCTAACTCTGCAGATGAATGTCACACAATACAGAATGTAAGTGTGAGAACTGCTCAGTTTTACTAGTGTGAGTGGTGTCTCAGTACAGCTGTGATGTAAGTGATATCAAATAAATGGTTCTGCTGCAAAAAAGGCAAAATATTCTCAGCATTGAACAGTGAAGTATTAATGACATGTCCTTGAGGGACACAAGTTTATGATCTAATTAAATATTTAAAATGAGAAAGTCAGTGAAATGCCAGTTTGCACATTGGTTAATCCTCTGGTTCCTTAAGGAATCAACAGATACAAATTAATGTAGTTTCCTTTTGCTCAAAAAAAGAGTAGCTGCTGCCAATGACATCAATATTACTGCTTTTAGTGGTAAAGGATGACAGACAATCCAAACGTACACACACAAAGCGGACACTGTGCTCAATTACAAAGCTCGCCTCCATAGAAGTGCTTTAAACATTAAAGACAGACAATTAGCATCAGGGAAGAATGAACAACAAGGCTCCACTTGAGTGCAGGATCTTCTTCATGTTCTTCATGGGTAGCACTTTTAACCTTGTACAGCAGGTTAAGCTCCGTAATCTGTACATTCAGTCTCAGTATTGTCGATTGCTTCTCTATGTGCCGGAGTCAGACATTTTCCTGTCTTATAGAGTCACTGCCACTCGTCGTGTTAGCTGTCATACCAGTCCAGGAAGAGGAGAGAGAAAGAGCACATGACCAGGAAGAACAGGATCCAAACCCGGAAGCCAGCGTTGTTTTTGATTGCCTTGGAAATGAAGAAGAGGAAACACATTTTTACAGATCAGACTCAGAAGAAACCATAGGAAGTTTGAAAAGCATATATAGAATGTGTGTGTGTTACCTCTCGTATATCCTCATTGCCTTCTTTGACATTTTCTGTAGCCCCGACCACCAGCTGATGAATACTATCTATCTCTGTTTCCTGCAATGGAAAGTAAGATTGAGAAGTGTTCAAGTTCTCCCTTTAAACTCCAGACATTTAAGCAACCACGGGGGAAAAAACCTATAGGAATAAGGCTCACTTGGTGAAGGACTTTCTCTGCAAAGATCTCCTGCAGCCGAGAGATCTCCACCACTTTCCCCTCGATTTGCCTAAGGGTCAAAGAAAAGTCAAGCATTAAATTTACAAAATGTGCTTTATTTAGTTTTTTTTTTTGTTTAATGGCAGGATGTAACAATGTGTAATACATTCATTCTAGAGAGCCTCTAAAAATAATGATCACTTTCATGTCACTGATGTGTGAAGAAAATGAAATCACGGACATTCCCTGTTAAAAAGCAGAAATTCAAAAGCCCTCTTAAAAAGGAGAGTAAGGTATGTGCTCAGTTTGGCTCACCTGACTTCATCCACCAGACTGTTCATCTCACTCACCAACCTCTGGTTCTCCTGCTCAAACTAAAAACAAACATGATCATTAAGAATCATCATCATCACAAGATTTTCTTAACGATTTATTCTTGGGCTTTTAGCTTTTATTTTGATAGGACAGTAGATAGTTTAAGTAATGACATGCGTGAAAGGAGCCATAGATCGGATTTGAACCCGGGCTGCCTGCTTTGAGGACTACAGTCTGTATATGGGGCGCAAACTTACTGCTAGGCCACCTGTCCCCTTTCTAAGATGGTTGTAACAATGTGAGCAGAAGTTTAAATATGCTGCTATCAAGCAGAAACACTGAGTGGATTTAATTATGTTTTACGAGAATATACTTGACTCTATGGGAGGTATTTTCAAATGACAAATATCTCATATTAGTCTCATTTGGACCTTTTCAACAGAATTATATTTCCCCAAAAAGAGTTAAACAGTGTTTGTGTGCTTAACTTGGTTGCTCTGCATTGCTTAGACAATCATAGAAATCTACAAATACACATGACGTGAACATGAAATAATGATGTCAAAGGTGCTGTACCATCTGGATCTCCTCTGGAGAGAGCTCGTCCTCCACCCGGCCCTCCTCCCACAGGTTGACTGTGTTGTTGTCCAGGACCTCTGACACTATCTTCTCTACAGGAGAGAAAACAGACAATATTAAATATCTTCATGAATTTCAAAATACTCTTATTGGGTCAGTCTAGTTCTTTATCTGAATCACTTATTTGGCTGCTGATTCTCCTTTGAAAGTAAAAATACACCACTAATCCAGTTCGTTTTTTTTTTCAGATGAATATGGGATATGTTTGAAATAATGAAGCAGGAAGTGGAAACAGATGTAATAAGAACTGTAGGAGTGTGAGTGTATCATCTCAAATATAACTCATCACCCACCTTGGCTGTGCACGCTCTGTGGGGCTTGTTAAAAAACAACTCATTAAACGGATAAGAGAGACACAGGGCATCTCAATGTTCAGAAATATTTTTCATGTCTGAGAGGTTCAGTTGCTAAGTGACATACAGCTAAACTAATATGCTGCCTGAGGAATATTAATGATTGGCTTTTTTTTTTAATGTGACTGTTCTGTGACTGGAGATAATTACAAGTCCAAATGCCATGTTCCCTCAACACACACATTTCAGCACATCAGTGTTTTTCAGCTTAAGGACAAGGAAGACGTCATTATGTCTGTCTCAGTACAGTGTGAAATGTTTCCCACAATTACCACAGCCTGATTGTTTAGATTGCATTAACTTGCAGAAATACGACTACATGCCTGTTTTTTTAGAATCTAAACAGTTGCAATAACTCACATTATGGATGCACCGTGGTAAGGCATCTGTTAAAGTAGAGGTTTTTAAAATTTCACACAAATAGGTTCTGCTGCCTTTAGACACCTTTAGAAGAGACAGGTGCTGATAATACACAGGTTTTAGAAACCCATTCATCTGCAATACAGACTGCTAAACCATTTTTATAATACATGGTTACATGGCACAGCTTCAAGAACACAGGTACTTTGAGGCAAAGAACATACGAATGAAGGAGAATTCCAATGTTTCAGGGGACTCTCTAACTTACCAGAACTTTCCTCCTTGACAGTCTTCTCCTCTGTGGGCTCTACCTCTGGTGTTTTCTCCACCCGACTGTGGTGCTCGGGTGCAAGTCTTGACCTGAAGCCACAGATCACACGCTCAGGTGAATAAAGAGAGTGCATTTCTAACACCCTTAAAATGGAACTAAGTAATAAAATAGTTTATGAATAGTGTGAGGTACTTACAGCCTCTTCTTGTCCACCATTCTCTTGACCCTGATTGCTCTCTGCTCTGAGTACAGCTTACACACTCCTGAAAGGCAATCAAAACACACATGATGTTATGAAGCTTCCTGTTTTCTGAAATGTTGGTTTTGTGTTTTCAGCTCTGTCAGAAGATGTTTGTATGCATAAAACATGTGTTTCCTGACTTTTTAATAACTTGTATGATCTCACCTCTCAGATACATTTCTATGAGGTCCAGCACCGCCCCCCTGTGCTCCTTTATCTGTGCGGATGTCACCTGCTTCTCGGCTGTAAAACATTCACTTATTAAAGACAAACTCTCCGGTTTTGTTTCAGTGTCAAAAAGGTACACACATTTCCTCTCAGTTATGAGAGTTAGCCCTGCTTATGTCATGACAGTCAACACAGTTCAAAGCTAAGTTGAAAATAAAAATCTCAGACTTGTATCTTTAATGTTCGTTGTATAACGCAAGATGAAAGTAGCAGCCCCTGAGAGCATTTTTTACGTTTCAAATAAGACACATACCTTCATTGCGTAGTTGCTTGATGGCCTCAGAACAAGTCCTCATGAAGATCTGAGCGTCTTGGTCAATCTGGTCTCGCTCATTGTCTGTCATTCGGGTAAGATCTGATGAGATGAGACTTCGAAAGACACAAAACAATCACTGTAAGTCTGAATACTCACCGTGTGGACATTTTAAAAAACAGAATCAGAAAATTTCAAATTCAAACAAAGGACATCTTTGTTACAATTGGACCTATTACTGACAGATGATTTGCTGCTCCTTAACAATTTTGTTTTCTGCACATCTGTGTATACATATTTCTATTCAGGATTTCAAAGGCCTGAGTGCTATACCACAAATTCGAGCTTCATCATATTGCTGAAAGTTAAGTTTCAGATGAATCCCAGCTCTTGATGAAACAGAAACAATGTGAGGAAACTTGCACCAGGACCTTCCTGCTGTCAGGTGTTGTAGACTCAATGTTTCCCCCTGGTGGACTTCTAAGACAAACACACCCTTGTCATCTTAGAAAACAGAGCGCTGGTGATGATTGTACGATAATGATTGATGGTGGATTTTGATTGGTACACTGAGGGTGTCAATAAACCTGATAAGATAAATCTTAATTATCATTTAATTTCTAGAATAAACTTTTATCCTGACATGATTCATAATAAAACTGAAGCTGAGTAGACTAGTGTAAAATGGACCAGCAACTTTAGAGATATTGTGCAATTTTATAAAGTCATTTTCCAATTAAAAAAAAGGATAACTACGGTACTTGTTTTTGTCATTTTTGGGTTTTCTGACCACAAGTTGTACTTAAAAGAATGATCAAAAGGTGTTACATCAGGCTCTGGTAAACACTGATGGTCATCTATGATTGTTTTTCTGACATCTTAAAGACAAACAGGAAACATAATACACATTCATTAATGATGATAATAATCAATAATTGCAGCCTGAAAAAAAGCAAACCAATAAGATAATAAAAACAAAGGAGCTTTCAACATTTACCACACTTGCTCTAAAACAATAGAACAGAATTGAACAGAATAGAAAACACTTAGTGTACTTTTTGCATGTGAGAGGTAGAAATGTGTCTGTGACTTCTATAAATAAAAGTCATCTTAAACACAAGTAGATACATTAACATACGTGGCACATTAGAAAAAAACATTAAAAATACGAAACATAACATAATAAAAACCGACAGTCGAGCTTGATTACAAGAGGGCACCAAGTCCTCAATGGAGAATACTGAAGGGATGTTCAATATTTAAAACAAGGTGCTATGGGCAGTATGAGGCTGACTTTAGAGTGTCCTTTATTAAGATTAAGATCTTTGATGGCAACTGGGACAAACATTGTTTTATTAATAGATGGTAGATAACCATCTACCCTACTTCTATAGAGATTTGAAAGTGATTTCAGTATAATCTAAAGTCCAGGGGGGGAAACAAGTTGATAAGAAAACTGGAAGACAGGAACTGCTAGAGACTCACAAACACAGACCGGATGGCTTCTTGATGGATTTTCCCACCACTAAATACGGCTGGGCTCCACCCATCTACATCTTAATGTTCAGTTAATGTGTTCTGTTGAGACTTTATCAACAATCCTAACAAAACAAGAGGCTCCTCCACACACCCACACCTACCAAACACAGAAGGGGCCTTGAAGGGAGGAAGGCCTGGATTAGTCCCAGGGCGTGATTTGTTCTTCACTTGGTTGCAGCTCAATTATTCCAGACAATTAGACTGGAGCCTGCCGCTGCAGACCACCCTACTCGCTGCTGACCCCGTGCCAGCACACAGCCCCTGCAGCACACACTCACACACTGCAGACAGATCTGAGGGGACGTTCAAGTAGCTCTGACTTCTGACCTCCTCTACATTTTGTTAGATCCAAAGTGTTCGTGTCTCCCCTGCAGCCTTGAAAAGTTTCACTGCTGCTTTTTTATTGATTGTGGTGGATTACTGAGAGTGTATAGAGAGGCTTACCTTCCGGCGCTCACATAATCTTTCCTATGTTGTAGCAGAAAGTCCTTGAGCTTGGTGATGTTTGTGATCTGTCAAGAAAAAAAAGAAAGAAGAAAAAGCATTACTTGACTGCTTTACCTTCATGTCAATGAGTCTCTTTAAAAGCTATGCCTCAGTTACACCTTTAAAAGTGTCAACCATGTCAACACAGCTTAAATGAGAGTTTTTTATATCTACAAATATATGTACCAGGAAACTATTTTGTCACGACTACATTCAGACCGAGCCAGAGTAAATGTATAATTTTGTATTTATTGGATGTGACAGGCAACCAATGTCTGTCTATCTCTGTGAATGCAAAATATTTGCTTTCGATGATTCATCAAGTCACGGAAGTACAACAATCAAACGTGCAATTTCCTCGTCAACCAGCTCTCATAAATAAAACCGTGAACGTCTGCATACAGAGCACTGACAGAGCCATCTCTAATAAGCTTAAAATTCATGATGTGTTGCTCCCAAGAAAATGTCCAAGTGTGTGTGTGCAAAGGGAAACCAGAGGAAACTCGCTTCAATCCAATGTTTGCTCCTGTAATTCGGTCAAATATTTAAAAAAAGGCCAATTGCTTCCCTGTGCACAAAGCTGTGTTGGCAGGTTAAAAGTGGGTGTGAATACACACAGACACACAAACACAAGACACACTGAAACACAGAAATACACACACTCACATCTGTGAGATCCAGCTAAGGGCAGAAGTGAGACAAGCTGAGGATTGAAAAGTGACACAATGAGTGTGACTGTGACAGTGACCTCAGAGTGTGGGAGATTATTTTGATAGCATAACCATGCTGTCTTCGGCCTTCAGCTTTCCCGCTCTAACAACCTCAATTATCAAATTGCCTTGGTGTGAGGGGTAATCCGGCACCAGCCATCTAATAACATCGCTAAACATTCAGCGTCTCAGGGCCTCGGTGACCAGAGGCAGTGTTTCATTTGAGCTGACATCTGAAAAATGAAAAGTTTTTCAAAGCAGAAAGAAGGTGTCAAGATAAACAGAGCAGAGCAATTTGTTAGAAACCAAGAGCTCCTTCTTTGGTTTAAGGGGTGATTCAGTGACGTCTGACGCTGCTGTGGAGCGCAGACTCACAGCAAGGGCTGTTAAAGCAAGTCGACCCCTGTAATAATATAATTATTGGAGGTCAAGAGTTAATAGTTGTTCGGAGCCGTTGAGCTTAGAGGGGGTTCATGGGAGAAAAGAAGCTTTCTTTATGCTTCAAAGTCTTTCAAAATATTGCCCATGTTGTCATGTCTCAGTCACTGAAGGAGCTTCAAAGGGAGCTCCTGCAAGATTGGTGGGCTTTTTCAAAAACTACAGCCATGAAACTATTGACAGAAAAGCTGCTTAGCACATTTATTGTGTTGGTTGGACAGAATTAAAAATCTCACCAGTTCCAGGTTTTCAGACCTGAGTATTTTCTTATACGTGCTTTCATTTAGAACATGATACTTTTGGCAATTGGCTGTTTGTCGGAGATCTTAAGTCAAGCTCTTAAGTGAACATTAAACTTCGACCATGATGGTGTTTTTAACATTTCTCTTTATCTATGTATCTGTTAATAGGAAGCTGTTGAAATTAGCCATATTTAGCCACTGAGCACTTCAGATGTCATCCTTTGATCTTATTTCTCTAATCTGGTGGTAAGATGGTTCACATATAGCTACAAAAACTACCATGGAACATATTTCTGAGTTATTGAAGTTCATAAAGTGGAAAATATAACCTCTCATGTGGCCTCACTAGTTTATCTTTTAGGTTAAATCATATGTTCTGCTTGCAATTGACGCTTGGCTGCAGCTTTTTATTCATGTACTAACAGTGCAGAACTCTGTCCATGGTACTGCATTTTTTTCACCAGCAGGCAGTGCTACATCCATAGCAGAGGGAACATACACACACACACACACACACCTCCTGTGTAAGTGTGTGTGTGTGTGTGTGTGTGTGTGTGTGTGTGTGTGTGTGTGTGTGTGTGTGTGTGTGTGTGTGTGTGTGTGTGTGTGTGTGTGTGTGTGTGTGTGTGTTGTAGGGGTGCCGGGGAGTGTCAAGAGTGCTGCTCTGGGGGTTGAGCTGTCTCCTGTGTGTATACATTGGAGCTCAGATTCCCAGCACAACCTCAAGGGTTTGCAGGGGGTCAGGGGGATCAATTGCTCTTGTAACTTAAGACCCTAAAGAGCAAGTAATTCCTCAACAATGAGGAAGGGGGTGGCCTTGTGCATGCGGCTCAACGTACATATATGTGTGTGCGTGGCAGTGTATTTATGTGCAGTCTATAGGTGTGTGTGAGGCAGAGCTCGCAGCAAAAGGCAGAAGGAGACAGTCTGCCGGGCTACATCTAATCTCGTCATCATCAAAGACCCCCACTTTACCTCCTCACTTTCTCCTTCCCCTTGCTTCCCTCCAGCCCCGGTTGAGCCCAAACAAACCATCAGGGGGGATTATTATGAGGAAGAAAAGAGAAAAGGGCTTAGCCAGCAGATTTCTAAAGAGCTTGGAGTGCTCTTTGTTTTGTTAAATCCAGGTAACTGACAAAATTTGATGATGACTGCCCTGCTTTGATTTAAGTCCCTGACTGCGAGTCCTGACCCCGGGCGATCCACACTGACGCCATGCTGGGTTGTGTTTAGGAACGAGGCTCTGACACAGAGAGGATGCTTCATTGAGGAAGACTCCGCCGCATGTTGATTTTATTATGTTGTTTATATCAGACTCTCTAATCAGTTTAGGGTTTTGCTATTTGCAGTTTGAACAATTTAGTCAGCTCTGTAAACAACGTAAAGCACCTCCAATTAAACTTTTAGGAATTTTTCTGAACAGGGTCTTTGACCTTTTTTTTTTAGCTTGTATCTAAATTTGTAATAACGTGTTCAGATTGGTATTACAATTTAAAGTTAAATTAGCACCACATGAACACAGTCATGTGTTTGTTCACACTGAGGTCCATCAGTGGAGATGGTGTATTTAGTAAAGATGTTCAGAAAACATCAGTGTCATTGTGTCGATCACAATCTAAGATGTGACAGAAATCACAGCTGACACAGATGTTGCAGTCTGATTTTTGGACAAAATTCATTTGAAACTACTGCTGCAGTTTGAAGCAATTCAACCATGTCTAAATGATCTATTTCATTAAAAACAAATGTGTTGGCTGAAGCTGCCACATTTATCTGACAGAAAACTGCGAGAACAAAACAGAACAATAAAGACTGAGACAACGTTTAAGAGCTTGGTGACAGGTCAGGATTTTGGAAAGGATCTGAAGGTGAACTCTGTCTGATGCTTCACACAGCGTGCACTGCAGCTCTTCAAGGAGCTACTTATGTTATCGTCTCCTGATAGATTTCTCATATTACCTTTTTTGTAGAAACAGTTTTCTGCAGCATGCCGGCGTTTCTGTGTCAGACACGTCCGCTTGCTACTTTTATAACCACAACAGTAGACGAGTCCTGAAAGGCCTCACTTACTGCCAGTCTATCATCACCCACATGGTTTTTAAATGTATGTCAATGATGTGAGCTACATTTATATACAAGTAAAAAACCTTTTTAATATTCTAATGAACAAATATATTTAAACTGCCATTTCCCCAGATTCTTACTATTTAGATTGACAATGATTCATGATTCAGGGCAGAACAACTGTTGGTTGATTTAAATTACTTCAAAAATAGTTTAGATGAAAACATTTTGTTCACTGTAAAATCCACAATATCAGCAGGTGACAATCCAATGGATCCGTTGTCATTTTATAAATATATAATGTGCAAAATCATAAGTAAAAAGCAGAAGGTGATATGACTTTTTATCTTCTTTCCTCTCTGAAAATTAACACACCAAAAAGTAAAAATGCACATGGGATTTCTCCTTTTCAGATTGATGGTTAGATGTCCTATGCACCTACTTCACCAGATAGTTGAATGTGCGAACACCTCCTTTAAAACCCCCTGAAAATAAAAACACTCTATGTTGACTCCTGAAATGTTCCTGAGAGCAGAGGACAACTTATTTCAGATCCACTTTTCTGCTATATTTGTTGACATTCTCTTCACATTTTGGAAAGCCCAGTAAATGACTTCGTCAGAGTGTGTCACGCTACCGTTATAAATTCTTCCTGTTTTCAACAAGTAAACCTGCACTCCACACTAATAGCTCAAGAGATAGTAGAGACAGGTAGCTTAGTTTAGTTTATGCTTATATTGATGGGATACTTTTAAAATCCAACTTTAGCTGTTTAGTTTTCACAGTTGGTTATCGTTTCTCATAGATCAAGTAATTAACATCTAGAAAAAAACAATACTTGTGCACGTAGAAAATGTCTCAGCATTGAAGAAAATTTAGGATTTAAGTAAAGCAATATAACTTGAGGAATGGAGATATAAAAAAAAACATGTGCAAAGAGCAGCCTGGAAACATCCGACATTCCAGCTGTGTGGATGACAAATTGTAAAAATCCTGCAATCCCCAAGTCTCATTAAAAACATGGAAACAAACCTTAGACCTGCAACTCAGACGCAGCAAACAGACGGTGCTCGACTCTGAAAACAATCCGTCTCTGTTGACCTACGTCTTCAACAATCCCCTTCATCTGCTGCACATAAATGGTGACCACAACAGAAAAATAAACAACATGTTTACTGTTAGCTAAACAACATTAGCCGCTTTAGTTTTACTCGAAGCGTTCAGTATAAATGCGAAATGACGATACATAATAAATACCCCATGTCTGATTGGACTAACATCTTCATCTGGAACAAAAGGAACAGTGCTCTCTTTCTGCACAACGTCTTTCAGTACAGACACAAACATGTGTTGCAGTTTCATGGTTCAAACTCTGTTTTTTAAGTGTCAGGGTCTGCTATGCAGCCTGCTGCCCTCTGTACTGGAAGTCTTTCACTGATTGTAAAACACAATAAGTACGATTGTCTAATGACAAAGGACGACACACTCTTCAAAAAGTGTCAACAGCTGCTGCTTCAGTCCTGCTACATGTTCAAATGTTTACGATAAATCTTGTCTATCAAGCTCAACAATTCTTTTGTTACACTTAAATGATTTATTCCACACAGAGTATCTGCTGCCTGTCCATGATTTAGAGTTCAACATGAATCTGAAAATATGTTTTCACCACAGTTTCCTCTTTTATTTTCATGAATCATGCGACAACATTTTTGTTGCACGCAGAGAAACAAAATCAAGATTGTGCTTTGGCCTGACAGCAGATGTCTCAAAATTCAATTTGCCCGGCTTTTGTGGGCAAACATTGCAGAGATTAGGCCAACTGGTAAAGAGACCGTTTAGCAGCGCGTTCATCTCAGAGTGATCCCTGCAAATCACTTCCCCGTGACTGAGCGCCGACGATGAACAGCCTCAGCTTTGACAGCTGTATGCCAGCAGCTTTCTACCTGTGTGCCAACATGGGGACTTAATGAGAGAACTTATTGAAGAGAAAAAGGTTTTTAGGGGTCGGAGAGAACTATTCTATTTTTACCAATCCAGTAAACAACTCAGGTTTTTTTCTATCTGAAATATTAACTAAACATCTGAAGGATATTTTGACAATATTCATAATCATAATAAGCTGTAGCGTTTTGCTACTTGACTGACAACAGAGTTTATTTCAGGATTGAGGCCTGGCGCAGGACAGAGGCACATTGCCACACTTGTGCATTTGATTCCTTACATGGTTGACATTAATGACAACTCATAAATGTCACGGCTGAACACACTGCTGCAGTGGCTGTACACCATGTGTGTACATTATCTGTTTAATGCAACAGATCTGAAAATATACTCCAGTTTCACTTGAATTACACCATCAATGGCATCATAAATACTATCCTTCAAGCCACTTCAAAAACTTGAATGTATCATTACAGATTTGACTTATCCCAGTGTAATTCACTGGGAAAAGATTTCCTTTTTTGTCTAAAATCTTACATGAATTTTACTATGAAATTAGATCAATCCCAATTTATGTAAAACATATGTGAGAATATATGAGCATACTATTTCAATGTGAAAATTATCAAAAGTAAGAATAAATCTCTAAAAGCACACATTCTTTTAAGTGCTGGCCGATGGCCATACTTTTCAGAGTTTCTAAGAAAACACTGTGAGAAGCAGCCAATTTTGGAATACCAATACTAAAGGCACAGTGGGGAGCTGAGTGCTATTTTCTACACACAATTTAGCAATTTTAAAGTAACCCCCTCCATTTAAACTGGAGAAGGGCAGCATGCTGTGGGGAGAGAGGAGGTGAGCGGTGAAACGGAGATCACAGTGCCCCAAACAGACCCCTATGAAGGAAAAGATTCCCCCTGAACAAACCCCACCCTGTAAAAACTGGCCCTCTTATTAGTCAATTAAGCCATTTTTTGCATCGCCTTGAAAGAAGCTATTTCCTTTCTCATCGAGCTGCTTTGTGTGAGGAAAAAAGCCTCATAGGACCACTGTGTGTTTGTCATCTTTGATGTTTTCTTTCTATTTTTGTGGCGCTTCAGTGGGAACTTGGAGAGTTCTGCATGTCTTGAAGGGCACCCACATCTGTTGTGCATTAGGGTGCCGGCCGTCAACATTGTTACTGGGGACCTAATTTAATATTTTCTCTGTTTTGATCTTCCACCTTTAATCACTGGCTCTTGGGAGGATCGGCTTTCCCTAAGAAATTGTTCGAGAGCCGAAAGAAAATGTTATTGCAGCATGTTTATGGAATCATACATGTGAAGAGGGGTCTTGTATAAAAAATGCTGCCTATGTCGGGCTGCACCAAGAAGAATAGAGAGCTGAGTTGTGGGTGAAAACCGCAACATAACTGTAAGCAGTCAGGACATTCCAAACTTGCAATTTCAATTTCTACAAGAGCTGCTTCACCGAGATGCTTTGAGATTACATCTGTAGCGCGAGGGAGACAGCGGTAGGGGGGGAGGAGAGTAGAGGGCAGGCACCACAGGATAGGTTAAGGTTTCTTTGAATCAGCACCACTGCTTTTATTAAACTACCATTTCTAATATAAATGTAACAGAACATAACAAAAACCTGCTTGTGCAGAGCTGCTGCGACCGGGCTCACATTGATGGTTTGAGACATCAGGTACAAGTTAAAGTCTTGACTCCCCTAGGGAAAGGTAAAGTGGTTCTTCAAGGTGCCTTTGAAGAGGGTTTGTGTTCATGAATATCATTTCAGGCCAAGGACTTCAGGCTCTAGTGTAAAACAACAATTGTGAAAGGAAGAGGAGCCTTTTAGCTGCAAAGGATCTTTCTGCTATGGCACAGAATTGATGATGCCTCAATACATGTATGAAAATTTAGTTTTTTTTAAATGCAGTTCTCTGAACTTAATTAGTAGTAGCCCAGTGCTTTGTGAAAGTTCCTGCAGCTACACAGCTATATATATTGATTGATTATTTCGGCTGTCTTAAATCTTAATCGCATCAGGTAATTTTCCAGGTCCGTTCAAGTCCAACAATACGACCTGTCAGTGTTTTGGGAAAAGTGGCACTCAGACCTGGCAGTTGGCAAAAAAACAACATTCTGGGCTCAAGCGTACTGATTCTGGCAAGTTAGCTCAATGTAAAAAATGTTTTCCTTTTTTAAACAAGTTAGTTTTTGTCATTCTACAACTCAAGCAGTAACTTCTTCTTAACTGCCCACACAGGGCAGGGTCTGAACATTTCTTTAGTCCCGACCGAGGTTCAAGAAAAAGAGAAGTAGAAGTAGGCTGATCTTAAGTGTAGACCTGCCTACCTTCACTTTAAACAAATCTAATTGACTGGTATAAGCCACAAAGATACTGTGTTCACATTTTGCTTGAACATGGTGGTTAAGACGGATCGTAACAGTGAAAAGCACCATACACAATCTAAGGCCATTCACCAATTCCAAATGCAATGTCCTTATTTTGCAAGAACAGTGTGCACCTTGTAATACTATTTAAAGAGTAACAGGTCAAATGTATTAGAAGCAGAAGATTGCATATAGTATTAAGTCTTACCTCATTCCAAGAATGTTGCAGTGAAACAGGGACGAAGGACGGCTGTAATGTAGATAATGGCTCTGAGAAAGCTTCTTTTGAAGGGGATGAAGACAACTAAAATATTTATAGGTAAGAGGGAAAGCGCTCATTCTCTGATAATTGTTCTGCTTCGAATGCTATTTGTGCTTATTAATGTAATATAGACTATAAAGGACTATTCCTCCTGTCTAGGGTTGTGAAATCGTTTCTTGAAATGAGTAAAAATTGACCAAATCCCACTATTGTCCTCACAAGACCAGCTGATTGGATTTTGATAACATTTGGATAAACTCTATGCATAAACTGAATGAAATGACAGCAGACACATGACCATTGAATCATCAAACATATAATAATACGATTTTCACACCAATGTGGTATTTATTCCCATGAATAGACTCAAATTCTTTAAATTTTTAGGATGCAAATGGGAGGCTGCTGTCATAAGGCCAGCACAAACAATTTAAGAACAGCCAAAAACATGAATCAACAGTCCAACTTAAAATATATCAAACCTGATCATGTCCATATGAGATCATAACGTTTACAGAGATCCAGATATACCTTAATATACTGTAAGTGAGATAGTCCCTTTAATATGTCTCCTTAGTTATATAATGGCAAAAGTGCTGACTGAATATTTTTGTGATGATGAAGAATCATTGATGTGAGTTTATTTTCTTGACATTCAGTAAAAGTTATATCTGGCATGAAGCAGAAAATGTTGTCCGTGATTTTATCAATCAATGGTCCACTCATTGTTCTCTTTGCATACAATAATTTATATATTATGATAGAGTATTTTATATTAACTCTATATTATGATAGAGTATTTTATATTAACTCTATATTATGATAAAGTATTTTATATTAACTCTATATTATGAAAGAGTATTTTATATTAACTCTATATTATGATAGAGTATTTTATATTAACTCTATATTATGATAAAGTATTTTATATTAACTCTATATTATGATAAAGTATTCAAGCTGAAGAAGCTATGCTAACTTTGCACAGCTAGTACAAACTGTACTAAACTCAAGTATCTGGATTCATTTTGGCAAAAGGAAGCATAGAATTATTTCCTGACTTGCTCGATACACTTCCTAAGCTTATAGCTGCCTTTCCGATACAGCATGTGGTAAAGTTTCATTCATAGAGTCTACTATTCAGCTGTCATAACATGTACAGTCAGTTTGTGCCGATGCTAGCACAGTTAGCAACAGTTAGCTGTCGGATACACTCACCACTTCTTTTGCCTTCGGAGAGAAGCCGCCCTTCGGTCTGCTCCTCTTGAAAATCTCATCTTTTGTAGAGTCAAAGCCTATTCCTATTGCCTTGTTCCTGGTTTTAACTGTCTTAACACTGGCTTTGAAAAGCAAAGTTATATCCACAGCCATGTCTGTGCAGCTGCAGCGCAGAGACCGCTGTAAACAAACTGACACGTCACCACTTGAGGACGTCATTTTCCTGCGACGACATGGATTTTCCCTAAGACGGAGAAGAAAGCCTTACATTTTGCCTTAAGGTTTTAACAGTAATTATTTACTACAGCGTGAACTACACCTCATAGTATTCACATACCGAACGTGTGTGACTTGCTATCAAGCTACTCTTCACATTGACTGAGTTGCAGGTAGGGGAAATGTTTATATATCAAGAACCTCTTAAAAATAATTACTTAAGTCTAAGAACACTTAAATTGGATGCTTGATGCTTCAGTTCCATGAACATAGCCTGTCTTGTAATTTAAAGTATTTATGTTAAATCGTCGGCATTGTATGCATTTGCTGTAATGTATTAAAGAGCAGAAGTTCTTGCAGATATTAGAAATGTTATTCATCTGTGTGTTTTTTTCTCAGAAATATAAAAATGCCCCAACAACTTCTTGAAGGGATGTCCAGCAGGAAGCGAAGACCCAACTGGACAGATCAGGAGTGTCTTCTTCTTGCTCAGTTAATGCAAGATAGGAAAGAAATAATTAGAGGAAAGTGCAGCACTGGAGTTTCTATACAGGATAAAAGACAAGCCTGGGAGGAAATTGCCCAAGCTATTAATGATGCCTTTCCACATATTCAGCGCACAATTTCAGACTGTAACAAAAAGTGGGAAAATCTACTGGCAAAGTCAAGGGAGGAGATCAAACGACACAAAAAACAAGCAGGTACAGGTGAGGACCATTTGCTGCTTGTCAGCAATAATACAAGATTTTAATGCTGTGTAAATCAACAATAAAAAACAGGTTAAATAAGCCAAGATCTCGTTGACTGCAAAAAAGATCCAGAGGAATATATAAACCCCATTTTCAGTTTCTTGTACTCTATATTTTTTTTGTATATCTTTTTCTAATCTTGTATCTACAGAAAGGCTGTCCCTTGAAGAGTTAAGTACCGTGACCCGAGTTGTTATTTCTGTGATGAACCTCTCAAATATTCTACAACAAGATAGAGAGGACTCTTCAGTTTCAGAGATGATGCAAACTCAGCAAAACAGGTAATACATGTTTTATTTGTACTTGTCATATGTACCTCAAAGTAGAACTAGTTGTATATGCCATTTTGAACCTTTATTTGTTAAGATTAAATGAAAGTTCACACCAAAATTCACTGGTAACCTTTTTTTCCCACAGTAGTGATGAAGATGGTGATGACCACACAATGGATGAACAATTCACAAACACACACCCGCCCACACAGCTTCAGCTCCCTACATATCCAGATCCCTCAACTTCTCCAGAAGAACAAAAAATGACTTTTTTTAGTAACATCCCTAAATCATTTCCAATGCAATTTAGCACTCCCTGTGCTGCTAGCTTTGCTTCTGCAGAACAGCTAAATCCTCCCCGCTCTACCTCGACACCAGCTGCACACTGCACGACTCTGCAGGAGCGAGTGGATTTGGAAATGAGTGTGCTGAGAAGACAAGATGCAGTCTTAAAGCTGCAGGAGGAATATTACACTCTAAAAATAAAGCTGATGAAGAAGCGTATGGAAGAGCAGCTTTCAAAGGACTGAAGTACTTGTAGAAAACAAACTGTGGCACCTGCACAGTAAACTGTGACAACTATTCAACAAATAACTAGTACTATTTGTTAGCATCAAATCTGAGACCTGTTTTTCCTTGCTATAGGGAAATGTTACCATATTTTAAAGTTGACTGACAAATCGGCCTTTATCACAGGAGACATAATGACTTATCATTACAGGAACGCACAGGCACCAGTGCCATAAGCCTGGGAATTTGAAACCAAAACGGAGAGCAGTCATTATCGGTTTCATTGCTTAAACCTATGCTTTCCACTATGATATTTCAGAATATTTGTACAACTCTTGTCACAGCCAACTCACCTGTTTGACTCTGAAGAGGGTGGAAAATCATAAATGTGACATGTTACTTCCCTCAACATGCAGGCCAGGTCACCAACAAGATCCCTCATTGGCTTCCTAACTACATGTGAAATAAAAGAGACAATTGTATTGTTTGGATCAAGCAATGTTTGGTCATTAAAAAAACAAAAACAAATTAAGAGACTTTGTCACCTCCTAATAGGCCGTGATGCATCAAGAGCCTCTCTCCGTCCATCTGCAGATCATGCTGCTTGTATTAATGTGTGGATGGTAGAATGAGGAAATGAACCTCTGCTTGGCTTCAGTTGTCAGTGTTCTCTTACAGGTGATTGTTTCAGTTATGGTCCAACAGTACTTTGCAATTGCCACACTAGATTTTCATACGATACAAATGTGCATTATTAACGATGATGTTAAACAGAACAAACCAAAACGTGATGTTTATTACACTTCATTGTAGATGCCTTTGAAGTTATGCAGCCTAGTGTTTTTAGTAAATAAAGAAACTTGTGTTTGGAGCCTCATGTTCCTTTTTTTACAGTCCACAGTCTGAGAGTGTAATAATAATCACAACAATGTGATTATAATAATTATAATTATTGTAATTATACAAACTTTCATTACAAAGGTGTTTCAATAACACCTTAATGTTCATATCTGGGCTTAAGATTTGGTCTCGTAGATAAACATTTAGCTGCTTAAACTTCATTACTGATATCCAAACTATTTATATACAATGAGAAAAGCTTAAAATAAGTACAAAAAGTACCAAATCATGAAATGACATTTAACAGAATCTCACATAACCTTGAACTGCTTTCACAGATGAATGCCATTGACCATGTAGAATTACAACAAATATGCTCTCGAATTCTTGAAATCATATTTATTTTCTGTAGGAAGTGTGATTGAGTTTAGTTTATAAGGCAGAGAAGCTCATATGTATCCTGTAGAAGTTTTACACTGCGAGAAATGTTTATTTGCTGATTCATGCCATTTAGTCCTGAGTGCGAATTTGGAAGCCAGAAATGTTTGACATATACCAATATACTGTACATATTCATGAAAGTTAAACTCAGTGTTGCCAGTGTAAGTAAAGGTAGAATCATGTGCTGTCTAGACAAATGTAGTAATTTGTGTGTAATATTTCTCATAAATCCGTTTATTTGTAAGTGACTGCAGGTTGGCACCCAGATGTAAGTAGTGGGGCCCAGAGTGTTGAATTAAAGTCTGTTATTTGCTGTGTGGTTTGCTCATTTCCTTTGTTAGTGTTGTGCCAGACCATGTTACAGCTGAGTGCTGGGACTGTCTCTACTTTCTGCCTCCTCAGCATTAACTCCACATCAGCTTTTCACTTTCTCTCAGACTGTGGAGGGTGAGCAGCTCCTACATCACTACAAGGATGATAATTCATGTATTTACAGAGGGAGTGTAACAGAGCATTGAAGTTTCCAAACTTTTATCTTGCCATTGGATTAAACACACTAATTACGTTTGCTGTGAACATCTTATATTGTATTGGGCTCAACAAATCAGATTGACAGAATGTTACTTCAACAGCTGATGTCATCTGAAGATGTTTCAAAGAGTACCAATGATTTTTTTTTTACTCTGGTGCAAAACCTGTTGCCCATTCAGGTGAGCTCAGGAAACTTTCCCTGTACCAAAACGTTGTCTTTTAAAACCTATTTATCAAAATAAGCGGATTAGTGTCAAGCTTAAATTCAAACTGTTTATTCATGACTTTGTGTTACCTGTTTCAAATCTTTATAGGCCTAATTTACTCTTAGCTGAATATTCCAGATGTTTATTTATATTGTAAATAATAAATGGACTTGAGTGCTTTTCTAGTCTTCTGACTACTGAATGAACCGAGTCTGACCGCAGTCTGAGATCCTCTGGCAGAGCCCAACTGGCTGTTCTAAAGTCCAGGCTAAAAACCAAAGGGGGTCAAGGCCTTTGCTGTCAGAGCCCCCAGACTTTGGAACAGCCTGCAAGAGGAGATAAGACTTGCAGATTCAGTCCCTTGTTTTAGATCTCTACTCAAGGCATTCTTTTACAAAAATGTTTTACCCTGTGATTTCGTTAATTGTTTTAATTTTTAATTTTTTTTATTTAATTTTTTTATTTTTCAGATTTTGTTGTCTGCTTGTTTACTCTCTGCAGCAACTAGGGGTTAAGTGTCTTGCCCAAGGACACATCTGACATGTAGCTGCAGGAGCTATAGGAGCTGGGGATCAAACCCCTGACCTTCCGGTTGAGAGACGACCCACTGTACAAACTGAGCCACAACCACCTTATATTTTTAATTTATACCTTTGGCTACCTATTTCAACAGAATATATTCCTTTAAGATGATAATTTATACTGATCACCCATTACTTAAAGAACACGAGTGGTCATTCATATCCTTTTGCTAACTTTTTTCAACTCCAACTAAATATCTAAACTATTTATTAATATTTTTTGTCCAACTTTTTAAAACTTTATCGTTAACTTTTAGCAAACTATTTCAACTGTACTATTTCCTCTGTCTGTATACTGTTGGCTAACTAAATATTTGGCATAAAGCATTTGGCTAAGCCTATTTCAACTGTGAATCTATTCATAGAAATAATTTTTACTCTTTATTCATTATTCATTGTGAAAACTGTTGCTTTTATCACAGCATTTACTTTTCAGTTGACTGTAAACCATGTATCCACAACTTTAACCATCCATCAATAACTTGATGACTTTTAGCTTACTACTCACTTCTCTGCTCATCGCTTTCACACACAACCGGTCACAACACATTATATTTATATATTACAGCTGACAGATAATTCAAGAGGTGACCTACCTTCTGGGCACAGGTTGGGTGAGATACAATATATTGTTGTAATGTGTGTTTCTGTTTGCTGTACTTCACTCATTGTTGGCTTGTTTTCAAAGTATTCATATTTTTAACTGCCCTTACACTACCCCTTTTTATTTGATGCTTATTTGTCTATCATAATTATTGTAGTTTTACCCTCACATTTGATTATCAGCTAGATTTCTTAATAAATGATACAGAATGAAAACAGGCAGATAAAGTCAAATCCTGGTGGCATCCTGAAAACCTAAATTATGGTCTAGCAGACTAAGCATTCTTGACATACATTCCTAGATACTATCAGTCCTCTGGATGAAGCGTCAGTGATGGTATCCATTCCTCCTGTCCGTGACAGATGAGCCATGTTTTGGTGTGTCCTCTGGGCAGTCCACTTAACTGCCTGAAAAGGAACCCCTTAATCTCCACTTTCTCTTTGTTTGGACCATTATCAGACCTGTCAGTCCTGGCTGCTTTATCTTCACAGAACTCATCTACTGGCTGTTTGACGTTGGCTTAATTCTATCAAAGGCTCTTATCTCTGCTTTGCCTGAGGATGCATCCTTCCTCCGACTCGCTAGAACGGCCCCAGCTCTGATAACGGGATCTCTTATTGGGGTGAGTAACTCCCTGTTCTGTGTAAGTGCTGTTTTATGCATGTTGTGGCCTATTGACCAAAGGTTTACTGTCGTGTTTTGCTTGTTTGTGTCGCTCAGGAAGATTCGTTCAGCATAAATCATTAGCAGGGTGTAGTCTGAAACCTGAACTAATGACACAATGATATCCCATCAAGCACCACTGATCCAAATCGGAGATAGTCCCCTTTGATGGCAGTTAGCTCTGTCTTTTGGCAATCGTCACATAAAACAGTCTGAAGGAATGTCATGCAGCTTGATCTGATGGAGCCAATTACATGGGAGGGAGTTGTTCCCTTTGAGGTGGAGGTTTACCTGCCACACCCTGCAGCCTTACAAATAAGCCTCTGGACACCTCCCAAACATGTGAGAAAGGTCCCCTTTCTTCATGTCCTTCTACTTGTGACATATGCTCTGACAGGATATGACAGGTGGGGGTACAGGGCGAGGCATTGGCCAAGATGATGAATTAACTCATCTAGTTTACTTCGGCTGGCATTATGTCACAAACACAAGAAAAAGGCTTCTCAGAGCCAAAAAAAACGAAAAAAGATATTTTAAGTCTGTGCCTGTATTGATTTCTGTCACAGGTTCTTATATCTGCATCTCTTTCGTTGCCTCATGTCATGTTAAAGCAGCTGTGAGAAACATGATTTTATCCAGCCAGTGAGTTCTCTGAGAGAAGTGCGAAGAGAGATGCAACTTCTTATAAGAACAGTTTAGTATTTTTAACACAGCTTTTTGCAGATGAATAGCAATGATGCAATGACTCCATGTAAGATTAAAAAAAGGATACTTTGGTAATGGTGAAACTTTGTATACTTGTCATAGTGCTTTCATAAATCTGGTACCATACCAATTCAGTTGCTCTGTACGTAATATAAATTATGCTAAATATTTTTATTTATTTTTTTATGTCCTAATGATATAAAGACAAAAGCAAGACAGTACAAACATGTTGCCTTTAAAGCCAGTTGTTTACAGTAATGTCCAAAGTGGCCTGGATTGCACACAGCAGAGGAAGATAGACCAATCAGAATAGGCTTCTGACCCAGGCTGACTTCTCTGAAAAAGTCTGCACTCAACTTTTCTTCACTCAATACTTTTAAAATCTCTTTTTTCTCTTTACAGAGTCTGCTATGTACATTCATTTCCATTATTCACTGAAAAGAAATTGCCTCCCACTTACAAACTACAGACAATGTATTTTTTAAATGAATAAAACTATGCTAGGGAGAATGCCAACAAAAGCTGGAACCAAAAACAATGACAGAGGAGACAGACTTTAAGAATAAAGCCAATCTCCATGTTGATGGTTTGGTTTGCTTTTAGATGTCACACAGAGTCAGCAGTATACGATTTAGACTGTTTAAAGGTTCTCACAGTTTATTTGATACTTTATAGCATTATATGAAAAATATATAATTAACAAGCAAATACATTTGATTTTCATCAAATAACATCCCTCATTTTTGTTTTTTCTGATGCTGTGTATTAGTATGTTTGCTTCTGTGCCTATGTGTAATACAGTGTCTATGTTCTCTGTACTGCATGCATGAGTTTGCATGTCTGAGAGTATCTGGATGCTAATTCTTTTTACCTCATAAAAACCAGGGCCCAGTTTTTGAATTATTATTATTGCATGCAAGGTCATGTGCATGTTAGTTTCCTGGAAGGGCAATGATGGAAAAGACATGCAGCTTAGCTGCTTGGACTTACAAAGAACTACCCATGGGTTCAGTACAGATGTTGCAATCACAAATTGGATTTTCCATAATGCAGCTGCTGTTACAAACACTTAGCTTTATTTAGATTAGAAAGGGCATAGCCCATTACCAACAGGCTTCAGGCATAATGACTCTGCTCCAGGGATTAAACATAATTTATGCTTTTATTTTGTTGGCGTGGAAAAAGCCAAGAAAAGGAACATTTCCAAAAAGACACAGTTACAGGGCACATTACCCTTTATCCACTTATTTTATTTTGTCTTACACATCACCACAACACAAACAACATGATTATTAAAGAAACTACTTTTTGGCCATTGAGTGACTGGACTTCAGCCATCAATGTTAACATGGATCTTGTTGGGCACAACAAAGTCACTTGGTTTTTAGTTACTCTTTGTTTGGAGGTCACTTTACAGAGACTGTGGATATGTGAGTTTCATATATAATATCACCATGTCACAGCCGCATGTAGACAGTCCAGATTTAAGCATTCTGGCTATGCTTGACTTGATCATTTTCCACAATGCTCTTCAGAAATGGACAGCAATGGCCCCACCAATGAAAGGGGATCCTCTTTGTAATTAAAGCCAGGAGAAAATTGGATCATTTCTTGCCTGGACAGCTTTCACATTCCAGCCTAATGTGGCATTGGAAGCTTTTGAAGTTGCTGTCTTGGCAGTCCAAAATTATACCTTTCATCAGCCAATCATAAGTAAATGGCAACCTGACATTCCCAATAGCAACTTATGTTTGAGCTGGAGTCCATGTAATCACGGGGGAGAGCAGGAACCCACGGACAAATCAACTGTGAGAACTAGAATTACAACTTCTCTATTTTAACTCATAGAATATTACATTTGTGAGATCTAAGTTATATTCTGAAGTGAAGTGAAGCTACGTGAAGATATATATATTTTTTACTTCTTATTGGTAAAGAGAAAATAATATGTGCATTATTGTAATGCGATGATATAATCTGTTATTGTTATTGCACAAACACTATTAATATTCTTCTTTTTGACCAAAAGCTTGGTAAACTTGATAAACTTTGACAACAACTTATGCAACCAAAATATTCCTTCCAACCAGTGAAAAGACACACTGTCCAGACTACAAAAAGTCATATCCCATTAATCTACAAGCTTGGTGAATTATTAAGTCAACACATCAGAATTGATCATGTCGCTTCTTTGACGTTGTAATGGACAGTAACTGTGCTGCACCCTATGAGCTAAATCTGAACACATTGGTTGGGGAATCACTAAATCGTTTTGTGAAACTTCTGCTCAGTTATCCAATTAGGACCTGACAGGGCTGACACAGATGAGAACATTCATGCTGACACAATGGTCTGTGAGCGGTAAAAAGCTGCATGGAAGCTTTTAAGGAGAAGGTCAGCGGTCAAATGATTGCCTCATCCTCACTGGACCAGAGGTAATGATGAAACTGTAATGTTGAGTTTGTCATGAGAATCATGGGCGTTCGCTAGTTGCCGTGTTTACTGACAATTAACAATTAATTTAAAGGCTATGTGGTCGAAGGGTTACACATGGTGTTTTCAATCCACACACACAAAACTCCTGAAAATGTCAAGCTGCATGTGAGAATGCAAACTGCCAAATTTGTCATCCCAACTATATCTGGCCTTTTTCCTTTCAGCCTTTTTGTGAAATTTCTGTAAGAAGTCCAAAGATGTCTTAACACAGCAGGTGATATTCAGGAAAACTCTCCGCGAGTGTGTGGACAGGGGTGATCCAGAAGCTTATGTGATGTGGTGCAGGTTGTCCTGAATTAATGTAGAGATTTTCAGGAGTACATATGCCACAACTTTCTCCTCCGTCACTGTCAAGTAAATTCTGTTTTATCTTCATTGACCTACAACAAACAAAAGAATAACTCTTCAAAGATGACAATTGGCCAGTTGAGGTCAATTGAACTTGTGCTGTTTTGCTGGGAGATTGTTTCCTGACCTGCGTAACCCTAAAAGAAAGGCCATTATTATACATCCTTAGACATGTCCACTGTACAGACACAAACCAATCTTCTCAAAGACACAAATGAAACATGAACCAATTTGTCTCTTGGTTGGTTTCACCCATTTTTAACCCGGGCTCTGGTCAAGGCCCAGAATGTTGTGAAAGCAGCTTCTCATATTTATGAATAGGCAGAGGAAAGAAAAGGAGAAAGAGAGAAATGAGCCCAACAGATGACTGAAACCATATGGAACTAGTGGAGAGTCACTCATCTTGTGACAACGTAGCACGCAGCTCCCCCCCACCTCCAGGTCCCACTCTGTCTCATGTCACAGGCGTTCAGGAAAGTCTGCAATTGGAGAAGGTCAATCGGTGGCTGCGGGGCCAAGAACAAAGTCATCATGATTTTCTAAAAGTACATGCAGGATCTGAGGAGGAAATGGTTTTGCCGCCAAATACTCAATTACACGTAATTACAATAATTCAACCTTGGAGGATGGTTTATTCCATTTTATTATGAGGCTCACTCTTTCATGTCTCAGGATGGGGAGGGGGAGAGGGGCATCATGAACAGTGACAGGGACCATGTGAAACAGATACTCCCTCATATGAAGGATTTCATTTTTCCTTTTATGTCCTGCAGAAGCATAACCTATCTACAATTACATTTTCTTAATATTTTGTAGGTCCTTATTCACATCATTCACATCTTATTCAATTGCCACTTTTCTGCCATGACTTTGTTGACATCAAACCTACAGGCCAAGAGGATAACCCTCACATTTAAATAACTAACAAGTCCAGTGCAAAGAGTCAGTATGTTCCATTATGTTTTTATCAAGTGATTTTGCATATTTCTACCGAAGCCCTCAGCTGCCATGCATCATCCATATGTTTTCACGTATTAACGAGTTTAATGAATTTCCAGTTGTTTTCTCAGGATCTTGACTGACTTATCTCATATCCACAGAGTTGCGAAAACACAAAACAAATGTCAAAATAAGCTTACTTAATTAGTGTGGGAAATGGCAGCATGGTGTGTCATGGTCTGGCCTATCATTGCCTATTGCTTGTATTAGATCTCCAGAAAATGTATCTGTTTTAATGGGAAAAATAGGCTTTCTTATCCTGAGATAACAAGAGAATAAGTCAAGACCCCGAGGCAACATCTAAAACTAACTCATTATCACAGAAAATCAAAGTAAATGAAAGGTTTTCATCTAAATTAGCCCTTAAGTTGTAAACATTTGTTGCTAGATGTTTGGTTTTGGACTTTTATTTGACTTAAATATTTTATATTGTTATATTCGGTTCTGTCCAATTAAGAAGGTTAGGAGTAGATAAAAAAAACCATGATACAAAAATTCCACCAATTTTCTTAAGAGTACTTGAAAATATAAAAGTTGGAGGTTAGGCCCTCACACACCAAGCAGACGGCAAAGAACTAGGTGCGACGAAGGCCGCCTGTGGCGTCGATGCACAACACCGTTTGTCTTGGCCAAAAAGTTGCACTTGAACACACCGCAAAGACTACAGCCGACAGCCGACCACCATGTACGTTCTGTGCATGCATGAGAGGCAATAACTCTCCATGCCAGCTGGTGGCGGTAGTCTGTAATCGTCATTCCAAAAAGTGGAAACCGGAAGAGGACGAGATAGAACGCAGATCAATAAACCGTTGCTGTGATACGAGGAGACAATTTTCTCAGCTCAGTTGAGAATGGCGCTGGCATTGTCAGCCCTTGGTCTTTTATTAGTGTAACAAGAATAGAAGAGTACCGGGTAGACGGGTAGCGACGGAGCTGGACACACCGCAAAAACTAGGGGGGGCAACTGCTCACCAACGGACTGACGGTCTCCTTGGGGTTTCAGGGCCTTTACATCAGGAGCCCCCCCGGCCCCCCTCCTGTCTGACAGGGAAAGTCTCCCACTATGAGGTGCATATTTGAAAAGCCAGGTCAGGAGAATATCGGGAGCAGTCCTCCTAAAATTATCTAGATATTTTCAGGAGTGCATATGTGGAAACAGCTTTAGATTCTCTAAAAGCTTTACCGCAGCTCAAAGTAAAGAATCCTTTTTATACTTTGTTTGAAAAAAACATTTGAATATTTTGCCAGTAATTATGTTCGTCAGATTCATTAAGTCAATGTTTGAATCTGGATTTCTTTCAGCTTTAAATCACAAAACATCTTCAGTGCATCAAAGCTCTGATTCACCATGTTCATTTGATTTGGGAGTTTTTCATTTAACAGAGGATGATTGTACACTTCCACTGAAGCATCTTTACAGAGGACAAAGACCTACACACTGTTCAAGCAACCAACCTTTTCAAATGTAAAGAGTTTAAAATTCCCCTGTCACACTGTGAATTTAACCTTCTACTCCAAAATAAACCCTCAAATATCAGCCTGTTCTGTGTTGCTGAACGTCCAGGTCCACACCCAGAATGGAAGGCTGAGAACTCTGTGTGATTGATCGTCACTTTCAATTTTCCTGAAGGTTTTTTGTGTGTTTTGTCTGCTGAAATATAGAACCTCTTAACAAGACCAAATCACAGACATGGGCAGAGAGGAGCCTTTGAAATGCTGCAACCCCTGAACCAGAAAATAATCAAGGCGACTTAGGCATGGCACTGTGGCCGGAAATTCACTGTGAATACTGGTTTCAAGCATGACCATTTGAGAGCCCAACTTTTTGGCTCTCTCACTGATTTCAACCCCCTCCCCGTCCCCCCTTTCTCCTTCTGCTGTCTCGCTCTCGGCTGTATGTCACACACTCAATTTGGGTTCCCTCTGACCTAAAAGCTGATGAGTAGCGTCTCTGTTTTTGGGGCAGCTCTTGTCAGCAAAAAATGAACTGATGCATGCCTTTGGTCCACTTGTGACACACAAACACACCAATGTGCCTGCACACAAAATGTACGTACAGGACGTCTCTTTTAGACCTGTGGCTTGCCTCCATTTTTTGCAACACAACACAGGGATTGCTACTTTTCTGCTCTTCCAGCAAAAAGTTCAACGCTCACCGTATTCCCCCCACTGTTATTCCCCTCCGTCTTCTTCCACCGCGGAGGAAGAAATTGTGGTTGAGGGTTTAGGCCAAGTCTCTCCACAGCTTGTCCTGATTACTAAGTAGACAAGTACCCATGGTTAGACTGTACCAGCTCTTTCTGCTCCTGGTCTCTGAGGTTTCTGTGAAGGACAAGGGACCCCATTGGATTGTGGATGCTCCTAAAATAAACCTGCTTTTAATCAGTCATCCCTGGTTAATATGTGTTATAAAGACATTATAATTGTACACAAAGTCAGCGATAAAGTGGGTCACGACCTCATTGAGCATGTGGGAATACACACAGTATAATTTAGTTTTGAATAAACAAGATTTGGCCGCATTTCTGGCATGTCCTTGTGATCTAAATGCTCTCATCAGCCCTTAGAACACCAACCAAGCGTGCATTTTTTTAACCTGCAGTTTCCACTCCTCCTCTATCTCCTCCTCCTTTTTCCCTCTGATCACTGTTTTCCCTCTGAAATGTATCAGCAGCTCACTGCCTTCGAGCCAATTAGTAAAGGCAAACAGAAAAACAATCAGTCTCTTGGCTTAATGCACTCCACCTCTTCAGCAGTAAATACCAACTGATCCTGCTCGACTGTCATTCATGAGGTCCCTGCTGGCTCTGCTCTTTGTCAGGACCCTTTGAAATGGCAGGCCAGACTAAAAACAGTGGTTGTTTAAGACGGAGACAAAGGCTAACGGGAGTATCACAATGGATGATGAGGACTGATAAGGGCAGATCAGAGTAAACTGGCCATTTCCTCAGCTAAAGTTTTTTTTTTATGAAACAAGGATAGTTCAGCGCAAAGTTGCTAAAACTGTCTGACATCAAAAGTTTAACAGAAGGTCTTATGACTTTTAGTGGCAAATACCAAAAAATGATTGAACAGTTTCTTATAAGCTTTGATGGGATGTTACAGTTCAAAGTGGGGAAAGTGTTTTTCCTTGACAATTAGCAAACCAGAGCAACAATAGAAGGTAAACAAGCAAGCTAATGCGGATTGTAGCAAGAATAAAATAGAACTTGAAATTTAAATATCATTTAAATGACACATTTCCTTATGTGTCAAATATTTGTCTTGTAAAGAGAAGAGTCTTGCATCTTGCTCTTGCTATTTAATTCCATTTATTGTGCTCCAAGGGCACGTTTGACAAAGGTCAAGGGGGACCGAAATATTGTGTAATTTGCCAAAAAATGGTGATACTGAGCAAAAGGAGTGTGAGCGATTTCCCTTTTTTTCAAGGCTATGTTAAACCTCTTATGCACCTACTTCATGAGAAAGATGGATTTGCAAACGCCTCCTTTAAAACAGTGTAAATTATTTTTCAATTGTCAACACTTAATTTGTTTGACAATATGAAAATTGGATAGAAACATATACATGAAGGCATTCTGGTACATTTTTTAAGCTGAAAAACGATCTGATTCATTGTTTGGGTTGGACAAAGAAGCCCAATTTAATGTGAGGAAGTCTCAGTTTGTGCTGATTTAAGTTCCCCTAGATGGTACCTCTTATCTCTTTGCTTATTTGCTGTGTACACGTGTAAGATGAGTTTTTTTTTTTTTTTTACAAAACATCTTATCCTTCTATCTTTTGACAGTCTATTGTGTCACTCATTGAGAATCTTTGCTGTGGAAATTGTGAAAAAAAAAAAAGAAAAAGGTTTTTCCTGCAACGTGCTCTTACTTTCCTTGTCTGACACCTACCCCCTGGCAGTGGCTTCATTTATAAATATTAACTATTAAACCAGCTGAAATGAATACCTGTGCCTATAAATAACCTAGACAAAAAGTGACAACACTGATTATATCTATAAAACCAGATCAAAACTCTTTCAATATACCGATATCAAAAATACAGAGGCAGAACTTTGTACTCAGCAGACAGAGCTCAAAGGTAAAAAAAAAAAAAAAAAGATACGAGAGCTTCATTTCAATAACAAAGGCAAGGTAATAAAGAGACAGTAGCACCACGGAGCATGACAAAAGCAGCACGCAGTAAAAAGAAGAAAAAAAACTTTGTATGTAAATCATTGGAGTTTCCTTGGCGTCATGTGAAAAAATGCAAGACAGTGCAAAGAATCCCAGGCATGCCGCTGGACTGGGACAGGACTGACGCCAGACCGAGCGGCGGTGCCATTGTCAATTTGTCCATCAGAAACACAGAGAGAAGAGGGAGGAGTAGGAACAAAGGGAAGGATGGGTGGACAGACAGAGGCTAAAAAAAAGGGATGAAAGTGAGGAGAGAATGATGTAAGAGAAGAAAAGATGGAGGGAGGACCAAACTGTTGGGGGGGAGACAGGTTCCTGGAGGCTACACTGGAGACAGAGGGGTGAGGAGGAGGAGGCAGGTCGGGAAGACGGATGAGGAAGACCCCTGCTGAGTGTTCGTCTCAGACTCCTGTCTCAGACTCGTTTTCCCTTCTGTGCGCACAGAGGGAGACACTAAGGAGTAGAGCAACTTACTTTGTCTTTAACTTACAGTTTCTTGACTTTCTACTTCTATGATCATGTTTTCCTGGAATTCTCACACCATTGATCTCCCCCGTCCTCTAAATCCTCTCTCGCTTGCTTTCTCTCCCCCTCTCTCTCGCTCATTAGGGGCCATTTTCACTTCAAAGCCTCTCCATTATCTGCCATCTCTGAGGGCAATTAGGAATGGGGTGACTTTGAGCGGCAGGCACTGCCATGGTATTATGACTACTCATCCTCTGTCATGAGTGCCTTTGTCGGGGGCCGACGACATTGATGGAGGGGACACTGCCCCCCCCCCCCCAACAGACCCCCAGCCAGCCCCTCCTTTTGACTGGTAAACTATGGAGTAAAACGGTGTGTAATTAAGTGGCAGTCAAAGCAGGTCTGTGGGATGGGCTTGGCGGGGGAGAGTTTGGGGTCGAGGTGGCAGTTTGGGGATGAATGAGAATGGGCAGAACACAATAGTGAGGCTATGAAGCGCAGAGGGGAAAAACCCACTTTGGATGAAATAAAGTCAATGTTTACTTACCTACAGTTAGTCTGAGTCAAAAAAGGGAGGGAGGGTTGTTAAAGTGGCCGACTGCTTTAATGAATAATCTCGTGCAAACAAACATGAACAAGTCAGTAATGTATTTTCAGAATGAATTATATTATTATCACAGAGAGATACATTTTGGTGTCTTAGGAGACAGGCCATGGCATGAAAAGAACAACAACAAAAAACAAAACGGCAGACTAATTTCCAACAAGAAATTGCAAAATGATAGAACTTTGACAAATGTCATTAATATACAGATTAAACAATTTGGGGCCCAAAACTGACCCTTGTGGGACCCAAGACATAACTTTTTTAGACTCTGAGTCAAAACCAGCAAACTGTACAAATTGCTTTCTATTTTCCAAATAACTTTTTAACCATTCATGTGCAATTCCCCTAATTCCATAATTTAGTAATTTGGATAATAACAAATCATGGTCTATGGTGCCAAAAGCATTTTTTAAATCAATAAATACGCCGACCGTGTAATTCTTGTTTTCAATGGCTGCTGTGATTTTTTCTATGAATTCTATTAATGCTAAAGAAGTATTTCTATTTGTTCTAAATCCATACTGTTTCTCACTTATTAGATTATTTCTTTCAATAAAATCATCTAATTTTCGAGCGAAACACTTTTCCAGCACTTGCAATGACACCGGTCTGTAATTATTAAAACAATGTTTGTCGCCATTTCTAAAGAGTGGAACTACTTTTGCTATTTTCAGTTTTTCAGGAAAAATACCAGTTTTAAGTGACAAATTACATATGTAGGTGAATGGAGTAATTATGCAGTCAATTGTCTTTTTAAAATTGTCATATCAATACCATGACAGTCAGTTGATGTTTTACTCTTATTTTTCATAACAATGGTAAAGATGTCATTCTCACAAATTCCTCAAAGAAACATTGACTGCAGAATTTGACTCCCTCCACCATCCCTTCTAGTTCTCTTTATTTGATTAGGACCTTGAGATTCGATTGATTTTGCAAGATTAGGTCCAATGTTTACAAAAAAGAATTAAACTAATTTACAATCTCAGTCTTGTTTTTTATAACTTTATCATCCTTTACAAAAAAATCGGAAGAATTTGTGGCCCTTGAGTCAGATCTTATGACGTTATTCAGAATCTTCCATGTGCCTCTCAAGTCACCTTTATATTCTCTCAATTTCCATTATAATAATCCTTTTTCGCTTGTCTCAATATCATTGTCAACTTATTTTTATATACCTTGTATTTCATTTCAGAAGTGTTTGTTCGATATTTTAGATAATCTCTATATAATTTATTTTTCTTCTTACATGTCTTTTGTAATCCTTTAGTCATCCAAGGATTTTTATCATCATTTTTTTTCATCCTTCTCAACAATAAAGGACAATTCTTGTCATACAGAGATAAGTAAGACTTCAAAAATTTATCAAATGCCATGTTCACATCCTTGATGTATACCCAAGTCCAGTCTTCCTCCACAAGGTCATTTTGAAAGTTATTTATTGCTTCATCTGTTCTTAATCTAATATATTTTAAATGAAGCTCTTCCTTATTTCTTTTGAACTGACAACCGTAAATAGTAAAGATGGGTAAGTGATCGGAAATATCATTCATTAATAGCCCACTGTGTGAAATGTTTTCTATCTCATTTGTAAAAATATTATCAATTAATGTTCAGTATCAACAAAAGAGCGACGAAGAACAACACTGTTCGTGCACCGGTCACCCATGCCGGTTGCAGGATAAAAACGTCACCAGCCCCCCCCCAATGGCATGGGGTGAATTTTCCTTAATAATTCCTGCTGTGTTCTCATATCCGCTTACCCGACTTCAAATGGAAATTTTACAAGGGGGTTGGAAGGAAAAATTTTAGGTTAAGTCTGGGAGAAAAATTCCCACATGCAACTCTCCCTGAAAAATGAAGGAAGTTGTCGGACGTTTTGTATATGTATGAATGCACTATGTATCAAGGGCTCTAAATCAAGGTTTGAGGATAAAATCAGGAATAAAACTGAAAATGTAAAGATAAAGACTACTCTTCTGCTGATGTTCTGTCAAAGACACTCAAATCTCATTTTGGATTATAGGCTTTATTTTTTGTAGCAGACGGCGGAAGCACAAACTTTCTTTGATATCTGTACCTCGAAGGAATGCGGCGGTGGAAGAGAGCTGATTTAGCCGTTCTTTGATGCTCCCACTAGTTAGCCGTCTCCCACTGAGACATGACATCCTGTCAGCATGAAACCTCTTCTCATCCCCTGGGTTAGTCACTACATGACCACAAGATGTTTGTGTGTAACTGTGTGTGTGTTTGCGTATGTGTTGTGTGAGGGATAGACTGCAACAGGGTCGCATTGAGTTCCTATGCAAAGGAAAGAAAACCTTTTTCTGAATTCCGTTAGTCAGGTATACAATGTTTAAACTGTAGCCTGCTGTTTGTTGCCATATAAGAAAACCTAGTTCAAGTTTTAATTAAAGTTTTGTATAGATTACTGTAAACAGAAACTCTCTCAGCACAATGCCCTGTGTGTAGACTACAATGACTACAATTTGAAAAAGAAAAGAAAAGCTAAAGTCAGGCTAACATATGTTGTACCTTACCAGCAAGACCATGAAGGGTGTCCATATAAATGTTTTAAAAACTTCACATTGAATACATTATATTCATACAGGGGTCACTTTCCTCAGATGACACTCTCAGAGTGAGAAGTGCAGTCATTGTGCTGTTATAGGTAACAAATCTTATTAATGTAGGATCATAACATTTCACTGAATTACCATCATTCAGCAACTGATAGGATGGGTGTATAAAATGTGATGAGTCATTGAGCTTTATTTCATGGAGAAAAAAACACAATAGCCTTTGTAAAATCTCAGTAAGTTCTAGCTTACATCACTGTTTGAAAGTCTCCGATGATATAATTACGTACATTACTTGCCAGCAGTATTGCTAGCTAGCTAACAGTAATTTTAGGAAAAGTTTATATGTTAACGTTAGCTGTTGTGACTGAGCTGTTGGTACCAAATCAAATGCTTAATCTACCTTGAAAATGTCCCAATTTTAAGGTTAGATGTGCATCCAAAGCAAGCTATTACTGCTAGTGTTGCACTCAAATAGGTAGCGTGTAAATTCCTATAGCTAATTTAAATGTTACCAAAAAATGAAGTGAGTATTTAAATGCTAACCTTAGCAATTGTGTAACAGTAGCAAATGGGTTATCAAATGCTATTTAGCCAGGAACTTGCAACACAGCAGGAAGACCATAAAACAACATGAGCATGTCATTAGAGGAAAATGGCCTCCATGCATGTGAATGTGGGGAAATGAGTTACAGAAACTAGTGAAAAGGCAGCTAGCTAGCTAAGAAGTGACATCAGGATCTCAAGGCCCTATTCTTGAGACCTATTCTTTTTTTATCTAAATCTTGGCTATCATTTTTAATACATTTTGTACTCAGCAACTTCAGTAAGGTAAAGTGTTGCACTGACATTTCCATAGAAATAGCAGACCAGGCCATAAACTTGAAAAGAGAGATGATTAGGCTACTACATTCATGGATGGATTAAAAAAAATGAAAAAGAGGTTATTCTGGGAAGATATATAATTCAAGTTACCAAGAGTCATAGCCAGATAAATGATTCCCTGCATTATTATAAACATGAATATAAGGGAAAAACATGCTCCTGGGTCATCCATCTTCCCTATGTTTACAACTGTTTATAATCAAACAGAGACTGCACACTTCAGCTTTGAGCTCTTGTAATGTCCTCAGGGCTGGGTGGAATCAGTTGCAATTACTTTTTTAAGTAATTATAAATCCTCAGCTATCCAATAAAGCCATTCACCCAACCCTCAAGGGCTCTGAATGCTGTCATTTAAACACAGTGTGGAATTAGTGTGAAGCTAACTCTGGTCTCACGCCACCTTAATTGTATGCTGCTGGAGTCTGTGGTGGTTGAGGTTTCAAATAGCTTTAAATGATGCTGAGGTAACAAACAGGTAACAAAATAGTTGAGAGCGCACTGCCAGCGGGTAAACGATGGAAAATGGTGTCGGTGTCCGGACCTACTTCACAAAAACAAGCAAAAGGTAGGCTGAGGGAAATACAAAAACATAACCAAGATGTTCTCTATTCAGACCCATTCATGCTCTAAAGTTCCTCTGAGGATTCTTTGTACACCACTACACATGACCTCCAAAAGCAAACAAGACCATCAGTGAAAAGATTGATTTTTACAGTTTATTTTATTGACTGAAATCACTGTAGTGAGGTAGGTAAGAAGAGATTTACTTACTTTTTTTTTTTTTTTTTTTTAACACTATCATCAGCAAAAATTTAAAGGGAGTGATATTTTTGATGGTTAAATAAGCAGGGGGAGATTTAAATATAAAAATGACTTACACATTTGGCCTGGACAAAATCAGCAAAGGGTTAAAATGTGTTTCTTTGTCCACAGGGTGCGTCAAAATCGACACAAACAACCATTTGTTCACAGAAGCTTTAAAAGTTACACCATTTTACACACACATATTGTTGTTTAAATTCCTCCTCTCCTTTCTTTACTTTGACAGATACACACACACACACACACACACACACACACACACACACACACACACACACAGCACCCAGTTGACCCACCCTACTGTGTTGTGTTTGATAGAGGCCCCCTCCCTCCTCACACCCATGTACCCCCACATCTCAAAGCACCAAACTGTGAAGTCCTAATGAGTTATAATCCCTTTTCTCGCCACCCCTAAAAAGGGAGAGTCAAACAGCGTCATTGACCCTGGTTTTTTTTCGACAGCACGTTCCAAAGATCAAGCAAACACTGGTAATTGCCCCCGAGATCAGGTTCTGTTTTGACTGTTTGTCGTCCTTGCGCCGCCTGATGTGTATTTGATCTGCAGTGGGATGGCAGCAGTGCTCCTTGTTCACTCCTCACGTCTTTAAACCCCACAGAGAGACAGCAAACCACTGGCTGAGCAGTGAGCACAGTGGTAAAATACGAATTAGCAGCCACTTACGGCATACTCTGTACATGCAGTTTTTCTGTAATAGTCCTCTGACCGAGTCATAATGATGTCAGGATATCTTTATTCTCTCCAACTCTTACACAAACAAACAGTTCACGCATGTGCTCGCATGCAATAAGCAAATAAACACTTATGATCAAAGTCAAATATTTACTCATACTCTGAAACAACAAAATTTATTTCTAATAAAGTGCAATTTAGTTTCATTAGCTCATCCTGAGGTGATTTTGGAAGTTTCCATGGAAAAAGGACATAAAATTTCATGCTTCCATGGTGGATAACATGCTCATTAAAAACAAACAATTCTTATGCGCTTTTATTGGCGCAAACAAATCATGTCCAGACGAGCACAATAAGCACCACTAAATAGTCTTATGGAGCTGGTTAGGAGTTGAATAACACAAATAAGAAAATATAGAAGTAAACTTACTGAATGAATATTTGTGAATGTGTTGCTCTTTTGCAGGTTACAGATTAAACGCTTCAAATGGGATCATTTTCAACATGCATGAAAACAATTTGTTAAGGGTTATGATAATCACTTTAAAGATTGCCAATGAAAATACAATCAAACATAATTTTGAATCCTCTTTGAACTTTTCTAACTCTCACATTTGAGTAGTATGACATGCTGAAACAGATGAGTCCGGAGCCATATGCAGTCAGTCATATCAACCTCACAGTCAGTTTACAGCTGACCCTGTCAGCAGGCTCGGCTCAAACCCGTCAGTTGGAGGCTGATTCAGTAGCTGGACCTGACCCGAGGAGATCAAACCAGAGGTGGGGTTAATGCCTGCAGGAGCAATCAGTCTGCTTTGAGTTTTTTTTTTACCTGCTGGATCATCTCAGCCCTCTCAAAGGTCTCTGTCAAAGAAAAAAATAAGCAATTTTTGGAGGTAATTTTGACACGTCAATTATCGAGGATTTACTGTTATTAGGATGATTGCTCCTATGAATCCACCCAGTGAGCTGCCAGGATTAAAGGAGCGTTTGACGTTTCTTCTGGGATGTTTGACACGGGAAACCTGCAAACAGTTTTGAAACTCCATCTCTGTAAAAGAGCATATTAGCTACGCATTTTTGTGGTACTTATTTGACGTAAATGAAAGGTTTGAGGCAGTGCCATGATTTGAAATTCTTGTCTGTATTGGAAAATAAAAGCAGGATTTGTCCGTTTTTGGGAAAAGAAACAATTAAACCAAGTTCTCTTATGTATTTCACTATAACATATCCAGTGGTTTGTTTTTAGTTTGTCTGATTGGATCAATTAGTTCATAATATTAAACTGGCTTTATTGATTCGATGATTAAGTTGTTAGTGGTTTACAACGATCTCAAACAGTTACGACCTGACAGCCATGGGAAGGGTTGGGGCTCCAAATGAGGCATAATGACAGCCCGAGGGCGATGCTAATACTAATAAAAGTGCTTGACAACACTACAGGAATGTTGCCACAATTAATGAAACCTACCGGCCTCTCCTCTGTCTGGTGCCAATGCACATGTGGAACCTCTAAAAGCCTGTGTTTCTGGTGGAGTGAATTACCCCCTCAAACCAGTCACACCAGGATATCAGGATGCAGCGCTGACTGAAGTTAAAAGGCTCAATCCCCTAAAAGCATTATTGTATACACGCGAGCTCACAGGGATGGCTTGTGTACTCTTAAACACAAATACACACACAGGAACTGGGTTAAGTGGGAGATCAATGATAGAATAAACAGAGTCAGTTGAAAAGGTTGATGATGGACTCGGGGGTTAAAAGTTCTCTGTAAAGATCGCAATGTTTGGAAGAAGATTTATGCCGAATATTACGTCAGATAATTTGCATTCAGCATCAAAACTGTTTTTAGAAAGACTAAAAAGTGATGGAAAAACAAAAAAAAGCAAACGGAGAGGAAAACAGTTTGAGACACAACAAAGTGGCCGAGAGCAGCAGCAGAGGGCGGAAGAAGCACAAGGGGGATCCTCCTGTAATTGCTGGAGCGACATGAGGGCCAACTCTAGGCCTTGGGCTGATATTAAAGTGACCTGAGAGGCTCCAGACACAACAGGCCTCTAAACAGTCCTGGCTCCACTGAGGAATGGGCCTCCCACACCGGACGGCCTGCTCCGCAAACATCAACGCCCTTTCTTCTTCTGACAGACCTTCAGATGATGTGCCATGAAGCATCTTCAGGTCATCTCAAGGAATTCATTTTTTAAGAGACAAAACGCCGTTACCTTAAAAAAAGTCACCTCTTATAGAGCAAGATCAGCTCAGGTGGTCTGACCGCGGCACCAGAAAAACATCAGGTTCTTGATTCAGCTACAACTACATGTAATGACAGATGAAACAACATGCCAGTGTGGTTACAGTGATGAGCAACCAATGATTACCATAATGAATTACAATATGACTTAATGACAGACATTAAGCAGAGTCCTAATCGAGCTTAATTTCAAGTTTGTATATAAACAGGCAAGACTGCACCTGATTTAAAATGAATGGGAGGCAATGCAGTTGGCTTCCGGCTATATGAGGGTTTTTTTCTCTCCTATTAGATGCAAGATGTACAAAATCAGTGTTGATGCAGGATTGAGCAAAAGGATCTACATGAGGGGAACAGTGATGAGCATGAACGCTGCATCAAGATTGTCCTGTAAACATGCCAAACCCAAGACATCTAAATACTGTATATACTAAACAATGTGATATTTTTCATTCTTTAGTTTGGCATGCTTCAAACACACATGTGCACACACTGATCATACAAAATCAGCCGACATCAAGCTTCAACTGTTAGACTCTCCCTCATTGCTTCCTCAATATCATGCTGGATTTTATTTAGTGTTTGACTGCAGAGATGAGCTCACCTTAGACACACCGCCTCCACCAGAACTAAAACGCTTTTATTGAATTGTTGAGAAATAAAATGCTTATATTGCAAGGAAAAGAGAGGAAGTGCAGTTTTTGCAAAACATAATAAATCAATCACAAGATAAAACGTCACTCGTGCTCTTCAAAATAATTTCCTGGAAGGAAGTATTTTGATCCTTAACTTAAGTCAAAATAGCCATAAGTTAATAAAAAAACAATAGAAATACTCAATTTCAAACTGGAATCATGAATTGGGAATGTCAAAAATACTCAAAATGCATAAAAATGTGTTCCACTTGTATATTATATCGTAGAAATTTTACCGATGCATTATCGGGGACATAGTTGTGGTTAGTTTTCAGCTATCTAGAGTAGTTCAACATATTATGTAATATGCTCAACATAAACATTTTAGAATTTTAATCTTACTTCGAGAAACTATAGTTGTCAACAATGTTTACAGAGTACAACATTACTCTTTCTTTCTCGTAATAGTAGAATTACATATGGAAAAAATGATGTAAAGCACATGGATCTCAATTTTGCACTTGTTTCTTGTAGTATAATATACTATTATAACATATTATGTTGTGATATATAGTATAAGAGCTGTTATCACAACCTTTAAGCATTATTTTTCTTTGGAAACCATTTTTGATTCATTGTAAATTCTCTTAATAAATATAAAATGTGAATCATTTAAATGTCCTTAAATGTCACTTGAGTTTCATTTCTTTTACTTTTCACATTCTTGTGAGTGTGCAGATGAATAACCTTTGTGCCTGAATCAGTGTGTGTTGTGTGTGTGTGTGTTTACTGCTGTGAGGTCCAGCGGTGGCTGACTGATGCTTACCTTTCTCTAACACCGTAGTTAGCACAGTCGCTCTGGCTCCACGGTGGGTGGAGTCGCCAGACAACATAACTGGGCCCTGCAGCCCACTGTAATTAGCCTTATTGAAACTGTCACTCAATGATCCGGTCCCACAGCGGCCTGCTGCTAACATCAAGGAGAAGGTGCTGGGGGCGAGGGCCCAGAGATACCCTGTGTGCGACGCTAAGAGTAGCTATCTGTTACTCCTTTAATAATAACACTCCTGACAGACCCCTCTGTTTGCAGACACTCGGCCCCCTCAACAGCTCTCCTCGTCCCGTCTCGGGAAGCACAGAGATTTTGTGTTTTGACAAAGTGATTGTTCGTCGGCATGACGCGATGTAACAAGGGACACATGTTGGCAGGAAGAGGAAGAATATGAATGTTATGATCAAAGAGAGAGAAATCAGATCTTAGGCAGGACCTACATGCGGTGCGCAATAGTAGTTTTAATGTGTTTATGTATCTCAATGAAGACGTCTTCAGCTGGGGGATATGTAGAGCTCAGATGTAAGGGCATGCTAAGAGTGTGGGTTTGATAGAATAACAAAGGCCATATGAAATAAAAACATGCTCTTTTTAAAGCTCTCCGCTGTTCTTCTTAAACGTACAAATCATTTCCCTAACTGTCAATGTGACTCAGAGAAACACAAAGTGCTATACAAATTCTCACACCCAATCACATGCCCAAACTGACCCGCATACACGCGGCTGCTACTTGACATTTTCATTCACAGTTTTATAAATTCAGTTGAGTAACTGTTTTAACACCAGTGCGGAGGCCTGAGCAGCAAAGTTCAGACTTTTTAGTCCAACTATCCTGAGGCTGATATGGAGGGTACAGTAGTGCTTTATTTTCATCATAACCTCCAGATATCCACCAGACATAACAAACTGTGTGTGTGTAAAACATATGCTGTCTGACCCGTAACAACTGTAACACAATCGTCAGTCACATCAGGTGAATTTTCACTCACTGTCTGCACTGTGTGTTTTAATGCACCTCTTTTTATCAACAGAATACGTTGACTTTACTCGCAAAACACATAATGGACAACAAAACCGTTGATTTTGCAACTCAAAGTCTGTCTACAGAACTTTGGAAGTTGTTGAATGCGGCTCTGGAGGGAGCTGCGTGAAGTCTAAAAATGTGCCTCAAGTGATGTCATTGAAGGCAGTGTCAGCTGGAGCTGAGACTACATATCTGGAGATAAACAAAAACATGTGGATGTGGATAGAGAAAAGAGTGAGCGTAGCAGACCTCGGGTTAAGATATGTTTGAAGCCCACTGGCTCTAATTAACTTTCAGAATTAAAGTTGCATTGTGGGTAATATTAGCACAAGGAAAAATAATGAATGGAAAAAAAATATTTGGTTCTGCTGCATCAATAAAAACGGATATATTCTTTATTCTTTTAAGATTAGAAAAACTTATTGTTGGAAATTGGCAGCATCTTTTTATTGGTATCTACATTATCAAATTACCGTACATAATCTGCAACTGCGGTCACTCAATATGTCATTTATTACTTGATGTGTTTTTGAATTCAGTAAATTATTCGGATTACTTCTGTATAATTACTTATATTTATGTATAAACAAAGATAATTATCATGTTTCTCATTTCAGATATGTATTCAAACACCATGCTGTGTGTGGTTCAGGAGACTCTTTCTAAAGAACACATAACAACAAACCTTAACAACATTGCACTCGTACTTTGTGGTAATACCTCTCGGTGAATCAAGCCCCTACTTGGATACTTCCACAAAAGTTGCAGGTCTAGATGTCATTGTGTTGTTGCTGATGATAGAAATGTACTGGTGTTGTTCTTGTTTGGCTCATTAAAGTTTGGCAGCATATTCAGCTTCGTGACCTTTTCTGTACTGCAGAATCAATTACATGCAAGCGTTTGCTAAGCACTTAAAATACAGCTGTTTACCCGAATGTCCCTTTTTTTCCAGCATCTCATTTCAGAAATCCTTCAAGTATAATGATGGTGATGGATTTAGTAGAAAAATGAAAGAAAGTGCGATTCTTTCACTGTAACACAAGACTGCTGCGTAATGGCTGTAAAAGCACAATTATGATTTTGAACCTTAAATTCATTACATTATCTAAATCAGCAATATTTGAGTACATAAAACATGCAACTTGATACGATGCATGAGTGACTCCAGAGTCCACCCCAGCCAGAGCTCTTGTATTGACCGCTCAGTGTAAGTGCTCACATGCTGCTAAAGGCAGTAAAACAGCTTTGTTGCTAAAGCCGGAGGTATTTGTGGGCTTAATTACATTTATTTTACTCCTGGCATTTTGATGGTAAAACCCTTAGCTAAGGAATTTTTATTCCCTTTGTACACCATTGTAATGAACACAAACCCATAATTGTTTCTCACCCATGGGCAATAACTGGGCCTTTTGAATTTTCCACTGCTTGCTGAGAAGCCGTGCCAAGTTTTCTTCAGGTAACGCTGAAACTCTGACTCACCGGGGAGCAGGCTGTGTAAGCCCGGCCAGCTCTGAATGGAGCTAAATATATATTAGATTCATAAAACCTTCTGGGATTTGTTGGACAAGCTGACTCTAACCACTGAACCTTTTGAAGGGAGCACAACAGAATCACGTGAGCAACTTTTTTTGTGATTAAAATTGCCATTTAATTACGTCTCCCTTAACAGCATCATTGTGCTTTGTTCAGGAAGAAGCAATCACTCCGAGGTAATTAAAGGCTAAACTCTGAAAAACACACATCCATCACAGCTGTACTTTAATGATGAAAATACTGTGTTGGTCCCGTAATTATTGCTTTAGCATTGTCACAAAAGAAACACTGAGCGATATCTCATGTGGAGGAAATCAGGCACGCTGGCAAAGGTTTGGAAAAAAAAAAGTGTGGTGAGCAGAGAAAGTGGGTTGTTGGCACGAACAGAGCGTTATTACCTTGTTGCTTCATGCTGAGTCACTCGCTGAAAACTTCAAGTGATTAGTCACATTTATCAGATCGCAAAATCACTGCGGATGTTCCTCAGATGTTGTGACTCTAATTGCCGACAAATGTTTATTTGAAGAGTCAATGAGAGTGGCCTCTATGTGCATTTTATCTTCTGTTTTAAGTCTTTTTTGGTCCATAACGATTACATTTGAGCCCAGTGAGAATGCTGTAATGTGATTCATTCGAGCTAGAAAAAAAGTCTTCAAGTTATCTGTGCCAAAGGTGATGGGAACTCAAACATGCTGTCCTTTTGAAGGTATACTTCAAAATGTTGAGAAACCTCTCCTGCAAGTTATTCGCACAGTGGCAGTTCTTTAACTTAACAGTATCATGACATGATGACGTGGCTGCTCTTATCACATCCAAACAGCAAAAAAAGTTTTTGGTCGTTTAAAAAAGAAATTACCACCGATTACTTGATGGCAGTGTGTGGATGTGTGCTTTGGTGTGCAGGATGATTGGAGGTATTCCTGAGTGGTATTTAAAAAAAAAAAAATACTGTGCAGGAAGGCTGCATTCCTGCGAGTGAACACAGGGGAGAGCCCATCTGCTCACAGTGAGCTCTGGCTCCTGCAACCCTCCTCCCCCTCCAGCAGTGAGAAGAGTGGTTGCGCAACACTGTGGTTTCATTTGTTTGTTTTGACAAGATTATTAACTTACCAAAAAGGTACCTTAAAAGTGTGGGATCGTTTGGAAACAAATGCAGGCGTGATCAGAATCAATTAGTGGTGCAGCAGCCGTCAGCAGGCGATGTTGACAGATGTACAAAACTCTGTCACCTCATTGTGAACTCGAAAGATGAATCACTTTACTCAACTTAGGAGACAAATGTGATGCTCAAAGTGACTTTTAAAAAATAAAATATATTTACAGTTGTGCGTTCTATTTTTAGCACACTTCAACCATACTGAGACAATGCAAACAAACCTCGTCAAACTGTCTGCAGCATAATCAGAATCAGCGAGTAACGAGCATCCCTTTCCTTCTTTTACATGTGTGATTGTTCTGTTTGGGTGGTCCTGCCAACTTACTCTCTCTTTTTTTTAGGTGTACAAACATGAGATACACGGGAAAATGGAATCTCAATGCAAAGCTAATGACGTGCAATATACACATGCTGCATATACAGCAGACGCTCCCCAAACAAATTTCAAGTCTACTTAAATCATGTACATTTTCTGAGGCCCTGCGGGAAACATCATCACCAGGAGCAGAGTTCATGATGGATTTACTTTGTTGTCTGTTTTTGACAATTGGAAATGTGTAAAGAAAAAAGCATAAAGTATTCGATCACACAAAAGCAAAACAAAGCACGTGCGAAATGTAAATCTGCAGCCAAAGAGAGAAACACAGATACTCGCTCAAACACACACTCGCTCAAACCAGCGACAACTGTTCAGTTTGTGAGTCATCAGCATGTGAACAGTGTGACAGATTGCTGAAGGACAGGGTGGAGCAAATAAAACACTAATGACAATATAATGGTTCATTAGCTTATGATGTGGGAAGCATTGTGTGCATGCAGACTTGCGAAATGTGTGCCAGTATTTCTGTGTATGTGATGGTGTGTATATGTGTGTGTGTGTGTGTGTGTGAGTGTGTGTGTGTGTGTGTGAGTGTGTGTGTGTGTATAAGAAATTCCTGCAGTAGGAGTTTGTTCCCAGGCTAACCTGACAAGGTGAGACTCTCTGGCACCAGCCTCTCCGTGCAGCCCTGAGGGGAGCCGTACAGTGCTGCAGCCTATGAAATGAGGTATGCGCACACACACACACACACACACACGCACACACACACACACACACACACACACACACACACACACACACACACACACACACACACACACACACACACACACACACACCTGTATAAGTATGGTTGTTCCCTCTTTATAGCTTATCTGTTTCAACACGGCTCCTTTCAAAGCTGCGAAACAACAAATTACAGAGTGATATAACACGCTGTAAAAACATGTCTCACATTCTGTTCACAACATTACCGTTGAATAATATGTGTTAAAAGCCCATCGTGGTGCTGTTAACATTCACATTACCACACTGTGTTACACATCGATAAAGGTAGCCTCGTGTTGCCGCGTTGATGGCTGAGTTTTGGGGTCAGGTCTCTTCATGTGTTTGACATTATTAGCAGAGCTACCATGTAATCCAGACTCAATCCTCGGGGCCAATGAGTCTTTATTGGGGGTAAAGGGTGATGGTTATGGAAGCTATTAGACAATAATAGAATAAACTCCTCTCCTTTAACTTTTCCAGTCCCCTGAGGATTGTCCGTTCCCACTGAGGTTCCTCTTATCGCTTCGTATTTTCTCCGACAGAATTGATGACATACCTAAAAAGGTCTCATTTAGAAGCTAACCTCTGAGCCTGATAATCCCTGTTTGGAGTTATGATTTGAAGTGTAGTAATCTTAGAGAGCTCTTTCCCAGGGTACGAGGATGGGGGAGGGGAGAGATAGGATAAGTAAAGAAAAGTACGAGGATGCTAGACTTTTCTTACTTTCTCTCTTGGTAAAAAATAATCAAACTTCTCAGCTTCATTTAATTACTTTTTTTTGGTTCTAATTCAAGTGTCCTTGTCTTTGAGTAAGCTGCTGTTGTTATTAAACGAACAAAAGGACAACACATTCCTGCAGAGTGTGAAGTCAGATCAGAAAAGAGAGCAGATTATGACGAGTCCTCTCCCCTGCTTTGCACACCAGTGTTATTATCCATCATTAGCATCTATTACACACTAAGTTGTTGCACTGATCATCGTCTTTGAAGGGGCCATAATTACAGGGAAGGTTGCCAAGAAAAGGTTTTGAAACGTCTGAGACAATAAAGGCTGACGAAGACAAATTTGCAACAGGTTGACTCTGCTCAGAAATGCCTGTCACAGAGTTTTTGACAAGGAGAATAGCTCTTCAAAATACTCCAGAGGGGACTGCAGATGTTTCCAGCCTGCAGAGTAAAGTTTATATTTCACAGTTTTGCTGCTTCTTTTTCAAAGTGAGACATGTGGTTTTTCCAATTTGGGTAAAAAAAAGGAAATTCCTCCATTTTTAAGGTAACATAAATGCACTTTAAAAAAAAGCCCCAGTGTGCCCGTCCATTTCCCACCCCCAGAGAGACAGAGGTAAGCCGGAGTCCTCGGACTAACCTGCGTTTTGGTCCCATGAAGCCTGCGGTGGGCCGTTTGGCTCTGTGAGAACACGGTGTGGAGGCTAAGCCCCCTGCTCCACTGGAACGTGTTTTCCTTTCTCCATGTTTGGACACACAGCAGACAAGTGGAGGTTAGGACAACACTCTGCTAGGAGCCAAAAGACTTAGCCGACAAGTAATTAGGAGCGGGGTCAGGTTGAGAGAACTAAGCCCTGTAATTCCCCCGCCAATGCCACGGATGAGGTAAGGCCCCGACTGGAGATCCTTTTCCTCCTGAGCACTCAGACAGAGACAGACAGCGAGTGAGAGGTACAGCTTTTATATTTAATAGTGGAGAGGACATGATATTCTAATAAAAGTGGATTTTAAAATTTCACTTATAAATACACAGAAACAACAAATACATTTTTTTAAAGATTCATTTTTGGGCCGTCATTTGATAGGACAGTGGACAGAGCAGGAAGCCGGGGAGACAGCGTTGGGACAGACATACGGGAAAGGAGCCACAGGTTGGACCCGAACCCGCCTGCCTATAGAGGACTATGGCCTTTGTATTCACGAGGCGCGACCCAACCACTGTCCCTTTTATATTTCTTTAATCACTACAGTCTTTTCAACAGAGATTTAAAGATTTAGCACATTTTTTATGAACACTTGAGAAGGCGCTTGATCTGGAATGGATGACGTGAATAAGTGGTCGGGCTGAGGAAGCACCATGAACAGTTTAATATGTCGTGGCTTCCTGAGATAAGATCAGACAATAAAAAATGGGGGGAAAGAGTCAGAGCTCTTGATTATTTATTTACCTAAATCTATGGCAATCTTTGTGTAGCCAATCCATTTTAACCTTGATTCATTTCCTGACAGATATTGAAGTTTACCTTTTGATCAGACTTTTAAAGTTTCTACTTATGGGCAATATTATCGAAGGACTGACTTTTGATTGTCAGCATGACAATGTCTTACAATGGAGGACAGTGAACTAACTCAAGTAATTGAGTTGAGTTGTTCTGCTCGGCTACATTAAAATTGAAACATACACTTTTTTATTTAGCTAAATTTCCCGAGATATCTCTGGCTGCTACTTCCTTTGCTGATTAATATGCCTTGCTAAAAATCAAAATGAAAAACAACTTGGGCTCTCAAAGATAAAATAGTTCTCTTGGTCATAGTTGGAAAAAAATAATCTACTTAAATATTAGGAATTTATACTCATTTATATTTTAGTGATGAAGTTTTGTTTGTTTGTTGTGGGCACTGTTACAGGAGATAAACTTGTTCAAATACTATCAGTTACACCATTAAAGATCACTGTTTGAACATCAATGCATAAGTAATAATAACCTAATAATATTACAATATGAACACACTAACAGAGTCCAGTTTATTCCATTGAGTGCTAAAATGTTCATATATGCAGCCTACAGGTTGAAATACAAGAAATATTCAAGTAAATGATATGAGCATTACATTTCAGCTAAAGTTATTAATGATGTCGGTGCTGTAAATTAAATGACCAGATTAAAATTGACAGACTTTGATTGACAATAGTAATTGAAATGCCTCGTAAAAGACTTAAAAGAAAATCCCGAACATATGTACTCTGAAACATTCTGCATAATCATTTTGATTCTCTTGAAGATGAAACATTGTGTTGTCTAGAAATAGTTGCTTTTTTAAAAAATTAAATCTAATTAAGGATTGTTTTGTTAATGTAATAGTTTAATTTGTATTGTTAACTATGACTTAGAGATATTGAACAAACTTTGTTTTGGCAGTGATGCCATGACACGTGAGCAGCTTTGAACTGAATTGATTTTTTTTTCAACACTGAGTGAGTTACACACAGTCGCATCACGAGTTGTAAATCCTGCTTTCAGGTGCATGTGAAATGGGCTCGTCATTAAAAAACCTTATTTACATTTATGGGGGGCAAAATCTTCCTTTTGATGTTGACTCTGCAGAATGCATGAAGTGTCCTCGAGCAGAGTGCGTTCGTGTGAGCCCTGGTGGGAAAACAGCCGTGATGTTTTCATAGCCACAGCAGTCCTTTGCTATTGACCTTCACCTCCACTTTCATGTGGTCCGATCCTAAAGCAAACCTCGGAAGCCGCAACATGTTCATAGATCAGTCGCTGAGGGCAGATGCAGGGGTAAATCAGTCAGTTTTGAGGCCACATAAAGAACAAAATATGGCATGAAAAAGACATTCCCAAAGATGCTTTGCAATTTAAATGAGTTGTTCTATGAACTGCTGTTTAAAGAGAGGCAACTATTCTCTCTTTTCCCTGAAGTCCTCCCTGTATTATGCTGAACGTTGCATTGAAATATTTTTCAAAGTGCTTTAGTCTTCCAAGTTATCTGTTTGACTCTTCTGGCCTGGGAACAAAAACCCTCTTACCCATTTAGACTAATACAATCAGAGGAAAACTGAAACTCAGCTCCATGTCAGCAGATATAAATGTTACTTGGACTTTTGTTTATGTAAACCAGGAGATCACTGCAATGGTCAATTTGGAAAAGGTTCTTTAAAACCAAAATCCACCTCTTTGTCAGAGTAGTTTGGCTCGAGGAGGACATTTAAAGACATCTTTTCTTTTTCTTTCCTTCTGCACCATGTGTTGTGATGAGAGAGCGGCTACATGTTAGTGAGCTCTGGTCTCTGTGTTTGGCCATGTCCGCATGTTGTTTGTTGTCTTCACTTTGCGGCGGTGGCGGAGGACGTTACAGATCAGACATGTCAGAGATGGATTAGAGTGGACTTGGAGGCTCTGCGGGGAAATAGGGCCTTCATTAGAAAAATGGGGACTAGACCTCAGTTTCATAAAGAGCCATTAGTGTTCAGTGATGAGACTAATGTGTGTGTTTAAAGTAAATTAGAAGGGGAGAGGGCGTGCTTTAGGGGAGCTGGTGATGAAAGGCTTGCATTAATGTACATGGTGGAGGGACTGCTGGTTTCCATTTGAACAAACCGCTTCCCCTTCGCTTGATAAAACCAAACCGCACACACACACACACACACACACACACACACACACACACACACACACACATAGACTACCTGCCTGAATACACTGTAAACTGTACATACTGACACTCCCTCTCTTTCACACACACACCCACAAACACACATCGCTCTCAGCATCCTACACATGCAAGTCATATACTAACCAGAGTAGGCCTGGCGCCCGGGGAGAGCAGCCGGGAATGGCCCCTAAGAAACCAAATCCACTTTATCAAACTGCCAGATGTCAGTACCAATCCTTTTCCACTGGACGCTGCTTTCACCAGGCAGCCGCAGCACGGAGAGACGCAGCCTCCTGGAGCCAACGCAGTGACACGGAAAGAGAAGAGAAAGTTAAGACATAAAGAGATTCAACTTCATGTTTTACACATGTTGATTACCTGTGTGTGTGTGTGTGTGTGTGTGTGTGTATCATTTCACAACAAATACCACTTTATTGAACCTTTGCAACTATTGTTCATAAAACAATAAATTACACTTTATTGTCAAATTTGAACCTATGTCTGATTTCATAGTTCAAGACAGTTTTTGTGCCTGTGTAACATTTTCAATAGACATTGTATCCTAACCTTTGAGCCTGTTTGCAAGTAAACACACGGTTATACCAGAAAACGGTTTCATTGGTAAACTCTCATATGCACTCTTGCACCTAAATATACATTAATGCACAATATGGAAATATAATACACACAAGTGCATGTCTGTTTTGTTGCTTTTTATCATGAATCTGTTTCAATAAATATATTTTTTGTTGTTTTATCGAAGCTTCAAGAGTTGTCAGCTTTGGATTGTTTAATTTGCCTGTTTATCGGTTCCTCGGCTTTATCACTGTTAAAACGTAAAACATGTGTAAATGTGTCGTTATAATATAAATCTCTTATATGCACACTATAATATATCTTTACTGTAAATAGGGGAACACTAATCTTGTTGTTTCTGTTGGCGCAAAAAGATAATTGCAAGGACTTTATCTCATTAGTCAGTTTACATGCTGACATAATCGTTCCATGCACTGTTGGTGTGTAGCTCTTGTAAATAAGGCATGCAAAAAAAAAAGAAATTAACTTTCCTAAATTGTAAATGATTCTTCGTTACAGCAGGGTCATGGTTACCGGAGATGCCAAGCTAAGCAAACACTTTTCAAATCCAACAGCTCCCTCGACGCCTCGTCTGCAGTGCCCGCTCAGATTGAACAGGAAGTGAACTGTAATTTGCCGTGAGCTCTGTCCAGCCTCAGAACTTGCAGACGTCGTGCAGTCTCATTAGAGCCGAGTCGCGTTCACTGAGACATGCAGCCAACAGGTCACAAAGTTGAAATGACTTCCTGGTAATCTGCATGCAGGAATCACTCTTTCCCTGTTGTCATTTTTTTTGGTGAGGGGAGGGGGGGGATCATGAGTGTGTGTGCATGTGTTTCACATAAATGAGTTGATCTCATGAATTTGAAAAATCAACTACAAATGGGAAGACCAGAGAGAACGGTGAATATCTTTTGAAAACAAAAATACTGTATTACAGCTGCTTTAAGGAATGGAAATGAGAAATGGGGACAATATGGTTTGAATCAAGTCAACTTTATTTTTCCATGATTATGTAGCTAATTACATTTCAGGCTTTTCCATTTTGAAAATGGATGTTGTCTGCAGTTGGAGAGAGACATTTTAACGCATTTCATGCCATAATTAATTAGTTCCACTTCATAGTTTGGAAAAAGCCCCTGATTGTACTAACAACATGCTATCCTTTCTTCATCATGTCCAGGCACAATCAATTATTGATTGGGTTTTATGGGAGAATATAGTGGTCTGCATTGTCAGGAAGAGAAACATCCACTTCAAAGTCATTTTTATTTTTTATTTCATTTATGCATTATTATTCTAAACATGCCTTTTCTGAATAATTGAATGAATGAAATTAAATACGAATTTGTCAAGTCTGGTTTGCAAAAGACAAAGGACAAAGTCTCTACAGTAAGCTTTTGATACTAAGGACATAATCATTTCTCGACAGTAACTACATGAAGAAAGAAATGGGCAGGGAAAAATTTGAACAAAACAAACAAAACCACACAAAAGGCACTACTTTAATGGGGTTTTGGGGAAATAAAATAATCACTGGTCTTAGAGTGACGTGATTTCCACAAATTTTCAAGCAGCTAAAATACGTTAATAACATCGACATGTCAGGACCCAAAACTTTGTTCATTTTAGCATTAAGGAAGAAATTAAGATGGTTTCTCCAAAGTCACTTTGCAGCGTTGCGTGAAATCCTGTCTAAACAAAGATGTTATTTCAACCCATTTTAATTTAATACAAAAAGCACTAATGTTATATTATTAATAAAAAGGCTGTAAGGACAGTAGTGTTAAACAACCTCCACTCCTGGGTGTTGATAGAGTTACTTAAAATCTGACAGGATGAGCAAATTGCAGCACTGTTGGAGACTGAGGATGGAGAGCATTTGACTTGCTGGGAGTTGTGAGTACAAAGGTAGGTCTACTCCTGTCCACGTTTTTTATTGTTCACTGTGATGCACAGCTCTCTTATACAATCATTTTTATGTAGGCTAAGTAGGTAGGTATAACTTGAAAATGGCCAAAACAACATGTGTGGTGAATCTTGTGAGACAGATTTTCGGGGAAATCTGGTATAAACGTAAATGGTTCATCAATGTCTTCAAATAAACGTTTAAAAACGTTGGATGTCCCCTCAACGGAAAATGCTTGAAGGTATAGATTATGATTGATAGCCCTGTCCTGTACGTACTGTTCATATCTAATGCAGGTAATTAGCTTAGCTTAGCTCTTAGCTTAACTAAGAATAAAAGAAATATGGACATGGCCAGCCGGGTTCAATCTGCAATCAGGTTACTGTCATTACCATAATGAAGAGTGTAGACCTACAAGATTCATTGCAACAAGTCAATACACACTATATAATCCACCATTCGTCTACAATGAGCTGTTTTTACACACAACTTTGACTTGGATTGAGCAAAAAATATCTGTTAGTCTGTGTCCTTCAGCAGTGTTGGTAGGCTTCCCACTCTCTAATATTTATGCTAAACTTAATGGTTTGGATAGCTTAACACATGGGTTTGGTATCAATCTTCTCATGCTAAGTTTTAAATCAAGTAACATATTTCCATAATGTCGAACCTTTTCTCAAAGACAAACTCATCTTCCTCACATGTACTTATTTACCCTCATATTTTCACACACAGTCCCAAATCCATCCAGACAGTACATTTTCCCATCATGAGCAGGAAGTGGTTTCTCAAGCATCACCATTTGCATGTTTCCATGGGGTTCCCTTAGCACTCCTTCACTGTCTTCTTCTTTATCCCCTCTCTGTCCCTTGTTTGTTTGTTTCCCTCATGTTTTTATTTAAGGCATCAAAAGACACCCCCCACCCGCTCCCTCCCTTGCGACGTCCCCCCTGAGCCCCAGAGCAGTCAGGATGATTTGTAAACTTCAAACAACTGAGAGCCCCGGCCTGGTCTCCTCTGCTCATTTAGGTAATTCAATAAGCCAGGGGGGACAAGCGCAGCGGCGCACCGCTTCCCCCTCTTGCCCTCTGTGCCCTCGCTCTTCCGACTGAAGCCTCTGAGGACTATCTGCAACAAATGTCAGTCTGTAGAGCTACTGCTGGGTCTGCTTTAAAGAAATGCTTCTTTGGATTTTGTTACACAGTATATTTTGTTGTTGTTCCAATGCAGACAGGTGTGTTTAAATTTCAGTAAAAATCAAGAATTTGGGATAGTTTGTTTAGGGATAAAACATTTTTTATAACCTATCTTTACCTGGAATATTTCCTTCCTACTTAGTTTAACGTGAAGTTGGGTGAGCCAATGTGAGAACACTGCTGGAAATATTCAGGAGAATCCACCTTCAGCAAGAGGGAGGGGTGATGACATTTAGCATTATTTACTGTATTTGCGGTCTGTTTGTTTTGAATCCAATTGGTTTTGCTTTTTGCAGCACTTTTCCTACATTTACATTTCAGTTGTAGGATTTTTTTTTGGACTTTTGCATTTGATTTGGAATTAATATAATTTCTGAATTTTCTCAGTTGCTCTTGTCGGCCACCGTAAAACCGGAAAAGTCATATCCTGCCTTATGTAACACCCCTCTCCTCCCATCTGACTGGGATAGTCTATTGAAGATCTCAGGGGCAGCCTGCCTGAAATGTTTAAAAAAAACTTTCAGGAGTGCATATGGGAAAAAGGCTGAAATATTTGTGTGTTTTTTATTCTGATCACCTGTAAGAGACAGTGGTCCCACAGAGGAACCCTGGGGAGTTCCTCTCTGCAGCTTTCACATTTTTACCTCTACATGTTAATGATCTATCCCTCCGGTCAATGTATACATGTGACAAGTGATTGAACAGTCCGAAACGCAGTTGGCATCATTGGGAGGTGCGTACATAGAAAAGGAGCTGTTAACAATATCCTCCCTCCCAGCTTGTCGAGACAGAAGTGGCGGCAGGTCTGAGTCGGCACTGCCACAACGGCCCAGACCCATAAATGCTACAGAGCATAAATCTCAACCTTTATCAAAACCACACAGAGACATTGGTGGCCACACCCCACTGCGGCTGGGTTTACCCACCAAATCTGCATCTGATAAACTCCCCCAACCCTTTTCTAGACACTGCCAATAATGCCACACAAACCCTGGGAGAGTAAAATGCAGCTTACACCTGCACCACAGTCCACAAAATATATTTGATATTCTATGACTTGTTGCAACTCATGTTGGATCATAAATCAGGTTGTCTTCATGCATTTTTAACGGCAAAACGAAGAAAAGGTGTTGCCATATTTCCTGGTTTATGATTATCCTTTTGTTTCTTCCCTGATTGAGTTACTTTTTTCAGAGCAGATAAAATGCATATCCAGAAGAAAATTTGCTGTACTAAAATGTATTTCAAATTTTGCATTTTTTCCCTCACAAGCGTTGAAAAAGAGAAACAGCATCCTGTTCCCCAGACCTGCAGCGTCTCCCTCTCACTGCCACAGCCCACCCCCAAAGGAGGTACTAAATGGTCCATTTTATCTCTTTTCTGTCAACCATGACTGCAAGAGCACCAGATAGTAATCTGGGGAAGAAAAAAAGGGGAAAAACTATTTAATTGCCCCTGCAAATTTTTTTTCACAGTCATCCAAAAACCTTTCAAAGCAAACTATGATTGCGATGAAATTGCAGAGTCTCTTCCGCAGGAAGGAAAGCTGACTAATCACCTCGTCATTAATGCAGAAGCTCACTTGGGGGGCTTATTGCCGCCTGCTGGCACTGCCCACAGGGCCGCGCTGACGGCTGCTGTCAGAGTGAGTCTGCAGGATGATTTGCTCCAGAGCGAAAAACAGCTTACAGACAGTATTTTGATTGTGCTGTTCAAATATTTGGAGCACTCTTACACGGCTGCCGCCATGCAGAGCTGGCACAACACAGACTGCCTGTAATTGATTTAATTATCAGTAATTACCCGACTGTTTTTGTGTACGCTCTGTAGGCCTGGTTTGGGATGGAGATCAGAGAGGGAGGAGGGGGGTCTGAGTTAATGATGTGTTTCCATCTTATTTAATGCTGTGGTCCAGTCTATTTAAAATGCAGGCATATACACACATGTAGGTGTAATTTTGTGGAGACTGACACACCAATCAACGCTGAGGGTGGCAGTCTGACATGAGAAGGAATTAATCAGCTGAGCTGTGGAGAAGTGAAATACGAGGTGTTACTTTCGGTTCAAAACTGTTCAACCTTAACTTTTGGGTCACAAAATTCAATCAAGCATCAAACAATGAGACGTAACATGAGGATATAACTCATCAAAAAGAAATGATTTAGCATTTCCATAGCCAAAGTATTATAACAATTTCAATGTGTGTGTGTTGCAGGTAAGCTCCTGCATAATACGTGTCTGAGACGGGTGGGAAGGAGGGGGGGACTGTTAAAAGTCTTGAGTTCTTGCCTGTAAATGTCATGTTTGGTCGAAGATTTCCGTTTTTGCCTTCTAATTGGTGTCGGGGGATTTTTGGTTTTTAAAAGGGGAAGGTGAAAAAAAGCGAGTGAGGGAAGCAGAGAGGGGGGAAAATAAGCCCACAGAAATGCACTGAGTTGCACTGAACCCAAACTGGGTTTTTTAATGGTTGCAACTCCAAGAGAGCACATAGCTCGGGTCATTAAGACAGGAAAATGGGGTCGCACAAGGAAAATAATCTTGCGCTTTTATATGACAGCACAAGAAAAATATTGTCTCGACACATAAAAGAGGTTACTGGTGATAAACTACATTCGCTGGTCAAAATGTGTCAAACTTTTTGAAGTTTTGGCAACTTTAGCAGAAAGTTTTGATCTTGAGTTTGTAGAAAAAAGTTATTCATCCTTTTTTTTTTTAAATGGAGCTTCAAAGGAGACGCAGATCTGCTGTCATCATCAGTGAATAAATCTGTAAGAATTTCTTTTTCACACACTTCATGTTTCATCCCTAACCCCCCTCCAGCCCTTCAACACCCCCCCCCCCCCCCCCCCCCCCCCCCCCCCAGTCTCGACAGTGTTACTCTAGTGTTTACAATATTTCCAATTCACTCTCAAGTGTTTGGCTTGGCAGGTAGTCCGGCCTTTTCCCCAGCAATTACAGGCTTGCAGGGTTTCTCAAATGGGGCTTTTGAAGAAATAACACTTTTCTCTCCGAACTCAAGGGAAAAAATGGAGACATTTTGGCCAGCAGCTCGTACAGTCAATCACACAGACCGAACTCAAGCTCTGTCTGACGCACTTGGCTACTAAAATATCCTCATAGCTTGTGTGTGTGGAGGCAAGGTACTCATGGAGACAGAGACATACTGTCACTAATGCACTGTGATGGAATATGAGGATTTCACGCTAAATCTGTTATTGTTTCATTAAGTAGGCAAGCATTATAAATGTAGAATTAGCTAAGAAAATTAGAGGAAAGTGAAGTAAATATATGTTTCATACTATGTTAATGATAATATCAAAGTTTACTTGCAGATGAAACAAGAATCTCGAGTCATGCTAGCAGTTCAGTGAGGCTTTTCAGAGGCACAGCGGTGCTGAAGTCTACAATTCATTAGCAGACCCTTTTGTCCAAAGCAACGCACAACGAGGAGTAAGGACAACACGAGCAAGGATCTGTCAGTCAGATGCTAACACCATCATGCTAACATAATCACATTCTGTTATCATTGTCACAACACAAACAACAGAAAAGATATGACCATGTCATGAGATGATCTTAGCTCCCTGAGAGTAAAAAAGAACACTGAAAGACTTAATATTATTAATCTGATTTAGCATACAGTTCAAGGTTGAACTGGCAATATATGAACTGCCTGCTTACTGCTCCCTTCTGATTCCTGTTACCAGTTTGAGCTTTCTGCAACTCACATTGAATCCCACCTAACGTGATGTAATGTGCATACCTTCTAAAAGATAACTATTCAACCTTATGAACAAAAACAAGTCTTCTATGGCTTCAGTGTCTACAGCAATTCTGACCACATTAGTGAATGGCAGCTCCCACTTCCCCTCTACAACTTGTTGTTTCCTGTATCCACTTTTGTCCTTTTAATCAGGTTTTTCTCTTTGGTAATAATCTTAAAACGTAGTTTTGGTTTCATTGACATTGTGGTGATTCCAAACATAAATAATTGGAGCATTTTTCTGCTGTTTTGCAGCTGAGAGGAGTGATAAGGAGGCATGTTCACAGAATAAAAAGTCATAAGAGAGCTGTGAAATATTTCCCCTTCTGGTGGGGTTGAGAAACATTATTGTGCTCCTGTTTTTCAGTGTTCAGTAATTTATTGGCTGTTGAAAACACTGGTTCAATACTTCTATTAATTAATTAGCACTCTTCTAGCTATTTCAAGATAAGTTAAAGCCTTACCTTATCACCATTGCAGTTAACAAGCTAACATTTGCTAACTTGGGAAAATATATCCCTTATTGGTAAGTGTAGTGCAAGCCTGTACACAATGTCATGATAATATCATTCATTCCCAGTAGCTGCTGAGGTATTTCAGGGTTAACCAAATTGATGGACCAACCAATAGATAATGAATATTAATGAATGCTTAGAGCCATGCCAAAAGCATGGCCGAAAAACAAACAAAAATAACTTTACATCTCCTGTTGTCATAATCTTTAAAAGGAAAAAAAGAGCGAGGGAAGAAGAGATGACCAGAGCTCAAAGATATGTGATGATTGTTTATTTTTACATAAGATAGACCTTTTTCAGTTGTGCTTTTATCTTCTTGTTAAAACACAAGTTATGTGAGATTGTCTACGAGGAATGAAGAGAGAAATAAAATAATTTGTTTGGATGTGAGTACAGATGAGTCTACAACAGAGACCATTTTTTAAAAACGCAAATCACGCTCCAATTATGATAATTACAATAAACGTAATTGCACAATTGCTCTGTTAAACACTCTCTGTAAAGCTCATGATGCCGAGTTCAGATGAAAGGCTCAACATATCAACATAGTTGGCCTTGCATTGTCAGAGGGCGGGGAGAGGGGCTTGAGGGGGGTTAGAGGAGGAGCAGAAAAGGAGGTGGAGGGGGGGTGGGGGGGTCTTGAGTTCCTTACCCTGAGGCTAAGAATCTCCCCTCCCTCTGCTCCTCCACCTCCTCTCGCCCTTCCACCCACACAAGGGAGTTAAAAATCCCATTTACCCTGACTGGAGCCAGGAGTTTGGCTTGAAAAGGCCGGGGACAAAAAGCGATTTTCCACGGAACAAAACCATTACAATGGTCCCGCTTTGATCTGGCCCCCCCACCCCCCCCTCGACTCCAACCAGTGCCAATTGAACTTTGTCACTATGCAACTGTCATCCGTGGAGGGAAAGCCCTTCGACTCTGAATGAAGCGGTCCACAGCAATTTACTCCAGACAGCGCTTTGAAGTGTCAAGGAGAAGTCCTGCTCCAAGACTGCACTTTTCTGGATTCCTCTCTCCTTCCCTCACTCTTTTTCTTTCACTTGCCAATTTCTAGGACAGTGTGGACAGTCCAGCGGGGCAGCGAAAGAAACATAAAACATCCAGCATCTTTTCTCCCTCTCTCTCTCTCTCCCCTCGGTTCCCCTCCCTCCCTTTCGTCTAAGTAACAGAGGCATGCAGCGCTGGCATGTGGATAATCAGCCATGGGGCCCCGCTACATCAAAAGCTTGGAGAGCCCCTAAGAATACAAATGTGAGGCCTAATGGTACACTTCATTAATGTCCTCCCCATCAAAGGCCACTTTACTGACTTGGGAGATTGACTAATTTACACATTGTGGGAAATTGCTCCCAGCCATGCGTAAAACTGCCAAGCATTTATATAGAGAGCGGTGGGGGGAGGTAAGTGGACGGGACAGCCTCTGTTCTCCTCTCAAGTGCTTTCTTTAACTGTTGGAAGTGGCTGAAGGCCAAGACACATTATCACACATAGAAACACCAGGGAGTGCACGCCTTTGTGTCTCACAAGGATTATTACTTTAGGCATATCAGTACTGTATCACTTTTCCTTTATTTTTTCTTTCTCATCCTTTTTTTTTCTTACTGGATCCCAGTTTTCCCCAGCTGTCTCTTTAAAATTAGGGGAAAGACCACTTTTCTGAGAGTGACATGAATGGATCAATATCAATTATTACAGAGCTGGATTAAGCACACATGAACAACTCTACCATGTAAACTGAGATTTTGGTATTGTGGCCACAGACGGTAATGCAGCTCAACTATCGCCAACAGCCCCCAAATGACCTTCACACAACAAGACAAAAATAACTTATCACTAACTATCATTCATTGTTTGAATCCAATGAAAATAAATAAGCCTCAAAGAAGCCTCAAGAAGGAATCTTTTCAAAACCATTAGTGTGTGTTTAGAGAATGGATTGTAAATATTAATGGACAAAGCTTTACTGCAGGGGGCTTTTGAAGCCTGATGAAGGTGGTCGCCATGCTGGAAATGCTGTCTCAACCAAGCGGCAACGTCCGGTCTTGAAAACTAGGCCAATGTGGAAGTGCAAAATCCTGCAGTTCGTCGAGTGTCCGCTTGAGGCTGCCTCCACGAACCCCTGAAGTCAAATACACACAACAGGCAAAAAAGCGAGTTTTACAGCATAAATGAACATGTTTACAGCCTGGTACCAAAAATGAATAGGTCTGATAGTTATTTTCATCATGGGCTCACACTGTAGGGGGGTTTATTTTTTTTTAAATGGCTCTGTTTTGATTTGATGAGAAAGAATGGTAGCTTTCTTTGAACACAACATCCTGTCTGTTTAAGGAGCCATAGTCAGGGTCTGTTTAGCCTAGCTTAGCATTAAGTCTGGAAGCCACAGTCCAAAGAAAAATATGCCAGGCAAAAACTTGAAAGCACATTCATTAAAAGAGTTTCCAATAGTTGTCTAACTTCTTCATGAAAATAAATTCTAAAATCACGACAGTGGCACGTCTGAAGCATTTCTCGACAAACAAAAGCTTAACCCTTCACAAAGTGCTTTTATGCACTGTCTCCAGCTACAGCATGTTGCTAAATTTAGGACTGTTTTTGTTAAAGGTTTCTGCACAAGGACAGATGCTGCAAACCTATAGCTTTAGAATACATCACACTGTCCTGCATACAGCAGCTGTTGTTATAAATATAACATCATGTAACTCTCCCTACAACCACAAATTTACATTTCAGTTTGTGTACATTTTTTCTTATTTAGCTCATTCTCAAAACTTTGATGGTGTTGTTTACAGCTGCAGCAAGCAGTTTGAGCAAAGGTCCCGATAAAAACCTCAGACACGACTTGCCAAGCGTCAAAGTGCAAACAGGCACAGCTAGCAACTTTATGGTGAAAACGGGACAGCATTTAACGGGGAAAGACCCAGATGTCACAGATGAAACTGTTTGCTCACATGTTTCGATCAACTTGTAAGTTACTAATGCTTCAAAATGGAGTTTTCAGTTTAAGACACATATTTATTTCTGATTTAATAATCTGACGAAATAAAGAAAATCCTTTTATATCTTTCTGTTTAAGTGAATAATTTTGAATGGCCTTAAATCAGAGAGTTCATCTATTGTTTTGAACTGACACGTTTATACACTCTTGTTCACAATCACACACATCATCTGCACACATACACACACACTCATATTACTGTCATCACCAGTTATTACAAGCTGGAGCCATGTGCCGGCCAGCATGTTTTACAACCATGTTAACCATGCTAAGGGGACTTAAGTGACGGCTTTAGATATTTTTTGTAGTGGGTCTTTCATACAAGGTAGTCCAGCTAGCTCTGCGTGTGTGTGTGTGTGTGTGTGTGTGTGTGTAGGAGGCTGGAGGGAGTTAACGCCTACTTTTGGGGCCTGACACCTGCAGTACAGAGCGATTCTTTCAGCAGGCAAATTATATGGCTTTAATTTGTCTTCTTGCAACATTGTAGACGGCCGCAGACACTGATGCCAAGTGCTGCTTGACTGCAGCTTTGAGGAGAATGTTAAAAGTGTGTTGAGTGTCTGTATATGTAAGCACAGCCTTGACATAAGTAAATACACTAGCCTGGGTGGAACACCTGTTTATGTTGGAGACTAGGGGAGCTGACAGATATTATAAAGGAGTTTCAATGTTTTCCATGTAGCTTTAAAGTAGCAATGAAACTTTTCAAGGCGCTGCACTGAAGCTCTGTGCCACCGGACTTCTTGCAGGAAGGGAAAGCTTAATGTGTCTCGTTTGCAATCTGGACCGAGTTTTGTGGTTGGCCCGGCCTGTGGCACACACTTCAGTCATTGGCTGGTCAACAAGTGATTTGAATATTGTGACTAATTCGACCAATTAAACTGTCAAAGGGCTTTTTTCAAAGGGCCTTTTTCACAGACTGCTCATCCATAATGCTCTCCTCTGTTAGTCTGGGGTTTGACTTTAACTCTCTCTATTCACAGTGAAGTAGTGCAATGAGCTAGATCACAGAGTATGTAAAAGCATAGCCAGAGGCAATGCTGAGCCAAGCCACAGATGAGGGGGGATCTTCACAAATTGAACAATGACGTCAGTCTAAACAGTTTGAGTCACTGTTGTTTGGCTGCTTTCAAATCAGAAGTGGTCATGGTGGTCAAAACAAAATTTACAGGAATGATATGGAAATCATGAAATACAATTTACTGCTTTGAATAGAAAGGGGAACTTTCAGCATTGAAAGCTTTGATAAGTCTTAATGTGGTTGTGTGCTACTCATCTCACCTTAATGGGACAGATTTTATTAAGGTGTAGAAAGAGTTAGAGTAAAGACAGAGGAAGACAGACAGTATTTGGCTCTTTGGCAGTAAAGCCTCACAATGGGGATTCACTGATGTGATCAGCTAAAAGTAGTTTTGGTTATAAAAAAAATGTCATTAGTTGTGCGTAAGCTGCACCTACAAAATAAATCTGTTTTACCCAATCACAATGTCTCAAGACCATTTCCCACTATTTACTTGGGTAATGTAAGTTAGTTAGCAGCTGTGTGCCTGGCTAAAGCTAACTGAACTGAAAACTGAAACCAGCGGTCTCCCTGTGGTGTGCAGGACTGTAACAGAGTGGAGACAATGTTGACACTGTGACGTTATAAATCTGTAAAAATGATGTATGCCTACGCAGAAATGATCAAAATTAATCGTTTGGCTATGTCTCAAGGCAGAAGAGGAGTGAGGGCGCAGTCACACTGGCCATCTGCACAATGCCCGAGCACGCTTCAACCCTAAAGTCCAGTTCATTTGGCCAGTGTGACCACGGACTCGGTCGCGCGTCTATTTTATTTGTTAATTTATTTATTGCTTTGTCTGATTAAAATGGCTTAAAATAAGCCATTAAGTAAAGTCAGTAAAGTAGCTGTCATGTTCTCTGTGTTGTTCTCCGATGTGCAGACGCGGACTCAACTGTGTGTCCCTTTTCGCTCTCTCTCTCTCTCTCTCTCTCTCTGTTTGTAAACTGAGCACGCTTCATAATAACATAAAGTGTGCATGTGTTGGATTACGACGTTATGTAGTGGTAATCGTGCTTAAGCACGGATAGTCCTGTGTAGTGTGACCGCAGGCCGTGCCGGCCAGTGGGGGAATGGAGCAGCAGGTGGCCAATCGTGCTTGAGTACGGCACGGTACAGAAGGCCAGTATGACCGTGCCCTGAGACACAATGAAGATAAAGATGCATCAATAGGATGTGAAGGGAATTAAAACAGGAGGGGGATATTAAGTTTGAATCCTTACTTTCTCTCAATGGCACACCACACCAACCATTAATGAATAGTCTGTCTCTTAAATAAAAAAGATTCAACCAAATTTAAACAAACACCTGTTCTCCTGTTTTCTATCTTGTTTCTTCCAGTCAACCTCAACATTAGCCACCTTGGAATGCCTATGTTATGTAAGTCATTGCGATCTATTTGACACAGATTTCTTCTTCAAAATTGAAATGACATGGCACTCACCTCGAAAAACTTGTTTTATCTTTGGCTCTAAACTACACTTTAATTAAAATAGTTTGTCATCTAAAACAAACAAATATCTTGCTCACTGTCAAGCAGAGAATAAGAGGTTGTTACGATTGAGATTGAGATGATACAGGCGGATAATTATGGGAAATGTTTGCACACCTTCATTCTGTTAAACCATCTAACTGATTTGTACATGATTGACTCTATCAAACTTATTTAATTTGTTAAGACATTGAAAACTGTTACACTGGTTGTCTGGGACTAAGTAGTGATGTCTGACCAATGGAGACATTTTGGGAGACTGAGGGGAGACTTGACATCAATAGACCAGAGTCAGGTCTCGTGAACCTCAAAGGGAGCGCTTGAATTCACCTTTTGTCCGTCTCTAAACGAGACACTGGGGAGACTGCGACAATCTAGTCCACAGATCTCAAAGAGAGGGAGAGCCACACTTGGATTTAAGTAATGCGGTGCTTCTTGTTGAACAAATTCACCATTGTGACTCGTTAGCCTGATACTATCCACATACCTGCTTTTGGGGAATGCATGTGAAAAGGCGGCCTGGAGTCGCTGCCATAAAGGAGGGATGGAGTGGTGAGGAAAGAGGAGGGGCTCCACTTAATGGGTCACAAATTCACATTGAGAGGAGCCACATCTGCATTTTATCAGCAGGGCCCAGATAGTGTTACAGGGGACGATTGTCTGCAGATTGGCCATTGGGCCTTTTAAAGTGGTAAATTGTTGAGCAAAAGCAGAGCCGCGCACGAGATGATGTAGCACGGCGCCGCCTGCGACTCACAGAAGCTGTCAGGCTAACACCCCCGAAAAAAGCTGGATTAGGATTTATTGAAATGTTCGAGACATTATTCATCCAGGTAATGAACCTTTCATCTTCTTGTGCTGCCAGTGCAAACAGTGTATGTGTTTGTGTGTAAGCATGTCAAGCTCATACACAAACACAGCTGTTGGAAGAATTCAGATTTTTTTAGTCAGCATCAAATGAGTGTGGGTCCAAAACGTTCTGCTTTCTGTTTCAAAGTCCGAGTTGTTTGGTCAACTCTTGTTTCAGTAGTCTTTGGCTACATGCTGGAACATGCGAGCAGAAGGATGAAGAACACAATCAGCCAAGACGCAATCCTTGATCCCAACTGCGATCATCTGACGTTGATTTTGGCTCAATTAATTTCTAGAAACAGACATCTGCATGCAAATAACATACCACTATTTTGTGCTGCCACTCAACTCTTAATCCATTCTCTCTTCTTAAGTTGCTAGTCGGGCTGTAAACGATGTCAAAACACGGAAAAGGAAGTGTAAGCGGGGTATTCTTTATTGCTAACCGCTGGGCCCCGAAGCTATATTAACATCAGACAATAGACCATGAGTTCCATGATGTGCCAGATTCAGAGCATGTTGATCTTTTCTAGTACTTGTTTTGAGCCAACTCATTTTTATTTACTCTCCCAATCATCAAAAGCATCAGAGGCAATTTGGCATAAAGCCGTTATCTGCTCAGACATGGCCTCTTCCCATGGCTGACCCAGAACATCCTCTGACACATCGCCTCCACATGGAGCTACGGGCTTTGGGGCCAGCGTGGTCCGACAGCGTAACAAGTCCCGGGAGGCATCAGAGACCCCTCAGGGACCTCTTGTCTCTTCCCTCTGCCTCATTACCATCTTCCCCCCCTTCCCTCTGCCCTTTCATCTGCAGTCGCTGGCTCCAAGCTGCTCGCATCCGGGAATATGCTGAATAGGGGTGGGAGGCTGTAGACAGAGCGGATATGGGAAAAGGCAGAATAAACATTACAAAGAAAGGGGATTTTCATTTCTGTTTCAGAGAACTCTTTTTAACAATGATGTTATACGTTGGCGGTGGGATGAAAGATTTCTTATTAAGGCACAGGTGGCTTTTAAAAAGTGATTCATTTTTATGTTCATGTGAATTCTCCTCTGCCTGAAACTGGCCTTCATCTTATTTAAAACATGTAATCAAATATGGCAGGCCGACAGAATAAATGGAGTGTACAAACAGAAGATTTACAAACAGGGATAGAAGTATGAAGGGTAACATGTATCACAGCCGTCACAAGAACTTCAGCATGAAAAGCCATGAGATTGATTCTCAGGTTTCTGATTGTTATATATTGCTCATTATAACTTCTGTACTTGAATAAAAACGTTGCCATTGATCTCGCTTTAAATATTGCCGTTTGTCTTTGCTCTTGAGGAAATGTAATAGTTCCCTGTATGACAGCAAAACCAAGTGAATGAATACATCAGGGAGCCAAATTGTACAATTCAGCTGCACAAAGAGACTGGGGAATGTTATTAACTAGGCAGTAAAGATGCTGTTATCACTTGATCTTATATGACTGTGTAAATGTCCTGACCACCTATATGGTGTTTATTTAAGGATGGGCATACACACATTAGATCAGACAGGCATAATAAAACCACACATATCCTTTCCATTTCAATTAGGAGGTATTGTTCACTTCAGTATCTTTGCACTACTCACCACTGCACTATTATCTTATATCATCCTATTTAGCCTTGTACATATATTTGTGTTTATTGCTGATATTTAATATTATACCTTTGTACAAAGAGAGCACAGTTTACCAAAGTAAAATTCCTTGTGTGTTTAAGCCAATAAAGCTGATTCTGATTCAGAGTTCAAATGAAATAAATTCACCTTACTTTTTGTGTAAGTCTGTATATAATATTGATTCTTCTCCTATTGCCCACAGTTTTCCACTTTTCTAAAGGGACATTTTTTTTGAATGTTTCAAACCTCTGATGTTGAGTCCCCACGCCAGTGGTTGTTGTATGAAGGCTAGCAGTCTTAGGAAAAACGCTATTAGCCTCTCTCTGGGCCTGAGGGCACGTGTTAACCTTGAAGCCTAAAATAAATGTCCATGACTTCATTTCTAAACAGAGTAGGTGTTAGGTAGTGGTTTCAGACTTCTGTTCTTCAGCATTAAACATTTTAGGACAATGACACCCATTAGATGCTACTATAAGCTTGCACTTGAATTTGAAGGTAGCTAACAAAGCTAGATGGCAGGCTACTTCTCAGTTTGAATTGCCCTCCGGGGACAAATAAAGTTTTTTGAATTGAATTGAATTCCTGTTTGTCTCCAGCTATATGATTGTCAGATACAAAGAATTACTCAATGAACAAAGTCATGGTGAACGGTACAGCTCAAATCATCAGCGGGATAAATGAAAATACCGGGGGTATTGGTGTGTTCTATTTGATCTTATTTTATAGTGAATAAAAAGTGAATATACACTCATTCACTGACCAGAGAAATAAAACTATTTTAGCAGTTGCACCAGACAAGTGTTAGCTAACTGAAGCTTTTTTATTGCATTATTGGGGGCAGCTTTGAAAGACGTTTTCCCATGAATCTGTGCTTTGAGCCACGCTCACTAAACACATTAATAAATCAATGCCAATGCACGCACATACGAGGAAACATACATGCTAACCTTTGTTTGTATGCCATTCCCTATGACACACACACACACACACACACACACACACACACACACACACACACCCTACAAATGGCCTTATCGCCAGACTCTCATGTGCCCCAGACTACTCTAATCAAGACAAACTCCAGCCATTCCCCTTTACCCCCGAAAGCCGCCCTATCATATCCTTCTCTCATTCCCGCCTCCCCACCTCTTCCTTCATCCCTTCCACTCGGCCCTCTGTGGCCGTTGTGCTGCAAAGGGCCCTGCTGTAATTGGTTTAGACATAATTTACTGCCCACTTGGTAATGTAGCATTTCAGCATCTGATAAAAATCATATCAAGTCACAGCAATGGGCGCTTCGGCTTGAAAGGGACTCATTGTAATCATTTAGATACCAGAGGAGGCTCCTGCTCTCTCTCACTCACTCCTTCTTTTCCCCATCTGTGTTGTTGTATTTCGAAGACTAAAACACAAAATAAATGTTGTATTAAAATATTCAGTATGCAAGTGTGCATGTATAACTCTTTCTTCTCAACATTACTTTCACTGCAGGCCATTTTAAAGCACTGCACCCATTCTTGTAAAAAAAAAAAAAAAAAGAATGCCGTCCGAAAGCTGACTACTCCTTAAAATATTCAGATCTACCGTTATTCATGTATAGCAAGACTAAAGGGGAGAAAGAGTGAGTACCAGAGGAGGGAGTGTGAGGAAATCTGTCTAAAAAATGGAGGTAAAATAAGGAAATTCAACCATGACTGTGGATTGATGAAAGTTGTAATTATCATAATTAACTTAGTTTATGGAGTCACACAATTGCAGGAAGTTCAGCTGTCTCTTTTCTCCGTTCTTTCAGTGAGCCAGAAACTGAGCCCCCGGTTAACTGCCTCAATGTTCACTGCACAGCTACTGTTGCACTGCGGTAACCGTAAGACTTCAAACAAAAGCCCATCCCAATTTAGGCCTGCACTCCCTTTTAATACTCTGGTTGTGCTCCATGTTTTGACAAATGAAGGTCGGTCTCAATGAGAGGCCCCTAAGTATTTAGTATTGATTAGTTTGCGGATCTAATATGTATGAATAAGGGTGCTTGGAATATCCTAGTTTTATACACAGTTAAATATTCTTTCAGGTGTAAATTTATCATTTTAAAGTCTTTCCCAGCTTTGCTGTGCACGAGTTTTGTTTTAAAAATAATTAAAGTCATGTATTGATGACTGTCCTAAATAAAGATATGGTAATTTCATAGACTAAAGTAAATAAAACTCTGGGCTATTAATTGAAGTATATGGTAGGTGGTGTTAGACCATACTAGAATAAAATTAGCCTGACAGAGGTATATGTGGAAACAAACATTTCATTATTTATTATGCTTGTTTAATTCTAAGTGTCACTCTTTTATTTAAACTTGTAGGTCTCCAAGTGCATCTGAAAAGGATAAACAAGAGGATTAAAATCCTACAATATTCATCGTTAGCCGTTCTCATACAGAGTATAAAAGCTCTATGTATCTGTATATAGATATAATTGCTGAGATGCATAAGGATATGAACTTTTGGTTCAACTGTGTGTGAAAGGACTTTTCTTCCAGGTTTATGGGAGCGGAAAGGAGGCTTATGGACCAGCTAATCCAATGATAACACTTATTACCCCTTAGCTTGCAGATTCTGGACATGTGTGAACTTTCAATTTAATAGCCTTTTTATGTAGCATTAGTTTAGATATAGATAAAATAGATAAATGTAGAATTCTTTTGCACATTTTTCTTATCCCCTGATGTAAGGGACACAAGGATCTATATGTTTGAGGGAAAATTTCTACATAAAAAAAACTAGTTGAAAAAACACAGGATTGTTTTTCACTTTAAGAAAATAAAAACAAAGATAAAAGCCACCCACAGAGTTGAAACTGTAAAGAAATCCACCTCAGTTGGCAGTGCTATTTGAGATGGAAATTTAGTGGCGCCTATTACCCAGCCCTGCAGTAGATAGCTATAAGCGCACAATTTGCCTTGTGTTTTATGAGCGGCTCTAAATCCAGGTTTTATCAGCGTTAGGGAAAGTCCTGATGTGCTCTTCAGGTTTCACTGACTCACGGACCTCCATCTCCACTCTCTCTTCAAGGCTCATCTGCTCACGCTTCACCACACAAAGGGAGAAGCCACTCGGCTAACAAAGACGCTATCTGAACGCTAAACAGAGGCCTGGTGTGTATAGAACGGACTAGATAAGTAGACAGGGGATCAGGCTGTGATCAAAGACTCAACATTACTTCTAAAGAGATTCTTTCCTTTAAAACAACAACCACTGATTGTGCTAATTATCATCTGCCAACTCCCATTCAACAAGATAAGCACTGTGATGTGTACAAGCAGAGCTCGAGCTTCGTCACATATTTTACCATCTTTTAGTGATTAGCAATAACTACAAATTGATTTTACATAGACATTTGTGAAGGACATCATGATGCTCTGTTGTCTGAGTACATACAATTTACACACATGTGGAAGTTTGCATGAAAATACAATAAGACATAACTGTGCCAGAAAGTAGAAAACTCTTTCATAAAAATCTGGGTATAGAAACATCCCATAATTGTTCTTATCTGTGTATGTCATGTAATATTTTTCTGATCCAAACTCATCTTTAGAGGCTTTTAATTCTTATCATTTGCAAAGAATACACTGAAATTAGTAGCATTGTTCGTTGCAGCTTGTAAACATTCAAACTATAGGCCCCTCCTCCTGGGCTCATCACCCCCAGAAGCGCACACTCTCTAAAGGACGTATGTGTGTACATTTGCAGCTTGTGCCTACACTGCAAGCTACAACACATTAGCACAAGCTAACCAACAATTTGTTTTGGAGAAGCAGCTGTGGGCAGACAGTCAATGCACTGACTCCAGTAACAGTAAGCCTATATACAGTATATCATTGATGGGAGGGGGTCCCATTGGCTCCAGCTGAATTCTCCAGAGAATATCCTGCTGCGTTCTCACATCAGCCCACTCGGACTTTCTGCAGAGAAAATACTAGGAGGCTGGCAGGAGAAACTCCGGGGGAACTCTGAGCGAACAGTGTGGCTGTTTGCATTCACAAATACAGCTCCTCCGGCAAATATCAGGAGTTTTTCAGGAGTTTTCTGCGAGTTTGAAAGCCCTATATGATTATGTGTGAACTACGTCCAATCACTGTATCAACTCCTAAACCCATATGTGATGACTGAGTGGCATTCATTTGCTATAAGTCTTTTTTTAGCTACTGACCCTATCTCTAAAAGCTCATCATCCTAAATGTCCATTTTCTTTTCTGAAACATTGTAAACATTGTTACATTATAATAACTTGAATTGAGTTGAATTATTTTTTTAAATGTTAGCAGGAAAATTAGATGAGAGATCACAATTATCGCTTTGTTTCCTTCCCATGGCCTTTAAAATAAGAATATTATCTATGTCAGTGTGGCGCAACGTTTTGACACACTGCGTCTTCCTCAGAGTCAAACAGTCACAAGCAATCACATTTAAAGTATTTTAAAAATAAAACAAACATCTGAACACTTAAAACTATGAGCTATTTGTTGCAACACAGCCTGAATAGTGGATTTCAAAATAAGTCCAACCTCTGGCAAGGCAAATAGTCAATCAGAGTTAAGGATTTAGGGGTGGCCAATAAGATTTCAAGGGGGGCCCAAGCCACCCCTCTGGACGAGTCCCTTCACCGGGGGTCCTCTGACTACATTAAGCTGGGATCACAGCTGTAAATGACCATAAACCGTACATACATCTTCCCCTTTAGGAGAAGAAAAAATGTAATCTCAAGACACAAGAGCAGGGTCTAGACCTACTCTTTTTTGTATACCAGTAATAATCAAACAACAATCCACACATTAACAGAGGTATTCCAGGTGTGTATCTTTTCTCTGAGTTTTTTGATTGTAGCAGAGGTGAACATCAAAATGCTAGGGGTCTCACATGGCCAGGACCGCTGTCCAATAGCGTACTATTAGCACTCATTGAGAAAAGTGTTGTCCAGGTGCTCACCAAATTAAAGACGGACTTTTATCTTCCAAAGAAGAAGGGCTTGGAAGTATATAGGAGGTTTTTCTGATCGTTCCAAAGTAAATAAGTTCGAAAACTGTTTCCATCCACTTTGGAGCTCAATCGTCTGGGTCCTATTTCCACCGAGAGCTATTAAGCAATCTCGCACCAGCACATCCATGACCATGTGCACAGCTGAGAGGTATTGTACACGTAGAGAAAAACCTTGAGAGGGGCCAAATCTTGTGTTGAAATAACAGAGAAAGGATTAACAATGCATGTGGTTGTGTGGTTATATGCCCAACCTCTGACTTGATAGTTTTAACAACTTATTACGTTCAAAAAAGAAAAGGGGGACTCCAATTATGTTGAGGCTGGAGAAAAATTCAGTCTGTTCATGGGACTGGAAACCATTTCAGAAAGCAAACGCAGGGTTAAGTGTTTCTTATGGTTTCAGTTCGTTAAACGTCGGCCTCAGAAATCAGATCGGGTGTCATAGTTGGACAGAGTAATTGTGTATTAATCCCATCTAATATGTCTCAAAACTGTGTGTAATGAAACTATTAATTCATAACAACACTTCATACCTCCCACGCCTGCAGTCACTGGAAAAATGTCAAGCTTTAATCCCCTCCCCCTGAAAGAAACGGAAACCTTATATCTCCCTGCACTGTGGTCCTGACATCATCATTTCACTCACAGGATACTCTCTTCATACAAGAGTGTGCACTTGATAAGACTCACAGGCCACTTAAGAAGCTATTTAGCGGTTTTCAGCCCCTGTCAGAAGTCAAGTGCAGCCCTCTAGCTTTGTTACCGCCAAAACTCTTCTCAATGGGTCGATCTTTAACCGATCCAGAACCGCAGTGCACGCTATAGGGGATTAACTTCAGACCAATAACACGCAATTAGATTTATTTTCCCCTCTTAAGCCTATTAGGCTGCAGCTGAGCAGTCAGCGGTCGTGCTTTAGCTGAATTTAATTGTGTTTTTTATGCCCAATGAGCTGTGTGCCACAGGGGGTGGAGGAGTGGAAGAGGCCCTTGTGTCAGAATCAAATAGCTCCACCAAAAGCCCCGCCTGAAGGGTTCACCTGCTCCTGAGGCGGTCTCTCCCGTCCAGGGCAGTCTCGCTCCTCTTAAAGAGAAGAGAGGGAACTCTTCAAACTGTAAAGTGAAACTGACATCGCCTGTAATTGTGTCACTTTGTGTGCTGTTCCCTTTCATCAGCTTACTAATCCTGTTTCCCCAAAATAAAGACATGACCGCGTCTCTCTCTCTCTCTCTCTCTCTCTCTCTCACTCTGAGGCTCTCCCCTGTTCATTTACAGGCCTCTTTCTGCCTTTGTATACATGTAGGTTTATCCACCATTGTAAGCTGAGTGGCTCCCTGCTGTTCTGCACAAGAGAATAAAGACTCTAAGGGGAAGGCACAAGCTTAACCTCTTAGTGGTTTTTGTACCAAAACAAATGTGGAGCGCTTTCTTTAAAACTTCATGGAGTAGTTTTGACAGGTTATGAAACGGACTAAAATGAATACCAATACCTGTATGACATAAGTCGTTTTCACACATGCACTGCTGAGAACGTTTAAAAAACAAAATTAGGCAGGCTGCTCTTGTAATCTTCCTGAAATAGTTGTTCACGCAGGCATCTCACAGCAGGAGACTCCCTGCAGGAGGCAGGACATGACGTCAAAAGAACAATGCGGAAATGGTGGGCAAAGCAAAACACAACGCTATGATGACAATTTTTTGCTTTCATATAAAGCTTTGAGTAGTTCGACATGTTGACCCAATCAACAAAAGAGTGGAATTTAAACATAATGACGTTTCTTTTAGTGCACAGAGAGAACACAAATCACTCGCAGGATATAAACCTCATCATCACCACCTGCTTGCTCGCAGTACTTTTTTTTTTCTGAATATTTCCTGCTGCGTTCTCAAATTTGCTCGCCTCAACTTGATGGGGAACATTTAGTAGATGATAAGATTTGGGGATATTCAGGAGTTTTGCGTATGTGCTAAAGCACTTCTATAGAAAAGCAATGAAAAGCATAGAGACTGACTCATGTTTTGCTTTGTCGTACACACAAAGGGATATCCAGCAAGCAGACTTGAAGGACCTTTGTTCAGTCAAAAAAGAGTCAGGGACTGATACCTTTATATGTCGAAGAAGCTGTATGATATTTTTTATACTGGATGAGATTTCACTGTAATGTAGACGAAGAGATCAACAAAGAGAACAGACAGAAACTGTTTTTTTTCCATGGGGGTCAACAGAATTAAAAGTTACTCACAGGAGGATTTCAACAACAAATAAGTCATATAATGTATGTTAAACCATGCGATTGTTTGTCCGCTCTTTTCATATATTTGGAATCCTTGATAGTTTAGATTTGTATTTATATAAGTTAAAGAAATAAACACATTTTTTTGCTTTCCATGCATCCGCAAGAACGGCTTCACGCAGGGCTCATGCTTTCAGGAATAGAGAGGAGGCAATAACCCATGCTACCTTTCCTTCTGATCACATTTCCATTCAGTCCAGAAGCTAAATCACCCTCAAAGCTACAATCTGTACCCGCTTTCTCTTCTATTCCCCCGTCTCTTGCTCTCTGTTCAGCTACACATGTACTGTCTCACTTCTATTCAGTTACAGAATTTGATCAATGAAGTATCCATCCTTCCCTGTCAGGTGGATGGAACACCTTTGCCAGCAAATTGTAAGAATCCATCAGGGGAAGTACTTCATCACATCCCCATTCATGTGGAAAGCACTGCAGAGGTGCCTTGATGGAGACAATGAAACGTGGAGAGGAAGAAGTTTGTAATGTGGCAGTTCTAGCACACATGACACGCAGTACACTACCAGGCCACCAAGTCAGAGAACATATTTTCTGTGTCTCATTACCATGTCAAGAACAAAGTGTGTTTGTATTCAGACCATGACACCAAACCTGGTATAGCCAACAAATTACTGTTATTAAAAGTAGATTGCTGAACTCAAAATGAGACACAGAGACACATCAAGCCTCACACAACCCAATCAGAAGCAAAACAAACATCTGAAGCCACAAACTCTCATTATACCATCACCCCTCCAAACCCACACTTCAGTTTGAAACACTTCTTGATAACTGAACAAACAAATCCCAACATTTTGAGTGTTTTGCTTTTGGGGGGGGGGACAGATTAGTAATCATATCTCTGTCCATGTTATTCTATGTCTGGGCTGGGAGAAGGAGGAGGATGAAGGAGGGAGAGGGGTTGGTTGGCTTTTGCTGAAAACATAATTGGCATGGCCCCCGTGACACTGTCCGTCAGATTGTGCTGTGCCTCTCTGTATGCATTCACAGGGCCCCTGTGATTTTTCATTAAACTATGAGCAGGGCCTCTGAGGAGATGTTTATGCAGCCTCTGTGGCTCCACCACACAGCGAGGAGCGAGCCGAGCCTTCACGGCCCCAACGCAACTATAATTAGCTTTGCAGCCCTGGCTCATAATGAGTCTACGCACATAGGTGTGCTAAGTGTGCGAAAACATTGTTGTGTTTGTGAGCTAGAATGGAAAATAAGAGTTATAATCTTAAACCCTTTTAAGACATGACTTTGACAATGATTTGTTGGGATTTTTTCTAACATAAATATTTAGGTCCATTGTAGTTGCACACTGTAATCACTTCTCTGTTAAAGTAGCTTTCATTGTTAACTTGCCGTTCACATGATGATTTATATGGCTTGCTTCACTTAAGGGATTCTTAATTAACGATGTATTGATGTAATCTTCCATAACTTGCTTCATCCATTTCAGTGATTTGGACTCCATCCTCAGCTGTGTTGAGATGTGTAAATGCAATCTCAACATGGGGAAGCAGAAGGTTATAGAGAAACAATAACAGGACGTGCATTTTGACAGATGTAGTTATCAACACTGCAACTATGAACAAGAATCATGCTGAAAGGAGCAATATGTTATAGTAGATGTTGAAGTGCTGGCTTCTCTGACAACAATGCAGCAGCCCGCATGTCCTCCTTTTAAGTTTCAAGTTCGGTCCAAAATGGTTTGTGTTTGTTTTGACCAGAGAAGGGCGGTTTTCGTTTGGAACACCCCTCGGTTTGCCAGATTTGACACCAGTTATCACGGCAAACCAACAGGTGTTGCTGCTATGGAAGTGGGCAGTCGAACTGGTTCAGATATAACTGATTCTACCCGACCTAAAAAGCCTCAGCATTTTTCTAATAAGCTTGACGAGCAGAAACATTGTAAAACTTGGATAAATGTTGGACATGCTTTTGAAAAATGGAGAGAGGTTAGAGTGCAGAAAGCTTTCAAGACTGATGCAGAGCTGGCTAAACACTGAAGCTTCAGTTTCTGTGACATGGCAACACGTGTGTGAATGGACTCTATGGAGGAGGAGGCGGGGGGAGACAGTAGCAATACCAATTTTAAATGCTGTGTCAGAGTTACATATTGGCCCTTTAACAGTAAGGTAGGACACACGATTTTGTTATCATGGAATGAATTATGAACAAATGAGAAACCAACTGCCCGTAAAACCTTAGGTAACGGGTAAATCATAAGAAATTCCTCATCCAATTTAACAGAGTAGCTAAAGATTAGTTAATAACTGTTAGAAGTTATGTTCATGAACTAATGGTCCATGGTTTTCTGTTCAGCCTTATAATGGCCCTTTTTACTTAAAAAATATTTTTTGATTATTTCTGAATAATTCACTTCAACAATAATAAATCATTACTCTTTTATTAACCACCTGCCACTATTTGTTTTTATGTTTCTTTCAGTAAAGTAGTGTATCACACATACACTTCATGATGCACCAGTATGATGCGTGTGTGAATGACCACTTTGTTTGAAGGAACATGAAGAACAATTCAATCCTTTTATGATAGAGGATCAATTGTACATTTTGCAGTTTGCAGAGAGATTATATGGGACAACAAGAGAGAGCTGTTGGACTACATTTACTGTTCCTCGCTGCGTATCTCAGATTGCCAGCAAGTGCTGTGTGCTCCCAGAATGTAAGAAAAAAACCATTTATTTATACAATGTTAGTTTGTTTGGCTACACTGTACACAAACACAACAGTAGCTCTTGTGTTGTAATTCTGACAAAGTAGCAAACATAATTTCAGTACTTGTTGTGTTGAACCATCAATAACAACGGGTGTCAACAAACCAACCAGGATTTAGATGTTTGACAAACGAGCTACAAATGGAGAATGGTCCTTGTGAGTCATTGAGGAAAAAAGGAAAAATACTGTTATGATTTATGATTTGATTAGCAAGTCAGGCTTGAATTAAAACATGCTTGAAATGTTCTGGTTTGGTGCCAAATGGCACTTGTTAAACTGCTTTCAGCTTCCCAGCAGATTTTCAGGCGGAGTGAGCTGAATGGTCTGACGTCAGACTGAACGCTGCGAGGTTATATAAAAAGTTATTCAATGACGCTGTTTGATGTCAACACCTGGTCAAGGGTAACTGTAACTCCTAAAGCACACCTTCCTCTGAAACATCTGAACCTACTGAAGTGAAATACAATCAGTTATGACTAAATCTGGATGTCAACACACAATCCCTCAGGAGTTTGTAATAGTTCACGGTAACAGAGAGCACAATCTTCTGGAAACCAAACACACAAATGTAACACAGCGACACAAAAAACATAAACGCAGATCCGCTTGTGCATAAAAGGGCCGAGGCTCCTGGTCATGGCCCTCAACTTCAACAAAGATAACCATCAGCGATATTGAATCGGGGGGATGTGAAGATAATATGAAGCATGCAAGCCTGAGGAATCCACACTGCCTTATAAGGTCTTGTGTGCAGGGAGGGCAGAGGGGTTAGCGAGGGCACAAAATGGTGGACATGTACCAGCTCATCCATGGGAAAACTTTCACACACAAATGTGGAACTAAGAGAAGTTTAATAAGAAATATTACATCCAGGAGAGATTCCAGTGGGAGAAGCTCACCCGTGTCCCGTCTGGATTTAATGATTCAAGGTAAGCGCCAACTTCCCTTCGACTTTTCATTTTCAAAAAGGGTCCATGTCCTTTTCTCAATTACCCTTGATTCCACCATTCAATCGGCTCTTAGTATTTTCCACTCAGCCGTCCAATCCTGTACTCCTGCTCTGTAGTTTACCGCCCCATCCATCGCTAAGGAGAACACATGTACTCCTCGCTCTGCTCACCTGTCAATCAGGTGAAATCTTATAATCATATTTGTGTAACTCACTCACACAATTCTCATACAGTCAACAGAAGCTAAATATATACCCGGCTCCACACGTCTGCTAGCAATTAGTGTATAGGTTTGTGCGAAGCCATTGTTTGGACTGCCGGCCCCTTCGACAGATAATGAACCATAATCGCTGAGTGACACTATAATTGCCAAGGTGTATGGTGACACGACAGCCAGCGCAATTACCCGACTTTTGACATCAATGCGCTCATTAAATGATGTCATTGAAACAAGACACACAGCATACACGCCCAGCTAGACGCATATTTGTTCGCACACACACACGCACACGCACACGCACACACACACACACACACACACACACACACACACACACACACACACACACACACACACACACACACACACACACACACACACACACACACACACACACATGCTTTATGTATGTGCTCCATAAAAAAGTCACACAAGCTTTTTGTTTTTGTGTTCTTAAGAAGTTAATGTCCTGCAAACATCTGCAGTTATATTTCAATTACTTAATAAAGCAACTAAATATTTTTCTTATTTTGCATAAATGTTTCTCATATATTTTGTTCCTATTTTGGGTCAGATGTTAGTGTTCATTTTTCCCCCGAATGTCCCCCCAAACTTTATATATTATTATCTAAAGTTTTTTTTGTTGGATTCATGCAGCCTTATATTGTTCATCCACCTCATTTATCTACACATTATCACTATTTCTACAAAACGTGATTGTCGAGTTGTTCCTAGATTCACCACATTGAACAAAGGGGTTTGATTATTTATTTTTTTTAGTCTCATCTGTGAACCGTAGCCATACAAAGTTACTGTAATATTACTTTCTGGTTTGACTTAAACCTGGCTTAGAACTCCTTTTACAAGGTGCGAGAGCAAAGCGTACAAAAGTATTATTAAGTGTCAGGTTCGACGGGTGTTTTAGTCACCACTTAAATACATGCTGTAAAAATGTGTCAAGCAAATAGCTTGTTACAGTTTTATTGTCACACCTGACACCTTTCACACAAGTTACTTTCCTCAACTGCACTCCAGAGAAGCACTTACAATAATGCTACATGCTACAACAAGTTCTCATAATGACAATGTTAACGTATCATACAACTATGATGGTAAACACACACATACAACTCCTTAGAGACTTACACATCCCTCATCTTAACAGCCTATACTCTTCTCTGGGTAACTACGTCAAATCAACCACAATAGCAGAATGCTCGCTTATTTCTCAAATCATTATAAGTGATTAAATTAATGTTATGTGTCAGAAAGAAAGGTAGTATATTTTTTTACAGAAGATTCTGCAAATTTGAATATTGTTGAAAAACATTGTGGGAAAAAAATATTTTTTGAATCTGTATCTGCTGCACATGTGCTTGTCTCCTTAGAAGTGCTCATATAATGTGTAATACTTTAAATTAGGACGTATAGTAAACATGAACCCAACAAATTGTTCTATCTATTTAAAAAAGACAAAAGACAAAATTGGGTATTTTTAGATGTTGTCATCCTTGACTCAAATACATTTTGTTTTTAAGTGCCAATTAAAACAGACAGAGAAATTAGTGATCATCTATCAATAAATTGATTAACATGTCGTGAAAAATTGGAATGATAAGAGAAATCACCTCTAATATATAAAAGAAACCTTCATTTTTGGGTCCACTGGGACCTTAGTTAGAAAGACTAAGTTCCTTTATGCTCACAGGAACTCAAACAGCCACAACAGTGAGCTGCCAACACTGACAAACAGAGCACAAGCAAAAGGCCACGACCATAAATAACCACACAAGAATTTGTAAGGTGGACTTTTGCAATTAGGACTGCAAGTGGAAATATATCTCTGAGAAACATTAATGAGCTTCTGCTGAGCAGCTTCTATTTTAAGAAGAAAGCACCCAATAACAGTTCATCACTCAAAAAGTGATGCAGAGAAAATTCTGGAGGCTGTGAGATATTTCACAGAGTCCACTGACAGCTCACTAAAGAGCCCTGGGCGTCATAAAACCTGATGGCAATTCAAAGTGGTTATTTTTCACCCTGGTTTTTTAAATTCTGTAGCAATTAATCTGCCCAATTTGATTACGAACGGCACAAATTAAACAATAAAGAGCTGTCTAATGAGGGATTAATTATGGGTAGCAGGGGGGGAATGGGAGCCAGGCAGAAGCCATACGTCAGTGTCTCCTGCAGACAGCGCAGGGCCATAAGGAAGACAGAGAGGCTTCTGGTCCATGTGGTCCTGCACTGATAGGGCCCCCCCCCCTCATCACAGATCAGTAGATCCACAGCCAGAGCAGCCCATAAACGGCCGGGCCGTAATTGAAAGTGCCAAAATCAATAGCACTGACAGGCCTTAATTAAATTAAATATGTCTGGCAGAGAAGGAGGGGTGGGGTTGTGGGAGGAGGAGGTGGGCACCAGTACTGCTGCCCATATGAGCTCACTGGTTGAGGACCAGAGACTGAGGACACTATGTATTTGACAACACCCTTCTTCAACGGCTCATGATGCTCTCATAAAGTGGTACACTATGATGTCATGAAGGGCAGAGGCAAATGTGGTAAACCAGGGGAGATGACTTTTTAAATTAAACGCCTCCTGACTTCATATACAGACAGCAAATGAAAGAAATCAAGCAAACCCATGGGCTTTAAATTTCCTGAATTGTGACTGTCAGGCAACATGACACGCTTTCAGTTTAAGGAGGGTTCCTGCAAAAGTGCCAGATATTTACACATTCAATTTCGAAACATTTGGTCACTATGAAGCATGCCGGTTGTATTGCTTTTAGGCTGTGAACAATAATATCCACTTTCAGGATACAACATTTTGATTGTCACAGCACTGCTTTTTTTTTTTTTTTTAAATATGTCTCTAAGTTCATTAATCTAATTGTTAACAATTATCACAAGTCTTGAATATGTATAAGAAAGTACAACAGACATGAAGGCACATTTTCCTTGAATTTAATATCATAAAAGCAATCAGAGTTCCCTTCATCACATTTGATTTGATACCATGCAAAATCAAGACAAATGTACTATTATGATACTTTACATACAGAGCAGGTCTTGCCCGTAAGCTTATTTGTAATATTTAAATGATTATCTACTTATTATACAGTTATTCAAATAGACCCAGCATTAAAACACCATGAGCATGCACTTGGCAACAGCAGCAAGGAATAAAGGGACTTTTAAAAAGCAGAGAATAGAGCCACACTAATAGATGAACAGCCATCTGATAACATAGCATGACAGGTTGTCTTATCATGTAGCATTTTCTGTAGCTATGTTGTTGGATTGAACGTGTCTTTTTAAGGCGTTTGAGGTGAAAGAGGTGAGTAAAAGATTTTGCTGTTTGATGTCAGATTTGGCTCCAACAAACAAATGGGATGCACTCTATATTTGACCCGTAAACTCTCCTGTGCTCATGCTGCAGACTGCAGGATGTGAGGTTTTCTGCCTGCACGATTACACCCCGAGGATCTCCTGTGTGATCCTGCAGGGAAACAAAGAGAGGAAAAAAGACATCATCTGCATTAAAAAAAAAAAGTCAGAGTCCTCATCATTTCAGGCTTTGCCCACATTTAAAGGCTCAGGCATTCCGAGTCAGCAGAGGGTCACTGACAGAGAGTTTTCTTCTGGCTGGAGGTGGGCGGAGGACATGGGCTGGTGGGATGGGTCAGTGATGAGGGGCTAAACAAGAGGCTCAACTCCCTCTGGATAAACTTGAGTTGTAGACTGTTGAGACTTGTGAGATTAGAATGGAGCCAAGTCTGCTCTGCTGTGATCTGAAGGACAGGGCGTACAGCCGCTCGACTTGACATCCAAGGAACTACTTCCCAGACAGAAAAAATAAAATAATAATTCTGCCCCCCCGTTTGTTGTTTGGATTGCTTTCTCTTTGGCCTGATCTACAGCGGGAGGGAGGGAACGGCCAAAAATGATGGGCTTAAGGTTTTTGTGATGATAGTTTATGTACATGGTGTCACTGGGAGGGCAAGGCAGAGATTTTGTGGTGATATTTTCAAACCAAACCATTGTGTAAATCCTCCTGATTACATTTCAAAACCTTTTTTTGTAATCTGATGTCAGTTCCCATGGAATGAATTTCCAACTCAATTACATACAGTTATTATTCTTGACTATCATGATGAAAATGGGAAATGATTATGGTTTTAAGGGGAGGAAAAAGATATATAGGAATTGGAAAATATTGATGGTATCTTTAGAGGAAACGATATCTGTTATAATAATAATAACTTGTAATTACTCTACATACTGTAAATTAGTTTGTGATTTAATACTGGGTGTCAAATGAAACAGACATACCTACTGGTTTACAAGGTCCTTTTAGGCCCTTTGTCTTTTACATTGCAATATTTAAATTCTTACATTTGAATTCATGTGTTAGTGAAATTGCACAAAATATTGATTTATGAACTGCAAAAATTGAAAAATATATGATAAGAAAACCATAAGAAAAAGAGGATTTTCTGGCACAAACTTCACCAACTGACAAGGTGCATGAAGAGTGAAAGGCTTAGAAGAGGTCAAAATGCTCCAGCAACACTTGTAGTAAGAAGATGACCCTGACCGAAACGCATCGGTCTAAATTGTTAAGAAAACCATAAGAAAATAAAACATAATTGCTCCATTCCATAAAATATTTCATGTGCAAATTTGTGCAATGAACTAGATTATAGTATATAATATTAGATCCACAATCTTGTTATAATAATAATTTGTGGAAGTAGAAATATTATAAATACAGGTTGCATGCAGTAGTGTTTCCACTCTAAAATAAGCCTCAACATGTTTTTATTCTTGCTGCAATTTGTTTTGTACGTTGGAAAATATGGTGACACTCCTCATCATTTCGCTCATCATTAAGCATCTTTTCAATCCCCGATTACAGACATGATTTGTTACTCAAACTATTGCTTGTTATGCGCTTATTAAGCATTTCATTTAAGACTCTATTTAGCTTCTAATCGACAAACGCACTCGACGTTTGAGAGCCCAAATGATCGACTTATCTAAATAAATCCTACGATTAGTCATGAGTTAATCAGTCCATTTAGATGGTCTATATCATATTATCCAGGCCAGTGATTTGCAAATGATTTTATACGCTTCCTGTTTAATGGCGCGAGAGAAATAAAAGGCCGATAATTCAATTTCACGCCAATAGCTCGGGTAATTGAGATGTCTGTCATTGAATGTTGTAAATTTAAAAGACGCAGTTTTATCTAAGTTTCACAGAAGAGTGAACGGCAGGACGGAACCTGATAGCAGCGCTCATGTGCCAAAATTATTTTGATTTTAAAGTCATGCAGAGGTCAGGATGAGGGAGAGTGATCCTATCTCTCTGTGTGTGTGTGTGTGTGTGTGTGTGTGTGTGTGTGTGTGTGTGTGTGTGTGAGTGTGGATGGATGATTCACTGAGGGGGAAAATATCCTACAGTGTGTAAGAAAATCTACACAAACCAATCGAGTAATGTAAATATCAATTTTTACAACTTGCAATTTTCTATTGAGTTATGGTTTGTTTTCAATAAGCAATGAATAATAATTTTAAATAAATCATAGAGGAACTTGGATTGGCACAACAACAATAAAATGATAACAATATTTATAGTCCTAATAAAAAGATTGCCTAATAATGTATACAATATACATAATTTGTGCATAATTTTAATTAGGCTAATTGATTTTACATTCAATCAATATGTGGCCTACCCAATTAATGTTTGGTTAATTTTTAAGATGTTTTAAACCGATCAATCAAATGTCATAACTGGAAATGAAATGGAATTATTTGTATCTGCTTTTTTACATTTTCAAAATGTAGATTGAAAATGATGAAGCATAAAGTCGATGCAGTGACCCGATATTAAAACAGCAGTTACGTCATAAGTCCCAAAGTAAATAGGTTTTCCTCTGCTTTTAATAAAAAATAATATTTCATACCATTATGAAATTTGTTTTAACAAAAAATGATTAAAATGTTTATTTCATTTAATAATAAATGATGTTCAGACACACTTAGTTCTAACGGTATGCAGCTTTCAACAGCGCATTAATATTTAATCACAAACAGTAATGCGGTCACAGGTGTGTTTAAGTTTAAAGATACCATCAGTGACGCGAAGCAGAGCCGTTTCTATGATAATTATGAAAAAGAAAGAAAACTAGGCCATTATAGGCTACTTCCAATATCAAACAGGCATCTGCATCGCATTAAATGAAACAAGGTACAGGGATAGCGATAGGCTATTTCCTTGCAGACAATCTCCAGATCATCATGCATCCCTTCCCGGTGATTTTGAGTCAAGGCCAGGCGAATATTTCTTTTTATAGAGTCTCCTCTCCAACAATATAACCCCCCCGCTGAGCTGGCGACACCGCTTTTTCTGTGAACCGCGGAGGGTTTTTATCATCAACGGGGGACACATTCATTCTGCCTGTCAGCCTGGGAGAGGTGAGATGAGTGAGAAATAAAGTTCACTAGAAGCTCTGGACCACATTGTCTTAGTTACATTGGAGGTACTTCAGTCCTTCATCATCTTCGACCTCTTCTTTCTCTTCTCAGAGCTGCAGTGAGTTGTTAAATCTCCGACACTTCAGATACATTTATCATCGTCACATGCAGACTCTGTTTCTCTGCGAGCTCCTGCTCAACGAGACCAGGAGCAGTTTCCTCTGAGCTGCTCCAACTTAAACAAGGCTGAAAGATGAGACATCATGAATAAAATCCTGCTATTATAAATTCGGCAATTATAAATTATTATTATTATTTTGTTTTTATTTATTTTAAACTTTTTTTTTAACTAATGAATTAAATCAACGCAACTTTTACGTAGGCTAAATGTGTCTGACCAAATTTGAACATAGGCATACCTCATACCATAACATCATACCTATCATACCTTAAAAAAACAAGCAATGATTCAAATAATTATTGTTTTCGTAAAAATGTCAAAGCTTGTTTATTTGTCTTTGGGCTTTAGGATAGTCGGTTGAACCATGTTATCATAACCTATTATTTTCTGTTTTTGCACATGAAGGATTTAGCCTATACCTGTATACCTGTATAGGATGTATGTATAACATCATATATAGTCTATTTACAATATATAATTGATTGAAACATGCATGACTTTTATCCTTTAAATTGCTTGCTTTTTATCAATTGGACTAATTATTTTTTGATTATGATGATGTTAATGACATGCAGAAATACACGTGTCCTCTATGTCATACACACACACACACACACACACACACACACACACACACACACACACACACACACCTGCTAAATTGTGTGAAGCAGTTCTGCACGTGGACCTGAGAGTGAGCCATGCAGCACGTGAAGGCATCCTGAAGCTTAAATGACCGTGAACCATTGTTACTTATACTAGCAGCTAAGTGGTCCTATACCAGCCTGATTGAGCCAAGTGCTTTGAAAGTGGAGACATTATGTTTAATTATGAGGACTCTGGGTTGGACTGACTGCAGCTTTTTGTTTGCATCTTTCTCTGAGGTAGCAATGTTTTAAAGTCACAGAAACATAAACTTTAAATCACAAAAAATGTTGCTCAGATTATTGCACCACACGCACAAAAAATGATCAGACTAAAACTGTCAGCTATAGATCAGCAAAAATATCGCAAAAATGTAAAAAGGCGAGAATATTTATTCCAATGTAAATGCAACCAATAAGACATTGCCTATAGGCCTACAGGAGTTTACTCACATGATGAGCCATGGTTACCAGAATATATTGACTTGCAACGAGTGCAAATATTTAGGCTGTAAATGCCTTTAGACATCCACCCTCCCTTTTATGTCTTTATAGTCTAAATTCACAGAGCTGGCATGAAAAGGGTTAAGACAACTTTCTGAGGAGGCAACAATGGGCCTTTGTGTGGAGTCCCTGCCTCCTGACTGCGAATCAAAGCAGTTTATAAAGTGAAATAAAGGCCCAATGAGCCTTACAGTTGTTTTGTATCTCGGCTCGGCCCTCATTTGTTACCTTGGGATTTAAATGAAACGGTATGGTTATCATCTTCTCCACGGTATATCAGTCCTCTTAGAGGCCGGTGTTTGGGATGCTAATTGTCATGGACATTGTTTTTCAGTATCACTGCCCCTTCTGTTCACAAGACAAATAGAGTGGAAACAGAACCCAAAGAACAAGTTAAACATGTTACTGACAAGTTCATTGAAAAATAGGCCTAAGCTTTACAATATTATTAATAAGTGAGAAAGGGTGGTATGGAAATAATATTAATTATCAACAAAATATTTTGTTATTTTTCTAGCTGAATTAGCCTACAGATAGGACCAGCTAAAAAGAAAAAGAAAAAAAACGCAGTCAAAATGAGAATACAGGACAAATGTTCATCTATCAGCAGACCTGTTTGTTTGGCGCAACAAACTTGATTCATGACTTTCTGAACAAGTCACTAGAAAAAGAATTAGCACCTCATGCAGTTGCTGCTACACCTCATACGCCTCATACCAAACCGGTATTTGTGTTTACGCTGACTCGTTTAACTAGTTGGGGTTGGAGATGGAGGAAACGGGAGGAGGAGGAGGAGGAGGAGGAGGAGGACGGGTAAAGTGTTTTGAGCCCCTACCAGAGGGCACCTGAGACTCGTCGGTGACTTTAAAGCTTTGTTGCAGCCATGCCGCTCGTTCCAGGTTGAAGTGTCTCCAAACACGCTGCAGCTGCTAGCTACACACTATACTACACTATACTACACTATACTACACTATACCGAGGAAACGATTCATCAACACTCGTTTGTTAAGTTTTATTAACCGAGTGGATGCAGGTAATAGCTTTAAGGCACGAGACAACAATTAGGAAAACACCTGTGGCTGCAATTTAAATATGAATGTGTCAACCGGAAGTCCTCTACTGTCCATTGAATTCATGTTGTTCCTTTTCGGTTATGTCAAATTAGGCCTATTGTTAAGCAAATATTTATTAAAGTTAACAAAACCCATGCACTTTATATTTTGTTATGACATGTCCAATAAAATAGTCTTCAGCCTCACAAAATAGAAATAGGAAAGGATTTACCTTTATCGCTTATAGGCCTACAAAACAGGTAGCAGGTGTCGTAGGCTTACTCACCGTTTCACCTTGAACGTTAATTGAGACCATTTGATATTTCAACCATAACCACAGTAGCTTACAACACAACACACTTTATGAGGCAATGATAGGGTCAATGCTTATGCTCTATAAGAACGTTTATAATATGTCCCCAGACGTGCCATCGTTGTGGGACAGAGAGATCATGAGGATGATTCGTTTGATATGTATCTTCAACACTTCCTCAGACAGAGATTTAATGAGTAGACCTTGGGAAACATTGCACCCAGGAATCCCTTTGAGTAACCAGTGGGCGCTGACCTTTCCACCTGAGGACTTTTGCACCGACCTACGCTCATTTGAATAGATGGAAATGTCGTGCGATCGGCTGAGAAAAGAGTAACTTTTTTTTTTTCCCTGGCTGAATGGCTCAGTGTCCCTGGGCTAGGGCGGGCAGAGAGAGGGAGGAGGCGGTTGCTGCGATCTCGGTGCGGGTTCAACTCCTTCAATAGTCTCGATCGCTTTGATCTGTGCGCTGCTGGCGCCTAAAAACAACATAACTTGTCTGCCCATTAAGGAGACTGACAAATCGTGACAGATTGTTTAGGCTTGGCAATTAGCGACGCAGACGCGTTCCCTGAGAACTGACTACACGGCGAAAAAAAAGGTGATCTGCACCTCTTTACTTTAATTCGTTAGCCTAGTATGTTAAACTTAAAGCAACTTTAAAAAAGAAAAAAGGTAATCCAACATGCCGCGTGTAAAATATCCTCTTTGCTTTCGAAATAGATTAACAGGCCCTACAGCACATATATTATTCCATGCATCCAATAATAACAATAAGAAAATCCCTTTTTTATGGACTGCAGATAATGAAAAGCTATGAGGTACAGCCAGGTAAATCAATGACAGTCCTGGCTTCAATCTCTCCTTGGCTCCAAGCTGCCTACTTCCCCCTCGCCCCCTACCTCCCCCCTCGGACTCCACATCATTTTTGACTTTAATGGATGTAGTCAAAGGGGAAAAATCCTTGTGACCCCCCCCCCCCCTTTTGCCCCCAAAGCCCGATAATTACCCCTAAATGACTGTAAAGGCTTGTGTGTTTCAATCTGATTAGAGCCCTGCAGCCATCAATAAATATAAAGTGGGATGTTAAACTGTTGTGCAATATATTAAAGACTCACTTTAGAGGATTTAGCACATGGCCAAGTGAGTCATGACATGGATCGATATGAGTAGGTTAAAGCACGTCAAATGCATTAACAGTAGAGTTATTACAGTTTTAAACATGTTGAGGAAAATAGAAATAATTGTTCTAATTGTAAAAAGTTAACAAGGAATATAATTTAAGGGGGGCTTTGGGGTAGGCCTATGAATTTGTTTTGATTTAGACTATTGTTTATCACACTATGGTCTGTTAAGGCGCCGTTGTGTTTTTGTTTACCTAAAAAATGATAATAAAGGAAACAATTGCAAACTTTCTCACTCCGTTTTTTTTTTTGGACTAGTGTGACCACGCCCACCTCGCCCCTGATTGGCTGTCTCCCTCTCCACGCCTGCCTTATTACAGCCCTGCACTCCAATCTGGTCACATAAACATGAGGATACCGTCACCTTAAGGCGCACTGTGCTAACTTTGTGCAACACTTCTTTCTAAACTCACGAGAGCCAACGCGTCACCTTACCCGTGCCAGTCGGACCTGTATGGCCCCATCGATCGCCATGTCAGCTATGACTGCTGCTTTGAAAACTGAAGACGTCAGCAGAGGCGACATGCAGACCAGTCTGAGCCCCGCAGAGGACACTGTGAAGCCCAAAGTTGCTATTTTGCCTTTCAGTGTGGAGGCTCTGATGGCTGATAGGAAACCCAGCAGAGAGGTGACATCCCCGGGTGGCACCACGTCGGTTCCCGGGACGTCCCATGCGCTGGGGAAGAGCGCGGCGAGGATGGGCTCGTTCGGTAGTCTGGATACTTCGGTTCCTGGTTTGGCCATGAGCTCGACATTTTCAGTGGGGGACATCATGAGCATGCCAGAAGACGTGTTGATAAAACCCGAGAGCCCGGACAGCAAAGACAGGACGTCATGGATGCAGAGTCCTCGCTTTTCTCCAACACCCCCACGTGAGTAAAAAAAAGCCCCATATTGATTACAGTCAAAAATGTGAACTTTTCATAAGCCTAAAAGCCCGTTTTTTTGTTTGTGGAAAATACGTTTATTGCACACTGTATCATGAAGCCTTTATTCTCATTTATTGGAGTCTGACATTACGCATGCAATCCAATGTTTGAAATTAAAGTGTTTTTCCTCCTACAGGCAGATTGAGTCCCCCGGCCTGCCCTCTGAGAAAACACAAGACGAACAGAAAGCCACGGACCCCCTTCACCACGTCCCAGCTGCTTGCCCTGGAAAGAAAGTTCCGTCAGAAGCAGTACCTCTCCATCGCCGAGCGCGCCGAATTCTCCAGCTCCCTCAACCTGACGGAGACCCAGGTCAAGATCTGGTTTCAGAACAGGAGGGCCAAAGCCAAGAGACTGCAGGAGGCAGAACTTGAAAAACTGAAAATGGCAGCTAAGCCCATGTTGCCTCCAGCTTTCGGGATTTCCTTTCCGCTCGGTGCGCACGTGCCCGGGTCCTACGCAGGATCGCATCCGTTCCAGAGGCACTCGCTGCCGGTTTCCCCCGTGGGACTGTACGCCGCTCACGTCGGATACAGTATGTACCACCTCGCCTGACAGGACCAAGGGCACATACAGACTAGATTCTGAAGGCCTTGAGAGAGAAAGGGGGGCCATTTGAAGAGGTGAAGTGACTTTTTTTTTAACCAAATAAAGAGGCATTCTGGTGATGAGCTCAGGGTCACATCTTAACAGACCCCTCTGTGAGGACCCTGACGTTAATTTACTTCTCTTGACCTCGTCAGTAAGTGCACACACTGCAAACAAATAGAAATCACCCAACTTGAATGTTGACTCTATTTGTCAGTGGACAATAAAAACAATAATGTCACTTGAGAACGCATTATTGCCAGAAAACGTATTTCAGCAAATAATATTAAGTGTGAGAATAACTGACTTGAAGATGGACATGTTTGAGGTACAGGGACAGAAAAATACATGCGGTCCCTTTACACGAGTGGACAAGAAGAGTGTCAAAGAATGCCCATATACCTTCATGGCTGCATACAGCAGCTGTCATACGATCAGCCTTAAAAATCAGAGACTATTGCGCAGCTTGACAATTAGGGCTTTGCTGCCACTCTGCAAAAATCATACTTTCTAATTGATTTGCATTATTCCAATGCGTCTCTGAGCTGGGTCACTGAGCCCAGTGTCAATGAATGCTCTTTGTGAATTACGGAGAACCACAGCATTTTTTTTATTTTTATAACAGCACTGTCTGTTGTTGGAATGATTCCCTTCAGAAGGGATATGTGTACTGTAAAATAATGTATATTTGAAGAATATCCTCATTTATATTATGAATATATTTGTGACATAACTTAACAATAAATTGTTTATTCTTTTTCATGAAGAAGTTGTTCGTTTTCAATGACACTTTGCACGCTGCAACAGAACAGGATTTTTGACACGAAGCAGTAGAAAATAGAAAGCCTAAATTTTAAGATGATTTAAAGTTTTGTTTGTGAAAACTCTGGGAAATAAACTATTTTAATATTATTTATGTTAGGAGGAGATTCGGGCCTGTTCTGAAAGCTGCAACTTTCTGAACATTTTGACCCCCCCCCCCCCCCCCAAAAAAAAAAGTTCATTTTGAGGAAAGCTTTTTGCTAACGCCTGTGGCCCCTGTTGTTACTTACTACCAGTAATATTGCAAATATAATATCGAATTTGCAGATTAACTCTTGTGCTCGTATTTCTGTCTTACAGGATGTCGGGGCTGAACCGTGAATTTAAAATTGTCACATGTTATTTGGAGGAATGTATTGCTACAGCTGTTGCCTATTGCTTTGAAACAACTAACCTAGATTTTGTCGGCGCCAGCAGAGTTTAGTGGGTGGAGATGATGGTGGGGGACAACCAGTTGTGCTGACTTCAAAACACACAGATAAATAGCCTATTGGAGATTGCTCCTGTGGACTAAATTGCTCGTAAACAATCAACTTGAGTGTCATTATGGAGTGTTTAGGGTGTAAAAAAAAGCCAAGTGACACTCTATTATGAAGTCCACAGGGTGACATAAATATACATATATATATATATATATATATATATATCTTACTGGAGCTACATAATGAAAATATTTGATCCCTGGAGTCATTTTGTTCCATCAATTGGAATGAGCTGACAAAACCGGGATCAGATGTGGGGAAATGACAGACCACTCCGCAGCACTTTTAAAGGCTTTCTCTCCCTCTCTGTGCCATTCAGGCAGGGGTTAAACTGCAGTAAAATAATTGCTGTAATGAGCAAAGGCAATCTGCCGCAGACAGAGGCCGGCTCCAGCGAGGCTGTAGCTCCAGGCAAGGCGGAACTTTTATCATTCCTAAAATGTCAACGGGGGACTGGGACGGGCAACACTTCTGCTCTGTGCGCATTGATCTCCTGCTGCTCAGCGCTGACAAGCTGCTGTCCCAAACTACTTCATGCACAATCAGTTTGATCCCACTTTATTTAACAACATCACTGAAGTTTATTTAGCCTAAGCGTTTCACCAGAGTAGTTACATTTCGAGTCATGTTTCCCCACCACACTCTATTATTTCTTGTTTATTTGAAGTGTTCTTCTGACAATATCTATCCGTTTTATCTACGAGGCATGAATCACTCGAGTCCCTGACACTAGCTACGTTAAAATCACCCGGATGAGCGCTCCGTGTGAAAAGAAGAGAAAGTTGACACAAAAGAACCAAAGGGGATCCCTCCATTCTGTCTACTCTCTCAGTTCTTTTGTCACCTCGGCTCTCCATCTTGCCTGGAGCCAAATAGAAAACAAAACTCTCTACTTTATATCATCCTAAAGATCACAGGAGGTTGTTTAAAAGCTATTGATCCCAAAAGAAAGGAAAATGGGTTATTAGAAGAAGTTACAGCACGGATGAATGATTGTTGAAGCGGAGGAGGCAGCGGATGAATGATGGAGGGACACGCTGTGGGACCAGTTTTATAAAGTGGATTAATACAGGCTGATAACCAAAATGTGTTAAATGTAGCAAATATTATTTATACACTTCCTTAAATGAAAGTGGCATTAAAAGACTATTATTTTAAATAGGGAAATTAGCATTCGTGTTGGAGCCACCAAAAATTCAGATTTTTTTTTTATACGCAAGATTGTATTTAAAAAGTGTAGCCTATTCCTATTAATTTTTTTCCAGATTAAATCTGGATGTTTCCTTTTTTGATTATCTCTGAACATATTAAAGTTTTTGTTTACACACACTTTATCCTGCTGTAGGCTGAAACAACAATAATAACGCTTCATATTTTAAATCAAGCAGAGATGATGTCTTCATGAATACGATTTATTGAATTGAGGGAATGACGTGAAAAATTAGGAAATGTTTGAATTTTCATAGGTCTTTACTTTTTTAACTATTCATTTGTCTTGATTGCAACAGCGTCGATGTGTGTGTGTGTGTGTGTGTGTGTGTGTGTGTGTGTGTGTGTGTGTGTGTGTGTGTGTATTCTGTTTGATTTATATTCAAGCACGGCTGTCGAGGCCTCCATGTAGACTATTTCTTTTTCCACAGAGAAAGTGTCTTCGTGGTCTTTAAACAGGTTTTAATGAAACATTTGAACTGTGGGGAAGAAGTTGACTCAAGTGGAATCAGCCTTTAAATACTTTCAAATAAAGCACATGTAGCCTAACTTTCTTTCTGAGTTTCCTTAAACAACCACAACACCACCTCCTGTTCAAAGTCGGTGTAACATTAAAATGCTTTATATCAAGTATTAATCATTTATAAATTAGCAGTATGGCCTGTATACAAAAATGGGTAAACGCGTATAACTTAAATTCACCCTTACTCCTATAAGTGAGCCTATTGAAACACTTTGATCCTGGCCCTGAGCTCAGCTTTTCTTTTGGCCTCTTTCACCTTTTCATGTTAATCCGCGCATACAGGCCTATAGACAACAGCGATACATGGTTTTTAATTTGTAAATACAGACTGTTAAGAGAGCGAAAAGGAAAGTCTGCTGGGAAACACTTTGGAAAAGAGAGGATGTTGTAATTTAATTGCGACTTCAAATAAAAAAATATATATATCATGTAGCCTATAGGCCAATCTTAAGGAAATGTGAAATGGCATAAAAGTACATTTGTGATTTTTCAATTTGATTTGCACATCTTCGTATGGAGTCCTGTAGGTATCAGAAACCATAAAGAAAAGTGCTTGGGCACATGAATATTGTCAATGTTTCAAAAGACATGATGCTCCTTTGTAAAGAAAAACCTACATTATTTAACTACAGGCCGTATTGATTTGAATTGTCGGTCTCTTCCTTGCTCAGAAAGGTACAGTGCTGTATAGGAGTCTAGAGTCAGAGCATGCTTTAAATCCAGTCAATACTGCTTCGGGATGTTATTCATCAATGTTCACTTAGCAGCAAACAGATATCAGCACCAATTTCTTTCAGCTGCCCAAAAGACCTATAAAATAAATCTCCTACACAAAACCACATGTTCTCATGGAGCGAGTTTACGGTAATATTAAAGCACTGACTGAAAAAATAAAGAAAAGAAATAATGCTGTAAGCTCACAGTAAAAGTCAATATTAAAGGAACAAAAGACTCTTTAAGGTGTGGACACGACATACCTTCTTCATGCTGACATGACACTAAATAATAAACATTTCTCACACCATTATTAAACATCCTGATGAGCCGAATGTGCTTATTCCACAATGAAAATAAAACCCTTGGCAACAAGTTGCATAGTCTTTTGTTTAACTGATCCAATAGTTCAGAAATAAAGCGATGACAAACTTTTGTGCTATGTAGTGACATGTAGTGTCCGCTAGAGGGCCCTGCTGACTCACTTACCATAACATACCTTGAGCTTGTTGACCTGCTTTTATTCACAGAGCTCCACCACTGACCCTTCATTCAATAATGACTTCAGTGTGTGAATCAGGGGAACAATTAGGAGTTCATAAGGTACATTTACCGTGGACAGCTTTAGTTAGAATGTGAGACTTTTGAGTCTCACCACACACCACCATCCACGGCCAAGTTTACTGAGCAAAACACAATTACAATAAACGCAGAGGGCCAATCAGCTATTGGAAATTAAAGAGGAAACTTGTTTTTTTCTTATGGGCAACACTGAAGCAACATTTCTTTTAAGGTGCAATAAAAAGAGCTAAATGTGATGGAAAATTGCCTCAAAGCTCAATAAACAAAAGTGAATCACCACCAGTGCTTAAATGTAAATAGGTTTCTGATCTGTCCTTCACAATCACATTTATACCAACAAAGCAAAGAATCATTTCGGTCACCCTCGGGCTCAGTTGTTTTGTTTTTTATTGAGCAGCATTTAACATTTCTGCTGCAGTGTCACACAACTATTACCTGGCCTCCTGCAGTTTGTAACATTCTCTCATTTTGACTTAATGATAGAAAATAACCTGGACTCTGCGGCCTCCTATTCAACTTTAGAACTTAGTAACCACAGTATTGGCACCTTTCTTCATGAGCGTACTGCTGAATAAAAGTTCAGCTTATATTTTGTACGATTATTTAATCAGCAGTGAGAGATTCAGGCCTGTTGGCTCAGAAGTGTAACAACTAGATTGTTGGCGGCACAAACACATCAAATTAAACTGCAGGCAGTGAAATTAGTTTAAAAATGATCAGCATGTGTAGTCAGATTACAAAAAAAAACACACCTCGTGCTCTGGACTAATGCAGCTGCACAAGCTTGTTATGGCTTATAGATATTATTGTGGTTTTTAATATTACGATACAAAATGTCCAATTAAACGTTTTAGTTTCAGATTTATTTTTGTCATTTAATCACAAAATGTGTGTGAATCCTGGACTCCAGTTGCTTTTAGTGACACATATTATTTTAAACTCTTTCTGAAACACTACTCGTCTCCTGTGGGATCTTTGCAATGTAACAATTCAAACATTATTTCTGAACTGTAGTTACAATATGAATTGTTAACAAATTAAACACCCTTCATCTGATCTGGCAATTTAAAACTACAACCTACAGCGCCACCTTGTGACGGACAGTGAGAATGACAAACTCCCTCTGAATAGCAGTATAGCTAACAAAACTATGCAGGACAATAATGAAAACAGTACAGTCACTGTCTGGAGGTCATGGTGCAGGATCAGTACAGCAAAATCTATCAAAACAGCAACACGCCATCTCAAGAAACATGAACAGCCTTACATTTAACTTTGAGTTCATTTGTCAATCTGAAAACGACTGTCACATTGGCAGTATCAAGTTGAAGAAATACTAAATAATTAAAGATTGAGAGGCTCCCATGGGATGCTTTCTTAATGCCTTTAAGGAATACATTTGGATTTAAGGTTTATTTTTCTCTATATTGACATCTTTTAAGAAGACACATCATCATTCTGAAGTAAACGTGTGTCCTTGTTTGAACTGGTGGTGCATGAAACTCTGAGAATGAGATGACAAACTCTTTCATAAATGATCATGTATCTGTTGTCAGACAGGTGAATAAAGAAAACAAACAAATCACCAACATAAACATGGACATTAGGAGCGTTGGTTGTGTCTATTACTCTGTGGCAGCCGTGTCATATCAGAGGGGTCCGGGGCCTGGACTGGGTTTTTTTGTTGGTTATTTTAAGTCAAGTGAACTGTACCACACTTAACTCTTGACTTACATTAACGAGTGTAATCATGGATTGAATGATATGTAGGGGGGGAATTCACAAGAGGAGGAAAAAGTCAGACTATTATGGGGAAATGCTTTCTACATGGTTAAAGGAATACTTTTGAGAAAAGAAGAAAAAAGGGGTTAAAGAATTAGACATAATGAAGGTCTCTAAGGCCCAGAGTGTATACAGTACTGTTAGCAACCACCACTCTGTGTGCAGATACCACAGTGTGGCCAACAGAGGGCAGCAGAGGCCATGAGTTTAATCAGACAGGCAGACATGTTCCAAAATCCAACAAGTCATTACACTGTTTTAAAAAGAATTGCTACATAATGGTGGAGACAATTACAAGACCAAAGTAAAGCTGAGTTTTTATCTTACATGGTTCATGAGTCATCCTCTGTCTTTTGATATGTAAGTACTCAACTATTCGGATGTGCTGTAGTTGTTAGTATTTATCTTATATCATAAAGATGACTACATGTAGAAGATGGGGTAAATTTTAAATGTTGATCAAAAAGAACTAAGAAATACAGAGTTACAGCTAAAATAACCTCACTGATGTAAAAAAATGACATCATGCAGATTCACAGACCGCACCAGTTTGTTCTATGTAGTTTATGAAGTGTAAAAAAATACACACTGATACATAAAGATGACGTTTATTACAAAATATGAGGCCTTTCTAAATTGCCCAAAAGTAAAGATAAAAACAGAAGACTTTCGTATGTCCACTACAGTCAGGCCTCTATAATTTCATATCCATCCTGTCACAGAACTTGAACGTTTTTCTTATGCTCAGCTTCAGAATTAGCAGCACTTAAGTTGTTACTCCTGCGATATAAAACAGGAGACAAAATTGTGAAAGGAGCACAGTACACAAGCATGTACCTATGACATTTAGTTCTTATGTAACGTTTTGAACCCACCATGTTCAACCCTTTTAATGTTTGCAAAAAGCTGCATAATGCCTCTTTAAGACATGTTAGTCAGAGCAAGGGTTACGGCAACACAACATATTTCTCTTAATGGCACACTGAGCTTTGATCAGCTCTGGTAAGCAAGCAGCAGTTAAGCCCACTCACAAGCATCTCTTATTGGTTTATTATTTCAAGGTTTTCATCGGCATGGTTGGCATTCAGCAAATTTCCTGTGGAAAGTTCTGCACTCCTTTGCTGGAATGTAGCCACACATGTCCGCTAACATGAGTGTGCAGCTACAGCAGCGCCAACTAGGTACAACGTCCAACAGCACTGTGTGTTTGGCTAATAATGCTAATCCAATGCAGTGCACATCAGGGTTTATATTGCACTTGCTTTACTAAACTACTATACTGCTAGTGTGTTTTGTTAAAGGAATACATGTCTGCTCATCTCTCCTCCTGTAGCAGCTGAAGTCTGTCCTCTGCGTAGTGAGGGCTGCTGTGTCCAGTGTCAATCGCCTCACAGTCGTCTGTGAAAAACACCAAGTCCTGCAAAGGATCAAACACAAAAACACACACGAGAGCTTGAAAACAAAAAATCTTCAGGTGAAAAATGCAGCTGTTGTTTCGGGGTGTTCTTACCCTGTAACACATTCTGGTGATGATGTTGTACAAGTTCTGAATTTTACGTTTCAAGAGCACCATTCTTGGACGCTCTCTGCAGTACTGGCTCGGATGGTTTAGGACCACGTAGAGAAAGTCCCGGAGTTTAGTGGTGACACATGAATTCTAGACAGACAGAAGCAGACAGGATGAGCCGCTCCACTTCTTATAAGGTCTTATTAGAGATATTGTTATTTCACATCAGTATTTAGCAAATCATCATTCTGACAAACAGGTCAATTGTCTTTTCAACACTTTAAACCTTAAACATATATTGTTGACGAAATGTAGGGAAGATTGTGTTACAGAAATGTAACCCATAAATCTTGACTGCGACTGTTTTCTGTTTCTCTTTCAGTTGAAGACAATTGGCTGCTGTTCATCAATATGTGAGGAGACTTTAGAAGAGATATAGAACACTTTCTTCTGTCCTGTCACTGAAGGGGTTAAACCTCCAGGTCATGAAAAAAAAGTGAAGTGCGAAAAATACTACGACCCCCTTTAAGCAACTCTTCCTGCACGTCATATACATGACAGTACAGCAGGGCTACTCAAAAAACAACTATGTCATTGTTATGGTGATATGAGCATTTGGAAAGGAACTCATAGCAATAAGAATGATTCTATATCCAGCCATGCTTTGTCACTCAGCATGTGTATAATGGCCATGCTTTATACCATTTGATGCAGTCACATGAAGATGTGCTAGTCATCAGTTAGTTGGTGCCAGTTTAGCCTATAAAGTGGTAAATCATGCTTTTTGGATCTGGAAAAACATGAATAACAATACACATACATCCTGCCAGTTCTAGTTAATATGCACTTGTCTGCTTCCGTACACTTCATATATTATTTCTAAAATATTATGTTACCCCGCATCGCAGTGTTTCTCATATCGTGCAGGCTTCAGTAGTCTACATTGTTTTTTGTTTTGTTTTTTACTTACATGCACATCGAGGAAGATCGTTGGCAGAACCTCAGCACACTGTTTCTGCAAACAAAGAAAACATCATCGTCGTTAAGGGCACATAGCACAGGGGCGCCGGACTACACAAGTCCACACAGTCTTTGTCAACAGAGTCTAACACAAATCATTGGGCTTCTGTAATAATGTCTCACCGTGCGATGGTATGTGTGTATCTTATCCAGCAGGGTCATGACTTCTTTGCTCAGGCCCAGAGTTCGGGAGTAGCAGGTCGGAGGAGCGCACTCCGACAGCCACACGAAGCTGAAGAAGAAACACAGGAGAGAGGAGAGTCCCAGCCTCATGTCGGAGAGAATCTGCAGCTCAGGACCCGCGTCGAGCTGCTGGGACTGTCAACAGGGGGGCTCAAATACTACAGACGACGACTGAGCAGCACTTTTTATGAGTAGTGGTAGAAAGAAGAAGAAAAAAAAGAAAACCGATGGACGATGACGTGGAAGCGCAGCGAGGGTGAAGAAAACAACCTGGGTGTGCTGAGTGTTGGAGAGCAAATCACTCTGTTCCTGTGAGCTCCAAATACCAGAGATAATAGATCTTCTACAGGTCATTACACTGGAAAACAATCAGTGTTCTGGCATGTCATTTCATAAAACATAAATCAGTATGAACAAATGATCAAGGGGGAAAGTTTCCAGGAGCGTAACAAATGTTTATTAAAATGTGTTCAAACTGCTTCACAGAAAGGAATCCTATTTTTAGTTCCTGTGTATCCTGAGTGCTGTACCGTGTTTAATTCTCAACTCAAACCACAACTATCAGTAACTTCCTCACATTTGGTGGTTGTGAACATGACTAATAATAACATATTAGTTGGTGTTTCTGTAAAGTCTACCTCCTCCATAAATCTGAGTTCATGTCCTTTGAATTATACTCTGTGTTTATAGTGTTTAGGAATAAGCAGATAAACCAATCTTGAAAGAGTTGAAGTCAGCTGCCTTTACATAAAAAAAACAGAACCAGATTCCACACACATCCAGAATTTTCTTTTTTCTAAACAGCAAAGCTATTGGTTCATTTATTATCATATATCACTGTCATACCATCCTTAAAAAAACGCTGCGAAAGGACAATGTTTTTAAGACTTAAGGTAGGCTTGATGGAGCCACAGAGCCTCTCTTAAAGTTGAGGAAATTTCTTTTCCGTTTTCTTGAAGGTGCACCCGCGTGGTCACTTGACTCCGGTGGGTCTCGAAACACAAACAATCTTTCTCCTGCAGCGGGGAGGTTCAGTGGCATCATGTCTCCCTCTGCTGCGTGCTGTGTTGTTTCGCTCACACTGTCCACAACCCTCCGTGCTGCAGTGTCACCATGCTGATGTATGACCGCCTCTTCAGACAAAGGGGGTTTATAAACAGGCTGCTGTGCTTCATGAAGACTGTCCTTTCCATTCTCTTTAAGCAGCAGAGGTGCTACGTCTCTTGGAGGAGAGTGAAGGGACCTGGGGAGCAGTTTGTCCACCAGATTTCGCCTCTTTTCCTGGAGTCTGTGAGAATGGGAGCACAAAGGAGCTGTTGTTAGTTTGGTTTGGAGTGCAACAGTGCTTACCTCATGAATGTGGTCACTGCAGCCCAGCCGTGTAATTCATGACAGGCGTATTACAGACCATTAAGGGATCTGACAGCTGAGCTACAAATGAGTGTGAAAAACACAGACATGTGTTGCACTTACCTCTCTTCTTCTGCAGTGCAGGTCGGCATATTTAGCATATTTTGATGCACCACGTCTTCTCTCAGTTTGACAGGAAGAAGTCTGTGTGACCCCCCGACACACCTGCACAAAAAGTCATCAGTCCATTATGAAGCTTGTTACTGTGATACAATCTCTGCAGACAACAATTGGCTTTGATTGAAAAATGGTCAGGGATGCCGGGCCATCGGATACAGTGTGACAAACTTTCATTAGGAGGAGATCTATTTTTTTTTATCTTTGGCATGAAGGTAAAAGAGATAAAAACATGAACTCTCTGTCTTTAAAGCTACTGTGAGGAACTTAAGGTTGGTTTCGGTTTGATTTTGGTACCCCCTTTAGATGAAGCAGTACTGTACCTCTCATCTCTTTTCTGACTTTGTAGTGTACATGTGTAAGTAATGTTTTTTGTTTGTCTCCCCCCCCAAATTTTTTTAAAAAATAAATAAATAAACGTGAGAAAAAGTTTTGAAGCGTGCTGTTAATCCCTCTGTACTCCCCGACATGACTTCATTTATCAAAAATAGTTAAGTTAGAGAAATAGTCAAGCTTGTCCATGATGCTGTCGTTTACTTTTGTTGATCACAAAGATGCATCAATATTAATATGGTTGCGAACTTTTACCTTTTTGGGTATATTAGAAACCTCATTTTAAACCTCCCAGCCTCTGTTTGGAACTGTTTTACACTGTTTTATTTATTACATTTATTATTTGAATTATTGAATGATTCTGTAATGACTCCATGTCATTGGAGAGGAGAGTTGCCCCTCAACGATCTCTGGAGTATAAATAAAGGTTGAATGAATGAATGTTTCATAACCAGCTCAACACTCCTCATAGGAGCTTGTTAAGCAGCTGAATGCTGCGTGGTACAAAAGACGAGGACAAAAAGAGGCATCACATTTAGCAGCTTAACAAGCTCTGATTATACAGTAGGCACTTTGTTCTCTGCACTCCCTCTGACATCCTTTACATGTGATCATACGATGCTTTAACGATCTGTTTTAGTCACACATTTGAATGGTTTTGTTTCATGTTATTATGGTTTTTGATGTCTTTGGTCTCTTTTTAAGTAGGGTGCCCCATGTTATGCCTGTCATATTAATAAAAAGAAAACACCTATATAATATGTAATATAACAAGGATGTTTTTTTATAGGAGATTTTTATATTTCATATCATCCCATAATCAAAGAATTAAGGTTTGATGGACAGGATAAACAGAACATTGTGAGCACCTGGTTATTAAGTCTTGTTTTTGTGGCATTTAAAAAAAAAGAAAAACATCAATGTATTAATTAAAATATTCATAATAAATAAACAAGACAAGTCTTTTTTTTTGCAGAAGGTTAAAGATATCATTCCACTCAATGTCACATCTGTAGTATTAGTTACAGCTGTTTGATAACATGTGGAACAGATATTAGAGAAGCTACCTCTGACCACAGACTGACAAGTCTTAGTCCGGGAACCTTTTTTTCTTCTTCTTCACTCAAAGATAGAAACTGAATTACTCAAACACAGAACAATTAAAAAAAGACTCATATCTGTTTGAACCCTGTTTTCTGATGTATTGTGTATTTCACTATAGACAACTCTGAATAAATAGATCTGCTCAGAAGAACCTTAAAGAATCAGAAATCCAGGTCGGATCAACAACTCTCAGCTCCTTTTCCATTAAAGACTTCTCGACATCTGTTCCCTTCTTATTGTTCACTTAAATCCATATGGTTTAGTTGTAGAAGTGTTCTCATTATTCTGCAGACAAACAGCCGAAACAAAAAAAAAAACTTACAAAGAACAGAAACTAAAACCTTTCACATATTGTTCCGATCAGAGCATTTTCACTCCCTTGTCCTTTGGCCAGACAGCTGCGATCCAAATAGACATTATTCATCAGTAAAGAAATCCAAACTCAGCGGGGGCCGACATGTTCCAGTGTTTCAGGAAAAGAAGGAAATTAGGAGATGAGTAAAATCAGTTATCTCTGGATCTTGGCTCGAGGAAAAGGATCTAAACAGTATTTTATTTGTTCTTCAAATTGAAGACAATGCTCCGAGTTACGTCTGTTACAACCAGCTGCTGTGTTTGAACGCCACTTACATTTAATCAGTGACTTCACTCTCTCAAACCACAGAACCACAGAGACTCTGGCTGAGGACTCGGGTTGAAACAGTTTGCACTATACTTAATTTGTAAAGATGGAATGGAAGGAAAATAAGAGGAACTAGTGCATGACCGAAAGCTTTTGTTGGCTCGTGAACACGAGTTGAAAACGCAAACTCAAAGCTAAGTTTGCATGTTGGGAGAGAGTGACAGTTTTTTGTATGAAGAAGAGTAATTTGATATACAAATGAAGTGCTTCATGAGGGACAGACAATCTGCTCATTGCAGTAAAAGAGTTTTTGTTTTGATACTTATTATCATGTTGTAATAGTCCAAATAGTAAAGTGAAGCACACATATGAAAATAGTTTTATGACATGCAGTAAAATGTTTACAGTGAAGCTTTTGAAAGCTTTTGGTCTTTTTTCCTCTGTTTTTTTTGTTTGTTGGGTTCTCGGGGTGTAAACTGGCCTTTACGTCTTTCACTGCGTGTACTCTTTCTAACTTGTGTCTTTAGTCATTAAGAGCAGCATGCTACATGTCAGACAAATAATGAAAATGTGAGATATAAGAGTCTACTGGCTCTGCTACAGTTACAGAAAGTAGTTCTGCTTGTCTGATATTTCACAGGACTTGGATCTAAAGTGTATTGGGGTAACGTGTCCATCCTCAGCTGCTGTCATGTTATTCACAGATTAATCCAACAAGTCTGTTGTTGCTTCCATATTGCCGGATCCAGGCAGGATATTTATGCCTCTTCTGCATTGTGTAACATATGGAGGGGTTGGTGTTAAAACCACACACTGGGACGCACATATAACACCGTTGCAGATACATTGTGTAAGTAGAAAAGTATTCATGACGGTGGTGCTGTTTCAGAACAGCCATGTGGAAAGGACTAGTGGTTACTTGTTCATCCACCTTCATGTTATTCATCCACAAATGCTTCAAATATTACAGATTCATTTATTTTGAGGTGCATCTTTTTCTGTTTGCTTTTTTTTCTAAATGTTAAACATGTCTGCCACTAATGGCAACCAAAGGACAGGAATGGTTGCCGAAGAAATCTGTAGACAACAAATGACGTGTCGTCACTTCACAGACTTTAATCGGCCAATGAACTACGAGTCTATTTCTATCTACTCTTTCTAATGATGTAGCATTGAACTTGTTAAATATCAAACAGGCAGAACCAATACATCTCAATATGAAATACCCGGTGTATCTCTGTGCTAACGTTAGTATCTGTCCCATGTCACCTCCATTGATAATAAAGACGTGTAATAATGAAGTAAACCTGGTTCTTACCCTGTGTGTTCCAGCTGTGCAGATGCAGAGATGGGGTGCTGTTTGGGGCAGAGGGCGTCTGTGATGGAGAGGAGTTCACTTTCAGGCAGGGTGGGGAGGAGGAGCCGCAGGGCCTCCAGGAGAACTTCAGGAGAGACTTGACTCTGCTTCACCAGCTGAGATGCAAAATCCAGATCCTGTGATGAAAAGCATGACACAGGGCTACCTTCAGTACAGTGTTCTTCTTACCCTGGCTTTACCGTTAGATTAAATATAGAACTGAAAATATCACAGACCTGGTCACAGTTTGCATAAAGTCTCCTGAGCTCCATTTGTTCTTTCAAATATTCTACGGCTTGATTGTTGGCAGTCATTTCTTTCAACCTAAAAACACCAGAGCGTTTCAACACTGTAACATTTATTGGCCTCTGTGGAGCCACAGAATTCCTCTTTACTCCTGAGGTGACATTCCAGCTCACCTCTCAGCCAACACTGTGTTGACCTCTTCACACTTGTAGAGCGCCCCCTCAAGAATGGACGACATCCTGCAGTCCTGCTGCAGCTGGAAAAGTCTCTCCTCCTCGCTCTCCTCCTCTCCCTCACCAAAGCTCTCACTTTGTGTTGCATTTGACTCCATTTTGGACGTGCACATTTTCCGGCTGTCCAGCTCTGCTTTCTCCTTCTGATGCTGCTGTTCTGCCTCTTCTAGGCCCTGCGGCGAGAATTAAATGAAACTCTAATATCTACAAAGTTCAGCGCTAAAGTGACAAAGCAGGCGATCATGAGCAGTCCTCCGACTGTGTAATCTACAACTAAAGAGTCAAGCTTCGCCTACCAAGCAGTGGCTCTGTATACTCTGGGCCATCTCCTGTCTTTCTGGGCTCTTTCTCTCTCTGATCTGCTGGATGAGCAGGCTGTGCAGAGTCAGTATTGCTCTGGATGTCTCCAACACTTTGGTTCTCCTCTCAGCCTTCTGGTAGTGGATTGTTGCCATCTGCATTGCCAGACTGTCGGCCTGAGAGCGCAGCTCATCCTCTCTCTCACTCTGCATCCCTTCTGTCACCTGCCATGAGGAGAAATGATGGATTTCACTTACAGTATATTGTGACCCCACCCTCCCTTGTGTGCACTTGGAAATGTTACTTTAAAGGGGTAAGGCTTCCCCTGAGAGACAGAGAGTTTGACATCATATAGGATGAATTGTCCCTTTTTTCATTTCAAAAATGTTGTTCACTGACAAATTCCTTTGAGTGAAGTTTATACGAAATCAAAACAAATAGGACAACAGCTGAACCTTTTTCATGACACCATCCTCCATCTCCTTCTCCTTCTCGAACAGTTCGATCCGCTCCTCAAGCCTTTTCTGGAAAAGCTGTAGGTCAGATGTGTCTGTTTTCTGTCTGGCCTCGCTGGTTTTCCCCCTGGATTGCATACTTGTCTGCAAAAACCACAATAACCATAAGGTGGTTGGGAAATGAGTCTGAAAATGACCCTATGCATAAATGGAACCACTCTGAGGAATCGTTTTATATTTCTCAATAACAATGTGCATTCATCCAGTCGAAATAAGACTGTTTGTGGTGTGGTTTGACCTTGTGGTAGCTCCAGTTCTTTTCACATAAAAAGCATTGAAGTGCACCATTAACTCAATCTGCTGCTGTTGCTTGATGCACATGGGCTTCGTCCTTTAAATGATCCTCAGAATCATTTTTAAACAAAACAGTATTTACATCATCAGAATAAGACAGATGTGGGTATAGAAACGTCATTCCCTGAATAAAGGAAGAATACAAGGGAACATTTTTAATCATGTCATTTAGCTCTTAAGCTAAACAAAAAACAAACTAAATAATGTGCATGGTGAAAATGATTGTTTTTTCTTCTTCTACATTTTACAAAACATAGGTCATCTGAAAATGTAATTCCAAAAACCATAAGACAATTTTTTATAATTTAATTTGACTCGTCATTCAAACAGAAAACTCATAATCTTCACCTTTTACTGCACTGACAGAGTTCCAAATGCATTAAGCATAAAAACAGACGCCATGAATATTTGACAAAAACAATGTAGTAATTTACCGTCCGAGCCTTTGCCACTGTAACTTTAAGTAGGTTCTTCCAGCTGTAGCCAAAGTAAGCAATGCTCTAATCATAAATGCAGAGTTTAAAAAAAAAAAAATTGAACAATTGAATAAAATAACGTGTGATTCTGTGTTCACCATCTGTTGCTCGCTTTCCTTTCTCTGAGCTGCCAGAGTGGTGTGCAGTTTGGTCCTGGAGACGGCGTGGGGCAGCACCAGGCTGCGGTCCATCACAGACAGACACTTCTGAAACTCCAGTTTCATCCTGAGACGGTCATCTTCAGAAAGTGTCAACTGGGATGAACATAAACAACTGAAACATAGGGAGAAAAGACTAGCAGTTAAAAACACTGGGGTTTGACATTTGACTTTGATGGCTGAGTTTCTTTTGTGAGTTAAAAATGTGAAACAACAATGCAGGATAGTAAAATTATTATTTGTGGGAAATGTGCTTTGGGAGGAACAGTCTGGTGTCAGACCTTTTGATTACTATCTGAAACTCCATCTAAAGTGTGCAAATCATGTGAAACCAAATGTAAAAAAACAAGTTTCATATTATGCAGTAGGCGCTTGTTCTAAATAAATACATTAATTTATATGTATAATCTATCTACCTCTCCCAGAGAGAACCTGACCAATAGGGAAAACACAAACATTCATTTGTCTTAATACTCATAAATAAAAGGGCCGATGTTATCTTTACACTGACCTAAAGAAAGCTCTGAAGTTTTCTCTGAGCTCTTTCTGCTCCCGCAGCTCTCTCTCCATGGCTTCCCTCAGAGCCTCCCTGGTGTTTCTTAGAGTGTGTAAAGCTGCCTTTCCTTCCTGGTGCAACTTTTCTTGGCCCTGCAGGAGACCACTTGTTCCTTGTCCTGCCTCTGGTTCTATCTGCAGAAGGGAGCGCTGCGCTCCTGTGGACGACAGTGTTAGCACGGCCTGGTTAGCAGAGGGCTGGATAGCTTTGAGATCTGTTATGGAGCCCTGGATCACACGCATGGTCACCTATTGGACAGGATTAAAACATGGAGTAAATTAAACTCTACAACTCAGAGCTTTATTTGTATGTGTTTTGAATGTATTTCTTTTGAATTAGGTCATTAAGTGCCTGAAGTGTACTGTCAGTGTCACCTTGCGGATGTCAGCAGCGGCCTCCTCATCCAGGTTGTTGATGAGCTCTGCCAGCTCCAGACCCTGAGCTGTCAGTAAGTTCTGCCAACAGTGCAGGTGCTGAGCTACATCTATCCTTCCCTCCAGACCTTTAGAAAGACCTGACAGATCCTTCTGTCTCTGTTTGTGAACCCGCAGCTGGAGAAAGCCAAGTGAAATTGAATCATTTGTTTTTTTTATCTAATGCAGGTGTTTGGAATAAAAGCCTCAACATGTATGATCTCCTCACCATGTCAGAGATGAGCTCCCGTCTCTTCTTAATCAGTCCACAGCGCATGGCTCCTCTCTCCTGACTCAGTGCCTCATCCACTCTCTTCCTCACCATCACCAGCTCCTTCTGGGACTTCTCCTGTAGCTGCTCTATCTGCTCTGCAGGAACAATGCTCCCCCTGGTGGAGAGATGTAGGTAAGACATTGGAAGCAGCTGCCCTACAGGTAGAGCTAGTGAAAAAACTTTGGTGTTACTTTCTGTTCAATACCACAAAAACAGATTCACTTTTTAACATTTGTGTTCACACTTCTGTAGAAGCTTATTGTGCTACGTTAGCACAACTATTGATGGATGGTAACCAACCACGTGATGTCACTGCTGGTAACTACGATGGGCCCTGACCTCCTGATGTGAGTGAACCAGCTGTCCAAACTGCTGGAGGTGCTGGAGAAGGCGTCAGAAATCAGGCTGTTGAGGCTGTGAAGGCTGTGCACTAAGAACTTCCTCTGTGCATGACGCTCAGATAGCACATAGCGCTGGTTAGCAAGGACAACATCCAGCACCTCCTCTAGCTGATCCTGGACAAAAAAGGAAAGGACACATCTCATGTCAAATCTCATTATTTATTTATTTTTAATGTTTTGCTTCAGCAACAACCTGTTGGATAATGCTATTAAATAAAAAAAATTTATGTACTTGTAATAATGGCAAAATATATAAACACGAGCATGCAGTGAATAAGTGATCTTATCATTCTCAATCAATCATCTTTAGCATTCAAGCCAACGTGTACATTAGAAAAATATGTTTTACTGTAATCTTGATTAAGATGTTAGGGGTTGGAATTAAATACTTTTCATAAAAGTTGCAGAAACAACACAACTCCAGCTTTAAAAGATTCACTTGTGATTACGTCATAAAAACAGGGGAGCCGCCTGTGTGGAAAGGCTGTTGTTGATAATGCAGTCAAACTTAGAGAGTGCAGCATAACATCCGCGGTAACCAGATGCACAAAATGATCAAATAACAGCATTAAAACATCTAAATGTAACTTGTGACATCATACTCCAATCTTTACATCTAAAATGAAACATAACAGCAGACATCTTCCTCTCTCTCTCTCTGAACACCTGCAGAGCATACAAATGCTACTTGCAGCACTATCTAGAGCGGTACAGAGCAAGGGACGACTGTCCACAAGATAGATGTTTTTAAAATATATCTTTCTTTTTTTAAACAGTCCAAAAGTATACATTTGTGGCTGTAAACACTGTCATGGATCATTTAAATCTCGTGAGTTAACATTCAGCATTCCAGATAAATCTGGTAGAACATGAATTAGTTCAACATTTAAATAGTAAACTCAGTACTCTGACACTATATTTTTCACTTACTTGACAGGTGAAGTAATCGTGCTGAAGACTCTTGGTTGTACTCTTCTCCAGTTCGCCCATCCTGGTGGCCTCCTCCAGCTCCTCAGAGAAAATCTTGTGCAGCTCGACCCGACGCCACTCAATGATCTGCCTTTGGACCTTGGCTGAAGCCTCCTCGTGTCGGACCAACAGGATACGCTGGAGCTGATTCTGGCTCAGCTTGTGCAGCTTCTCGAGGAGGACGCTGCAGCGGAGGAGTTCCTAGTGACGGAATGTAGTGGTGTTTGAAGTAAATCAAAAGTATCAAAAGAATAAAAACCAAGCCAACTTTTGAAACAGTTATTACAGTCTTATAACCTGTTGGTCTGCATGATGACACAGCAGCTTGGCCTGGGTCTTCTCAGCAGCTTCTCTGCAGTGCTCTGCCTCCATTTCTTCCCGAGTCTCCAGGTTGCACCGGCCAGCCAGAGCAGCCATGCGGGCCCCTCGCTCCTCCTTCAGCCGACCCTCCATGCCCAGCAGCTGCCCGTGAAGAACACTGAGCAGCCTCTGCTGGGCCTGGGTGCTGGCCTGGCCTTTGCATCGTAAGCTGCTCAGCAGCGAGGACATCACATCCTTGTAGATCTGAATCCGGGTGTTCTCCAGGTTATTGGTGGCATGCAGCAGCGTAGACATTTCAAGGCTTAGAGAGAATTGTAGAGTGAACGTTTATGTTACATTAAAGTTAATTGAGCCTAATAGAGACTTATCTTAATCCACTTTGACAACTCTACTCACTTCTCCAAAGCTTGGTACATGTTCTGGGGATCCTCGAGAACCATGATGTCCACCACCTTGTCTTCAAATGTTGCCTCATCTTTTACGCTCTCACTCATGTTGCAGTCTGCATACTCTGGGTCTGAATCACCTCTGTTCCTCTGAAGTAAGAAAACATGTTTGCATTTTGTACACAGATCATGAACTAAATATTTAATGATGTAAAAAAAAGAGGAAAATACACTGAACTCCTTTGATTAAAATATCAATAAAATAATAACTCTTATTTTTTACATCATTCATGCACTCAGATAAACATCAATTGTATCTAACAGATCAGTGCTTTTTGACTTGGTCATTCAAATAAAGAGAAAGAAAATCTGTGATACCCTTTGCTGAAGAAGGTTCAGTCTGGTTCTTGGACCTATCAAGTTGATGGCCAGAAATCCCACTGACAGCAGCATCAATGTGACAAATAAACCCACAACGAATCCAGCAAAATGGACCCCATGGTTTGGAAAAATCTGAAATTGTGGGCAAACACATCGCACTATTTATCAAAATCATTTAGAGAACAAAAATGTGAAAACCAATAAGAAAACATGCAGGGCACTAAGCTGAAGGTGAACGGTCCTCAACTCACTCTGTTGGTGGAATTCACCCTCAAGGTCAGATTAGCTGTTAAAGGACCGAACATACTGACGTCATTCTGTGGAGACGAGGACAAAACCCTGGGTTAGAACACGATGCTGTGACTGAACTTTAAACATTGAAATGGTGAAAATTAATAACAGATTTTGTTGAAACAAAAAGTTTCAAGTTTGCGAGAATACTTTTTAAGGTTAAAACAGCAGAATGTAGCTGGAGAGAAAAAACAATACCTGTGAGGCATTAGAGAAGGTGAGAAAAGCTGGAAGATCCAGGACTTCACTCTTATGACTCCTTATGTTAGCTGTATAATTGACTATTACTTTGGATCCAGCTGAAGAGGTAAAAAGTATTTTCTGTTATTGAGTGTGGATGCAGCATGCAGAAAATTAAAACACTTACACATTTTTGAAGAAATGTTTTGTAGGATTATAAACATAAAATAAACTTCCACACTTACCAGACAGAGTATCGATGGCAAATGTCTGGTAGCCTCTTTCCACCACTCTGCCTTCAGTTTTTAGGGCTGCTATTCCAGAGATGGAGTCCCTGATAGCCACCTGAGACAGGTTGGTGCCCCCAGCTTGGCCCAGGTTGTGAATTAGAAGGAAGAATGTCAGTTGAGGTGGATCAGTGTTGAGCTTCACCTGAGGAACATATGTTGGTGTGATAACAGTATGAATCACTGGATAGTCTCCAATGTGTTGATTTACAGTTTCATATCCAAACATTTCAATTTAGAAAGAACAATTTTCATCTTCTGACATAAGTTTCTTTACAAACCTGTGCACACTTGTGGAATTTGACCCCAAATGTAGATGGAGGTGCTGCACTCTGAACCTGCAGAAACATAAAGGGAATGAGACATTCCATCATCCTCAATATTAGGTAAAATATCATGTTGGCATGATATTCATTCATTGATTGTAACTGGACAGACCATCCAGACATTTATTGTATGCTTTTTGAGTAAGGGGCAGGCAAAACAAGTACCGTAAGTATATTCTTCTCCCTGCTCCTTTCCGTACATGGGATAAAGTGTGAATTGTTTTTTTCTTTTTCTTTTGACATGTACGGAACAAATTCAGAAATGAAATGTTTCTACTTCATGGTTGCTCTTTTCAGAGCTTTAAGTCCTAACAAACACTACACATACAAGTTTGTAGAAAAAATAAACAATCTCATTAAGTTTGGACAAATACCAAAGCAATGAAAAGACTTTATAGAAACACACCTGAGGCAGAGTGTGCCCTGGGTTAATTCTGGTGAGTGTGCTTCTTTTGCTCCTGAAGTGCAACATGTTTGACAAGTAGGTAAATGAGGAGTAAAAGGAGTGTCCCCATGGGCCAGCAGGAGCTGACGAGGAGAGTGGACCCTCTGAGGAAAACGACAGCGGCCAGTTGAATTCCAACGTACCTGTCAGGTTAGATTATGGCATTAAATGTACAAATGTTTAGATTGATCATGACTAAATGAATATTTACATGAATACCTAATAATAAGGTTTTATAAATTGACCAATGCACAACATGCTGTTAATATAACAGTATGAATATCATATGTTTACATTGTGAAATTCTTAACATAATCATTTGTACACACACAACATTTAAACAGCCAAATAATTAGCCAGTATTGAGCTTTCAGTTTTATTGTTCCAAGTTTATCATTGATATAAAAAGAAAAGGACAAACCATTTATTCTAAGCAATGCCATTTCTTTTAATTTCCTGGCAGAGTCATCTTGTTTTACATGGATCCTGGAGAAGCTCTAACGAGGGAAAATGGGCATTAAGCATTGCAAATTTCATATTATAACTTTTTATTTACCAAATTTAAAATGACCAATACCTAATGAAAGTCTAAAGACAGTGATTCCTAGGCTTTTAATGCGAGGGACTATGAGGGACAAAACATGACTAAAGTATAAATTAATTAATTAATTAATAAATAAATAAATTTTGGGAGAAATACATACAATAATTTATAAATAAATTAATAATTAAATAAATGCATCAATAAATATATAAATAAATATATAAATACTGAAAACAATACATCAATGAATAAATAATAAATACACTTTGTTAATGAAAAAGGCTATTTATATATTTTTACATGTATTTAATCATTTATTAGTGTATTTCTACAGTTATATACAGTTATGCATATATCAATGCATACATTTCCACATTAATTGAGTTATTAATTTATTTCTGTATTTTTACATTTACACATCTATTTATTTCTGTATCCAGGTCGTAAGTATTTAAATAAATTTGCTTCTGTCAGTTTTTCAAAATTGATCAATCCTACTTCAGTAATGTTAGGGCGGCCCACTTAATTTACATATTTACTTTTCCTTGTACAACATGGACACAGAAATACATAAATAAATATATTTATTTATATATTAATGTTTATATGAATTTTTGCATTTATTTAATTATTTATTTATTCATACATTATTGTATGCATTTCTCCCAACATTTATTTATTTATACTTTAGTCATTCTTTGTCCCTCATAAGGGACCACCTTTGGCAGACGGAAATATTTTCACTCACCTCCTGTTTCTCCATCAGAGGAAGGGGGGGTCGTGTTGTGTACCATGATGTCTCCTGAGATACACAGTCATAATATGCCTGATGTCCAGCACTGTAGTCTTGGATATTCAAGATAAATAACCAAATCGTGACCCCCTTCCCGTTAAAGTGTACCTGAAGCATTCGTAGGTCGGTGTGCCACCCTCACCAGGGAGAGCCTTTAGCTAACGGGGTGCATTGTTTGTCAATGTTAAAATACGCCTTAAGAAAAGTCTTTTCCTGAGAACCACCCATTGTAGCTGCGTCTCCGACGAACGATAATCGTACTTGTTTTCTTTTATTTCAGAAGTTGAACTCTCCACGCAGTTTTTAAAGATTTAACCATCTCAACGTCCATAATATCGTCGCAGCACAACTTCGGAAAAACATTTCCAAAACTTTGGAAGAGTGAACAACTCATTCAGGGACGTAAGGAATAATGTACGTCTGCTTCCAGTCGTGTTTTTCAAATTAAAAGACCCAGGACAAGTTCGCAGCGGGATATGAACTTAATAAACAAAATAAATAATGTAAAATGGCACCGTTAAAGTATGATGATATTGTCTAGTATTCATATAAGTGAAAATATTGTCAAAGCGGGTAATTCAATCATTTTTTAACAGTGCAGGTTTTTCCTGGTACTTTATGTTGAATGAAGAATCATGTTGTTTCCGGTCATAACTTGGCTAGCTCTGCTGCCTCTTAAATCTCAGCCCACCCATTGGTTGAGAAGGAAACAAACTTTACTGTTTTGGGTGAAAAGTACCGTTTTGTTTTAAAAGCAGACGGTGTATGTTTATATACTTGGAAATCTTTAAAGCAGAAAAGCATTACAACTCATATGCCAGCAAAAAACGTGTGTCGATGGACGTTTAAGAAAAGATGGTAACGTTGTTTTTCACGGTTGTTCCCCTCCATTGAAACGACGTGATGGAGAAAGAAATGTCTGCGGAGTGCAGCACTGATGTTCTGGTTAGTTTCGGGGAGTCGCTGCACATTTACACAGGACTTTTAACAGTGTCCACAGTGTGTGGAGGGCTGTCGGGAATATTGGCTGCTGCTCTTCTGTATGTCTTCTGCCTGAAGCCTTTGCTGTTGACAAGACAAGTAAGCAAACTAAATGCAGAATTTTACCAATGAACAAACCTGTCTTTGTTAATTACTTATTTGAGGTGCCCATATTCTCATGTATGGTCCCTATTATAGGGTTATAATGCAAGGCGGCTGCTTGAACCTGAAGATGGAGAATTGGACAACAACCAAAGTGACTGTGTCAGCAACAGCAGAAAGGAGGCTCCAAGTGGCACCGACAATGACAAAGTATTAATCATTTAAAGGTTGAATTGAGACGTGTTGTTGCTTTACATAGGTGGATGTGCTTGTTACATAGAATCTCTTATAGTATCAAAACCTGGAAATGCAAACCAAGAGATGTTTCTATTATCCAGGGTTGCCTTGTTCATTTCCCACTTGACCATAACATGTGTGTACTTTGTTTCCAGGCGAAGAAGCAGGCACCCATTAACAGTGAGGTGGCTGCATTTGCCTCCAGAGCAAAGGTGGTTTATCCTATCAACCAAAAATACAGAGTAAGTCATCATACCATAGCATCATACATGTTAAGCACAACATCAGAAAAATACTTTTTTCTGTGTATTTTTTCTGTTTTTATTCTTCAATTTAACTTTATTTTATTTAAATTCAACATTTAGATTTTTCAGCATAAAAAGGCGAGTTTAGCAACATTTTACACAAAGTGCTGTTAGATTCAAGTGGATCAATAACAGCGTATAGTTAATAGTGAGGTTTATGAGATGTTGTAATCAGTTGGTTTATGATTGCACCTCACTGTATTTAAATTGTCCTGAACACCTACTGTAATTATACTCATATCTTACCTGCAACCTTACACTTGTTCTGCCAGCCATTAGCAGACGGAGCATCCAATCCATCACTCCATGAGCACTCCAAGCTGCCAGCCGTGCCAAATGAGCAGTCATCCTTCTCCTCAGACGGAGAGTCTCTTAGCCAGGAGCAGGACAACGATGGCAGCAGTCAGTTCATCTCTTCCTCGCTGGTCCCTAAAAGCCTGCAGAACCAGAGCTTCACCAGAGTCTCTCACTACCCCCACACGCTGACTAAACCAGGGTATGATCCCGTAGTCTAAATGTTCAGCCAAAACCAAACACCTTAACCTTAGAGACAATATGCCCGACCATAGTTTGTTGGTAATAATATTTCTCTTTGATCTGTAGTTTTGAAGGTCGGATTAGTCTTTACTGTTTGGCGCTGCAGGATATACAACACTATTGCTCCCAGATTCAAGAAGAAAAATACCAGGTGAGGTTTTGTAATTTTTAGTTTTGTATTTAAATACTTACAGATTATGTTCCTAACGCCTGTTCAAGTTAAAAAAAAGTTATTTGCTTTCAACTATTGCTTGCTGGAAAAACAGATTTTCCTACAGATGGTCAAAATGATATTCAGCGGCCATTTTCCAAAAGACCAAAAAGAAGCTGACTTCTCCAAGAATATTCTACAAACGCAAGAAAAGGTCAGGAAAGGTGTCTGTTACCGGCAAATAGATTTTCCCACTCCTCACATGTACTCTGTTCTTTCTCAGTCTGTACATGCATAATATATTGTGGTTGCTGTTCTGACTCACTGTATACAGAAATACAAACTTTTATGTTTTATACCTTAAAAATGTCACATGTCATTTTAGGAATTTAATGCACTGAAGAAACAATTACTAACAGGTCACACTGTCCGTGAGGAAAATGCAGATGATCCCTGTACTTTGGAGGAGATAGAGAGAACTCAGAAAGATCTTATTGAACACAGCCTTCAAGTGGTAACAGTCAAGAGATATATATATTTTTTTACTTTTATTCTGTAACTAATAATATTTAACCTGATTTACTCACACTCTGATTGCAAAGGGAAACCTAATGTCCATGTTTCCTTGCAGGCTAAGCATTTCAGCAAACAAGTGGAGGACTTGTGTCAGCATCTGCTGGGGAAAAACAGCATTTTCTCTCCAGATGAAGCCCAGGAGGTGATCAATTCGCTTGTCCAGACTCTTCTGTTTGTAGAGAACCACCTGATGAACTCTCAAGACGCTGAGCTAAAGGTAAGACACTACATGATATTCTTTGGAATGGCATTTGTTCTGTTGTTAATTATTTTTGCTGCCCTGTGAGGAACCAGATATCCATAAAGAATGAACATATTCTCTGCCACATCTTTTAGAGGATCCAGCAGAAGTTGTTGTGGTGGGAGGAGCTGACGGGGCTCCTTCAGTCCCAACCTGCCTTGCTCTGGCGGGAGGTGTGGCTGAGGCAGGGGTTGATAGCAACAACACTAGAGCAGCTGACAAGCGATGACATATTGACCTTTAGCCAAATGGAAAAGATTCTCTCAGAGATACAGGCAACTCTGGCTGAAGGCCTCCAGCGGTGCACTCAAGGTAAGATGAGTGAAGTGAAAATAGTTCCAGTTTCATGAAAGTAGATTTACTGCAATGAGGTGATGTCAAAGGGCAGTTGACAAAAACATATTGGTATTTTGTTGAAAGCTTTTTGTGGGTTTAAAGGGAATCTAGTGAAGGAGTTGTGCTAATACTTCTCTACTGTGTGTAAGATTCTTGTAGCAGGAAGAAATGGATCATGTCCAGCCTACTTTTCAGACTTAAATGACGTCATCTTTTAAAATAGACCGTTGTCTGGGAGTCTTCCTCCACCTCTTGAATAAGGCCAGGTGCTTTGAGGACAGCCCAAAATATCATACGTATATCATGCTACTGCATCCCAGACACTGATGCAAAAGCTTGACACTTGTCTCAGTTTGTTGCTGAAGAATTACTGTGTAATAATAGCTGTGATGGTCAAAATCATTGAAGTCATAAGGCATGGTTCTTAATCTTTTGTCCCATTTATATTTTAAAATGTAATGATTTTCTCACGTGGATAGAACCCCCCCCCCCCCCCCCCCCCGCCTCACCCAAGTGCACGTGCTGATTGAAAGTGAGAAAAAGCTTTTAACTGTGTGATTTTTTAAAATTATAACATTAAGGTGTATAATAATGTTTTTTGCCTTAGAATCCTAGACACACAGATTCTTTCCAGACATGACCTTTGCTCTCACACTGAACAGCTTTAGAGCAAGAGTCAAACAGTCCCTTGTTTGCTACCTTTACAAAAGATTTAATAAAAATCACAAACTTTTATACTTAGACATTTGGTTACCTTTGCAAACTGATACTATTTTGAAAATGCTCAACTAGTCAAGCAACCCAAAAGTTGATTGATCGTGTTTCAGAGTGCAAAAGAAAGACAAACGAGCTGGTAAATGAGAAGTGCAGCAGACTGGAGTCCAAGAGGAAGAAACTTTTGAGGAGCCTGACCAAGGAGAAGAGCCGTACACAAGAACTAAGACACAACCACACTGACCTGCAGCAGCTCACCAAGGTCAGGAAATGTCAGATCAAAGATTACTGCTGTGTATTAATGTGTTTAATGAGCACACAGACAAGAAACCTTCATGGTTCATAACATCTTTGTTAACATAAAACCAATACTCTTAGCTTTACTGTACAAGTTATCACATATATTGAAGAAAAGATAGACAACGAAGGCTGCATCATTTTATTCTTGATCTACTGATATTTCACCTTTCCCACAGGTGCACCAGGAGCGGCTGCTGAAACACAGGCAGCAGATCTCTGACTTTGAGCTGCAGCAGGACAACCGGCTGACTGAGGCCCTCTGTGACCACTGGAAGGTAAAGGGCTTAATGATACTACTGTAAATCCTGTATCCTGTGTGCACACGTTTGCCTTTGTATTTCCGTTATATTGCCGTGTGTTTTTGTCCTTTTAGAAGCTCCGTACCTCCTGGTCAAAAAAGCTTGGAGAGCTAGCAAAGGGCATTTTTCTCATCTCTGTCCCTGCTCAGTCAGAGCTCTCTGTTGAGCGCTGTGTGGAGCTGTGGTCAAATCTGGAGGAGGAGCTGGTTGCACAGCTGCAGCAGTCAGAGTGCACTTCCAAACTGCAATTGGAGGACATAAGGGCTCAGCTGGATAAGGATGGACAGGTAGACATCACGTGGCACATGAAATTCATACAGCCTCTTTTGTTAGTTCTTAAGGTGTTAGAATACTAAAAGACTTTGACTGAGCCTCTTTTTGCATAGATGTGGAGTGAGGAGATGGCTCTGGTTCAGGCCTGTCTCAAACATCTGAGTGAACAACAGATGAAGATCTTACGAGACATGTTGGCCAAACAGAGCTACACACTCAATTGGTGAGCTTGGAAAATATACTGTATGTAAAAAGTATTCCTGACATTTGAGTTTGGGATACATTCACTAACTCTGCACTAACAACTGATTTACATCACTATAGTGTGACCACAATAATATCAGGTTTCATTTCCTTTTCAACACATAAACAAATAAACTTCACAGGTAAAGACACACAATCTGAAAGATGAGACACCCCAGAAAGAAAGACAAAGACATCACATTTAATCCACACATCAAACAGACAAGCTCAACCTCAGTATTTCTGTATCTCTTTGAGTTAAATGACATTTTTTTCACTATAAACTGCAAGTAAGTACACATTATGTCACCCAATTCTATTTTACTGCAACTGAAACTTCACCATCAGAGAAATCATTCAGTGTATGCCAATGCAATTGCAATTTCCTTATTGATTTCACTGTCCATCTGTCTAATAAAAAAGTACAAGGAAGACAGTAATTATTATGAGTATCTTTGAAATAATGCCATATCATCTTCTTTATTTTTTAGCCAAGTAGCAAGGTTGATAGAGAGGAAACATGAGCACCTGTTGGTGATGGTGCAGAGGCATTTTGTGGTCAGGCATTTCAGTCTGCACATGCTAAAGGAGATGAGGCTGTCCAAGCTGAAGGCACTCTCTCAGACTGATTTCAGAGCTGAGCTAATGGAAGATCCCATTAAAAGCCAGACCTGTGTCAGTTCAACTCTTAAGGTGGGATAAATGTTTTTAAATATTAATATATTCTTTGAAGCACTTCAAAACAAAAACCGAGTTTCAAGCCATGGAAAATACCGAAAGGTGTCTAGCTGAAGTTGACAGCAGATTGATGTAATCCCTTGCCAACCACAGAACAGCAGTGTCAGCCTAGCAGAGAGACATCTGGGTCCAGAGAGTCAGCTGGTGGGCCACAGCTTCCAGCAGGAGTTCCTGTCTGAACTGGAAACAGGGACAGAGCTTCTTCAGAGTCACGCACAGCTGGTGCTGGGCAACGCGATCAGCCACACAATCCAACAGCTGATGGAGACCACGCACACGGACTCACAGAGCTCTCTGAAACAGGGCGACAGCTTCAAGGTGAGCTTCAAGTTGTTGCTTGCTGAGGACCATTCCATGAATCTCTGAAGATGAATAACCTCTCCTTTGCTCTATGTATGTTTGTCAACCACATTTCCTTCCATTAGCACCACCTGATAGAGGCCGCCTCAGAAAGTGTGTATGTAACCAAAGATTCTCTCACTGAAATCGTCCAAAGCTACCATTCCCAACTACAGGACATAATCAAACAATTACAGCAGGATCAATCAAACGTACATCAGGGTGAGATGACAAACACAATGAACATGCACATCTCTATGAGCTCTGACATCGACTGTATACCAGCTTTGACCCTACTCCTTCCCAAGATGGAATGCATTAAATTCATGCTACATTCACAGTATTCTGTTAAGTCAAATATCTAAAATACTTCAGTTTTGTTAGACTTGGTGCACAACCAGATTAATTGGGTTTTGCAATTTCTGTAATTGCAGTTTTGAGCAGATACAATGCAAGTCACAAATACTTCTTTAAGTGAATGTTACTCTTGTCACCCTTTCTTTTAGTGGTGAATGAGGAAGAAGAGAACAGCAGTCAGCTCCACAAGTCCTTGCTGAGAGAGTTGGCGAACTGGGGCAAGAAATCCACCTCTGCTGAGTTTCAACAAAGGTACAGGTGCTCATCACACTGCTTGCCTGCACTTCATTGTCCTGTCATTCTTCATTCAAAATGAATTTGGTTAATTTCCTATTATTTTCTTTTTTTCTCATTCAGGGTTGAACACCAAAAAAGGAAGGCTTTGGAGCAGTGTGAGCTAGAACAGGAAAAGATATATGAGGAACTGAGGCTGAAGAGAATAGTCCAGGACCAGACCATGGAAAAGATCAAAGCACAGCTGATGGTTAGTATGTTTCATGTCCGTACCCTCCTGCTAGATTTGAAATGTCTTGCTTACTTATATTCTGTAAACTCTTCGATGCTGTGTCCATCAGGACGCTGAAGAAAGCTTTATAACCAAGCTAGCAGCCTTGGCCCGGATTTCCCTCCACAGTCCAGACTTAGTTCCCAGCGAGGAGGAGGACAACACAGGTAAATATGTAACTAGAAAAAAAATACTTATTCTCCCATTCCTATGTATCTGTCCTTCATGATGTCACATTTCAACAGGTACTGAGAGTGCTAATATACTGGATCTGCTTTCCCGGAACCCAGCTTTGGATCCAGCCTTGAATCCTTCACTGACTCCAACATATGTAACTCCAGTGGTGAAGTCAAAACCAAAGAAGAGAGAACAAGACTCTCATCACAGTTGATATCTAATCTACAGAAGCCCTAAGCTGACATGCATCCATACATTTAGTTTGCTTTATTTTCCTGTGAAAATTAGTTATTCACGGTCGTTTTCTCAAGCTCTCAAATGAATCAAAATCATTGTCATCCTGTGATAATGACGATAATAACGAACGACATACAGGAATATTTAATGTCCTTGTTTCAAAATAACAAAGCTTGTTAATATGCTGGTTACTGTGATAGGCCTTTGCTCACAGATGCCAGATAAGTAAGATGAGCTCTCAAGAAAACAACCAGAAGTGATTGATCACATGAAAACAGTACAGAGTACAGTACATAAATGTATGGGTGCCTGTGGGGCTTCCATTCTTAACACAGTAACATTTACACATTGCTGTAGCTGTGCCTTGTAAAAAATGATTTTTATTGTAAGTGTCTCACTAAGTAACTACACTGCTTCTCTGTGTCAATATTGTGGTTAGGAAAGTAGTGCAGGCTTGTTTTTATGAAGCAATAAGCAACCTTCCCTAATTTCTCTGTAAATGGTCTGTCCTCTATAAGTTTAAATGTGTGCTTGAAGTAAGTCTTGAAAGTGTCAATATTTCCTTTTCCCTCAATTATATTTGTGTACATGTCATGAACAAGCAATATATGGATCTATAAAGATAATGAAGCAGAATACCTTCTGAGAGGTTTATTCAACTGTTCTTTTTTTTATTTGTTATCGGGTATATAGATACAGGCCTTCCAGTAATTCAGTCCTATACCTACCATACACCCACATAGCTTTTCATACAGCGGCTCATTCACTGCATTGATTCCTGAGCACACAAGATGATGGATGTGCTGCTTTGTGGGTTGTCAGGTGTATTAGAGATGTCCATTGTGATTCTAGCAGAGTGCTGCTACTCAGCGATGAAAGCTCTGCCCCTCTCCTGCCCTAATGGGGTTTTAAGTACAAGCCTTTATGGATGGTAATGCAGAGTAATGGTGAAAAGTCTGGGAGGGCTGCAGTCTGGCCGACAGATCTGTGTGTAGGTAGCAATCTAGCAGGCAATTTACCCTCGACCTTATGGTTTACTGTCAGTTTGGAGTTTCAGGAGTGTCAATTAGCAAACATCAATTTTTAATATGGACTGTAGCCCTGTGCTCAATTTGCACACATAACCAATTACCGCTGTGGTACCTTCAGAAAATATGCCCTTGCACCTGACCACTCACACACTGGGATGTCCTGCCAAGAGTGTGTGTCTACTGTTATGTTTCAATCTAATGTGTGGGTGTACTGTTGACTTTGAATGTGTCGCTGATCTATAGTGAGGGGAAACCGTTTGGATGTTTTTAGGTCCCCTAGGGGACAGCAAGGACTTGTGGGAAGATGACCTGATTTCTAATTTTCTCTTCTCATGCCTGTGCTGAGGGCTAGTCGCTGCTACAAACAGAGAAACCCACGAAAGGAGTGTGTCAGTACAGTATGAGTAGCCCCGGATCTATCTGGAATATGGCCTCGCTATTTGCATTACTGGATTTTATTTGACATTTTTTCATGGACGCTGGCGTGTTTGTGATAGTCCATCAATAGATTCAGGTAAGTGAAAAACCCATCACCAATCTCACTAAGAGCATTATCTTTAGTGAAACGTTAACAACACAAATAGCATTTCCAACTCTGACTTGTCATTGGTGTTGTCAAGGCTGTTAAACACAGCAGGGTACTCGCAGTTGCACCTTCTCAGATTATTGCAATGTCCCTTTGCTTCATATCTTTTTTTAAACATGCCTGGAATAAAACAACACAATGCATGTTTGCAAATTCATCGAAACATCCAGCGTTTTTTTTTCAGTATAGTTGCGAGTATGCCTCCAAGCAGATAATAAATAACAGGATTAATTGAGGTAAAATGTGCGCAGTATGACAGCGTCATCAGATCAGATGGTCGGTTATTTTAGGGCCCAAGAATAAGGTCGCTTTGCAGACTTTCACTCAAAGGGCTTTTTCCATCCTAGATGGCAAAGTCTGGGCTACTTCGATCATTGTCAGAAATTCTACCAATGTAGTCTTTGCTGACTAGGTCATAGTATACTGTATGTTTTAAGTTGAACTTTTATCACCTAGAAAATGGATAACATTTGAACTACTGTTATGATTCAACTTCTGTTAGTGACAATGAATAAACTAACATTGTTCAGGTATATAGTAAGAGAACACTGTATATGATTTAAGATAATGAACAAATATAAGACAAAATAAAAATGTTGTAAACTAAATCATATTATTTAGAGGTGTTATGGCTTAACCGATGTGACTCAAATTTCACCCATGATCTTATTTTAATTTTGTAACATTTCCTCTGTTTCCATTATATCTTTTGTGGATTTTTGTTTGAGACATTTAAGACACCTTGAACTACCTTTATGTAAGTAATTGCTGACTACCTTGCAGGTGTGCAGCCATGGCTAACCTGCAGCAGGAATACCCCGGGGTCCTTCTGGGCATCCTGGAGGAACTGGCCAATATGCGTCAATGGCTGACATTTCAGGATCTCTGTCGCATGGTCAGCACTCGTTTCGACCTGGAACACCTTTTTGAGCTTAGGAGTTTGCTGTTTGCAGCTGCCAGCCAGGACCCTTGTTTCCCAGCTACTCTCTTTAGAGACAGGGTTTCCACCAGAGGCCAGGGGCTTTCACCTATAGGGGTCGCTGCTGACATTGTAACTATCTTCAATCTTATTCAGATGACGGGTGGGGCTCCAGATGAAAGCCAACCAATGAGAGCACACATGGTTCTCCCAGTCGACCAATCCCCAGGCCCCAGTCTGCCAGGAATCTATCAGCTGAACATTACTGGTCGAGAACGAGCACGAGCCCTCTCTGACTCAAGTGACAGGCCTATTGACCAGCACTTGCTGTTTCCAAGACCTAAGTACTCGGCCCGCAAGCGAGGAAGTCTTCCCCCAGATCCTATTTCCCTTGTGTCTCCTCCTCCAATCAGGGCTAGGGCTGTGTCTTTTGACTTGCCTCATACCACACTTCTGTACCCTAGTGGTCAATTCCCTAACGAGGGGATGAAAAATATCTACCTGCCTCTGGAGACGGACAGCGAGTCAAGTGGAGATTCTGCACAAATGGAGGTGTTTGAAGTCGAACAGGGTTCAACTGTTGACCAGAAGAGAAACGTTTTCAAGAAGGACTTCCACAACCAACCCCCTCTGATACCCCAGGTGACCGTTAGCAGTGACTCTCCAAGTCCCAACACAGTGAAAGGATTTGACAATCGCAGCTTTGAAATGATCCCCAATCCTTACCCATCACCATCACCAACACCAATCCAACAAACACCAGAGCAGCGGGCTAAACATGAGAGCCTTGACGACCTACAGGACTCAACTTACTTCGGACCAGGGTCTATCCCAGAATGGTCCCCTCGTCACCTTCAGCCACCCAAGACTAAGAAGCCCCTCTGGAGCAACAAGAGTCACAGTCTAGAGGACCGGATAGGCTCCGGCAGCGTTGGAATGGGGTTGGAATCCAAAGGGGCACAACTTCCAAGGCGATCAACCCCAGCTATTAGCAATTTGAGGGGGTTATCAATGGGTGAGACTATAGATAGTGGATTTCTAAGTGGATTCGAAGGAGTCAGGGCTAAAGGAACCCAGACAGACCCACCAGACACCCGGCGCCTTCGTAGCCTGGTCCATGCAGATCGCCTATCCTTCATGACCTCCTTAGATGACCCAGAATTTTGTGAGGATGACATCAGTGTCATCTTTCGCTTCTTAGATGATATAAGCATGTGTGGTTCCACAGGGGTTCTACATCCCAGCGAGGGCTCAGCAGGTGTTAATCAGGACACTCCTGAGGCAAGACGAGGACGCCTCGGTCAACTCCAAAGGCTTTTCCACTCACTAGAAAGCAGCGATGATGGGCTCAAGGCAAGTGTCTGTAAACTGCTGCTCCGTATGAGCCAGATAGAGAGACAACTAGATTCGCTGAATGATGTAAAGGCTGAAATCTCCCAGGTGCTATCAGCTCTGCAGCGACTGGATGACAAGATTCAGCAGCCACTCAGTGGTGGCGGACAGAGCACTGGTGGGCGATGGTTGGAGCCTCTCAGCGGTGTCTCATCTTTTATGAGCCACCCTCTAACCCCCTCTGAGTCGTCAGAGCCTCAGCCTCTATCTGCTTCAGGGCATCTATTTCCAGCGACCAGCACTAGTAGTCTGGAATGGAGCAGATGCTACACTCCTGGGGAACAAACGGAAAGCAGCAAGGTTCAGGTTGATTCAAAGGGTAGGAAGGAAGGGAAGAAGGATGCATCATCTCGGCGTACCTCAAAAACCCAGCTTGAGGAGAAAAGTGTGACTGAATCCAAACAGCTGAATGTTTCGAACTCTGCAAGAGACTGGACAGTTTCATTCTCAAAAAGCAAAGATGGAAAATCATCACATGGGCAGGTAAGGTCGTTAAACTATGTTTATTTTCTTGAATAACAAATTTGACCATACCATTTGCATGTCTAAAGTAAATTACTTGCATGGAGTGAATATCTATGCTGTGCAACCTCAAGTTTCATAGCCACCCTGTGGTCTGCTGTATAGACATATTCATTATGTGGTTAACAAGCTATCCAGACCACTTTGTGATGTATTGGAGAAACCTTTATAGTAAACACTGTCTGATCAGGGCTACAAAGAAACATTGCCATTCTGTTAAATTCATTTGTGGTGATTTTTTTTGGTAAAACAATATTGACAGCCTTGCCTGAATTTGACAACATTTTAAAGTTTGAAATAGGAGTCTTTATTTACACATCATATGTAAAATCTTTTGGTTTTTTTGCATTTTCCTTCTAGATAGATCAATCAGGTAGCACAGCAAACCTAATCTCCAAAAAGTCCTCCAACCTGGTGGAACAAGTATTTAATTCATCCCTGTTCCGCCAAAAAGACAGCAGTCTTACAGGTGGGCTTACTTCTGGGAAGATTATAGATCCCAGATTGGCTGAGGGGAGGGGAAGGCCCATATGGACTGTAGATGACAGAGAGGCACGAATCTCCCCTTTGGACCTACAGGTAAGATTGCTTTACTTTGAAAAGGGTTACATACCTTAAAAACATCACAATCACTTTTAGATTCCTATCATATCTCTTCCAATGTCTGTGGTATTAGCCTATAAATGGTTAATTTATTTCTGCATATTTAAATGTTTATGAATACATAATGCAGACTCCAGAAAAGTTGTGATAATATAATACGCTATGTCATTAAATACCATCACCACAAGTTAATAATGCAAAACCGAAAATCATATATGTCGTAAAATGTTCCTCAGGGCCAGGAGTCTTTGAACCCCAACAACATGGAGTTCTGGATGGATGACATCTATACTCCAGGCTACGATGGTCTACTCAGACGTAAAGAGGCTGATCTCCGCCGGGCTAAATACTGCAAGTTAATTGCACTCATTGCCGTTGCAGTGGTCATTATTCTCATAATTGTAATTCCTATTTGTAGCATGGCGACATGAACACCCTGACAGAGAGCCCAGTCTCTCTTCTGTTTTAGTTTTATTCTGTGAATTATTTATGATCAGCAGCTATGTGCTGTACCCTGGAGCTTGCACAATTTTCTCTAGTAATGAGTAGATGAGAAAGCTTGACACTGGGCCACTGAAAACTGAATGTCAGAAAACTGGAAGATTCAAACTCTAACCCCCTTGCTGAGTCACGCCTTCATGAAGTTGCATCAAATTGTAAGTAACATCCAATGCAAAGTTTTCTTTCCAATATACTGTCCTTTTTTCATGTTTTTTCCTTATTCATTTTATGTGGCGGAAATGTAATTAATTTATAAATGACCTCTGAGAAGACATGCTGTTACTAGTAATACTGAGCCAATGCACAAGTATCCATTTTATTTATTTTTCAGTTTGTCTGCTGTTTTCTGAGAATCACCAATCTATCAAATCTTTTGAAATAAGCTTGACTGACTTCTGGCTGTTCCCTTGAGAACACTGCAGGGCGTTTTCACTTCAATATAAGACGGTAGTTTTGTCAAATCACTGTTTTACATAAGCATTTTTAATAGCAATGATTTCTGTCAACAGGATACATTCTAGGTTATTTTAGTTTGAATGTTCTCGTGCTTCCTTTAAGCAACCATGCATTCTACTCAAGCATGCTTATGTCAATAAAACAAATATTTTTATATAGTACCTTCCCATTTTTCAACTGAAAAATATAAACTGATATATGCACTCATCAATGTGTTTGGCTGGAGTGTTTACTAAGTGTCAGGTTTCCAAAAATGTAGGATAGATATCCTGTTGTTGTTGAGGCAGTCAAAGAAAGATGGAGCCTTTTCCAGTAAACACTCTCTGAGAAGGATATTCCACTTGTAATTTCATTGATGGGATGTTTGGAGTGCACCTATGCACATTATCTTTGCACTACACTTACTTTGCTAGAGTTTTCTCACATACCTACAGACCCACTTAGCACCATGAGATTCATCTAGCATCTTTTCACAGTGGATGAAAGTAGTTTTGCCAATGGTGTGACATTCCATTTTGTAAAAACGCCCTGTTAACTCAGGAGATATTATATTTAGATCGACTTTTGGTGCCAGACTGTAAAATACACAGGGGGGTTGACACAAAAACATGGACGTTTTTTTTTTTAAAACAAAGAAATGCAGCACAATGTTTCTTTAATGAACACTAAATCTGTTCTCCTTGTAATCTTTATCGTTTGTTAAGACTACGTCAGGAAGGTGTTAGATTAACATGTAGAGGATATGATGCAGTGTTCAAGGTGTATAACAGTGTTGCCACAGTAACAGACACTTCTCTATACTTAGTATGGAATACAATACAATCCATACTTTTATATCTTATAGCCCCTGAAGTCCCAAAAAGTTGAAAAAAATACCCTAGGTAATTTGTAAGTAAAACATCAAAGTATACAGAAACTATGCATATCCACGAGAAAAACTTCATCTGAATGCTTGTTTTTATTTTTTCTATTTCCAGAGTCTAAAAGTTAACTTTGCTATGTGTGCACAAATATGCACAGGATGTATAGAGGCTGTACTCTGCTTCAATGCATCCTCCTAAGTAGACATCTATCTGCCAAGTCTTCCCCATGAGGCTGTTTGTGGATCCATTACCTTTCCAATGGTGCCACTGAGGAGGCCAAACATTGTAGTCAGCGAATTTGTGTGAGCTTCCTCTCAAACTGTGGTGCATTAGAGCCTCCTGATTCTTTTTACACTTGAAATTCATTTGGAAAAGTTGTTGTTTTTTTGTTTTAATTAATGCACCTATAAGACAAACACCCTTAAATCTGTGAAGTCATTCAGGTAAACACCATGTCTTAAATAGTCTTGTATATGAATGGAAACATGCTGATGTGTTACTTTTGTGCAATGCTTTATATGAATGTCAGGGATATGTGTTAATTAAGGTTGCCTGTCTGAATAAACTTGGCAAAGTGGTATTGTGCCTTTTACACTATTTTGTCCTGTCTGCAAAAACCAACAAAGTGAAACCTCATTGTTCTATGTTATAACAGATATAAAACATTATGACTAAAAATTGTCTCCTTAAATCACCCTGTTTTACAGATTTATTATACCCTATTACTTCTTAATTACTCGGTTGATGCCAGATTGCACTTCCAGTGATCACTAATGGTCCACTCAGTTTAAGAAAGGGAAGAGAGTGATCAGTATAAACAAAGTACAAATCTGACATTTTAATGACCTGGAAATGGAGGAGATATACATATAAGATGAATAATTGATAAAGGCAGAGATTGCCTATGGACTGACAGATCCTATTATCTCAAATCAGCTTTAAAGGACTTTCAGCATTCATAACCCACGCATGTTCTGAAAAGAAATGTAATGCTGAGATATAATGAAAATGCTGCAAAAAATATGAAAGCACAGACAAATCAGGGACTGTCAACTGCTTGGTTGTTTAAAAACATCCAATAGTGGACTTATACAGTTCTTAAATTGTTTTAATTAGTGTAATGTGTGTCTGTGTTGTACTCATTGAATGGTACAATGTAGACCTGCTGCTGCTGCACCCAGATATGCCATCCATGGCTGATAAATGATGCTGATCTGCTTCCCATGTGCGATGACAACAACCAAAGGCTGTATGTTTTAAAGGATTTTATGATATTACACATTTAATTGGCCTTGTAGAGGTGGTTGCCAGATGCTAACAGGGCCCTAACTCATCTTAAGCATGAACATCAGTCTATTTGACTGATTATTGTATTAAAATAGAAATGTAAATGTGCTGTAAATATTACACATACAATATTATTTTAGAGAGTTGCCTTCTAGTGAATTACGTTGAGACACTTCCAACCCCTAAGTGACCTCATGGTGCCCTTTGAAACATGTTCTGGGAACAAGGGGAAACTTCTGGCTATAAGCACCTGTAGTTACAACCCTGGACCTGTGGGGGCGATAGAGCGCACTCACTTCCTCCGCGGCAACCCGCGAGGAAGAAAATCGGCGCTGTTTTTAAACTGAACAAGAATGTGCAAACTTTATCGGGCAGGTGTGGCTCTTGTGCTGGGCTCGGAACAAACATTTAACATCTGTTTTTAACACCGGACAAAGTTATATTATTTCAAGTTAACCCAGGTACGTACGAAAACCAACCTAGGTTGTTTAAGTTCTTGTATCGTAGTTGTTTGTTTAATGGTGTATTCCTGACGGTTTAGCGTAACGTTACAGACATGAAATATAATGTGTCTCACCTTAATGCTCATACAACGGTGACATACAAATCTACAAATAACATGAACTAGCGTTAACCAAACACCAAATTATCTTTTCTAACCTAACTAATGTGTTATCAGCACTAGCTAACCAGGCTGCAGGAAGACACGATGGAGACGTCTGTAGTGAACCTGTTCAACCAGTTCCAGGGCCTCAGAGCCCAAGTGGACGGTCTGAATGAGAGCATCGAACCACGTAAGTTATTTACACACTTTCCGTGTGCATATCGAGAGAAAACGTGTGTGTGTGTGTGTGTGTGTGTGTGTGTGTGTGTGTGTGTGTGTGTGTGTGTGTGTGTGTGTGTGTGTGTGTGTGTGTGTGTGTGTGTGTGTGTGTGTGTGTGTGTGTGTGTGTGTGTGTGTGTGTGTGTGTGTGTGTGTGTGTGTGTGTGTGTGTGTGTGTGTGTGTGTGTGTGTGTGTGTGTGTGTGTGTGTGTGTGTGTGTGTGTGTGTGTGTGTGTGTGTGTGTGTGTGTGTGTGTGTGTGTGTGTGTGTGTGTGTGTGTGTGTGTGTGTGTGTGTGTAAATGTGTCTTTGGTATAGTTTGATTTTGGCTAGAGACTCAATGAGTGTAGGGTCTGTGCTATAGCTGGTACTATAGAAATGGTTCAGCATATAACACAACAGGGGGCTGACTTAGCTTTTGGGGTGCAGTAAAAATCCACCTAGACCAGGGATGGGCAACTTTGGTCACCGCAAGGGCCACATTCATTCAATTCTCACTGCCACGGGGTCAAATTGTAGTATACAAAAACGATTACAGTCAATTATGTCTCAAATTTAACTCAACATATACCAGTGATCAAATATTATTATGGACATATTTCTGGTTTTCATGATTTCATGGCAGATTTTGTCATGTTTTCTTCATGTTTCCATTTAATTGATATGTAAAAATGTACCTGAGGGCCACGTTGAGGGTTGATGGGGGCCGCCAGTTGCCCACCCCTGACCTAGACAATGTTATTCATTTACATTTCAAATAATGGGAACGCACTGTCAATGATTGATTTGCATAATTATCACTTCAATCTAAAGCAATTATGAAGGCGCAATACACACATCCATCACACTACAGAGGAAATACCAGAATCCCCCCCTTCTGTTTTTCTTACACAGAGTACCTACAGATGGCTGTGAACTTCGAGGAGTGCCGTAAGAAGTGGCTGAGGGTAGGTGATGAGCTGGTTTCCTGTAAGGAGGTGCTGGCTAAAGCAGAGACTGAGAAGGGAGCCTTGGAGGTTAAACTCAAGCATGCTCGCAACCAGGTGGATGTGGAGATTCGCCGGCGGCAAAAAGCTGAGGCTGTCCATGAGAAGCTGGTTGGTGCAACACTACTTGTAAATCTCACATGCACATATTTATGTTTGCAGTGAGAGAAAAAAAGATATTCTTCAATGTATGCCTTCTACCACTTTGACTGTTCATTATGACAAAATAATGAATTTTTGTCTGCGTTGGTGTCTCTGTCATTGTATGAAACAGGAACGTCAGCTGCAGTTGATCCGGGATATGCTAATATCAGAAAACAACGGCAGTGTCCACCTCAGTGAAGAGCAGCGCTCTGCTCTGGCCTTTCTCAGTGCCCACTCCCAGGCAGCACAGGCTGCTAAAGGCAACCTCAACACCAGTCGAAGGTGAGATCCTCCATGATTGACATTCAAACAACTGGAGGTGCATTGTTATTATTGTTTTCTTTTCCCCTGAAGAGTACAGTTGAGTGAGTAATATTGATTTTCAAACCACAGTCCCTCATGCTTTCTTGAGCTTTCACTTGTAAGAATGTAGTACGCTGAATACTGTAATAAGCTTTCTGCTATTAACTGTATGGAGAAGCAGCACAAACACTGTACCCTGGAGGGAATTAATTTATTAGGAAAAAAAATCTTGTATGAAAGATTATATAAGTCTGTAGAGGACAATGTAAACCATGGACATAATACGTTTTTCAGACTAACAGGTTCAATTCTGACTTACATCTTTTACAGGTTAACTATCATTGATGAATCAGCTTCTTTGCTGTCTGACATCAGCTTTGATCAAACAGATGACTCACTGGTATGATGACCCCCCCTTTTTTTATATTAAGAACTGTAGCGGACAACTGTCACTGAGGTACTAACTCTTGTTTAACTCTGTTATGTTCCTGTAGGACTGGGATTCCTCTGCGATGAGGACTGTGAGGTTGCGAAAACGGCAGAAAAGAGTGAGTCTTTGGATTTTATAACTTGTTTTTTGTAAAGGTAGTTATTGCTTTGATGTCATTTCATCCATCTTTGTCTTGCTGTTTGTAGTTTGTATAAGAAAGTGTTTTTTTTAAATGATGTATATTTGAATCCACAGCGATCGTCCAGAAAACTCCATGATGTTCCTCCAATGGCTGTGAAGAAACCTCGCTCCACTGGGCGCAAGTCAGAGAGGGTAATGCTGACCTCTGCAGATGAATGTGCTATATAACACTCAGCTTTGTGTGATCATTTCTCTTTTTCAAAGAAGTGGAAACATTTCTATGAAGAGACAAATAATCGTAGAAAAAATTCCCCGACTAAACCAGTTCAAGAGTTCATTAGTTTTGTTAAAAAGATCCTGAAATATATTTTTTATAATGATTTAGATGAATGAGTCCATAGTGGCCAAAACCACGATTACTGTGCCTGTTAATGGAGGAACTGTGGAGACCGTCTCCACCATTGAAACTGTACCCTACTGGACACACAGCAGGAAGAGTGGTGAGAATTTGTTGATCTACTATTCTGATCCTCATACAGAAGATAACGTATAATTGACTGTATATCTGTCAACCCACTTTTGGGATTTAATCACTATGTGATTGTGTCTACAGTCGCTCCAGCATGGGCTGACACTACCACTACTGACCAGTCTGAGACCGCCAGTGAGGCTCCCAGCACGCCTGTCTCCAATTTCCCAGCCAAACTCCGAACCCCCAGAGCTAACAGAGGAGGAAAGAAACACCAGTTCAGTGCCAAAACAGTAAGAGTGACACATGTATTTTTGTTTTTCAGAATTAGATTCGATATCTTCCTCCACCAACGCTTCAAGTCAAATCCCCTTGATAAATGCTGCTGCTTAAAGTTTGTACTTACCATGGCCATTGTTTCCTCTTTCACAAAGGTGATTAAGTCTGAGTTCTGTGCACCCTGTGGGAGAAGAACAAAGTTTGGCAAGATGGTCCTCCGCTGCCAGGATTGTAGGGTTGTGACCCACCCAGAGTGTCGTGACCGCTGCCCCCTGCCCTGTAATCCTACAGCTGTTAGCACTCCCCTAAAGAACTCAGAGGTATATGTTTCTGCATGCTTAATGTTGCATTTAGAATTCTACAATTGCTATTATTATCACAACGTTTCTGTTATCTGCATTTTAATTGATGTATTTTATTTGCAGAGCACCTTGGCTGACTTCGCTCCAGTCACCTCTCCAAAGATCCCGCCTCTGCTTATCTACTGTATAAAGGAAATTGAACACAGAGGCCTACATGAGGTAAGGCTGTCTTCATTTAAGTCCTTGTTTACCTGTAACCTCCATGTTACACTATCATCATTTCCCCTTGAGCCACTACAGTAGATAATTTCTCTCTAATTAGTTATCTCATTCAGTGGCACGAGTATCACAGGCAGCCAGACAATAAGAGCTGCTGTCTTTTATCTCTTACACCAGGTTGGCCTTTACAGAGTCTCTGGCCACGAGCGCTTGGTGAGGGAGCTGAAGGAGAAGCTGATTAGAGGAAAGACTCTGCCTCCGCTTCACAAAGTAGAAGATATCAACGTCGTTACCGGTGTCCTCAAAGACTTCCTCAGAAAGCTTCCTGAGCCCCTGCTCACCTTCCACCTCAACAAAGCTTTCATGGAGGCAGCTGGTGGGTTTCTGAGACATGTGCAGGCACACTAAAATACTTGTTTTTAAAAGAGAAAATATACATGAAAGAAATCAAAGTAAATGAATTTTGGAACCTACATGGATTAGGAGAACATGAATGTTAAAGAGTTGTTTTTAAAATGTTTTTGTAGAAATCCAGGATGAGGGCAACAGTCTGGCTCAGTTGTATCAGACCATCAGTGAGCTGCCTCAACCCAACCGGGACACTCTGGCCTGCCTGATGATCCATCTGCAGAAGTAACTTTCTTTACTTTTCAACATGGGCTAAGACACCTTTTCTTTTATCCTGTCCTTACTTCCATTTGCTCTTATTACCCTTTAATCACTTGACTGGGGTGGTATATTACAACAGTGAGCAGCCATGTTTAACCTCCTACAGCTCTAAAGTGGAGATACTTTCATGGGACTGTAGGGAAATCTTACCACCCTCTCTTTTTCAGAGTCTCCCAGAGTGTGGCTACTAAGATGGATGTGATCAACCTGGCCCGAGTGTTTGGGCCTACTCTTGTAGGTCATGCTGTTCCTGACCCAGAGCCTATGACCATCCTGCAAGACACAAACAGACAACCAAGGGTAAAGCAACCGAGATTCAAGAATAACTCTGACTATACAGCCATACATTTAGTCAAATGTTTATTTTGGTACGAGACTGTTGCATGCTCCTTATTTATCTTAAGATCTGGAATATAAGTTACACCAGTATAGTATAGGGTAGCGTGCGGATGGTGATGGTGGCGGCTGCACTCGCTGTCATGATGGCGCATGTCTCAGATTTTGTACTTGGGTCAAACTTAAAGGACACAGCTAACTTTATAGGCGCTTCGTGCACACCAGATTTGAAGATCAAGATCAGTGTTTCAGTTCTATGGAATGATTCTGTGCACACTTTAATGATTTCTCTGATTTCTCTCTAGGTTATAGAGCGCCTGCTCAGTATGCCGGAACACTTCTGGGGCCAGTTTGCTTATCCAGATAATGCAGGCGTTGGAAATGATCACCACTCTGCAACTCCAGACCACAAAGGTAAATCACTGACAGGCTACTACGAAGAAGAATAGTTTATCCAAATGAAACAGGATGAGATTAAGATCACATGTTCCATTTAATTAAAACGGTTCATAAATAGTCCAAGTGATATAACGGATAAAAGGATAAATCTTGTTTAGTCTTTATGAATATGTTCTCAGCATCTTTGGTTAAAATGTGTTATAAACTGAGGATGTATGGATCTGCATTGAATGTGTAGTGAGCATATTGGGACCAGTGACCACTCCAGAGCACCAGATGATGTCTAAAACTCCGTCCTCCAGCTCGCTCTCCCAGCGCATGATGCACACACTCTCCAGCACCACCATGTAAGTTAACTCAAACACACACTCTTTTAAATGCCATGAGAAGGTTTTCTAATCAGGTAAACAAGATGAAACACCTGAGGGTTTATCAAGGTTGTGTTTTATCATTATGTAAAGGCTAATGGTTGAGTAGTATCATGTCTGACATGAGGCTGCCTGCTATAATTTATCTTTTTAAATTTACATTGAAAAAAGACGGACCATTTAGTTCTTAACAGTAAAGACCATTTAGTTCTTAACAGTAAAAGACACATGTATTTTAATTCAATGAGAAATGTTCATCATAAAGGTAAGTTTTACTTGCTGGTATGGAACCTTTTGTAGGAAATATTGTGTGATGTGATTTACCACGTGTCATGTGTTAATAGCCTGACACCCACATATCAGGTCAGAATCAGTTCTGTTTCCTGCAAAAGGATCAAACACATGCTCAGTGTTTGTGGGTCATGATGCAGGTTGAACTTCACTACCCCAGGCTTGTGAACAGAAGTCTAAAGATTTTAACGTTGGTAGCTTTGAGCATCTGCCATTGTTTCACAAACCAAGATACATTTGAACTTTTTAACCTATTATCTCTCTCTTCAAAGTTCTTATGCCTGTATCGTCTGGTAAAATAACTCTTAATGAGCTAAAAACTTCTACTGTTTGCACCCAAACCCCTAACGCCCCCTCCACCCCACCCCACCCTACCCTTTTAGATTTGGAAGTAAGAGCAAAGCAACAGCTGCCTCTAATCGCCAGGGCCACTTCTTCGCATCTCCACAGCTGAAGTAATGGCAAAAGGACGGGTGAAAGCCATCTTGTGCTTCTTTGTCACTAAAAACAAAAACTGCAAATATATATATTCACATAATCATGTTGGACTAACTCTACGTGAAACATTTTGATTACTGAGTTTTTTTATGCAAGACTTTCTAACCATTTTTTTTCTTATTGAAGATTCCTGCATGAATATTTCAGTTTTTATATCCTTGATTACTAATGATTTATTATTGACCTAACCTGCTGTGACAAGTTTAAAGGCTTTAATCACAAACAACCATCCTAAACATTTTAAAGGATCAGTATCTGCTTTGTCTCAAACTCTTGTGTTTGATGTTTGAAGACACTATGAATGAATTGGACCATCTTTAAACCTTCGGTTGTTACCTCAGTGCCAGTAGTGTTTGAACACTTTGTGACGTACACTGATGCAATAGCGTTGGTTTCCTTGTTGTTGTCCAGAAACTTTTGTTTTCATGATTGAACATTTTATTTTATGTTTTTATTTTGTGTGCTGCTGTATAAGAATCATGCAGAATGAACTGGTTTAACAATATTGCATGTAAACACTGACACTGAATGGGAATAATGTTGCATTTTGCACTTGTATCTTTGTAACAATCGGAGAGAATGTGTTTTCTACTTGGGAGTACTCGCCACTAGAGGCTGCTTTTGCACCACTTTTGAAGTGCCAGCCTTAAACAATGATGATAAACTACAGTACATGATACGCCCAACTAGTCAGTATAACTGACAGTCATTACATTCTCATAGATGAACTGCTCATTGGAAATACTGTAAGGTGTTCCTGTGACATATATCAATCACATTTTCTCCCTCCCAAGCCAAAGATTACATCGGTTTTAATCTTTAAAAAAAAAAAAAAAGAAGAATCTGGAGTGTAACCTCCTTCAGTTCTTATATCTACATATTTGAGAGTTGATTTGCATGCACACTTATGTTTCTGAGTATTTGTATCCACTCCAATCCAATTTTCTTGTACAGTTACATCACCCTTTATGCAAAACAAATGGCGCTCTTTCTGAGGTGATTTCCTCTCTCTGCTGCTCTCTCGCTGTCACAACTTATTAGCTCCAGATTGTAGCGTGATGATGACAAGTGTAAGTTATTAAGAAGAGAAATAATCACGTTGACAAACTGATTTCACTCTCTGATTAAACCAAATATAGCTTAAAGTTTGGCTGTAAATGAAGAAACAAGGCTGTGATATTGTTTTTATACATTCTTGTACATTTATTCTATTGTATTTGACTTTTCTGACAAAATATTTTCTAACTGATGTCTGATTACTTTCACCCAATATTTTGTGGACTAAATGTAAATGCTCATTCCTTTGTCTTAGCTCAAATACAATCATAATGGTCCATGGCTGAGCTGGAAATAAAACATCAAAAGACTGGTGCTTTTGTCTCGGTGGGTGTTTTTTCATGCATTTAAAATGCAGAAGGGGCAAAGCCCCCCCCCCCCCCCTACACACACACACACACACACTTCCATTAAAAATCCCTTCTACACCTGAACTGGATTAGAGTTACCCTTTTTAATTGAGTATGTTATTAATGCCTCATTCAGGCATCCTAAACCTTCATTCATGTCCAACACTCTTCATCTTTTTCTGTTATAAATTGAACGTTTGCCCATCGTTATTTAAGATCTTCAGTGAAAAAGCAAAGTGCGGGTTATTCCAAAGCAATATGAAAAAGGGCAATACGAGTTAGCTAAAACATCTACAGTCAGATATTTCTGCCTCCAGATCATTAAGACCACCTTTAAAAACATTCAAGGAAACCAGCTCCCGAAGATTTAAAGTATCTTGCAACCGATTCCAATAATAATGCACTTTAGCTCATTGTTCTTACAGCTATAGTCATTACAGCTATTTCCATAATCTATTGGGCTGGGTGGGCAGGCGACGAGGTCTAACATCATTATGAATTAATAGCAGGGATGGCTGTAGAATGTATAGTTATTCCATTAACAGTTGCTGTGGAGAGATCTAAACCAGCCTGAACCCATTGACATACATTTTATATGGCCTCATTCAACACAGAGCTTGAGCTACACGTGAAGCCCTTTGAGACCCAGGCCCAGCTGTTTGGGGGAGAAATGAAAATATGGTGCAGAATTCATCCAGAAAGGGTTTTCTAGCTTCCTTTTTGCTCTCACACACAAAGAGCCTCAGATATCTGCAGAGGAGACCCCCACTTCTGGGGAAAAAAAAACATTTGAATTTCAAATCAACATTAATAGTTCATTATCCTGAAATAAGGTCTCCTGTGTGTCGATCTGTCCTCTCATCGGGGGATTGTGTGTTTGTTTTTTGCTGTACGGTGCAGTGTACGCTTGCCGGCAGCAGACATCAAACAGCTGGCTGTGTACTGTGTGTCTCTGTAGCTCCATATACCAGCATGCCCCAGTGTGCAGTGATGGAGCTCCAGTCTGCTGTGGGACCAATGAGGGCCAAATGAGTAACTAGTCCAATTAAGAGCTCTTAAATAAATTACAATGTAAGCTGGTGAACACACAACAACAACGGTACTATTTAAAATCTCTATTTAACAATGAGCTGCAGGCTGTGACGCCAAAGGAACCAACCTTCCCACCCCAATCCCTGGAAGCTGAACACAATCAATCCATCATTCAATTCATGTTTAGCTGTTGCTGTTGCTGACTGATTGCAAGTAGTCTATACATGTCAAACTGTTGCTGTGTATGCAGTAGGTGTCTGGTATTGCTGTAGGCCAATAATGTCAATGCCTCTGACATGTTCACTCAATAACTGCCAGTCAAATCCTGCCATCTGATCAAGTGTCTAATCAATATGTTTGTTATAGTAAGAAGTCGTGTTAACCACTAGACAAATAGTCCCTGCTGGACTAGTCTTTGTCTAGCTTTGATCAAACACTTATTTTACAAGTTGTGTGTCTTTCTGATCAAGTTTCATTTGCTATGTTATGCTTTCAGCCGGACGATTCAATGGTGGATTAGGCTAGTCATTCATCCCCATGTAGATTTTCTTTTTGAAATCACATAAAACTGGGCAAAGGAAAAGGAGCAGTTTGTCAGGTTTAGGGAGCAAAAGTGTAATCCGTGCAGATTTATTTATTTTTAAAAACACGGAGCAGGACCAATACAGTTCCTTCCTTTTGCAGGCTAAGCATGTGCTCCTCCAGATTTCTTTCTGACACTGTTTTCAGTGAATTATGTGACAGATTGTGTGATCAATATGCTTTCCATTTTTGGGTGAATTAAAACACGACACTGAAATACCAAACTACGTTATAACAGCCGTGAAAAACAAGACAAGAGTCATTGTCCAATCTTCACCCACCTAATGCCAGGAAGTTTTCTTTTTTCTTTTTTTTTAATACCAAAAATGATTGTCTGGCTTGTTGGCTTTGAGTGCTCTTGCTTTTGTTATCTCTTCCTTTTTGCTTCATCTCCCCTTCCTTCTATTTTTTTTTTTCTCTCTTCTCCGCCCCTTCTTTGAATCGAACCTGCCGTCTTAGCTGGCTACCGTGCCGTGGTCGATACCTTGTTACCACAGAGAAATCAATTATCTCGACCAAGCAGCAGGGGAAAAGAGGCAATAATGAAAGAATGCTCCTCCTTTCCAGGCGATAGCCGTGGTCATTAAATATGAATTTAACATTGGCTGAGGAGATTTATGAAGCGAGTTGTGTGCCCCGAGTTCACGCTCTCTTTACAGCTTCAGTCTCAAGTCTGGTTACAGGTGTAAATGAAGTAGATAACAGGTTGTCAGGCTGATGATGTAATGTGTCCTATAGCTTAAACAGGGACTTGATCATTTAAGCCGCTGTCATGTGGAGGAATCTGAAACAGAAACGGGACTAGGCCTGGAAATACAAGTACAAGATGACAAGAATATCTTCTTCTTTGTCCATGTGATACACCTTTCAGCTGACATGAGGGCTGATAAAATACAAATAATGGTTTGTCAGCAGTACATTTAGTGTGTACTGGTCAATAGCTATATGAGATGCCACCACATTCATGGAGAGCACAGGTTCTCTTCAGTTTGATATCTGAGCGCCACCCACTCAGTCGACGCCTGCACGGCAGTGACGGCTGACAAGTCGGTGGGCATGCCAACCCCTACCTGACCTGTTCATGTCTGTAATGAGCCATTCTTATGACTTGTCTGACAGCTGCTGCTAGAGGTGGGAGAAAGCCCCACATACGTTCAGTAACAAGCAACAAACAGCCTTGGAAAAGAAAAGGGGGAAAAAATGCAAACACAAGAGGGTAAGAGAGGGAGGAGGAGACAGAGAAATGTGTAATTCAGGCTTGCTCTTAAGGCAGCAATGAATTCGGTTTTAATGGGGCACCACAAGCACTCAGCAGTCTGTTGTGTTTGATGCCAAATTTTGCAGAATAAACAGATTTGCTGTGCAGCTGATCCAAACACACACTTTCTCTTTGTCTCGCCCTCTTTTTTTTTGAGTTACTCTTTTCCTCCAACCACACACACCATCCCCCCCCCCCCCCTCCCCCCCCCAGGACATGTCAGACAAGAATTAGACAAATCATCACTAAAAGATGACAAGGGCTTTGATTTATTTTCTCTCACTTAGCTGTGTACTCATCTCCTGCTGTCACAAACACAGTCAAGGCAGAGCGTTTGTTTTGACAGGGGAGAGTGTGGGCAGAACGTCACCGATAAGAAACATTGCAACACATCTAGGTCATTTTCTCCTAAGTTGAGGAATCTTGGGTCATCCTGTTTGTCCTGGACATGACTGCAAAAACACCCAAGCACACTAATTGTTCTGTAGGTAAGGTAATGTTTTGAAAAAAAAAAAATGCTGTGGCTGATACTCAAGAATCCCAAAGTAGCACTTTTAAAGGTACGGTACTTAAAACAAATGGTGACAATAAAAAAGGTAGTTATGTCTTTATGTGGGGACAAGAAAGTTCAGAGCATTAAACGTTTGTTGAAAGTCCTTTAAGTTGAGGCAGTGTGAGAGTTAACGTTATTATCGTTCATCATCAGATCAACATTAATTTCAGTATATTATCAAGACCAAAGAGCCTCATACCACAACAGACACAATATTGCTTTGAGTGAAATACTGAGATTTGCATTCTATTATACTCTCCAAGACATTTGCACGTAGACATCCGATTATTCACATATAATTTAAAAAACAAACGGCTGAGAATTGAGGGCATGTCAGGAGTGTTACAAATCCATTATTTGCATGAATTTTGGGCCTAGATTTAAAGGTTAAGACCACCAGAGTTTTTATACTTCATCCTGAAATGAAACCTGAGCATGTGACCAAATTTCATGATAATCCCTCTAATAGTTGTTTAGAAATTTCACATGAAAATAAATGGTCCTCTCTTGCACTGATGGCAGGGCCAGGGAGTCATAAGGATACATCCTCCGGGAGCCATGAAAGTTGTATACAGTTATATTTAATTGTATCCTTTGGATATTTACATAAAGCTCATGATAAGTGAAAAACAAGTGGTGCTTATGACTATTCATCTAATTGCTCTGAAGACATTTCTCTGAAAACCATAAATGTCAAACTTCTCAAACAGAGTGGAAAGCATCCTCTGGGCATCATGGATGGTTGTAGAACATTTCAGGGAAATCACTTGAACAGATAGTTCAGGCTGTTTAAAAATGTTGGTCCGACTCACATTTGCCAGAAACACATGTTGTTATCACAGCTCAAAATAAACCGTCCAAATCTAAATATGTGTAGTGATAGTTTTCTCTGCCAGCAGAGTGACATTGTGGCCTGTTCTGAAGCTCTATAGGCACCCATAGGTGCATTAGCATCCACACACATGCACACCAGTGACTGCTAGCACTCTTTTCCTGATTTATATATTGTTTTTAGGAACAGAGCTCTACATGTGCCTGAACACGCACTCACACCTAAAATACCTGTAAGCATGCAGCTGGTTGTTTGTGTGTGCCCTCCTGCTTGAGTAAATCTGACTTCATGGAATTGAATGCGAGTGTGTGTGTATGGATGCATGGTATGAAATAGTATGAGAGGGGCTGTGTGCATGAATGGTTGAGTGTCTTCTAGTGAATGTGTGCAGTGACCATGTGTGCAGGTATGTGTGTGTGCATCAGCCTCAGAGTTTGGAATTGTTTTTTTCTGCATGGATGGACTCGGCTATAAACGCTGTTTATAGAGCGTATATGACATCCTCATATCTCCTGAACCACATGTCAAATCTCATTTAATTCTAGTGTCTTTTATGAACTTCACTTGCTACAAAACTGGTGTTACCAACACATAAAGGTTCAGTTGAACAGAAGCATTGGTATATCATTTTTTACTAACCCACTGTCCCAAAAATTGGGCCCCCTCCAATGACAGCTCCCCATAGCAACGAGGCATCAAATACCCTGAAACAAAAATAAAACATGTTGCTACAAGAATTATAAATGAATCCCTATTTCACTGTGTTTTAAACATAAAGATCATTTACAGAATCTTATCAGTTTTTTTACAACTTTAAATGAAAGCCCCAGGAAACTAAAACAACTGGAGCATATATTCTAAATGCTTCCTGTACATTTTCCATTAGCCACTAGAATGCACTGTTGCACCCTATAATCCACCTCACTGTCACCAAGTCGCTCTCCTCTTGCCGAACACACCCATTAATAGCAACCATCTCCACATCTCTATCATGTCTGCTTCCCCTGTGGTGGTTAGGATATGGGAGTGGTACAGTATTGTCAGTATCTGTATCATTTGCACCATTGGAGCTATTATTTAAACTGATAATGTTTAGCTTTTACTGTGGCAGCCTGCTCAGATGACAGGTATTAACATCTTCCTCCCCTGGTTTTCCACCTCCAGAGAAAAATATTAAATTGGGTGGATCAGAGTTCATGCATAAATGTAAGCTCAACAGCCCCCAGTGTATGTAGGAGCCTTATCACACATGTTATTCACATGTTCATGGTTTCATCTCAACTGTACTGGTGACAGTATTTACTATTTTGACAAAATAGTACTATTAGATCATTCTGCAAGGTGTTTCTCTCTGTGTGTGTGTGTGTGTGTGTGTGTGTGTGTGTGTGTGTGTGTGTGTGTGTGTGTGTGTGTGTGTGTGTGTGTGTGTGTGTGTGTGTGTGTGTGTGTGTGTGTGTGTGTGTGTGTGTGTGTGTGTGTGTGTGTGTGTGTGTGTGTGTGTGTGTGTGTGTGTGTGTGTGTGTGTGTGTGTGTGTGTGTGTGTGTGTGTGTGTGTGTGTGTGTGTGTGTGTGTGTGTGTGTGTGTGTGTGTGTGTGTGTGTGTGTGTGTGTGTGTGTGTGTGTGTGTGTGTGTGTGTGTGTGTGTGTGTGTGTGTGTGTGTGTGTGTGTGTGTGTGTGTGTGTGTGTGTGTGTGTGTGTGTGTGTGTGTGTGTGTGTGTGTGTGTGTGTGTGTGTGTGTGTGTGTGTGTGTGTGTGTGTGTGTGTGTGTGTGTGTGTGTGTGTGTGTGTGTGTGTGTGTGTGTGTGTGTGTGTGTGTGTGTGTGTGTGTGTGTGTGTGTGTGTGTGTGTGTGTGTGTGTGTGTGTGTGTGTGTGTGTGTGTGTGTGTGTGTGTGTGTGTGTGTGTGTGTGTGTGTGTGTGTGTGTGTGTGTGTGTGTGTAACTGCTCTTTGAACTCCTGTAGTAGTTTACTCTACTACAGGATTTCTTTAGACAGTCTGCGCTCCAGCTTCATTGTTTTATTTGGTATGTCTTCGTCATTAACCTGGCAATTCATAGGACTCCTCATAGAACAACAAGTGACACTTAAGCATCAAGTTTCAAGACTGAAAATCATAGAATATGCTCTACATACATTTTTGACAGGTTGGTATTGGGCTATTTGTAACCCCCACGCGTTCATACCGAATTTGTACAAGCAATAGAGGACTTTTATAGTGATGTAGCTGTTGATGTATTTCAGGGCTGGATTGTATATACTGCTTGATTAAATAGACTGTTGCATGTGATTTCACAGAAGTCCTTTGGTTTTATTCTATGGGGGAACAAAGAGCTATCTGCAGCTTACTTTATATACGGAAAATACAAAACAACAAGTATTCAATCTAAGCAGTCTTCTGTACAGGAGGGACAATCCAACATGCTGTACTGATTCCTCTATTGATTCTCAGTTGGTAGAGTCGTCGTCTCCTAACCTGAAGGTCAGGGGTTTGATCCCCAGCTCCTGCAGCTACATATCCGATGTGTGCTTGGGCCTGTCACTTAAACTTCATCGGTGGCGTATGAATGTGTATCAATGAGATTAGTTACTTCTTCTGATGGTTACTTTACAAAGCAACCTCTGCCATCAGTGTGAGAATGGGTGTGAACGGGTAGGGGTGACTTGCGGTGTAAAAGTGCTTTGAGTAGTCAGAAGACCAGAAAAGCACTATAGCTGCATTTACCATCAGTACATTTGTCCAATAGATCACAAGTTGCTCTTAACAGTTTGGTCCAGCAAACGTCACAATGCAAAATGAAAATCCTTTGTGATTTTTTGTCTGCCATTTTTACTTTTGAGGGCAACACATTGGGAAAACTCATGGAGTGTTTAAGGTCAGTCATTGGGCAAATGTGTCATAAACAGGCAGTACGCTGTGAAATGCAGGATTCTTAGGGATTCATCTGAAGTTTGGTGCAGACCTCACTCAAGCATTGGGAAGATTAGGGCTGAAGCATGCAACTGCCATTTGTCATGTTGAGTTTTGGCCTTTTTAAAAGGTGTTTCTCTCTCTCTCTCTCTCTGTGTGTGTGTGTGTGTGTGTGTGTGTGCGTGTGTGCGTGTGTGCGTGTGTGCGTGCGTGCGTGCGTGCGTGCGTGCGCATGTTAAGCTCCCGCTGTTTGTTTGCACGTAGAGCCTCTCCTGCTTCTGCAATGCTGTAACACAATGTGAAGTCATACTGGGACAACAATATTGAATGTATTGATGGAGTTACTTCATTACAGCGCAATGTTAAAAGAGCTTATGTTTTGTTCATAATGATGTAAATTTGATAAGAAATGGTCCTATTTGGAGCGTGATTTGTTTAATCATAAATAAAGCAGAGTACGCTTTAGGAAGAGATTGACTGTGATTACAAAGTCTCAATGAATACAAATGCATATCGACTCATTTACCAAAAAAAGGACGAAAAGGCTAATGCAGAAATGCCAAACTTGAGGCTTACAAGAGTTATCACAAACAATAAGTGACGTCACAATTGTTACATCCACTTCTCTTTTAAAAGATAACGTCTGATAACAGGAAGTTATGGGCAAAGTTTAGGTATCTGTAGGAGGGTGGTCCTCTCGACATTTAACATAACCCTTACTCATAATTAGCTCATCTTTAGCATTAAGACAATGAAATAATCTATATGATTTCAGACTAAAACGTCCCTGAAAATCATTGAATTTGGTCCGCGCACCTCCCAGATTCCCAGAAAAATGTTCGGAAGTTGCATTCAGTATCCCATTCTCTGAGTCATAGCCCCCTTCCAATGGCCCCATAAATACACGACAGATTGACTCAATCAGTCAAGTTTAACTAAAGTTAACTGATGGTGAAAGTTCAATTCAGCTGCTGTCTGTGGGGCCACATAGCATAAAGGTATCTGTCCACAGAATCAACCCCAAGCTAAGGTAAGAATAAGCTACAGCTTGAAATAGCTTGTTGGTCCTTTAAAATGTCCTTCTTGTACATTGAAATGAAGATGTATATCCTATCAATATGTGCTGAAAGTTACAACACCTTAAGGTTTCACAACATGTGCTTTGATGATTCCCGTGGCCTCTGAACTGTATGACATTACTTGTTCTATCCTGTCAATCCTTTCTGTCAGTCTTTACAGTAATTAGTCAAGTAATTCCAAAAATATTCTTCATTTTAAATGATTTTCTTTGTCACCTATCACAGACGTTCACAGATTTCACCCTCAGTTGGGGCTTACAAAATGTTGACAGCTAGCTTTCTTTGTATATAGCCTAACACAGTAAAATCCTTATTGGCCATGAATGTACAATATGCTCTCCACTAAGAGATTAGAGGCTTTGAAAACAGGTTTTCAAACAAGCCAGAGACTTTTCTGCTCGAGTCAGAGCCACTGCAGTGAGAATATGTCTGAAGGCCAGGTGACATGAGCCTAGTGATTGTGAACTTCTCTTCCCTCTCTCTGCTGGCTGTTGTGAGGGGAGCCGGCGTGCGAGTGCTGAGGTTGTAAGAAGCCTTACCATTCCCTCTAATAAGGCCCTGTGGGACCTATACACTAACACTGCTGCAAGTACTTGCAAGCTGTCTGAAATGTGAAAGTGCTATAGCTACTTTTAGTGGCTGCTTAACAAGGCAAGTGTGAACATTCATGGTTATAGAATAATGACCTGATATGGCTCCGCTCTCTGACAGGTTATTGTCAGAATGGACCAGTGTTACAATAAGATGTCAGGTTCATTTGTGGCTCCATGCAGCAAGGTATATCATTGCAAGAGAACTAGACGGGGAAGATTTTGTATTGATGTGTGTGACAAAAAGATATTGTGTAAAGACTCTTGTCTACCACACAACTTCCCTCAGCTGCCAGGCTTCTATGGTTATGTCATTCAATTACCAGGGAGCTTGACAGAGCAGCCCACGTCTCCAGAGTTCACAATCAATGTCTGACTCTGCCTTGTTTACTGTGAAATAGCGAAATGCTCCCGAACACAGTTTGTACTGTTAACATTAGAGTAAGAGATCAGGTACATGTTGTTTTCTTATCCTGTCAAGGTTTCTCTGTTTTACCATCCAGCTTTCTGAACATTTTCCCTCTTATTACCCAGCTACTTGAGAACAACGATTAAAAAAATAAATGTTGAACTGGAATTGTTCAAGTTGATTTGTCTGTTCTATAAGATTTAGTCTGTTAGACCCTATGTTTGGGACTGTTTCAATGACAAAATTCAACTCTGAGGCCTTCTTAAAGGCTTTATATGTGATTTTTTGATCCAGCAGATGTCGCCCTTGAGCACCAGCATGAAACCAAAACAACTTGCGCTGCATTGTTGTGTTAGCATGCTAATGCTAGCGGTCTTTATTATGCTCGTATCTTCACACTGCATGTAAATTTACCTGAAATGAGCGTGATCTAGAAACACAGTTAAGCAGTGAGTACAGTATGTTATTCTTATTTTCTCTAGTCCCTCAATTAAACAACTTTTATACGCGAGGGGAGGAGTCAGCCGCCGTCCCGGCGATGTAAACAAAGTGAAGGTAGGACTCTGAAAACTCTGAAAACATCACAGACAGTGGGACTCGGGTGTTACACCCATTGTAGACAGTCATGACTCACAGAGTTATTTTCAGAGGATATACTTGATTTATATTACATTTAAGTGTGAAAAACCGTATATAAAGCCTTCTTAAATCGGCTAATTATTAACTATTATAATTTTCACTGAACTAAATATTTTACTAACAATGACGTGTGACCATCTGAATCGGAGTGCCCAAATCAACACAGCACAGGAACGGCAAAGTTCGCAGACATTTTCTATTCAATTCTAGAGGCTTTTAACATTTTATATATCTGTTGTATGAAACGTTCAGTATCTCATGACTTCTTGATCTACTGCTAGTTTAATTTATCAGCACAGTAAACCAGCCGACGTCGATTTGACTGAATGTCTTTCTGCAGGTCGATGAAGAGAGATGCATCCCGACAACTGCATATTCCTCATAGCAACAGTATGCTGTCGAGAATAAGCAGACCTTTGAATGCCATAAATGACCAATGAGAATCGAGTAATCAACACAGTCATGTGATAAATAAATAATAATAATTATAATAATATAAAATTATATAACATATTCAGATAAATAGTTTTTTAATAAGTTATCCTTAAGTTATTATGCATGAATCATTTATGTAAGAGTCAAGATTAAATAATTAAAGAAATACGTTGTCAGAAAAAGTGAAGGGTTTCAAACAGAGAAACATGGAAAATATTATTTGGGTTGCCATTACATTTTTCACATTCAAGTTAGGCAAGTTCCCACCTACTTGATTTCTAAAAAAAAAATGAGGTTTCATAACTCTGTCTGTTGACGCACAAACCTCTACAACAGTTTACGGTCCCCTACCAAGGCACTCGATGAAGGCGAGCAGGATGTCATCAAAAGCTGAAGATGGCAGCATGTGTGTGATTAATTTTCTGGGAACCTTGGCCCTAAAGCTCTAGAGCGTCTTCCTTTCATTTAATATCAGGTTCAAGGATCTCCTCCCCTTACAGCTTGTGGTTCTGCTGTAGGGGTCTCCAGCCTTATCTGTACCCCCCCGTCTTATCTCCAGCTTGTCCCTGCAACCTGACTGTGGGAAGATTAGCTCTGCACCTCTTGTCAGCTCCTGATTTTTCCTTCAAAAGAAAGAAAAGGGGCAACAAAAGCCAAGATGATGCTGTTTGTCTAAACCATGTTCTTCTCGAGCTGTGATGGCTCAAGTGAAGTTAAGTACAAGCCTTTGCTTTTACAGAGGAATGAGGAAGGGTAAGATAAAAGCTCATGTGGGGGAATTAGTTGTTCTCTACAGACCCTTTGTATGTCACATTGTAAATCCTTTCTTTCAAGACAAAGCTACAAATATCCCTTATGTATATTTCAGGTATATATTTGGTGTCAAGAGTCCAATAAACAAGACAGTGAAACATGCTTGGTTAGGACCACTAGTACGTTAGATATGGGTCAGTTGCTGGCTCTAATCTGTCAAAAGTAGCAGGCCAAAAGCAGGAGGTTGAAGGCTCCGATGATGGGACCTTCTGGGAGAGAACACAAGCCTAGCCAATTAGCTGCTGAAAAGCTAGTGTTGAACTTTGACCATGCCTGCTGTACTTTCATCCTACAGAGAGATCTCATTTTGTTCATTAAGCCCGGTGTGGCATATCCTCTGCTGTCTACAGCATACAATTACAAAGGCATCAGAGGCAGGGCAAGGCCACAAATGGCCCAATTACAATTTTGCTACAGCGTTTTGACATTTAGAAGAGAGAGAGAAAAAAAGAAAATAGCTTTTGTTGGAGAAAGATATGATTCTTCTTTCTCTTAGAAAGATATAAATCCAGTAACATCACTGACTGTCTTGTGAAGTCGTCAGCTCTGTGCCTCACAATCGTTATCATTGTACTGATTTGTTCAAGATTGTGAATGTTTAGCTTACATGGTGTACGACAGTGATCCCCCTGAAGGAACATAAAATCTACTCCCCCCCCTTTCAATAATAACATTTTAACACCTTTATTTGTAAACATCTTTGTCTCACCTTTTAAACGTCTTTAATAAGATTTTAATTATTTTTCTCTTTATTTCTAACGACTGTGACTTTCCTTTACAATTTATTTTTTATGTTTTGTGTGTTTTGAAAAGCTTGACTGCCTTCAGTCTAACGTCATCTCACATTTAAGGTAGGCAATGTGTTCGATATCTACTGAATTAAATCATAAAATGACCTTACTATATCATCAGACATTAAGGAAACATGATACATTGAATCGTGGCTTCTCTGACAACAATGCAGTAGCCCGTATGTCCTCCTTAGATTCTGTTCCAGAATGGTTTGTTTTGGTTTTGACCAGAAAGGCGGATTTTCAGCCACACAGCAGTTTTGGACACCGCTCCGTTTGCCAGCTTAACGGTAAACCAACAGATGTTTCAGCAATGTAAGTGGGCATGCAAACTGGTTGAGATTCTACCTGACCTAAAAAGACTCGAATAAGCTCCACGAGCAGAAACGTAGTTAAACTAGGATAAAGATTGGAGAGGTTAGAACGCAGAAAGGTTCCAAGACTGATGCAGAGATGGCTAAACACTGAAGCTTCCGTGTCCGCACCATTGGCAACCAGCGTGACAGCTCTCTCCAATGTATTGAATTTGGACTGCAGTACCAATTTCAAACGCTACATATCAGTTACAGTATATATTGCTCCTTTAACACTTGGAGCATCGTCAGGACTAGTCCAAGAAAATCCAAACTTTAAATAGTTGTGGTCATACTTTCTCCTTTTTCTGCTCCCTGCCTGAACCTGATTCCCCTCTCTCTCTCTCTCTGTAAGTCAGCTTACCAGATGTTTCCTTTTGGTTTATTTTTCTCACACTGAACCTCCCCTGAAGTCCTCTCGCGCCCCAAGGGCACAATTTGAAAATGTGAGATGAGATGTAGTGATTAAAGTATGATGAGGGTAGTCACCCCTTACCACCCAACACACACACACACACACACACACACACACACACACACACACACACACACACACACACACACCACTGTGTGTTTGATTTAGTATTTACCATCTCAGATATGCAGCACTTGCTTATACAGCCCATGTGGCTCTGTGTTTGCATGTGCATGTACTGAGCACACAAGGATATGCACAATCCTGTCATGGTATTTAAATGAGGACTCGCTTCGACATTTTGAAATGCTTCGCCATCTGTAGGTGCTCTTTCTCCCCTCAGAGGGACTTGGACAGCACGGCAGTGGCTAACAGTCAGCCTACTGTGTTTGCACAGGAGTGCAGTCTGAAATCTGTCATGGCCTGTGTTTATACTTGAGCACTGCCTTGTTTCTCACCCAGCTGACTAGTGGGGGTCGCTGTCTGGAGTGGGTCTGCAGCGCCTTTTTTTATTATGTTTTTTTTATACTAATGATAGTGTTAGTGTCATTTTAATAATACCTGTAAAGAATATTTGCTTTTGCTATAGATCCTGATTTGTCTTTAGGTCAATCATTTGTGTAAATGTGGCTTTAAGTCACTGGACGGTGAGATGATTAGAAAGCAACTGGAGTCCATGAGGGACATTCATCTAATATTAATTATTGTGCCAGTTAAGGAATGCTAAATACTAATAACATCATACTACTGCTGCAGGGGGAGACGGTAGGCCTGTCTACTGGGTAGAGGTTGGCTTGCTTCTTCCTTTTTTCAGACATGATATTTGACTTTTTGAACAATAAAATACACTGAATGTCTCTGTCCGCAACTTTGCTAGTGTACGTTGACCGTTTTGAATAAATAAAAAGCACAATTTATTATAAAATAATAAATGATCCCCTAAATTATAAAATAATAAATTATCCCCTAAATTATAAAATAATAAATTGTAATAAATACATTTATTATAAAATAATAAATTGTGCTTGAAAATCAGTTTACAAAAGATTTGTTTTAATTTTATGAAATTCTTCGTAGGAAAAGGAAGTCGTGGCTGTAAGTCGTTAAACGCTTACTGTTAGCTACCCCTGAATTACCGATAAATCAGCAACCGTTCCTAGAGGCATCATTGTCAGACAGGGATAGAAGGTAATAGTAAAAGTAAAATAGGTAAAAGTTCTGAGGGTTCTGAGATTGAATATCAGCTACCCATCTTTTCCCTGCTCTGCTCCCATGACTGCAGAATATGGACATTTTTGTTGGCCGCAAGAACAACATTGGGACAAGGATATTTTGTTACACTCATTTGTTTTAAATGATGATTTTAATGAATTTTAAGGAGTATGGTTGAGACTTTCTCTCTCACATTTCTTTTAGGGGATTGCTTCTTGCGATGCATCAAAAAGAACACATGTTCAGATACTCTCAATAAATCATTTTGTGTGAGTTGTTAGGGAAATTCTGAAAGGTGGACAGTTAAAAAGCTCTTTAACTGTTTTTTAAATTGACATCATGGCAAGCACATAAAAACAAAAATTCCATTGGTATAGTGGACACATTTTTGTGTGTGATGCAGAAAATCAAATATTAATCCTTGGCTGCCACTGAAGGCCACCCAACAGCTCTGACAGCTTTACACATGTGGTTCTATTTTGAGAGATAGAGACAACTTTAGGATGATTGACAAGCAGCAGCTGTGAAGGAGGATAATACAAGCCTTGAATACAGTGTCACCATAACACAGGTGTCAGTCACAGCGGCTAATTAAAACAAAGCCGGCAGTGTTAATGAAAACTGACGAGTGAATGTGTTGCAGCTTCCATTTCCATCCGTTTAACTTTGGCAAACTTATCGGCGAGGAAATACATGGTGATCTCAAGAAAGTTTACAGATTAAAGAGAATTAATTAACTCCGAAAAGAACTCACTTTATTGTTTAACGTGTACAGACGGATGTTGGACTAGCAAGTATAACCACAATGAATGGCTAAAAAACCCCCTCAGATATACAAAATGAAAACTTGATTTTAACTTATTTATATGCATGCATACATCTTGAACAGCATCAAGCAACATTTGAATAAGTCAGAGCAGAATCCTTTGTTGACTTGAAAGCTTCCCTGCACTCTCCTCAATGATTGCAATTCAGCATGCAGTGCAGGTTGCCTTTGATAAAGGAAGAGAATAACAAAACCTTCATTTTATAATTCATATGAAGCAATTAAGGTCGGCTCAATGACAACCTTTCGTCAATATATACAAACAGGGTCAAATAAGGGCAATACTTGGTCCATAAAACTATTCCCACATTAAAACGACGCAGCTCAGGAGCCCATTTCAATAAACAGTCATGGAATTCAATTAGATTTATTTACTTTGTATTTTTGTTTAAAAAAATACTCAGATACAAATGTTTATCTACTCATAGACTATGTTGTGTGACTGATACTGATACATTAATGAAGACGTTTGTTAAAGGGGCTATATGTAACTTTCAAAAATACTGCGTTTGTAGTGACACCGCAGGCCGTTAGGTGAACTGCACCAGTAACCTGTTGCTCGCCTGACAAAAAATGATTTATACATGTAAAAAGTTACATATAGAACCTTTAAATACAGAGTTTACTGGACATTTTGTAAAAGGATGTGAGCCCAGTCAAATCCATACAAACAATCCTGTATTTCTTGGACTACTTGGTGGAATCAGAGCATAAGGCAAAAGTGAAATGTGCTGTCTTGTTACTTACTTGTTACTGTCAATAAAAATCTAGTGCCATTTGTTTAGCTTTGAAAATTGTAGTTTACATTCACAGAGCAGAAAGTAAGAAAATAAAGATACAAAATGTTTTACAGCATCACTTCTTGACAACATAAAAATGTACATCATATTAATACATGGTAAATATAGCCCTATACAACTGAGATTATGTAAAACATTGTTATGTTGATTTATTGGATTGTGCAGGCCAAGTTTTATGACAACCAATAAGTCAGCTGGTATAATGTCCTTTTTAGCTGATCAAATTTTAAAAAGGCCAAAACTCAACATGACAAATGGCAGTTGCATGCTTCAGCCCTAATCTTCCCAATGCTTGAGTGAGGTCTGCACCAAACTTCAGATGAATCCCTAAGAATCCTGCATTTCACAGCGTACTGCCTGTTTATGACACATTTGCCCAATGACTGACCTTAAACACTCCATGAGTTTTCCCAATGTGTTGCCCTCAAAAGTAAAAATGGCAGACAAAAAATCACAAAGGATTTTCATTTTGCATTGTGACGTTTGCTGGACCAAACTGTTAAGAGCAACTTGTGATCTATTGGACAAATGTACTGATGGTAAATGCAGCTATAGTGCTTTTCTGGTCTTCTGACTACTCAAAGCACTTTTACACCGCAGGTCACCCCTACCCGTTCACACCCATTCTCACACTGATGGCAGAGGTTGCTTTGTAAAGTAACCATCAGAAGAAGTAACTAATCTCATTGATACACATTCATACGCCACCGATGAAGTTTAAGTGACAGGCCCAAGCACACATCGGATATGTAGCTGCAGGAGCTGGGGATCAAACCCCTGACCTTCAGGTTAGGAGACGACGACTCTACCAACTGAGAATCAATAGAGGAATCAGTACAGCATGTTGGATTGTCCCTCCTGTACAGAAGACTGCTTAGATTGAATACTTGTTGTTTTGTATTTTCCGTATATAAAGTAAGCTGCAGATAGCTCTTTGTTCCCCCATAGAATAAAACCAAAGGACTTCTGTGAAATCACATGCAACAGTCTATTTAATCAAGCAGTATATACAATCCAGCCCTGAAATACATCAACAGCTACATCACTATAAAAGTCCTCTATTGCTTGTACAAATTCGGTATGAACGCGTGGGGGTTACAAATAGCCCAATACCAACCTGTCAAAAATGTATGTAGAGCATATTCTATGATTTTCAGTCTTGAAACTTGATGCTTAAGTGTCACTTGTTGTTCTATGAGGAGTCCTATGAATTGCCAGGTTAATGACGAAGACATACCAAATAAAACAATGAAGCTGGAGCGCAGACTGTCTAAAGAAATCCTGTAGTAGAGTAAACTACTACAGGAGTTCAAAGAGCAGTTACACACACACACACACACACACACACACACACACACACACACACACACACACACACACACACACACACACACACACACACACACACACACATACACACACACACTGCTGACAGCTTTTTGAAACCAGTGGAGTGTCTTCTTACTGACTATTGGAAGGTATGCTTTGATAAGACATTTTAAATTTGACCTTCAGTTTGTATTTTCAGGTTTTTAAAAATCAGAATCTCTAGCTGTTTACAAGCCATTACTTTGTTTCCTTACTAAAACCTGAAATTAAGACGAATACCTGCAACTATCCATACCATCCCAAAAAGTTTATTTACAGAAACATTATCACTTCTCCAGTAAATATAAAGATCTTAGATACAAATGAACAAATAGAGGAATTTCTGGCCCACAAAACATATAGAGCCATTTGGCCAAGCAATGAGAAAGCAAACAATATGCTAATAAGATTCAAAGGCACAAGTATGTTTACCTACAAAACTAGCTAAATAGCGATGTGATTGTCTCCAAAAAGATCAGAGGAGCGGTGTACTTCATGCATCTTGTGTGTTACAGACGCCCTTTTCAAGTGTGCAGAAGAAGAGGCACATGAGGTGGTTCTAATTTAAAGTTAGCTTGCCTTGTTGTCTGGTTGCAAGAAATTGTAAATGGTAGACTACTGTAAATACTGATGTTACAAGATTAGCAATATCTAAGCAGAAGAAAAATATATGCATAACTAATTATGTTGCACCACGTGGCCCATACAGCAACCATTATCTTGTCAATAGTTTTTGATCATTGATTTATGCCATCTGATACATTGGTGAAAGAACAATGAACCCATAATTCAGTTTGTTTGGATTAACACTTTTTGTAAATCTTAAACTGTCTGTTATTTTCTTACCTTACCACCCTCTCTTATCCCCTCTTTATTCTGCAAATAGCTGGAATCATTGGAAATGCAGATCATGGGCACTTTGACAGGAAACTCTGAGGTAGCTGTGAGCATTTTCCTTGTCTAGATAATGGGGTTTAAAAGGGAAATTCAGTTGTGTGCATTCTGGTTAATTGGACATCAAACACTGCATGTACGTGAGAGATTAGACTTCTGAGAATATGTCAGAATAGAGGAGACTACCCTATTTGCTCTCTATCAGATACTTTGTTCTAAATCTGTATTATTGGACAAGAAAAGCCTCTAATTCTATTTCTCACTTTAATTTACGAGGGGAGGATTAAATTAAACTCCTGAGAGATGTTACAGGATTATGCTATGGCACATTCCTGCTGGTAAATTTCTACATATTTTAGGAATGGGCCATGCTAAACTCTAATAGCTAGTGAAAGGTGTGCAGGAGACTTGTACAAGATGCTGACACTCACAGAATTCATATTCATAGTCATATTTTGCTTTAAATTGAAATGTTGACCCAAAGTTTGTACCAGAGCAGAGCTGATAGTCAGTCCAAAATGAAAAAGGTTCATCCATTAGGAAGCATGAATATGCTTAGTACATCTTCTCACAATCTTCCCATTAGACATTGAGATTTCTTGTGTAGAAATCTTGGCCTGAATTTTTTAAATATTAATGGACAAAGCCTGTTGACGTCACCTTTCTGTTACTGCAGGGGGCTTTTGGAGTCCCATTGATGGTGGTCATCATGCTGGAAATACTGTCTTAACCTAACTTTTAGTAAAGCTAACAACAGGCTGAGAGCTGGAGCTGAGGCGGGTTTTAAGCCTCTTGACAAACCGGTACACCGCGCCTTCCTGTCTGTCAGGTCAGCTAAGCACCTTATTATGAATAACGCATATCCTTCATCAAATCAAAAAATCAGCCCTTGTAGAGTATGTGCTGATTGAGACATGAGCTAATCAGACTTATTTTGTTTTTTGTTCCAGATTGTAAAAATGTTAATTTATGCTATAAAAACTTTTGGCTTTTTGAAGTTTGAGTACGTACTTAGAAACGTTCACTTGTAATGGAGTAATATTTGACCAGTAGTAACTATACTTTGACTCTCAAGTGATTAAGTTGTGTACTTTGTCCACCACTGAATATAACACAGTTGATCAGTGCATAACTTTAGTCCAGAATGAAATATGTAAACAAGCAATGCATTAAAGAGTTGCAAAGATACCCATGTTATTCAGAGGAGGGATTCTATTGACTTCTGTACCTTAAGAAAAACAAGTATCAAACCAGACCAGTTTGATAGTCTAAGACTAAATACTTGCAGCCTTGTTAGCCTCAGCTGTAGAGCTCAGTTGTGTATGTTAGCATGCAAAAATGCTTCATTACATGTTGAACATGGTAAACATTAGATGTGCAAACATCAGCACATTAATCATGTGATTTCGAGCATGTTAGCATGCTGATGTTTGCATTTTTGTTAAACCATTGCTGTGCATGAGTACAGCCTCAAATTGCTGTTTAAATTGCTACAGAATAATAGAGTATACAATTCAAAATAATAATATCCAGCATGTTTTCTTTTTGCCATACTGTATATCAGACTGTATGTGTGAACATTCATACAAACAGATGTTTTGCACAAAAAAGAAACACATACTTAAACACATAAATCAGAAACTCTCACAGGTGAAGTAACTATTATGAAATAACGACATACAATATATTGTATATTGTATATTTTGTAAAGCTATCCTTATATTACTGAGTCCGTCCCCTGTATGGTGCCTTATTTATTAGAAACACTGCACCACTCCTGCACACAGTCCCTTACCTCTACAGTATAATATTTAGTCTTCCATAACAAGCAGACACACACACACACACAAGCACACCTTTCTTTGCTGATCCTTTCTCGAAAAGTGTCCCAACTTTCCCCGTTCCCATTTCCACAGGGCCCCATATCTCACTGTGGGAAGGGAGAGAAATAAGCAGCGGCGTGCTGCCTCTGCCAGCCTGTCGGATTTGAAGTTTATTAAGTATATCAAACCAGGGCCGGCCCCCTCAGGGAACATTTGCAATCCAAAGCTCTGCTTGCTGTTGCTTCCGCCAGCATCAAGCTGTCACAAACACTCCACTTAATTTGCAAAGCAGAGCACAGAGAGGGGTGGGGGGGGGAATAAGAAAATAGGAAACAAGTGTCATTTTCCACCATGTGTGAGTACACCATTTGCATCTAAATCAATCTAATGAAAGTTGTTGGTTTTTGCTCTGGGGGAGAGGTGGTGCATTTGGCTGTTAGTCAGTCCTGGGTTTTACAGATTGTGGTGTTGTGTAAAGTAGTCTCATATGAATGCCACATTTTATGAGAGACAAGTTTATGTTAATATTACATTCACCACATATGCACAATCCAATGCATTTGTGTGTTGTGTAACAGACCCAGTTTATTGTATGTTACTGATACCCTGTCATAGAAACACTTATCTCAGTGGCAAGGTTGTATTTAATTCCTGAAACTGCATTGAGCCTTATTGTTTGATTGATTTTAAGCCCCTCATGGCCAGCCAAGCAAACATCAGCTGCGTGTGAATCAATCACAGTTACCAAAAGCATCAGCACCATCCTACACACTTGTAGGCCCCAACTCAAAAAACCGACGGACCGTCCCCGCTCCACACTCCCAGACCAGATATGCAATTTATCAGCTGGAAAACATGCAGGAGGGCTAAAGGTGGAGGAGCCTTCTATCTGGTCTCGCTACAGCAGCCTCTGCTCAGTATGCTCTACCTGGGCTCATTTCACCCTCCAGCAGACAGGAGAGTCTATATGGCCCCCTCGGTAAAAGACCTGAGGCTCTCCCACCCAGAGTCCCTCCACCTCTGCTCCCCCTGCTCACCTGAAAGGGAGATCACACTGACAGGGCTAACAGGACAGGGACTTTCTCTAGCTTGTGTGCATGTGCATTATTGTGTGACAGTTAATACCACGGGGCGTTCATGTGTTGATGCAGGATTCAGCACTACATGCACTTATATGTTCAACAAGAGGGTCTAACCTCTACTCTCACAGATGTGTTACAGTGAGAAAAAATAACTTTTAAGAAGGAAAATGATTACTCTATAGCTCCAGAGTTAAGCAATTCATTACCCCCTTTCTTTTTATAACTATAGGCTAATTACATTAGCCGTAATAGTAATGTCATACGTTTGTCGTGCAGCTTGCACAGTGGAAACGAATGGACTAACTGGGGGGAGTTTTTACCCATTTTTAAATTAGTTCCGGGAACCAAAGAGGCATATATGTAAGCCTATGAGCTATGGCTCGAAGTTATGGCAGCGGCACAAGTGATGATCAATTTCACTGGTCCAAGTACCAGACATTAGTCGCATGAGAGACTGAATATCTAACAGACTCATTTCTGGTGTCTTTTATCAAATGTTAAATAGACTGCTGTCTCTACTTTTTTCTCCTTACAGACTTTTTCACATGATTGTTATACTAACGACTGATATATATAAAGATTAACGACACATCTCAACCTCCTCCCAATGTTCAAAAGTGAAGCCAAAATACCCAAAGCACATATTAAAGTTGCAGAATAAACCAGCTAATATCCCTCAGGTTGATAGAGTCCAGAACAGATTCTAGTGTTGATTTGAAGCAGACACTCGCGATTATGGGAAGTTTAATGATCTTGTTAGTGAAGTTACATTTCTTCTCACTGTATAAGCAGAAACTCGCATAAAAAGAACAAGATATGACGAGAGGAAATCAAGTTTGAGAACATTTTATTTGATGTGCATTTTAATATAGTTCAAAGGTCCAATATGTAAGATATCGACTGAATGAAAACATAAAATGACCTTATTATATCATCAGACATTGAGAAACATATATTATACATATTATACGCTATATTGAAGTGCAGGCTTCTCTGTTAACGATGAAGCAGCCAGTATGTCCTCCTTATAAGTTTAGATTCCGGTTTGTTTTTGTTTTGCCCAGAGAAATAGGCGGTTTTAAGGCACCACTACACGGACGTTATGGATGCCCCTTGGCAAACCAACAGGTGTCGAAGTGATGAAAGCAGGCAAGTGAACTGGTTCAGATATAACTGATTCTGACTGACCTAAAAAGCCTCTGCATTTTTCTAATAAACTCGAACGGCCAGAACTGTGGTTAAACTAGGATAAGTATTGGAGATGTTTTTGAAAAATGGGAGAGGTTAGAACGCAGAAAGGACCGATGCAGAGCTGGATAAATACTGAAGCCTCTGTGTGCACATTGACTGAGGAGGGGGGTGGAGGGAGACAGCGCTCTCCAATGTTTTGGATTTGGACTTCAGTACCAATTTTAAACACTAGGTACCAGAGTTACATATTGCTCCTTTATACCACGTCATGAAGGAGTCTGTCTTAATGATCTATACTGCAGCCAATCAGTAGGGGGAGCTCCAAATGTTTTGGCCACACTTTTAAGAAGCTGTCCTCAATCAATCAATCTTTATTTGTATCGCGCCAATTGATAACAAATGTTGTCTCAAGACAAAATACAGTTAAAAGACCTTACTCTTTGTTGCCATCTTTTTATACGCTCTACAGTTTATACTGGATGTTTGTTTTGTCCTCAGCAACTGTTACAACAGCCTTCATCTCGAGGAGTAACAAATAGTCTGTTCTGCCTCTAATAATGTTGAAAACTATACAGCATGATTTATTTTATCCCTTGTGTTTTTTCAGAGATATGTGCTAGCAGTGTGGCACAAGGGGGAACACTGTCAGTCTGCCTAATGCTACGACTAGCATTTAGCTTCAAAGCTATAAATACAGCATTTTAGAGCAGCAAGCATTTACAGGCTAGCTGTTGACTCTTTTTAGTTTTTCTTAAGAGCAACTTTGACAGTTAATTTCACTTTTTTAATCTAAGGGCCTGATTCACAAAAAAATGGATTGCGGCAACTAAATAGCTACAAAATTTGCAAATCATTTGCTCCCGCTAACTGCTTCGTCTAAAGGTCTTATTCACAAAGCATATAACACTAAGGATATTCACTCGCAAATACGCCCTAACTGTTGTCCTGCTCCAGCACTTTGCTCTTGTTTTGTGTGTAGTAAAGCCGTCTGCATCTGTACTGCATTAACATCTGTTATAAATACTGCGGCACAGATACCATCTGTTTTTTTGCTTCACTCTAACTGTGCGTGGCTATTAGCGCCAGTGTTCATGAATTTAACCCTTTTTGTAACGATGATTATTTGCATAGGAAGGGGACAGTTTTTTTTGCCCCAAATGACTGCATAATGGATTGGTGAAATATGTGCAACTAGCACCAGACGCTGTTTACTCCGCAGCCCAATTCAGGTTGCATTGAACCCCCTGTTTGTGTTTTTGTCTTAGACATGTCTTTCAATTCATTTGCACAGGTTTAGTGGGCACAAAAGCAGCACAATCCTTTTGTTAATTAGACCCTCAAACTAGTAGGCTAAACAATGACACCGTTTACACCAGCTTGTTTGAAGGACGTAGTGTTTTTCCCTATTTTGTATTCCTTAATTTGTCTCCTTGCTGTAAATAAACCAGAGAGTTGTTTTGGCGAGAAGCAGGTGGTGGAAATGTAAAACTTGGCAATGAATATAAACCCTTTTTCTCTTTGGAGGATCCAGTGGATGATTCCTCCCTTGTTGGCTGTCCCTATCTCTGTGTCTCTCCCGCATAAAAAACACACAATTTCTTGCAGAGCTCAAAGTCGCATTCTACAAACCACAGCTTCGGCCTGCCTGTTGGCTCAAACGGCAAGGAGATGTAAGAACTCACAATGACATGCCTCCCTTTGATCTCTCAATAGCACAAGTACATACTCACTGTCTTACAATGTCAGACCCTTAACCAGACTCTGACAAAAACACACACACACACATACATACTTTCACACAAAAATCTATCTTTTGCAAGTCTCATCGGAGCATGTAATATAGAGTGTGTGTGTGCCTGAAGCCACCACCGGCACTGCAAAAAGAAACTGTCAACTCTACTGCACATACCTTTGGTTTTATTTATTTTTAGAAATGTCAGAAATGGCAATGTGGAAAATCTGGGCATTATATCAAAGACAGCGCCGTTTGAAAATGTGGACGAGTGTGTCTGCTTTTAAACATGGTGAATTTGACTGGTTTCAAGCTTTTGCATGCTTGAAGGGTAAAATCAAGGTGTTAAAACAGTTTAGTCTTCATAGAGAAGATAAAAGAAGGTGAATTGCGATGATTTTATTTGTTGAAAGCTTTGAGGATGTTTCTCAGAGATTAGCCTTTTGAGGTTGCACTTTGTCAACAAATGTTGCATACATATTTTAAAATGTTTAAGTTAGCATATTAATGGTGCTGTTTCAATTGCCTGTCACAGCAGAATGGCTATTTGCATTCAACACTCGTACATAGTAAGCCCGTACATAGTAAGGGCTACCTGCTAAAGGTAGCTTTAGCAGGTTTATGCATAAAGATGATATTGATGTTTTTGAAGCTAAGTTACAATTTGAACAGCTACAAAGCTAGTTCACAGAAATCAGAACTTGTGCATGCAGGCTTTGGTTTTCATAAACAGCTGGGATTGGCAGAGGTTAATTAACCTCTAGTGAGCAAAATCCACTTAGTTACACATCGCTTTATATATGTTCACAGCAGTTATACATAGAATTGCTCCCCTTTTGTTTCTGATTATGTGATTTGTATTTCACTAGGGGGGTATACTACTGCATTAAGAATAAATATAACAAATAAAACTGACAGAAAATGTAGTTTGTGTATATGTATAAAATCAAGTATTTGTTTACATTTTATTTGTCAACTTCATAAAATATGTTAGTATTTAGTTGAGCTGGCTTTTATTACCGCAAGGTCATTTTTCACACTCTACACAAATGTTATTTCACATTCAAATGACGTAACGTGTAGTTCATATGTCAGTATGGATCTGTTGGAGTTATCTTACTATCCGTTGGGTAGAAAAGGGTTCAGCCAAATCAATACTTTTAATCAGCTCTGTCAGTATCATCATAATCTCTGTCAGACTTCTGAACATTATCACCATTGTCTGACCTGTGCTGATGTTATTCCAGGTCCTATACATCCAAAGATGCTTTCATTACCTCATCACATTTCACCAAACTCTATCAACCATCATGCACCACTGGAGGTCCTTGACCCCCCAGGAAATAAAACCTGTTTTGACTGAAGAAACGAGACATCTCCCAGCACCCTGTTATGTGGAGTGGTAGACTGCGCCTGCTGCATGAGCCGCGGCTTGCATTGGCAACACCAGCACTTGTATTAATGCGCAACCATCACTCTCCCCTGCATCTAAATGTTTCATTACAGCCTCGGCGCAGACACAATTTCGCGGCCTATATGGGGCCGCTCACCAGCAAGCGTGCTCTCTTAAGGGAAAAGTAAAGCATGACAAATTGAAATAAATGAGAGAGGGAGAGAGGAGAAGGGATGTGGAGGAGGTGAGGGAGGACAAGACCTTTTCTCCATACAGCCTTGAAGGGAGGATAACTCCAGCATTTCCCTCATATTGTTCTGTTTCTCTCTATTGGCAGTCTTTGATTCTATTTTCTTCATCACAGCACGCTAATGTTGACTTATATACTATCATATATATAAACTGTATATATACATATATATTTCCATGTTTCCATCTGATGCTTTTGTCAATATTTTGGGGGAAAACTGAATTAAGAAAATAAATACAAATTATGTGCAATGGAGATCGTTAGAACATTAGTGACCATACAGTCACTAATGTTTATCTATTGGACTGATTTGATCTTTTCATTCACAACATATCTGCAAGCAAATTGAAAAATGGCTATGGTAAAAAAGCCAAACAAATATATATTATTTTCTTATCAGCTGTAAACCATGTGGAATTTACAAGACGAAATGTCGTATAATAAATCTTTGATCTGTGCTATCTGTAATTTTTTTTATCAGCTCAAGGGCTACGACCCTCGGAGCATCAAGGAAATGACAACTCAGTTCCATTAATCCGAGCAATTATTCAGCAGACTGAACCAGTGACAGTCTGTTCAGCCTCAGGTCAGTCTTTAGAGACCATCAAGAAATGTGAGTAACAGGAAGTTTTTTTATGTTTTTTTTTTCTTTCTTTACACAATATAAAAGGAAGCATTTATAAAATATGATATCATGAAAGACAAATACAAACCAAATAGATTGCTGCCAAACTAAATGTTGTGAAGATAACATAGTTGACGAAAAACAAAAAATGTGGGTCCTTTAATCAGAGACCAAGAGTTTGAACTGATAGAGGCAGAGAGTAAACGCAAACATAAAAACTACACACAAACGTATGCACACAAACGTATGTGAGACCTCCTCCCCCCCACTTCACCCAAAGCCCCTTGGCCTAAAACCCAGTAACCCTCATATCAATGAAGCCACACTGATATTCCTCTGTAGCAGGTGTGTTGCCGTAGCAACAAGGCCCTTTCATCTCTTGATTCCTCATTGGGTATGCATATTCTGTTTTGGCACCCTCATCCTCATCTCTCACCCCCACCCTCCAAAAGCCAGTCAATCACACCCTGGTCTCAACTCCCCCCTCTGATTGGTTTGTTCCTCTCGTGCCTCCTTCAAAGTCCTGACCTTCATACGCAGCTGACAGCTGCATGACAATGAGGAGAGAATCACCTGTACCACATGAGAAAGACACTGTGAGAGAGGAAGAGAACGAACACCTGTTGCATGATTGAGTACCAAACCATCAGAGCTCAGGAGGCGCTCTGATCCAGCTCTCGGGGAAAATAAGACCCTTTTGAGAGCAGGGATCGGAAATATAGAGGTTTGTGGATTTTTCTCTCTGCCTCCTTCCATCCTTAAAACCCTAACCCCCCTTCTGCACATAAAGGCTATGACAGGAGAACATACTGTTTTGTATGTCTCCCTCCCCTTAGGGTGCACACTCACACTATGCTATCTGTGCTGTGCCCAAGCACGCTTCACCCTCAAAGTCCAGTTGGTTTGAATAGTGTGAGTACACTTCCTTGGCCCTGGCCCGCTTGGAAGAGGTGTGCTTCTGCACGGTACAGTTCATACACGTGCACAAATATGAAATGTGGACCGCCCTGTCAGTGTTATGACTGTATCTGACTAAAATGACTCACAATAAACCACAAAGACAGTCAAGTTGCAGTCTTGCTCTCTTTGTTGTTCTCTGATGTGGACCCTTTTTTTTCTAAGTTTGCATCTCTGGTAAAGAAAGCGCAGGGCAACTGGGCCTAATGTACATAGGCCACATAAAATGATTCAAAAAACATTCATGATTTGTGTAAATGTAAGAGATTAATACTCTCTTAAAATGGCTTTTCATTTGGCGGAGATTGATAATGACTTGTTTAGGACTCGAAATTCAAAGTTTAGGACTTCGACCTTTATTTGAGACTTGACTCTGGACTTATGACCAAAGACTTGAGACTTACTTATGACTTGCAAAACAATGACTCTGTCTCACCTCTGGGGTCAGATAACTTTGACACTGATTCAATGTAAAAAAAAAAAAAGATTGATTGATAGACAAGACAGAAAATGGTCCAATTGATAGTTAGTCGATTTTTACTTGATCAAAAAACGATTTCTTGTGTTGATATATTATGTAAAACTCCCTTGTCCAGTAGAAATAAATAGTTATCAGATGCAATATTGTAAATTGTCTGATAATATAATTTAATAATTTTTATTATCCATCTGTAAATTCCTCCAAAGATTCCTTATCATCCTCTGGCTCGATTTATATTTTTTCCGCTCTGCTTCTTTGGTGGATTGGAGGTATTGACTTTCTCTTCCCTTTGCTCCAAACCTGTAAGCTCAGGTTGTCTGCTCGGGTGAGCTCCAGAGGCTGTTTGCAGCGATGTTGGAGCGGGGAAATGTGGAATCTAGTCACTTAGCTCCTCTTATCTCCACACTAGTCTCAGTGCTTACACAAACCTTGGTGTCCATTGGAAATTCTTCTTTTGATAACTATGCGCAGGGAAGACAGCAGGTTGGTTTGGGAACTTTGACATTTCCCCGTTAATGGAGGGCCATAGGTCTTTGTGCATTTCAGGGTTATGTGTGTGAGTAGCTGTCACTCAATTATGTATTGTTCTGTTTTTTTTTAAATTTCATGACGCTTTCCTCTGTAGGCACTTGCACTGATAGTCCAACATTTGCTGCGGCCAAAAATATTAGGTTCATGTTAAAGTCTGGACCTGGACCCTTTTTGTTTGAGTCATAATAAAAACTTAAGTAACCACAAGTAACAAAAAAAATAAAAAAGCAACTTAGACAGACTGATACTGATGTTTGCTAAGGACTTAACAGGCTTCTGCAACTGTGATAGACCAATACATCATGTGTTTCAAAGGCTCATTAAAGGTGCTCTTAAGGATGTTTATCTGGCAAAAAGTGATCAAATTGGCAACATGGAATATTGTAGTGGCAATCCTTCAGATAATCTTCCCACAACTCTGCACTATTTTTGGCAGGCTAAGTATGAATATGGCTGAACTGGTTATTCATCTGCATTGAAATCTAGGATTTTTTTTTTGTTGGTAATGAATTGTTAACTTCATCTAGTTTCACTTATTTTTTGGGGATGTTTGTGACTCGTTCCTGGTATCACTGGGATTGTCTGTGTTGTGTGGGTTTCATCCTCTCACCTGTGTTTACATACACAAGCTTTTACTGTTCAAGGAGTGTTTGATAGTGAATGACCACAGTTGCTCAATCAAACAATGGCACAATTTAAAGTTGACCTTTTATGCTGATCCCCATTCTAAAACCCACAGATGGTCTTACAATACTGGATGCCAATACTAAAAATGGACAAAGCTTCATTTCATGAAGTAAAGGTATGTTGATGTAAATCGGCTTGTCCTGTGAATCATGCGATAGCTCCCCAACATGAAACCAAGAATTTCACAAGATGGCTTGAAGCCTCTACATAGGCCGATGAAGCTATTTTCATAAGTTCTTCTCAAGAGCAGAAAATGAGTATAATAAGGGATCTGTAAGTCACTAACTAACTAGTTTCAATGTGGGGTTAAGTGTGGACTTTACACCTAAAGTTAGCCACACTGGGGTTTTTTTAAATTCAGATTATAATACAATTTTATGACCATCATTTATATAATTTGTCTCAAGTTTATTTTCTCATTTATCACATTTCTACAAAATTTAATGAGTGTTGAAGTGTCTATGATTGTGTTAGTGTTTGATAGTGAAGCTAATAAACTTTGAATGTTCAAATTCACTTAACATGCTTTAATTGCTGTTTGACTATTTGAAAACATTTTCTGTCAAATCTGCCTTCAGAAAACCCTTCCCACAGAGCTGTTATCTCCACCCAAATTCCCTTCATCTTACCTAATTCATTACTAAAGAGAAAGAAGCCACAAACACCTTCCTCTACCCACAATCCCCCACTATAACTGATCTGACTACAGATGTGTCTGGTGTGGATCACAGAAGGGACAAAAATGGATTTGTCTACACCGGCTGTAGCATTTTGAAACAGCGAGAGACAAAGAAACATCGGAGAGAAGAAAAGCTTTGTTCCCTCCGTCTCTGGTCCGAATAATGTGATCAAAAGTGCACATCAGAAGAGAAGCCTGTGGGGTCTGTCATAGACGAGCTAAATTTGATTCACAGCAGGGTTTCTAGGAGCACATCAGGGAAAGAGCTAAATTGTAACACTTGGAGGTTAGGGCGTGTATGTGTGACATCTGCTCAAAATTAAACAGCATTAATTTTAAATAAATCCCATCATTTTGCTCTTTTTTATTTTACTTTCAGTGTATTCTTTTTCTCTGCTCTCTCTTCCAGCCCACAGCTGGCTGCTTAGTTGATGGATTGGACAATTTGGGAAAACAAAACTTGTAGGTCATAACATGTTAGTCTGTCTGATGTGACATGGCATCTCTTTAAGAGATCATCACCCCCCCCCCCCCCCCCCCCCCCCCCCCCCCCCCCCCCACACACACACACACACACACACACACACACCCCATTCAGACATTTATTTTCCGGTTTGCTCAGGCACAAAATGGGGTCCCTTTTACCTTTATTTAATAACATTGAGGCTTTAACTAATCGGCATGTCTCTTATGTTTACAAAGCTTTTCAGACCATATTATTCATCAATTATTTTCTGTTTTGGTGTGGCAAACCCAAAACCCCAAAAATATTGTGATTGTAAAAGGTGTGGGATTATTCTTTGTCCCAGAGCACAGATTTGTTCCCCTGGTCTAAACATGCATGGCAAAGGAACGCAAAGGAAGATTTCCTTCCTATCTGTCTACAGAGGGTCACTTTCTCAAAGCTGTGACTAATGAAGCTTAAAGATTAGACTAAAGGAAACTTTGCTTACCCAGGGGGAAGTTGTAGGAGTTTCAGTACTAGGTAGGAATGACCGAAAACAAATGTAAACAATAATTATTAAGTGGCAAAAACAAACAAACAAACAAATATTGAAATTCAAAGGCTTAGGGAAGTCGATTTTGTTCTCTCAAATTAAAAAAACCCATACAAGAACACAAAGAGGTTAACATGAAGTGCACTTAACTTGTTAACAATAAGATGAAAATATAAAGTACTTTAAAGAGATTTGAAAGGTTTCACTCTATATTCTGTTATCGCATCAGGTGATCCGTGTATTCGGAGGCCTGATGATGCGTGTCATAACAACATCCTAAACCAGGAGTGCAGGAAAGCATCAGCAGCTGCCGAAAAATAGACGACTGAAACCAAGCATCTGCTTTGACATGAGTGTTGTAACACTAAAGAGGGTCTCACGTACAGAAGACCGTTCCCTCTCTTCCCCCCCCCCTCTCTCTCTCGCTTTCTCTCTCTCTATTTATCTACTGTATCTCTCTCTCTCTAATTTACATAAGGTAGCTATCATTGAGTTTTGCTAAATTAGTAATCAGAATGTTGCATATTTTACCTCTGAGCACACACAACTAGTGTGATGAATGGCTGTGCCTTTAATCATCCAGATGGAAACTCACGGCTGACTTGTACACCAGAAAGCTGTGCAGTCCATCCATGTGTCTGACTGCTGTAGGAGGCCTTGGTATAGTGCATAAAAAGTCTGTCATCTACTTCATCTTCTTTTGACTGTCCTTACCATTTACCCCACAAATCTCCTACCGTCTTTCAAGTCAGATATTCTCTGGAGCTCGCTTCAGTCTTCTCTGCACCTATGTTTACTGAATGGAGGTGAAGGTATCACCGGTATGTGTGTTGCATTGGGTTTGCAAAGGGGTCGTAAAAAATAGGAGGTCTCACTCTGAACCAGAAACTATAACTAATAATCCTGTAACCACAACAAGCATATGACTTATTTTACCAGTGTGATGAAAGGACGAAAATTAAGATACATTTCACACTGCATAACACTGTATTATTTAAATGCAATTAATTAAATTGCTTTTGAATAGTTTCTTAAGTGATAGTTTTTCACTATTCTCCGTACCTCCGTCTTTGCATCCATGTTTGGCTCCGAATCTTCATCGCTGATACTTTGAACATATATTTTCCTCTCTGGCTGTAATTACCATTATGCTCCTGAAAAAAACGCTACAGAGATGCAAAGAAAGAGAAGAGAGGTTTAAACATTTACTCACACAGGCTGCCATGGTAACCATTTGGTTATAATTTAATATCTCTTTGTTGTGCAGACGCTGAATAGAAAGAGGAAGTTGCCTCTGAAAGGACGTTTCAATGCAATGCTGGATGAATTCTAATTATGTGCCGTCTCTTTTTCCCCCCCTGTTCTTTATGCAGTTTCCTTTAAACCTCTGTGCACTCTCGATCTCTCTCTCTCAGCTCAGCTTTGTAAAAAAGGGGTCAGAGAGCGGCCTCATCAAAGGGTCATTTGTAAGTCTCAATGGGGAAGTGGTCTTTCTCTTTTCCTTTACTCAGTTTTGCTCGACAGAAGCTGGAGCTCTGTGAAAGGGAACTATGAAATCAAGGAACTTTGTCTCCTGTCGGTGGGTGATGAGGTGAGAGGTGATTCAGTGGAGTGTGTCACCATAAGAGTGTGCTAAGAGCACTTCAGACTGGACTTTTGTTCAACCACTTTTGGAAATATCAGAAAATGAACATCAAGAATATAAGCATTATGTAGTAAAAAATATCTTCCACAAAGACCAGAAACACTGCTTTATTAGCCCGTCTTTAGAGATATCGGACGTAGGCTGCTTCGACATTGTTGTACATGGAAGCATGATTATAGCAATCACCGCAGTGATAAAGTTTCTCTCTTTATATCGTTACCACAAAGTCATTGACTCATTTACAAGTATACAAATGCATACACGCACATCCACACAGGCCAACAGCACCGCAGGCAACAATAATCAATTAGAATATCCTGGCAAAGGCTGGCTGCACCATGTAAATGATTTGATACAAATGAGCTTTTCCTAATTAAACGCTCTAATTTGCTAAAAGGGGTGTGAGAGGGAGGCTGGCGCCGGAGCTGGCTCAAATGTGCAGCAACAACAAAACGCCCCAGGTGCTGTTGAAGATGATAAATGTGAGTAAAGCTGTGTGTTTTTTTTTAAATGAGCTGTTACGGCGAACATGACATCTGGATTTGTGTTTTTATAGGAATGATTTATTTCCTGCAAACTCAATTGTAAAGCTAAAAGAGATGCTTCCAGTATTCTGAACAAAACCAGTGACAGACAGTTCAAACATTGCTTGTGTTTTAAGGTCAGTAAGTTGAGCTGTTGAATGGGTTTCAGCAAAACATGAAAGCAATTCATTTTGATCAGGCTCAGACATCACAATTTGCAATGTGCTAGTCACTTTGTAGTTAGATTTGTGTTTGTTTGAGGCCTGTCTTCTCTTTTTGTAACCATGCATAAAAAGTTTTCCCACCTTGAGTGGATCCAAACACCTTTCCCCACACCAAGCACTCACGTGTTGCCTTTTTCACATTAATCAAACCCGTCTGAAGTTGTTGAGCAGGAAACAATACAAACATTTGGTCCTTTTACTGAAGCTGTTTGTGCTGTTTCTTACACATCTCTCAAATATCATACATATTTTTCGTTAACAGAGTATGATGCAGATCCATTCTCAAATTTAAGACACTTAAAGACATCTAAACACTAAAACTTTTTGTGAAATCAATCTTGCAGCTAAAAATAGTTCTCTACGCAAAATGCCTACATTGCTGTGTAGCTAGCCCCTCAAGTGCTAACTGCTTTCATTAGTACTGCAATGAAAGAGATGAGTAGCATTAGCAGTTTGCAAACTTTTCCCCTACATATTGTTTTTCATTGTAAATTCAAAGCAGCATCCTCGAGTGATAAAAAAAAAGAAGCCAATGCAGACATGCAAAAAAAAAGCAGTTCCTCAAGTGTCAACTTGTGGCAGGCTGCAAAAGCCAAGGAATCCCGAAAGGCCCCTAGATCCATTTGTTTGCATTATATCAATGCTACAAGTTATGCATGAATTTGCATTATTAGGGGCGTAGTTGAGTTGACTGACAGGTGGGCACATTGTAGCTTAAGGCCCGCCTCAACTATACCTCTTTGTCTGTTTCTATCAGGTTGAAATTGCATTGCCGATAAGGTGACTGCCATCGTTGGGTTTCAAAACATCTCTTCAGTAACACAATGGGTGTTGTCACTGAGACTGAGTCCATGTTTTATACCTTCTATGAAAGACGCACATGTTACATGCTTATTTCCATGGAGGGCATTTTGTGTCTTGAGGTATAACAGCATAAAAAGCACAGGTGATAAAATGGATAATAAATAAATGGCCCAAGGAGAGTAGTGTGACTAGTCTTACAAAATGATGGTACAATAAATACGGTACAGTAAAAGATATGTAGAAATATTGATGCCAGTTATTAGGATATATTGTGTTGCAGCTTGTTTTGGTTAAACCAGATCAAATTGAATGCCAGATCAATCAGATCTAAAAACAAATACAGATTTCAGATCCAAACCAGGTGTAAAGTGGGCTCCAAGGTAATTAATGTTCTGCCAAAGCTTTTAGCAGCAGTATGTTTTAGCATATCAATCAGCAGGAGATACACAACAGCAAAGTTGCACACTATGAACTGTCAGCCCGTGTGTGTGCATGTGTGTGTGCATGTGTGTGTTTGGTACTGGTAGAACTAATGAGCTCTAGTCTTAGCATCAGGGGTGTGAGGGTGCAGCTGCCAGGTGATGTGATGGAGAAGGGCCTAGAGGGCACTGCAAGACATTTTAATAATAAAGAGATCCCACTGAGAATGGTGTGTGTGTGTGTGAGTGTGTGTGTGTGTGTGTGTGTGTGTGTGTGTGGCATGGAATACATTCTATATCAGGTGGTCTTACTGCGCAGGGCACTACTTCTAAAACAAGCCTTCAACTCTCTTATATGCTTCTTCCTGCTTCCTCCCCTCCATCTGTCCAGCATCTCCTCTTCCTCCTCTTCCATCTTCTTCAAGAGAAATGGACAGAAATGAGAGAAACAGGGAGATAAGTTGATTTTCTTTGGCAGGGCACACATACATCATAGACATCTTTGAGGTGTTGATAAAATCAGGAGCGTGTGTGTGTGTGTGTGTGTGTGTGTGTGTGTGTGCGTGTGTGTGTGTGTGTGTGTGTGTGTGTGTGTGTGTGTGTGTGTGTGTGTATGTGTGTGTTCCCTGGGAGCTTATAGATACAGCATCAGTATGTGATGAAAAAACACCTGTGATTTCCCTTCAGTAGATGAATTATGTGCTGGATACTTGCAGGATCGTGGAGTGATAATCTGTTCATTTCATTCTATCCATCTCTTAATCATCAATAGCTTGTGTGTGTGTGTGTGTGTGTGTGTGTGTGTGTGTGTGTGTGTGTGTGTGTGTGTCTTATTGTTAGACTCAGTGTATTCTGTTAAATATCAGAAATAAAATGTCCCAGTTCATCCACAATGCAGTTACATTTGCAACAACGGTTTCTCCTCGCCCTATTTGTTCATTCAGACTCATGTCCCAGTACTTCTGTTGAATCCATCCATCATGTGTATCATTTCGTGTCGTGCAGTACACCACCTGCTGCAGAAAGAGAGACCAAGTGAAATCATGGCTTCCAGCTATGAATAAACCTTTTGAGATTCTGGACTATCTTAGCTTTGAGATCCTCTAACCTGCACTTGCACAATGAAAATAGCTGTCAGAAGTCAGAATGGCAGGAGGAAGCTCTAAGAAGTGTTTGCACTTACTTTTGCTCAATTCATCCTACCCCTAGCCTGCTCCTTTCACCCTGAAGGTGAATTGAATGATGGGCAATATGGTGTATTTTATGACAGATCTGGGTTGACTCCTTCTACTCACCTCCTCTAGATCCCCTGCGTCTCCCGGCCACCTCAGGCTTTTCATTCAAGAAATGTACACAGCTGTCCCCTGATTGTAAAACATAAACTTATATTCAACCACAAATCCCAGTCTTGCTCTTTCACCTAATTCAATAGATCCTTCCTCTTATATCTCAAGCACACGGCTACACCTGCGCCTCCCCTTGCTCTCTCTGTGTCTCTCAATATCCTCTACATCAGACTTTCTAATACTCCCCCCCATCTCCCTCAGTATCAATAAATCATTCCTGGGCAGCTCTGGCAGACTAAATCAGTCACTATGTAAACATGGCTGCTAATCCATCGGTAGCTAGTCTTAACTCCCACTCTCTTATATCCTCCTCTTCACTTTATCTAGCAGCATCCACCAGGGAGCTTCTGATCAGTCAAGCTGCGAGGAAAGCATTGTGTGTGTGTTTGTGTGTGTGTGCGTGTGTGTGTGTGTGTGTGTGTGTGTGTGTGTGTGTGTGTGTGTGTGTGTGTGAGAGAGTGTGTGTGTGTGTGTGTGTGTGTGTGTGTGTGTGTGTGTGTGTGTGTGTGTGTGTGTATTCAGTGTCTGCGGTCTTCAGTAACCTGCTACACAGAGTGATGTGAGATGAACAAAAGCACAGAGGAAGACACAGACACAAGATGGATGTATGTCCCTTGTGGTGCATACAAACCTTGCTTATTTTACACATTTGACTGATGTCTATCTGACACTGGAAAAAGAGCCTGGGTGAGGCATTTGATTACTACAGAGATTTATAGGACATCTACAAAGTACAGCCGGCTGCAACAGTGAGCCCAGTTTAAATGCCTGGTCACACCAGAATACACCTGGGAATCATAACTCGGTTAATAAAGAAGCACCCTTGGATTCTGAGGTACTCATTGCTGTAGCCTCTTATTACTTTAAGAATCAGAATACTTACACCGCCTCCGACCAGAAAGTGGCAACTTTGTACAGACAAGTGCTTGTGATTCAGAAATACGGCTTCTTTATTGAATGGGTTGTGTTAACAGTGCGACTTCACCCATTGGTTTGTCAAGTGCCTTTGTGATGTCTTGGGTTTTTCTGGACTCAGAAGTTTCCATGTTTTAACGCAAAGGTGACGTTGGAGAGGAGCAAGGGGTTGACAAATGTTAAAGTTGTGAAAGCTAACCATTGCTAATCCACCAGTTAACAAATAAACAAGTTAACCCCAGTGTTTTAGACATCATGAGATTTGTTTTGTAATGGTTGCTGACCAAAGTTGTTTATTTACTGGAATAAAAAAAGCCAAGTGAACTTGTAGAAAGTATTGGAAAAGCAACTTTCAGAAAAGCAATTTTCTGACCCTCACCATTAAAATAAAGTATAAGAAACACTGAAAAAGCTAAGCTAAGCCTGGTATACAGAAAATGCAGACACCCTCTAGTTTGTGGAAAATTGGTCAAACAGAACACTTAGCAAAAGTCATAAAGCACAGACTTCTAGGAAAGCCTCTTATACAATAAACTGCACAGCAAGCCATATCTTTCTTTTTAAAGATTATCTCTAGGCCAGTTTAGGCCTAGGCCAGATTGATTTAATGCAGTGAACACATTAGCTAAAATGATAGTTAACTCTATTTTTTCAAGTTTGCACTAAGTAGCATTCTGTGAAGATGTATTGGAAATTATTAAATTCTCAGAGTTTATCATGACTTGTCTTCTGCTGGGAATTTATTTTCATTGTTTTTAGTATTGATTTCAATTGCATTAATGAATTTTGTGTGTAATTATGCTGTCTATAATCACCATTGAACGTGGACACTGAACACTAACTGATTGCTTATATTTTATCTCCATGATTCTAAACACAGACTTTTAAGTAAAAAAGAAACTTCCTATACTTTTATTTATGACATTAAAATGTAACTTGATATCTCACTCCTTTATTTGGAGACTTATTAGATGGTAAATATATATTTATGTTCAAAACATAGATATGCTGTATGTCTGCACACAGACAGCTTATCAAATGATTGTTGTCTCCTCTGTCCCAGGCCTGCCACATTTTCCCTACAGGATTTCACAAGGCTTGTATTGATTTTCAACAGGCTTCAGCTTAACCAGGCCCACTGGACAGCAGCAAGAGACCAACAGGACATAAAGTTTCAAATAGATGATCCGACAGAAACTAAACCAACAACACTGTGTGCTTCTCTCAGCTACACAAATTGTACCATGGCCATGAACACGTACACAGCCTGTAATGTCACGCTGAATTTCCAAACTGCATTAGTTGCAGTTTGGAAAGGACAGAGGAAAGAGGGTCAAATGACAAACCGTTCCTTATTATGGGTGTCTATTGTTCCTCTGTATCCAAAGGGAAGGGAAGATCAATTTGAAGGAGAGGAGCGGTGTCGCAACAGAAGAGAAACAATTATAACCCAATTGCTTAATGTTCAGGGGACTCATCTTCAGCTGGTGCCTTTGTTCTAAATATGTTTTGTAACAGGAAACAGTAACAATTGCATATCTGATTGCACAGTGGGATCAGCAAAGAGCTAATGTGAAAGAACAGAACTGAGCCAAGAGATGCATGCTGGGAAACAAAACCGAGCTCTATTCACATGACAAGACACTCTTCAGAGAGATGTGGAGCTTTGAAAATATGACAATTACACCGTAATATTCAATGTTCCATTTGTTGTACTGTTTCTTCAAACTTGATTTTTTGATACCAATGTTAGCACACAGTCTTTGTATGGATTTTACATCATTCAGATCTGGACCACAGCAATGTTTGGACTGTACTTTAATCTCATGTATTGGTTAAGGATTACTTACTTATTACAATATAGTTACGTTGTGAGTTCAGTTACTTTTGACTCCATATAACCTTCTTCTTGGAATATGGACATTTGACCCAAGGGACAAGCTTCAGCTTTGACCATGAAGCAAAACATTTTTCAGAGCTTCCAAACTATAATATAAATTAGAAGGAGTGATTGAGTCTTTCTACAGCCTGAGTTTAAACGTTATTAGGTCCCTAACGTTGAAATTCTTGCATTTGTATGCAAAGTCTCTGTGCATTATACAAAACTGGAACTTACCTGCAGGAAAAAAAAAACACATTCCCCTGAACATTATCTTTAAAGCAATTACATTTCATAATACATGTGATTAGCAAAACAGATTAGTAGTTAAAGGAGACAACTGGAGGGTGACAGCATGTTTTCAAAACAAATGGAAGGCTTCTCTCCATAGTCAGTGAGTCACATAGTATTTAAGAATTTGGTAATTGAGCTGAACACAAATTAGAAGTAGCTATTGGTCCTTGGTTGATTAAAAAAAATGCTTTCCAAGAGATGCAAACTTAAAAGATGTTTTAAATTCAAATGTGTCAGGTGCAGACTGACTTTTAGGCAAACGTGCTTCTGTGTGCTTGTGAAGAAGAAACAGAGGCAACACTTGTGCTCAACGGAACAAGGCCTGTTCCTGAGTTATTAAATTCAAAAGAGAGGCCAGAAGAATATCTCTCCTTTTCATTAGCAGCCTGTTTTAGAGCTCTCACATCCTCTGGCTTCAAGCCAGACCAGACTCTCCCTCTGTGTCTAACTCTAAATAACCAAATGCATTATTCAACAACGCCTCTCTTCTCTTAAATATTAAACTTTGGAAATTGATTTATCCTTCAAAATGCATCCCAATCACCAAAGTAAAGCCTGTGCAAACACTTGATTACTCACAAAGATGAATGAGCCTCTGAGGAGCTGAGGGGCAGCTGGGTGAGAGTAAGAAGGACCTGAGGGCAGATGTGAGGCTTTTCTGTGGGCCGATGAAACAGGAAAGCTGCAGTGGTGGCTGGGGACATAAGCTGGCATGTGTGGGAAATACATATTCACTTCAATTAATGGGAAGGGGACATGCAAACTAACTTCAAATAGGAGATGAGAAAAGAGATCAAGATCTGGACAGGACGAGAAAATCTTTCAGTTTGTGATCCAGCTGCTGGTTTTGGTCATTCCGCCAGGCTTAAAGGATCAATCTGTCATTTTTTAGCAGCAGTCTTTCCTACAGTGATAAAACAAACATGCTGGGTTCTTGAAATTTCACCTAGTGTAAAAATGTAAATTTTGACAAGAAATTTAAATTCAGTTTTAGTCTAAGTATGATTTTAGGCATATTTTAGTTTTTGCGTTTTACTTGTTTTATTCAAGATTTAGTCCGTAGGAACTCAGTTTCCATTTTGGTCTCATTCCAGGCAGTATTCATTTTAGTCTTATTTTAGTCAATGTTTCAGTTTCAGTTGTCTTAATCAGTTTAATGACACTTGAATTGCCTGGGTGAGAAGATATTTCTCCTGACTGTAACAATTCCAATGACAAGTTAGAATCCTATTTTATTTAGTTATACTGGACCAAAGGTCACTAGGGAGCCAAGGCCAGATCCGAGTACGCTTGACCCCAAAGTCCGGTTCCTGTGATCAGTGTGAACACATATGTACTGTGCTCGTACTATACTCTGGTTCACCTGCAGAACTGGAGTTGGTCGGATTTCTGTTGGACAGGCAGGTGCCAAACCATAAATATAAAAGGAACGAAACCTGAGTGACGTCACCCATTTGTTTAGTTCAGGGGGCTTTGGAGTCATCAGTGGCAGCTGCCATGCTGGAATTTCTGTCTCAGCCTAACTTTCACACAACCCAATGACAGGCTGGAGCTGAGGAGGTTTTTTCTCCAGACAAACCGTGACATCATGCCCACCCGTTTATCCGGTCAGCCGCACTCCTAACTATGTATTGTTCATAAAATCAAAACTGATGCATTATAAAAAAAAAAATCACCCATCGTACAGCATCATTCTGTGGGAAACACTGCATAGTGTAAAAAAAACTAAAATGTTCTGTGAGTCAAAGAAGCAGTTTGGGAAATAATACCAAGTAGATTCATCGGCTCTTTAACAGTTTAAGTACAGTTAGGTATAGTGAAACCCGACTAACAGGACAAAATCATCTGAAACTGTAAAAAAAGATAGTGTTTCAGCTAAATCTAAATGATGCCCCTTCAGGGAAATCATCCAATCCACCTGGATTATAGAGACTGTCTGCTGCTTTTGGCTGAATCAGAATTTTGGCTCATCTTCAAACAAATTACTCTGATGTCACCTTGGAGAGCCTTACAGACCGAATGGGGATATAGCCAATTTTCATTTGAACATTTAATAAGGATATATTGCGTTGATTTCATTATCCTTGCAATGAAAACATAGTCTGTGTAATATATTGCTGCTGACTTGATTGAGCATGAAAAGAAAATGCTGTATTATCTATGGTCACTGTACCATGGCGGCATTCATCTCTTTTTTTTTTTTTAGGAGTTGGTGTAAATAATGACCAAAATACCCATGGTCCTCTTTCTTCATTTCCTCTGCCTCTCTCAATGGCTCTCTCTCTATCTGATGATAATAGAGAGATTAGTTTTCTCTTTGTCTGCGTCCTCGCTCAGACAAATACACTCATCAGCTCAGACCTGGGGGTCAGGCTCTGTAGGCTGCTATTTATTAGGCACATTGATTCCAGAGCAGCTGGTATTAAGAATACTTGGACAAACTGAAGGGTCCACATCCACTCCTCTAATGAAATACTTCTGTATGAGCTCATCTGTTTGTGTCTGCAAGGCTAAATACTGTATGGCTGAGCAGGCTTGAGTCAAACATGGAGTCAATACTATCCCCCAGGTTTATCTAAAATAAAAGGAGACTCATTTCAACTTAAGGTTGGAGGCATTAGTAATGGAGTTGTCTTCTGGTAGGTGGGTTTTGGATTGTGAAAACTAATGTGACAAGCCGTGCCGTACTGTTTAAACCCTACTAACAGGAGGGGGGGCTATGACTAAATAGACACAAGTGCTGTCATGGATTCCCATGTAGTGGATAAGTGCCCCCCCAGGTTCCCTTCCAATGGATAAAAACATCATGGGAGTCACATACCAACAGGGAACATTGTACTGTATCAATACCACAAGTAGTCAAACATTACAATGTTAAAAATATTGATATACATTGTACATAAATGAGACGATGCCTACAAGCAGTTCAGGCAGTCAAATCGAGCTGCACTGATTTCACACTTGACATGTGTCATTATCCACCATTACCTGACAACACCTCCTTCCAATTAGACATATATTTAAGCTGCAAGATTTCCGGTCTCTCCCTCAGCTCTGTTATTTGACAGCCTTTGACCTGCAACAGTACTGCACTCTTGCTCAGCCCCACCACTACCAAGCATCCACCTGTAGGCTCCGACTGGGGGATTTAAGATATCATCCCTGCTCAAATGCATCCTCTGCATGTAAATTTAAACTGTGAGGAGTGATTAGGTGGGAGAAAAAAAAACAAACACAAACTATGTTCTGCTGAAATACATATTTTAAACAAACACAAACATGTTTTTTTCCTAAATACAATGTGGTAAGAGTACTTTTATCACAATCACTGGCATACATTTTAGCAGAGAAGAGCAACTGATTTAACCTCAAACAGCTTTTTCATACATCTTTAAGCGGACTCTGAGCCTAATAATGTCACGGATATTATCATACCATTCAGAGCTAATTATCTCACTGCTAGCTGCCTATCATTAGATCTAATGATTATTGAAACAGCCTCACTCTTTTTCTCTGACACACACCTGATCACCCTGCTCTATGCCTAGCATTGTCATACAGTCACTTTATGACAGTGAGTGCTGGAGTAGCAGACCTTTACAAATGTTTTGGCATCTTGATTAAAAGTATTTCCCCTCATTGTGTCACTGCATGCGTCCTTGGATTGTTTCTTATGAACACTTGTGCACCTTCTGAGCAGGAGCAAACAGAGTGGGGAGGGGAAGCTGTGGAGACGGCCCTGTAGGAAGCGGGATTGGGTCAGACCAACTATCATTATAAAGAAAACAAGAAAAACAAGACAACAACCAAACTATCATTATAAAGAAAACAACCAATCTGCAGCACGTTGCTCTAAAAATGAACTACCTGCTCACCACCAAACTGCAAACACAAGTTAGGTCCGAGGTGGTGACCAAAGTGGAGCATTTAGCACAAGTTGGTGGAGACCAAAGAAGTGCTTTAAGGCCGGTACACACCAAACTGACAACAAACATGTTGCACACTTGTACACAAAGAGCCAAGCGTGTATGGGTTTTATGATTGTTCTTTCACTTCGGTCTGAAACACAGAGACACAAACACATCAACTCAGCGTGGCTGCACACTCTCAGACATCTGGGTCGACTGAGCTACGCATGGCATCAAAGACCCCTGAACTGCCCCAAAAGTGCCTGTGTGATACTTCTTCGATTTGACCCACAAATGTACCAACTAAAATATCACGGTGCCTTTGTACAGGAATATCTAACAGTATGATTGAACAAGATAATAAAATATCAAAAACAATATATGAGACTGCCTAGATTCCATGAACATGTCTGATATTAATAGGGGCCCCACAAATAGCAAGCAGTGACAAAAAAACAACTGCTGCGTTTTGTTTTGTCTGCTTCTGTTGGGAAAAAAAGTACCACCGCTCATACCATACTGCGGCTGTAGTCTGACTTTGGTCACACTCAGTGGAAAAGAAGTCCCAGGACCAAAGATATACAAAAAGTAGCATTTGTAATCGTTTTCATTTTTCTGGCAAATGCAGTCATAATAACCTCGACGAGAAAAAATGTCAGAAGATATGAAGACGGTACAGAGCCAATCGGGAGGATTTCTCTCCTCGACTAGTTGCCACAGAGTCTACATGTTGAATCAGCCAAAAACCCTTCAACAAGCCCCAAGCAGCACCAACACTGACCAGAACCACTGACTCTCTCTGTCAGCCCTGACAAGCCCCCACCCACGACCGTCGAACACTGTTTACCTAGCTTAAACCACACTTATTACACCTGAATTCAGGAGAACAACACCAAGACTGTAACTGAATATCTCAGTACTGTATAGCAAATTAGCAGCTGTTAAAGCTCATGTGCTAGTGTCGGATACGTGACATTGATGCGTCTGAATTCAGCTGTCCTTTTTTACGTTTGTGATTACAAACTTACAAGCAAAACTTGGACACTGCATATATTCAGTGGTGTAGTGGAGGGTGTACGCAGGCATACGAAGTATACTCACTTATTCTTCAGTCTCCATAGGGTATATACCCATTTCTGAATTCCCCCTGATTCACACCATTGATTGATAATAGTAGTATGCTGCAATTTTTAGGATGGTGAAGGAATGACCCTCCCTACTCTGTATCTAATTGGTACACACTAACAAAATATATTTATACCAGAGGCTGTTTATACTCTGCTGAACTGGCCAGAGTATAGCCACTTATTTAGGCACAACACTGCATATATTCCATAAAAGATATATATTCTTAGAAATCCTGTATGAGTATTCACAGATAGCTGATTAAGTACATGTGTTTAAGGGCAAAAAAAGGCAGGAAATCTGTCACATTCTCAAAAACCTTAATACACGTTTTTAAATCACAGCACACATTTGCAAAATGTCAGGTTGTTAAATTTCACTATTAAATTCATGATTTATCTTTAAGCAAGGAAGGTAAAAATTAGACACTAGATTGTGAACTCTGTGAGGATTAATATGACACTCGGATAGCTCTACCTTTGCTCTTACTTTCTCTCATCTCATTTTCCATTTTCTCCCTCCGTGACTGGAAACACTCCATCGGACTCTTAATTAAAAGCGAAGCCGGCCAGATTATTGTCCTTGATTCATGTACCGAAGAAAATCAATGAGTCATCGTCATTGCTTTTTTTGTTATAGCGAGTAACTCACGAGGGCATCGATGAGCACATCTGTGTCTGACCATCGCAGTCATCACAGCGAAGTATAACACAGTAGAAACACCCATTAACCTGCCAATCACTCCGTTACACTCGATGAGAAAACTTCCCCAACTTTGACTCCCTGTGAATCTTTCAAAAATGTTGCTTACATAACACAGACACTCACACACACATACACACACTTTCTGTATTTCTGGATCTCCTTTGCTCCCACTTTCTCACTCTCTCTCTGTATTTTCTCTTTGATAAAAGCACCTAAATGATGAATCATACAGCATTCCTGCACCTCCCTGTGCAACTCCAACTGACAAAACATCAAGTGCCTCATCCTCCTCCGTTCTGTCAGTGCACATCTTTTGATTAGTACACACAGCGAGACACCTGAGTGCATAAAGGATTTCAGCTTTTCCCATAAATTACACATCAGGGGTTGAGACGCCAGTGTTTGTGTGTCACCCAATCATAGCACCCTAGCATTTCAGCGGCAGAAATAGTCATGTTTGAAATGGCGTAGCTGGGTTTTTTTATTGGGAAAAGAGACACAGAAAGGTAGAGCGACATATAGAAGGTTATCACAGAACTCATTATTGCTTTTTTAATCTGAAATCACTCTGCAGAAGTTGACTTGTTTTCATTATAAACCATTCCAGGAGTTGGCTAAGCACCATAAACCTCTCATATTTTACTTTTACATATTTCTATCTTTCAATGCTGATACCAGTATTGGTCATTTTTTTTCTTTTTGTTTGATTTCTGACTTTAAACTCAGAAATCGGAGAAAAAAGTCAGAACTGTTAAGAATGCAGCAAAGTCTTGGCTGTCAGTGGCTAAATGCTAACTGTTCCCAAATGTATTGTACAAGTAAAAACAAATAAAGGTATTAGAACATCTCATATCAACAATAAAATAAGACAATTCAACTTGAGTGATCATTTTGTTTGCCCTTGAAATAAATATTTATTCTGCAACAGTCACAAAGGATTTAATAATTTTGATGAACTAAAGCTGCCAATACAATATCTGATATCAGCCCTTGTTCTGTGTTACCATGAGATACAATATTGGATTTAAGGTGTCACCAGATCTTGTTTGAGGGCTGAATTGTGAGATAAGATAGCAAAGATGGACTGTGGAATTTACTTCTTTCATTTTCTCCCTGTGGCTTTGGCTCCAGGACTCTATTCTCCTCCTTTGATCATTTTTTGTGACATTGGAATCTCAGTAGGTTTTAATAAGAAAATATAATGCAAACATTAAATGGGAATAAAAAACATATTGTAACCAGTACTCTAAATGGGGTTTAATTATTATTTAGATTGCTTCCTGCTTGTCAGCTGTGAGAGTGGTTTCACATTCTGCTATGAGTTTAAAAGGCAACCAGTGATGTCACACAAAAATCCCTAGTGATAATTATGAGTGCACAATTTAAAGAAGCATCACTGCTTGTATTGGAAAGCAAAAACAAGTTATTCAGGGAAGGAGTTATTTTAAATGTATTTTAATCTGTTGCCTGACATTCTTGGCCTCTGATCTGGAAATGTTGTCAACCTCCTCTAATCGAAACTGAATAAATCTCCAGACACACATAAGCCATGCACCTTTAGAAGCATGTTTACTTTTACATTTGCTTTAAATAGTCTTCTGGTATTCCAGGTTTTATTTATTTTGACCTTTGGTGATTCACGTCATCATCTATGCAAGTACAAGTCTGCTGATTGGACCGGCATTCAGCTGCCAGACTCAGTCTGTTTTGTAAAGATTGTGCATTGTTAAAAAAATACCAAAATAATTGAACACATCATCATAACACACACGATGACATGTCAAACTGCAACTTGTAACAAGTTGAATCTAACCGATAAGAACATGACTTACAACTAAACATTGAAATATATGCATCTAGATAGACTTTTGTTGCTTTAATTTTTCTGTTAATTCAATTAAAATCGACTTGAATCAATATCTTTTCCAGATTATTTTGTCTATGTACATAGCCTTGCAGATGCATGGAGTCCTGGTAATGAACCCCCCCATTAATCCTCTTCTATCTCTGCAATTCCCTTCAGCAATTTAAGCATCTGTTAGATCATTGTTTTAATGTTATTGCCCTCTATTGAAGTGTTTTGAGGAATGTACACACAGTTTCCTTCTTCATTTGGAAAGACATTTATCATTCCTCTGCAGTGGGAGGGCTTCAACAGCTATAACATCAATCTACACCTCACAATATTTTATTCAAGGGCACAGTGTAAGGAGAGAGCCTGGGCTACTTTAATGGTGGCTAAAATTTGCTGTGTAAATAGCAGTGCACATACCTCCTGCTGCACCTGGATTTGAAGGGAAATGAGAAAAGAAACTCTGATTTGTTTGATTAATGTTTCACCCAGAATTCCCCTATTTATAATCAAGAGACTTACTCCAACGCCTTTTCACCCCCTTACTCTCACTTAGCGCACAGACTTTGCACTTTTTAATTTTAAATTAATGACTAAAGAACCAGATAGTTACCACAGAAGTGGTGGTGACCAAAATCAGAGCAAGGGACATGAATATTTGACTTTCCTTCGGAGGTTGACACGTATTGATAAAAAGTTTGCCAAAATAAACTAAAAAATATATTATCTGTTTGTTTGTTTGTTTATTCCACTTTTTGTTGCCAGTAAGTGGCAGAAAAAAAATCACAGACTGACCACTTGAGCCTGAAAGCCCTCGCAGGTTTGCTCATCCATATTTAATCCATTATGCGATACAGATCATGTGTTGCTGAACTGAACAGCTGGTTTCCTCCACCATTAACACAGACATTAATAACAGTATAAACATAAATGAATATGAATGCAAAGCTATTAGCATTAGCTTTGTTGCTGAAGTCCCTGTGGGCAGCCCTATTAGCTTTAGTCACACGCTGGGCGATAGATTCCAGCCTCATCATCACAGCTTCAGCTGACGCAGGTGAAGAGTCTGTGTTCCTCTTTTCTGCCCAAGTGGGGGCAACAGCTTGCTTCTTTTAACAGAGCAGCTTGTGTGTCTAGGTTCAACGCTTTTTGGATATGTTTTTTGCTAGCTGTCGTCGGCGCTTGTTTGCAATAACTTTTAATGCTAAAAGGGTCTAAAGCTGGGCATTTGTGTTGCTTTGTATTTCTGGCAAATGATTAGAGGTATAGGCAGTGAGTTATTGGTGTTCCACTCTGACAAACTTAGACCTCTTATATTCCAATGCACCTGACTTTTCATCAGTTAAGAGGATAAGATGCAATCTGACAGAAGAGAAAGATGAATTGCTTGTTCACTTATTTTGCCACATTGTTTTGTTTCATTGATTAAACCCGTTAAGTCCTGCCTCATAGCGTCACCCAAACTGTTCTTCACTTCACTCAATAACTTCTGTTAGGTTTCTTAAATGCCTTATGATTAATTCAAATCATTATGACTGTGCTTTATGTACACTATTTGATTGAAAACATGCATTGCATTTGCATAATTACAGCGCTGTAGAGAGGGGCTTATTGTTGTGATCCAATCTAAACCACTCAGACTTGAAGCTTTTTCTATTCAAGGGGACTAATAAGAAATCACACAAATGTATTGTGTACAGTGTTCTCAATTATGCACAATTACAGACTGGCCTTTCACAGACACAAAAGCCTAACATTGTTGAGCAGAGATGGTTTGTGGGTGTTTTATAGAGCTAAATGGGAAAGTAATGATGAGGGGGTGAAGATAAACAAGGGAAAAATAGAAAAGTCTTGGGACAAAACTGTTTATTATCCTAAGTTTGAAAGAAACTGTCTGTCAGTGCATTTGACATATTTTAAACAAAAATAAATATTGCTTTCCAACTGACATGCAGCTCAAATAGTCCGACCCAAATAATTAGTTATTTCTTTCCATGTAGCTGACTGTTTCCCTTCTTTTCCATACAATAAGAAAATCAATTAGCAGACTCTTCAAACTTGCTTTGGTTTATATAATCTATTACAAGGGACATCAAGTTTTATTACTGCTTTGAGCTAAATGGGCTCTTCAATTCAATGTGCATTTAAACTGCACCACTGTGAAGGGGAAGACAATATGAATACATATCTCCATTATGACTCAAGTTCATTAAATATGTTGTGTTATAGTGAAATCAATACAATTAGATTTTCTTAAAAAAGAAAAGTTTAAACTATAATAGCTATAATGGTCAGATTTGAAGAACGGGGCCAGAGTGATGCAGAAATTTAATTTTCCCACAGAAGTTGTCCATAATAATATAGGAGACAGAGAGTTGCAAAACGAATAGTTACAATGATAAAAAAAAACAAAAAACAGTGTGGTGTTATTTCTGACAGCAGACGTTTTTCTGGACCAAGTTATGACACTATGGCACATTTCTCTAAGAACTGTAGGACCATCATTGGCCCAATTTGATGTCGAAATAGTCTCTTAACATCTAATAGCCACATAAACATAAAGATTCTGTTGGATTATTTTTTAGATGTTTGAGTTAAATGTAGACCCCATTGCTGGCTGAGTGTAGGTGGGCTATGTGGAGGGTCACTTGGCCGCCAATGTTTCTATGGGATAACAGTGACTTTGTGTTCTCTGTGATGAACAAACCCACTCAAGTAGACTTCACAAGTCTGTTGTATGACATGGCAATGAATGGAAACTAATGGCTTCTATGAACCCTCAAAAACCTACAAAAATGTTATGTTTTGTATTGACAACAATGTTATATTGTCAATAAAACGTAAATGCTGAGATGCCTCAGAAAGTAAACATTAAAAATATACAAAACCATAAAAGAACTTAGTTGTTTCAAGTCTCCACTGGCAACTTTTCCACGCACTTATCTGTTTTCAAATCCTCCGATCAAGGATGGACAGCTGTGGCATGTACTGATAACATGTATTTGAAGTCCTTATCAAATTTCAGCACCATCATGTCCTGTTCTAACCAGCCTTCAAAGGCCTTTCCCCTTCCCAAACCCTGCAGGGGAACTCAGCACTCTGGTTTGTACAGGTAGATAAAAAAAACATGCATTTCCACAGTATCTCAGGCATTATAAGTACAGTACATCAGCATGCATTTCCATCCATGAGCAACACGAGACAACACAAAACATTTGAGGACAGGAGGTCTTGATGTACAACACAAGTAGTGTTCAACATTTCTTGAGAATAGATTCAACAATGTTGCAACTGTTAGCTGCCGAATCTCTTCTTTTTCTGAGCAGTGTGCAAAGAAATCACAATGTGGAAATGAGTGTAAAAAAAAACACAGGAAAACGTGCCCCTAAGGTGGCGATATAAAGGTTTATCTACAATCAACTTCTCCAAATAAAAAAGCTTGTAATCATTCAGATCAGCAGCAGAACAGAATATCACCCCAGCTTATCTTTCATTTAAGACAGGATATCATGTGACGCAGATAAACCAACTTATTCTCATCGTATACAATATCTTGGGGTCTGGTCTCTTATCAGAAATACTCCCTGAGTTGAGGTTAGAGATAGCTCAAACTCCACAGAAACACATGACGATAATAGGAGGATTTAGTGCAAATTCAGTTCCAGTACATGTTCAGATGTTGTTTTGTCTTTCTAATAAACATCAGACTTCTTGACCCCCATATTGCATGCTTTGTAATTTGTGACTGATACGTCTCCTCCTTGTTAATTGTTTTGTTCTCTCTGTCTATGTTCCTCTTTCTTTTCATCATTGTTTGCTCCCCCTTGTACTGCTCCCTCCCTCATTTGTCTCTTTCATTCTTTTTTTTTTTTTTTCTCAAAACAGTCTCTTGAATCCAACATGTGAGCTCAAACAGCCTATTATTCTCCTCCTCCTCTCTCTCTCTCTTTCTGTTACTTCTCATCTCTGCTCGCTCCTCTTTCTCTCTAATGCTGTTGAATAATGGAGAGACTGCATGCAGTAGTCATGCTGTCACTCAGCCAGTGAGAAGCAGGGGGGGCCTGCGTTGAATACATATGTGCATGTGTGTGTGTCTGGTGTGTGTTTGTCTGTCTCCATGCTGAAGATTAGCCTTGAGGGCACTGCCTGCCCATCCTAGCCACAGACACACACACACTTGCATATAGCATATACACTCACTTAAATGCACACAGATCATGCAATCAGCTGTAACAACACAGACTCGTCATGTCTTCTGCAACTGACTGTTGTGTTTTTTCTTGTATTCCCTTTTTTTTTAATTCTAGTGTTAGCGACAAACACCGCTTTATGATGCAACCAACTCCCTGCCTAATAGACAAACCTCATTTAATAGGAATGTATTTCATATGGTAGAACTGCATAATATATGATTGGTTCCCTATAGCAAGAACACAGAGATCACAAATCAGGGTCAAAAGAGAAGATGAGAAAGAGAGCCAAGAGCAGCTAACCGGATGATGAAATCCATGCTTCTGCAGGGAAGACATGCAATTATTTTGCATCCGATACTCTGCCATCCTAGTGGCAAGACTAGAGGGCCCCCTGCTGCTATAAACAGCTGCGAGGTGGACTTGAGACATTCAATCCCTATCTTTAAATTGACAGTCTGGCAGAAATACACGCTGCAATAAGTAGTGCAGGCCTCTCCACACAGGCCTCCTATTTTGTTGGCCAGATTGGTTGGTTGTTGAAAGTCTCTAGACATCGCTTTTAAACTCAGAGAGAGCAGCCAGGCGAAGGCAACATCTGGGGTTCCCTAAAAGCAGAGCCAATAAAATAGGTTGTGCATACAGAATGGATAACATGTCAAAAATGGAAGAATACAAAATGGTATTGATCCAATAGGGGTTGAAAAGTAATATTTCCCTCTGTCTCTCTCTTGCTCTCTTCCTCCTTTTTTTCTCCGTCCCTCTTTTTTCCCAGTCCAGTGCCCGTCACAGCTGGGAAGGGGCTTTTGCTTGCCTTTGGCCCAATTAGCCAGGGCTTAAAGCGCAAAGCATGTTGAGCGGAGTGGGTCCAAGCTTGGTTTAGTCTAGTTCAGCATGGCTTGGCTTGGGCTTGGCTTGAGTTCTTGCTTTGAGCTGCTATGCAATTATAATTAAGGTTGTCCTCTGACACATCCACACAAAGAGGAATAATTCTCCCCTCAGAATTTTTTTTACATTTTAGCATCAACTTTCTCTCCCTCTCTCTTTCTCTCTTGCCATCTTTTACACACACACTCATATTCACACATTCTCGCCCCAGCAGCACACGGTTCAGGCTCAGCGATCTGGCATAGCTTCACAAAGACACACAAACTCCCAAAAGGAAAAGAGGAACAATGCCATTTCATCCCTCTCTTTAATAGCCTCATCCTTTTCTGCTCCCCTAAACCTCCCTGACTCCCTCTCTCTCTTTCCATTTTTTTTATCTCTCTCTTACTGTCTCTCTGTTTCTCCCTTTTTCTCTCTAATCTCAGTCACTTTGTTCTGTGAATTCATTAAGCCCCATTCTATATCGTTGGTGTCAAGGATCAATGGTTGCCATCGGACCAGCTCCCAGCATGCACTGTGATGCATGGCCATTTTTAATGAGGCCCAGTTCCATCTGTCCTGCATAAATAAAGGAAAACTCTTTTTTTTTTTACTTTAGTCTCAGAGAGATTGTAATCCTAACGGTTCTTTATCAGTCTAAAAATGTATTAAATTGAGCTGGATCCATAAAAAAACACTTATTATCTACCTATCTGCTTGGGGTTGCTTTGGGGAATAAACCATATTTTTGGAGGTGAGTCTAAAATGTGTTTATGAAGGCCAAACTTGCTAGGGTTAGGGTTGCTAGGGGTAGCATGGTACAAATATAACCCAAACTAGCATAACAGCAGCAGCGTTTTAAAGCAACGAAGAGGAACTTTTGTTTTGTGTCTATTTCAGCCGCCTATGACCGGGCATATACGTCTTGTCACCTTTGTGATTCTTTCATGAATATATATATATTCTAACCCTCCTATTGTACACACTACTCACTGTGAATCTCTGTGGGCCTCTTTATTACTTCATTTGGCACCAGCCAAGTGATAAGAGTGAGAGAATACAATCTGATTTTCTTTTCTAGTGCAACAGTAAACATTTCATAATTTCCGTATAAAAAACCCCACCAGGGGGCTCTCAATCAAAACAATTAAAACAAAGATGGCGTTGAGGCTGGCTGGGAATCATGGGAGTTCTGAGTGACATCAGCCATCTGTTACAGCAGGGGGCTCTGGAGGCTCATTGGCAGCAGCCGCCATGCTGGAAATCCTGTCTCTGACTAACTTTCAGTCAACCTAACAACAGGCTGAGAGCAGGAGCTGAGTTGGGTTTTAAGACTCCATTAACGAACCGTTACATCACAGCCACCTGTCAATCATGTCAGCTACACGCCTAACTATGGATAACACGTATTGTATGGCTCTGAAAATCAAATCTGGGCCGTTTTTTTTTTTTTAATTCACCACCGTTCAGTGTGTGCCAGTGATAACAATAACTAATCAGACCTACTTCCTTATTTTGTACAAGGCTGAAAACATGTTAATTTAGGCTGTAGAAATTGTTTTTTTTTAGCTTGTTGTGTGTATGTGAATTCCAGTGTTCCTGGAGCCAGCCTCAAGTGGACACTCAACGAACTGCAGGATTACGAAATTCCGCATTGGCTTCATTTTAAAGAGTGGAGGCTGCCGCTTGGTAACATCAGGTGTTTCGTTGGCAAAAGTAATCATTTTGTGTCTGTCATGACGGCCCCCATGAAAAGACACATCCCGTTACAACTAAAAAAAAAAAGTATTTCTCTGTCTTTGATAACTGTTGGAAATGTAGTAATTGAGATATTTTATTGTAAAACTTCTAATACAATTCTATAGTTAAAACCCATGTAGAATTAAAAACTACATAGAGTTAATAACTCCTCAAAACTGTTCAAATTAGCTTCTAAGCTGAATGAGAATATGACACGGGCACAAACAACCTTTCACAATCACTTTGCATTCAGCTTGTTTTAGCTGACCCACTGAAGATTATTGGTCGGTCTGTCAGTGCATCATTGTCACTCCTGCACAGTAAGGTCTGTATACAGGAGGGCTTCTAATGGCTTGGCGAATTTCTGCACACAGACATAGACAGCTGCACATATTGACTGCACACACACTACCAACAGATAATTGGGCAGGAAACCTTCATCTAATTCAAAGATTGTGTGCCAGCTGAATTCCAGCCTAGTCCACCAATGAGCCTCTGGATTGTGAAAAAATGTCTGAAAGAAAACAGGAAGAAAAACGCCACAATGACAAATCACCAACGTTGGGTCCAAGGAGAGTGAAAGATTTGTTGGAGACGCAACGTGATGCATAATGAAAATAGATGCCTGTGCTGAGGCTTTCTGGGCATGCTGTTGGTCCCCATTTAAAATCAATCCTGTCAATGCATCATAAGTTATTTTGACAGGGAGCAAGAGGCACTTCAGGAAACACCACTTTAATGATGTCTTTAACCTGCCAGTAATTGACCTCCAAATTGAACGGGCGAAACAGTATTAAAAGCCTGGGGCAGGCGATTATAGTTCTCTGCTAGTTGCGCCTTGCTATACATCATTTCTGATCAGACCTGGGTCAGCATAAAGCATAGCGTTTTTATTCCCCTTGTAAAAAAAAAACAGAAGTCTGTGTACAGTACAGACTCAGAGTGACTCCACTGCTGAATGGAGCAATGGGCTCTGTGCTCGATTGGATTTATGTTGTGTTGTGTTTTTATACCCTGCTCTACATCACATGAGCTCTAGTCTATGCCAGGTCGGCTAGTTTCTTCCTTTAGATATAAAGCAAAAAATAAAGAAGGATAAAAAAAAAAAACAGAATATTTTGTGAATTTTAAGATCTAGAGCTAGATCTTTGGAGATGTATTAAAATGCATGCACCCTGCCCTCCAAACTTGGGAGAGATTGTCTGCATGAAGAAGCACAGTCTACTGTAGAGGCTTTCAAAGTGAAACTTACTTTACTTTTCCTCTTTTTGTGTAATACGTGATAACACACACACTCACACAGATGCAAAGTACGTACGCTCAGTAAGACAAGCCTACAATCAGCATCAGATGGCAGAACACTGTGACTTAAATACTTACCATCTGGCTGCATTAGGAATCCAAATGACATCTGATTTATGCCTGAGCTCAGGGAGAGGCATTAGCCTGCTATCAATTAACTATCAATTTGTCAAGTTGTTCAAATACTCAGCATAAATCTAATCATATTCATTCATATTTGTGTAGCCAGTAACAGCCAGAGCTTTACATACAGTACTGTATCCCAGCCTGCCAGATATATCAACAGCGTGGAGCCCTGCACAGCCAGCACCATGCAGACATCAGCTGCTCATGTACATCCACCAAGGCCAGCAGCAGCTTGCAGCAGCATCAGTGCTAGCTGATGTCCGCAGATTACACAACCTGCTCCAGTTTAATTAATACTGGAACCATTCACCCAGCCATCCTGAGCCACCAACCTTTCTCTCCTGTCGTCTCTGGCTGCCTTAAAACCCCAAACCCATGCTCCATCCTGCAGGCCCACTAGATGGAGGTAGAATGAGGCACTTGTGGATGTGAGCATGTCATTGAGTTTAATATTCTGCAAGGAGGAGATCAATCTGGGGCAGCTTGAAAATGAATGGAGACGCCTGTGTGTGGGGACTTTGGCTGCGTGTGACAGAGCAAAGGGTGTGTGTTTGATTGTAATTACAGTCGTGCTTTGAGCCCTCCTAGAGAGTCAGAGGGTGGAGGTAGGAGGGGGTGTTGGGTTTGATTGAGGATCGGGTGGAATGAAGGATGATGGGAGAGGTGGAGTGTAAGCCTGTGTCCATATGCTGCTGGGACGGTGGGAATCTCCAAAAGGAATTTTCACCTTGGCCAAGTCTCCCCCATGCCTCGGGATGTTATCCAAGGTTGAGCCAAGTGACGGAGACAGACACACAGACGCAGAGGAAAAAGGAGAGGCATCACGGCTGCTTGACTCTGTCTGCCAGGAAACAAATCAGAAATTAAGCAGTTATAAGCGCTGACAAAATTATGACATCCTCATTTACCACCCAACAGAGCATGGTGATGGGGTGTGATGGTGTAACTTTTGTACATTTCTTTTCTATATTCTCTTCTTTCAATGAGTGAAACTGAAAGAAATGATGTTGAAACTGTACAACTAAAACTTCTGATGTTAAAAAAGACTTGAATTATGATATTAGGAGGTTTGTAAAGAACATTAATGTTTACACATTGACATTCATTCAAGGTTGGGTGATAATCTGTTTAATGCGAAGTCGATGCCTTTTCAGAAACCTTTCGAGATTTGAGAAGTATTTGACATCACACACACAAGTTGACCAGCATTCTTTAATACATACAAAATGATTTGGGTCCTTATACACTTTAATGTTGGTGAATAATATTCTTGCTTTTAGAAATAGTGCTTGTTAGCATAGCCATCTTAGTTTTGAAACTAACTCACTGACCACATAGTTACTCATGCAGCTCTGGGTAAGTACTAAACTTAAGGGATTAGATATAAGAAACCTAAAGAAGTTGAGTTTGTATTGATTTTCTGAGGATTTTGTTCAGTTGTAAACTACAATTTGGAAAACTAAAGGAAAGCACAAAAGCTTTTAGAAAGAAGCCGGGGAGCATCACAAAGATGATGTAAGAGAGCTGATATCAAGTCTGCAAAGTCTGTTCCTATTTCTAAATGATTGGTGCAGCTAATACGAGCAATGTTGGAACATAAAAGACTTGAAACTGAAGCGGCTCAGCTGGAAGTCTGATGGATCTGGGAATCGTGTGAGGTCACCAAAATCCACATACATACTCATAAACTGGTAAAGGTGTTATCCAGCCCTAATGTGGGCCAGGAAACTAAAAGGCAGGGTGTGGGAGCTGTCAATTAGGCATGTGATCCTAAGAAGGGGATGAGTTAAGCATAAAAAGTGAAAACACCTGTGTGGGTGGACCGAGGGTTTGTTGTCCTTTAAAAGCTAACCAAACAGATTATGCATTGTAATTGTTATCCTGGCTTTCCATGCCTTTCAGAAAACTAAAGCAAGGCTAAGATATCTGATATGATATGATGATAGTCCTGACCAGTGACTTAATAAAATATATAATGTGGATATAATGTATATTGTATATAGACAGTTCTAGAAACACAAAACAGAACATGTATTTTTGTTAAACTTGACAGTGAGGCTTTCACAGCCTTTCATACCTCATCCTCCACTTTTCTATCTTTAGCTGTGTAACAGGTACATTTTAAAAGATGGCAACAACAACAAAAAGAGTAGGCCTACAGCTAAAATAATGCAGTGAGCCAAAACCTTAGCACATATCCATGAATAGCATATAGCTGGTCAACCGTTTCCAGATAGGATAGAAATTAGTTTGCCCCCAACCAGATAAGACTATCACACAGAAGGAGGAGAAACCAATGGGAAATTACAATCAAGGAAAATTGATCATTGATTCTCGTTGACAAATGACTTGCCTTTGAAATCTATGGGAGGGAAAACCCCAGAACCATAACTCTTTAAATTTGGCTTAGTGCCTCAGCAATAAGGGGTGGACATGCAAGGAACAAATGTAACCCGCCCCTCACCAGCTGCACACCAGACTGACCAGCAGATGGGCCACATTTAAAGAACAAGAAACATTTGTTAAGTCATATAACTATGCTTAAATAACCATCTTAGTGACAAATGCTAACATATACGGCACTCTGTTTTTTACTGTTGATCCTGTTTTAGTTATGTTTACAGCCCGGCTGGTGACTTGTCTCCTGTGTGATTTGTGTCATTCTCCTCAGATTGAATCAAAAACCTAATCTATTGTTGCTGTGAGGTTAAATTTATTTGAAAAATGACTCAATTTTTACCCCTCTCCTCAAAGTCACACTCGCCTGCCCTTCTCCTTGTTCTCTCTCTCTCCCTCTGTCCGCAAGAGCCAACATGAGATTATTTGGTAAACGATTGCATGCTGTTCATATTTGTGCATATTTGAACAGCATGGGTCTACATGATTACATGATGGATGGCTGTAGGTGAATGTAGGCTGTTGCTTTCCAAAGATTTAAGTTGATCCTTTCTTATTTACCTCCATGACTCCTCCACTGCCATCTGGCTTTTCTCCCCTCTGCTCTTTTTTAGCAGCAGCTACAACAGAGTGAACATGCAATACAGAACACAATTTAGTTAAATAAGAGACTCCTATAATTATTGAGCTGGGGACGATAATAGCAGCTCTTTTTTTTTCAGTTCATTTGCTCACTGTATGTTTTTTTTGCAAAACCTTAATCTAAACATATATCTATTTGTGATATAGGTAAATAAAAATGTATTTTATATAACAGACAAAAAATGTAAAGTATTTAACCATATTATTTGAAGTTATAAACATGAATTTACCTTCATGTTAAGGAAATTGCAAAACAGCATTTCATAATTTTTTTAAAATATGTTTGTTTATGGTAAAAGGGGAATCAAGTTCCAATCTTTATTGCAAAGAAGGCAGTCTAAATATTCGTCTAGTTCTTGAGTTCCTGCAGCCAGTGAGTGGAAAAATCAGTTTGACCAGTGTGTTTGTATATATACATATATACACCTTTAAAGTGCCCATGTAAATAGCAGGCAAGTAAGGAAGTTAGCACCCATGATATTTGGTCTTTTTTATAGGTGTGGTTAGGCACGTGGTGTGCCTCTATTATGAGGATGCAGAAATGGACTGTTCTTTAGATGACCTAAAACTTTGCCTACAGTCAACAGTCCATGGCTCAGTGCATTCCTGATATTTTAAGGACACATTAAAAAGCTGGGTATCCATGAATTGGTTCATAACAGACTTCCATTCTGCCTGTTAGACACACAGGGAACTGCAGCAAAGCTCCTACTCCTCAGTTAAATGTATTTTTTACATTTGCTGATACATTCAAATTGAGTTTTTAATGGAATAGAGCGAGGACTGAGAGACTACAAGCTTTTGTTTTCTTCGTGTCCTGTCATCTTAATATTCCCTTTCAACATGAAACTGGTCTGGTGATGTCAGAATCCAAATACAGGATGTCAGATATAAATACATTTTTATTTACCTATATCACAAATAGATATATGTTTAGATTAAGGTTTTGGGCGATATATCAAGTTTTTAAGATATATCGATATATTTTCAATCGAGATATAGGGTAAGACAATATCATTAATATCGATATAGTTCATGTTGCATTAAAATAACGTTTTAAGCATCTTCTGTAGAGCTGCCAGTTCACCTATTTCTCATCTCACTCTCTTTCCCTCTTCACCCTGCTCCTCCTCTCTCTCTCTCTGAGACAAACTAAATGGATAACAAAACACACAACTGTGTTTATTTTATTATGCAGAAAATGTATTAACTTCACAAACAGGTAGTTTGTTTTCATGTACATGTTGAACTTGTGCAACTGACTCAATGACTGTTAATAAAAGACATATCGATATCGAGTATCGCCATTCAGCGAAAAAATATCGAGATATGAATTTTTGTCCATTTCGACCAGCCCTACGCTAACTGCTACCTACTAGATGTCTTCCACACCTCAGGGAGACTCCTGCTCAAGCCACAAATGGTCAAAAGCTCTAGCTGAGACCTGCACTAAGATCTCTATCATGCATGATCGCTCCAATGCGCGTTCTGTCTAATACACTATGAAACACACTCACACGTCCTCATCACCTGACAGTTGGATTTTAAATTTTCAAAAAAATGCGCTCGACGTGTCTGGAGATTTAAAAAATCCGACATGTTTTTGTGCTTCAGTGTGAAAATGTTCACTGCATCTCTTTCTTTTTCAAAAGGCATTAATAGTTTCTGGTTTTGAAGGAATAATTCAGTGGATATAACTTCAATCAGCCATCAACATGATAAATTCAGCCAGTTTCCTGTGTGTGGTGTGTTCTGTGTTTTTAGAGGCACAATGAAAGGTGAGAAGTTAAATGAGTTGGCCGTAGTTTGGTCTATTTAAGAATTAAGAAATCTGCCGTGTAAATAGCAAGGCACCACAGGCCCACCTGGCTCTAAAACTTTGATTGGTTTGATTCATGTAATTCCCAAAACACACCTATGTATAATAGTGACTAAACCCAACCTCTTTGCACCCTTCGCTCGCTAAGATCCTATATTCTGCTCTACAGAACTTGCAAAATTTAGCCCCCAAATCACTTTTTTCCACCAACTTGGACAGCGTGTTTTACGCCGTCAAAATAGGGCCCATTCCACTATTGCAAAGGCATACATATGCATGAAACATAATAAAATAATAAGTTTAGACTATAAATACATAAAAAGGCAAGAGTTATTATACAAATAGAAGTGTGGGATTCTTTTGGCCAAGTGTGGTATGTGCAATGACTTCAACATTTACTTTGTCAGCTGTTTGTAAATAAATTTTAGCGTACAATTGTACATTTCAAACAGACACATATGAATTCTTATTGTAAGTCCAGTGTTTCCCTGTTGCTCTGCTTTGGTCAACACCAACTTAGGGACATTTATCAGATTAAATCTTGATGTTCACCAGCAACTAGCTATCTTCTTCCATCTGCAGTGAGTCCAAAATGGGATTCCCAGAGGGAGTGAGCCACAACAGTAAAGGTGGAACCAAAACAGCTAAAAGACACACCAAAACCAATTCCAGCACAATGGCAATACCCCTTGTTTGATAGTACCCATACTAGATATCAGCCCTTGAGAATGGGTGTAGAAATTATAGGGGTTAGAGTATATACCGTTGAAATGGGACATCACTTGTCTGATGTTTTCAAATTAGGCACGATTGTTTCCCCTCCCCTCTCACCTGCTGGTCTGCGTTCACATTAGTAATATTGTTTTATCCCTGAGTGCACTTGCGAATGCAAACACAATCCGATACAGCAGGTGGCAGTATGCACGTAGTTGGTTTACAAATCTGCAAAGAAGCAGAAAGAAGAAGCAGCAACCATGGCAACCACTGAGTTCATCCTGCTAACTGTGGAGTTTTTTTTTGAGATGCAAACAACAACCCTCTTCCTACTTCCAGATTTACCGTGCAGGTCAGAGGACAAAATGTGCCCATGCTGCCTAAATATGACAGTTTTGAAGCGACAGGAGCTGTTTAGCATACAGTAGTCCACTTCCTTGTTTGAGCATGGTTGCGTTCACATGTCCCACGGACCGTCCTTGAGTACATATGAATCGTGCACGAGACCACCTCTTCAAGTGGCCTCGACCTCGGTACCCGATGCTAATCAAATGAAGCGGACTTTAGGGTCAAGTGTACTCGGATCTGGGCCCGGGTCCCTAATGTGAAACCACCCTTAAAGCTCCACTCATATGACATTGAATGACCTGTGCTCTCATTCATAAAGCATTGCTTAAACAATGATCTAAAATACGAACTTTGTGTCAGAAAACATACAAATTTAGATATTCTAACTTATTCTGAAGCCTTCACATACATCGTCATTCATTCAAGTCAAATGAAAATGTTCTGTTGATTCATCACTATAACCATTTGACCTCATCAGGTGCCTGGCCCATCTCCGGTGTGAAACCAGTGTTGGTGACCTTACCTGGGAAAAAAACAACTTTTACTTCCAGAATCACACAAGCCCCTCAACTAGTTTTGATTTTTATGTTAATACACACAATTTTTAAATAGTTAGCTTTTATGAGAGTAGTATAAAGATATGGGAAAAAAAAAATTCTGTGTATGGAGCTACCCTGAAAAAATTCAGATAATAACAGAAAAGTAAATACAGACATTGTTCTGCCAACGGCTGTCCAATCTGTTATTAATGACCAACGCCCAGTGAAAGGCATTCTAGCCAATACTGACATGCCTGGCTCGATACTGTACAAACACAGTCGTCCTGTCGGCAATGCTGAGAGCAACAGAAGGGACAACACAAGACAGGTGGCGGCTACATGTGATTCATTGTTCCTGTAAGAAAGCACAAGTCCCACTGGTCGCCAATCTCTCCTCCCTCACTCCCTCTCTCTCTCCCTCCCTCTATCTCCCTCTCTCTCTTCCTCTCTCATCTGTCTCTCCTCCTTCTCAGATTAGGTGTGAAGAATAATTAGCGGGTACTGAAGAGTCCTGGGTGGACTGGATACTCATGGGAGCCTGGTCACTTTCTCTGCCACCGAATGTCCCTGGCAACACAGCTGACAGTGGGCTGCACTGTATCGGTAATGAGAGTGTAGGAGCAATGTACGTGTGTCACTGTCACTTATGTGTTTGTGTGTGGTCACTGTATGGAGCAGGTTTTTTGGCCTGGCTCAGGTTTGTTTGTTCCTTTCTACCATTTAGAAAAATACAAAGGTCTATTAAAAAAGCATTTGGTGACTGATAAGCACATAGACAAGTTTGACACAGATTCAACACTGTGTCCTCAGAGGGAAAGACGCACAATGAGAGGAGTCAATTGGTGCTTTGATAGAAGACAGACACTTCATAACAGTGGCAAATAACAGAGAAGGGAAGTTTGCTCTCCTCCTTTTAGCTTTTCTTTTTTACTTCCATATATTCATGATCCTTTCTTTTGATGTGTCATAACATTACATTTGAGTTGGACACATCTTTACTGGATACAAATCGTGAAAATATGAACAACTTAACCGCTGTTGTGTTCCTCATTTTCACCAAAGATTGTGACACCAGGCTAAACAGATATGAGGGTAACAACAGTTTAATTTCATATCAAGCTGTGGAGGAAGCACTTGGCCCAGTCTCCAGATGGTGGGAGGAAGCAGAAGAGACGGGGCTTTGCAGCATCCATACAGATGAGTGGAAAGCTGTGAGTGTGTATAATATTGGTGGGGGGTGTTCCTGACACCCTGGCACATCCCATAATCGGCTTTCCTCAGTGACAGCATGGAGCCCATAGGAGAGTCCTGTCTGTCTGTTCCTCTCTTCACACACACACACACACACACACACACACACACACACACACACACACACACACACACACACAAACGTTTGAGTCAAATACATGTGCACACGCACACCTGGCTGAAAACACAGGGGGTCTCACACTGCCAGCTGCAGAGCAGGATACGCACAGAGTCGTAGAGGAACACACACAAAAATACAAGTGTGTGTAAAATATGTAGAGGTAATTTCTTATCCACATACTTAGCTGTAATTTTTACACCATGCAGGATGTTGCACACACACATACAATCACATCGATTGAGGCAGCCCTAATTTGAGAGTCATCATACACACAGAAACACAAAAATATATCTGAGGATTGAAGGACCGAAGACAAACAAATATATTCCCAGTCTCACACTGTGAGGCTTCATTACACCACCTGCACTCAGTTATGAAGGAGGCACACATATTCACATTCATGTCACACACTGTCATACACAAAGTAATCTCTGCATCACACAGAGGTGTAGGCTGTTGCAGCAGACAGAGGGGCCTGTCATTCATATCGCTACGGGGAGTGTGGCCGGGCACACACCTGGAGCTATGCAGGGGAAAACTATTGAACAGAACAGCAAGGAGCAAAAGCTCTGAAACACCGCTGCACTCTGTGACCTTTCTCAACAGCTTACATGACCAGCAGCTCCCTAACCTGATAGATACAAGATAGATACAAGATAGTTTCTACAATGTCAGAATTTTGTTGTATAACTGACAATCGCAGTAGTAATTGTTCTTTTACCTCTAATTGTTATTTCTCTTTTGGTGTTCTTCTTGTGTCCACCTGCTCTGTGAAAGTCACAGACAGTTTTTATATCCTGTGGCGACCCTTGGAAGTCACCAGTCACTGTGTCTGACAGCCCCATGAATAACCGAGGACCGCTATCTGTCCCAACTGTACCTGGGGACACTGCAGGAAGGAAACAAATGTGAAGGGAAGCGTACATCAATAAAGGCCAAAAACATGAAAGACTGTTGAGAGGTGGCAGAGGTGAAACTACTTTGGCCTCTCCACAGGAGGAGCAGGCAGCAGTTAGGAGACAATGATGCTCTGAGAATAAGAAACTTCATTAAAAGTCTTTATTTGAACTGTTTTCATTTCCAAATTGGACAAACAGCTGATATATTTATATCAGTGACAAAACTATATACACTTAACGATTAAAAAAAAAGCTTTATTTAAAAGGTTATTCCCTCTAACTTTTTTCTCTTTTCACAGCAACAATCACACGCTCCGGGTAAAGTAGATAGCAACATGCGCCTTAAAGGATGCAGTCCTCAACGTCAGTGAGGAGAAGAGAAGTAAGTGGTAGGAAAATAGTCAACTTCAAGCAGCAGAACATAAACACTAGTAAGTTAAAACATGAGTAAATACAACGTCTAACACTGGGTCAGATGGGTCTTTATCACCGTGTCTTGGGACGTGTCTGGTTGTAGTTACAAGGCTTGAATGGTGTACGTGGTATATTTGGAGTGCATCTGTGGACATTGAACTGAAGCTCTAAACAAACCCCCACTAATGATACCTGTTTGTCCGTAGGTGAGAGCAGTCAGGTTTAGACGAGAGAGTAAAACCAAAATGTCTGAACTGCCCACAGGAACCAAATGATCAAGGTGAGAAAGTGCCAAAGTAGCCCCAATATGCTCACATTCATTGCAATGGAATCCATGAGGATTTTATATAACTATGTACCTTGAATTGTCATGCGTTATCCCCGTAGTCCCCTCTTAAATTGAATTATATCATGGTTAAACCTTTATCAGATTATACGTCATTTGGTACGTGAATAGAGAATATTTATGTGTGTATGGAGGAACTCTCACAAACTCCGGAGCACCCTTAAAGCTCTGACGCTAAATTATCCCCAAATAGCAATGTCCAAATACTCCTCTAAGGCAGGAACCCTTCATTTGTTTAGTTTTTTAAACCAAGACCAGTAAAATGTGATTGATAAGTTTGTGATGAATGCATACTGTATGCCTATGTGCTCTATTTTCATCTCAACATTTAATTGTAATCAAAAGTGTATTATTTTGGACAGAGGATGCACAGCTGCTGTACTGTTATTCATTCATTTAAGCCTCTGTATGGCTTCTCAAAGCAGTTACTTTGTGTCTCAGATCCCTCAATAATTTTGCTGTATGGCTGTACTCTCTGCATCAGGGTGAATATAAGCTGTAAATATACATGCAAACTGTTTTCCCTTTGCAGCCATATCACATTCTTCACAAATAGCTGAAGCGGACAGATTCAAAGTAATCGTTTCTCATTGAAGAAATCAATCTTGACAGCAACATGTAAGAATGTTCCATAGGCATGGCAGATGAATGTGTGGGGCATTAGCGTGTGTACATGTGTGTTTCCTTGTGTGTGTGTGTGTGTGTGTGTGTGTGTGTGTGTGTTAAGATCCACCCTGAATGAGTTTGATATGTCAGGTCTGTGTCATAGGGGGGACCACAGTTCCAGTCCCTGCTGGTGCAAACGTCCTCAAACGATCAAGGTTAGAACCAAACACACACCGACTCACACTCACTCCTGTTCTACTTGATGTGTATGTTTGTGTTTCTGCTCGATGATACAGTGGATATACACGTACACTCCCTCATACTCTTTAGAGGTAATTGGCTTCCTGCTGGTGACACTGGCATCCCTCAATCCTAGCAGTGATCAATTGTAAAGAGACAGGTAAACAAATCTGTGTCTCTGATCTTTAGAGCAGTCTATCTGCCCTTGTTAAGAAGTGCAGCTCCGTTAAATGGACAAGTGAGGAACAAAGGAAATGCAGCCAGTATGGGAATAGATTCCTATTGACAAAAAGCAGGCCCTCCTTTCATTTTGTTTTTCAGTGAAGTAGCCATCCGCAGCTAACTAATGCATCATAGATCAGGCATATCATGAATAACCGGAGGTTGCTTGTTACAGATATGATGAAGAGATGCAGCGTAGCCACGGTAATTAGGCCCCCCATCACTGGCAAGCACTGAGGATTGAATCAGTGAGGTGCTTTCTGTGTGTGTGTGTGTGTGTGTGTGTGTGTGTGTGTGTGTGTGTGTGTGTGTCTGCCTGTGTGTACACCTTTGCACACAAGACTTATTAAAATAGATTTGTGTGTGCAGATTTGTGAAGATCCAAAAGTGTGTATATATGTAGCCAGGCCCGGCATGGAAAGGGAGACACACTGCTAGTAAAGCCATGACTTTGGTTAACAGTAAACACACCGCTGAGAGCTCATTAGAGGAGCTCTCTCCTCTCCTCGCTGCACTTCTCCAGTGACGGGGCTTTAGCTCCAGCCATATCTGGCATCCAACAACAAGCTAATTAGCGGCTAGCACTCATTACAGTGAGGCTAGCGAGCACAGCTTCCCTCCAACATATCATCTGTATTCTGTCAGAAACACAGCATGCGTGTTGCAGTTTCAAACTGACTGAGATAGGAGAAGGCTACATAAAGGGCTTTGCCAAATAGACAATGTTAGCCCCCATTTATCAGAAACTCATCAAAATGACATGGGTTGCAATGGTTTGCGATGCATCACTTGTTAGCTGCATGACATCCTAAGAAGTTCAGGCAACACAGGCAATACAGTTAAATGGGCTAATGTAAATTTTATTGCAAAAAAATTCTTTAAATAAAGACTTGCAATCATGTTCCATCAACTGGGAACATTTACTTTTACTCTTAAGGGAGAACAGTAGGAAATTAAACATAAAGATTTAAATCTGAGCTTATTTAAACAACTGGAAATTGGTTGTGTTTTAAAAACAATGATTCACCTCTCAGAAAAACATCCTGTTCCAAGATATCCAGCCATTCAATCTTCAAGTAATTACACTTTCCATATGGTTATTAAACAGATGCGAGGCCACACTGGTTTTGTTGTGTGAACTCATACTTAAATGAGCAACAATAGTTTCAATAACTCATCATGGTGAATGCCATTCAGTTAATACAATATTGTTAAGTTAAGTAGAAGCTTCAGCAGAAAGAAATATGAGTAAAAAGACTCATATGGAATTTGTTCAGACTTTTATCATGTAGCATAACGTGCTGTGAGATGCTCATGTCATTCTGAGCACACTCAAGCAGCCCTTACACTTTTCAACTGCTGTAATTTCACCCATATGAAAGTGTGGCACCTTTTTGGGGGGGGGGGGGGGGGGGGGGGGGGAGGTGACATGAACAATACCAGGGAGATGACATGTAAATGCATTCCTTCATACACGATCTGATTTATTGTAAACTAGCAGGTTAAAGGTGAAATCAAAATCGCCAGGTAAGAATTAGAGTAGCTATCTTACTTTTAATTTATGTAAGGCAGTTTAGACAAACCAAGTCTCCAAGTAGTTGCCCCACAAGGTCGGGAGATCACGCCATTAATATACATTATTATCATGCAGTGTTAGGAGTGCAGCATCACACACACTGCTCGCTCCATATGTTAAAGAAAAGGAACCATGCATCCTTAATCAAAAAGGCTATTCATCACACTGGCTTCATCCACCATAATGATGCGCATAGATAAGGAGATAATAAGGTAAATGAGAGGGAGAGTTAAAATAATACTGTAGCCAGCATGGTTCATGCACTGTTGCACTGCTGATGAATGATATAGGTCCTTCTCCTCCTTCTGCAGCTCCTCCATCTTTTCCGTCTTTGCCTTTTTCCACTGCAGACCTTAAAAAAGTACAAGAAGAATTAAAAAAATGTAAATTTAAAACATTGATTAATGCAGTTGCTGGTTAATTAGATGCACATAAATACACACATATCTTAAGACAGATGTAGTCAAATACACGTGAGCCTCGCACAGCTCACCTGTTGGTGCTGGCAGATGGTTCTGCCCTGGAGAACTGGTAATAACAGAACAATAGCCAATTAAGGAGTGAGGGAGAAGCTGAGGGGGCCGTGGCAGTTCACGGATAGATTCAGTCAATTAGTCAAACGCTCCATTAGGAGACTGTCCAGAGACACCATGTTGATTGCCTTCCATTATCCACACCAATCCACAGCTTTGATTGGTGTTATGTGATTATAGCATGTATAGAAGCCCTAATGTTACTTTGGGTGGTATTTGAAAAACTAACAATAACTTCTATCTCGTCCCTGATCGACTTCATGACCACATTGAGTGAGTGATAGTACGTATTTTCATGAATTCATTCATCTTGATCATTTTGTGGATGTATCTTTAACTTGTGTCAACCATCTCAGAGTAATTCTTCTTTTAGGTTTGTGAAGCTGTAATACACATGTGTTAGAGACCTCATAGCAGCAGAGTTATATTTGGATTGGAGTGTCTGTTGTGAGCTGAAAAGGAAATGTGACTCTGAGACTGAAGAGATGTATATGTCTGATATTTACGAGTCAAGGTGATGTCTTCTTTCTAGCCTTTTAAAGATGAACCGAAGCAGCCAGGAATTTGTGGGCTGTACCTTCTAGCAGAATATAATCAACACTGTGAAGATGAAGACTTTACCAATGTTTGTCAATGATTGTGAGATCTTGGTCAGCATGGGTCAGTGATGGTCTACACTTTGTCAGCCATGTGTGTTGTGTTTCTATGTTGTCTGACCATGGCTGAATAAATCTAAGATGATCCACAGTCTGTTTCACGATTTCATAATTGTTCATCTACTACAGAAACAACCCCCACCTAACAGTGAGTTGACCTGGGAAAATAGGAATCTCAAATGCTTTTGGCAGAAAATAGAAGGGATTGCATGTGACATCAATAGGTACCTTTTACCTTGGGACTTCACCTTATTAGGCTTTGTCTGCACCGGAATTTCACCGAGAAACCTTTCAAAAGCTGGAAAAAAGTCTCGGGGAAAGGAATACACACATTCACAGACATGATACACAAACATGTTCATGCATTAAACATGCATAATGCATGCATGCCAAACCACATGAACACACCCACACACAGCATGCAGACTCTGGCATCTATCTCCTCTTAGCGCGACACACGGCGGTTCACACACGCGTCACACATTTTCCGTGTTGAGATCAAAGATACGCTTTCTCCAGTTGTGCCCTTCCCTTCGTCATGACCTTAAGCTGTCAGTGTTATCTGCTCCAGACATACACATAAACACACGGAGCATCACCATAAACTCTCTTCTCCTTAAACACACACACACACAAACCTACACAAATCAACCTACACACACAAATGCATACTAACGAATCTTGTGTAGGCAATTAAGGAGCTGAGCCCCTCATATTGGCCAGCTATCACATGTTTTCCTCCCAGCTTACTATGCTGTGTTGTGTATCTGCATGCCAGAGGAGCTAGCATGATTGCTACCTTCCCAGCCCTGTGTTCATAGATTATAAACCTGCCTGACACAAACCTAACAATTTGCCTGTTGATGTTATTTTTTCATATGCTTAAGTGTCTGTAACTGTGGAATGTTAATGTACTTCATTCATGTGCAGCTTAATGTCAATTTCCATGTCCCCATGCTGACACCTTCACATTGGCACCAATAAGAGGTAAAGCAACTTGCTGCTTCTTGTCACATAACCTGGTAGCAGCAACCATAGCAACCTATCGCAGTCAGCCACTTTGCATACAAATGATTGTGACAGAAGTGTGCATGCATTTGTGAGTATGCATGAAAGGAGCAGGTGCCAGTTTGCTGGTGGGTGGGTAAAGCTGGTTGTGTGTCAGTATGTGTGTTTGTGTTTGTGCACACATGCATATTAGGGAGATAGAGAGAGGGAGAGTTCGAGGCCAGCACTTGATCTGTGCATCAGATGGTACTTATGTGTCAAGATTCTATTCATGAAAGTGCACCAGAGATGGGAAGCCTCTTTCTGTCTGTTTTCTTGAGTTTGTTTTAAAGACCTGTTTGATTGTTGGTGTGCTTTTATAACTAATGAAGGCACAAAAACCTGTTGTTTTCATTTTTTTTAAATCGAAGCAGATTAAAAAATCTAATTACACTTCCATTGAATGCATTGATTGATTGTAGGTGATTTATTGTAATATTGTGTTGTGAATTATTAAAATTCCCAGCCCAAATCAGGCTTACAATGCACCTTTACTTAGCAGGAAAAAGAATGAATGAGAACCTGAAATGATTTAATCCAGATGGAGTCATCATTGCTATAAAGAAGAAAAAAATGAAGTATCTTCTTTACCATCTGTTCCATCAATGCATGAATTTAGAGTTTCTCATAAGAGCTTTTGATGTCTGAAGTAGTGTGAATATTTATGCTGTTTTTCAGATAATGGAGTTCAAAGTAGTTCCAAGTAATCAAACCCAATTTATAGCACAAGTGACCCAGCGTTGTTCCAGGGCAAACTCATGATGTATAATAAAGGCACATCTTTGACTGTCTGCCTGCATATTTCTTGGACATGTTTGTTTGCACAAGTGCATTTAAGTGTTTGTGTGTGGTAATATGTGTGTGTGTTTATAATCAAGCCTGTGCATGCGTGGGCTTCTGCGTCTGCCTGCGTGTGTTTGATTGTGTGTAAGAAAGCAGGGAGGAGGAAGCATTTGTGAAGCAGTGGGGGGATATTGTGTGTATCGTCTCTGCCTCCTCTGGTCCTGGCAGCATGCCCAACATCTGCAGGCCTGTGTTGTAGCTGTGCAGTGATACCAGGGTGGCACAGCCCATGATGGATTACAGTCATTGCACAGGTACCCATGCAAAACTAATGTGTATATAAGCAGGTGTTAACAGCTACATTGATGTGTGTCAGTGTTTGTGTGTGATTACATGGGGTGTGTGTGTGTTTAGGGAAAAGTCAGTGTTTGTGAACAGGTAGAGGCATGCTGAAGGGTTTGCATTTGGAGTTTCTCAGATTTGGAATATGGATACTAGATCTAATAATAGATATTGTCTCAATAGCATCCAAATGTTGCAATAATACATTTTGTGTTGATACTTTTGTTTTGTTTTTTCACAGCCCATGATGGACCCATTCCTTGACAAAAATTGTGTTGCAGCACATCCCTTTTATTTACAATACTCATAATGCTTGTAAAATATAGATTTAATATTTATTACCCGTTAAGGACCACTCCTCCTATTTAAAACATAAAGGCCAGTTTACCTGTCATTGGGTGTACTGTTCAGCCGGTTAATACAGTTATATTTTTTCCTCTTTGTCGTCTTTGAGCCACAGGAGAAGCTCGGCACTTTATTGAGAATTCAAGCACGGAGGCTAGGCTATACACTGCTTATGTTTGCGCCAAATTATCTAGCTAATATTAGGAAAAATCGATGATGATGTAGGTGTGCTCTATATTAAGAAAAAAGTTTAGCACAATTTGTAGGGTCTGTAGTGTATGTGTCAAACCAGAATTCTGCCTTGACAGATAGTTATAATAAGATATAACTGCACTCAGTTTGAGATCACAGATGTTTTGCGATTATCCTGCTGACACAGTAATGGCTGTAGAGTTTGTTATTCTAGCGCAATTTACTCTTCAACATATAAAACATTTTTTATTTTCTAAAACAGTGGCTTCTACAGCAGTGCACTTTGGATTGTGAGTGATGCAGATTGCAGGCATATGTAAACCACTGGTATGTCCTGAAGTTCTGTTTCAACCAAGTCCCCATCTGAGCTCACCAGGTTTGTGGACATGAGCTCACAGTTTACACACCTGCATCACCAGGTAGCTTGTGATCCCTCCTGTTCTTCAGTTTCAGTAGAAGTTTTCCCCTCTTTCTTTCTAACCTGTTGATTTTCCATATGCAGAATGGATATAAAAGTACCCTCATGTATCCACAGTAAATGGCATGCCATATTTGCTAGTCACTTTATATCATCACTGGTCACTTTAACTTGCCATCCACTACACATAGTTCGTAATTGTCCTGTATTGTTTAACTATTTATATTATTTTGTATATACATCGTATTGTTGTTTCTATCTGTATTTATCTTATCTATCCTGTGTATTTTGTATTACTTGCTTCTCTGTCTTGCTGCTGCAATGGCCGAATTACCGAAAGTATTATCCTATCCTCCTATAAAAACGGCTCTTTTGTTTATTTTGGGGTACAGGTTGTCTCTTTTGAAGCCAACAGACCCAAACAGCTGATCAGTGTGCTGCAAGCAGAAGAACACTTTTGTGGTGAACTGAACTTGTAGTGCTTGAACAAACTGGCTTGCTGAGGGGAGAGCACTGAAAATACTCTTAATATAGAGTACACCTACATCTTCATTGATTTGTGGTTGGCTTTTCCTAAAATCAAATAACGGGATAAAAACAGCCCTGTTGTGAGCGGTGTGTTGCCTCCATGCTGGCACTCCGGCTGGTTTCTCAATAAAGATGCCGGGCTGACTGACCTCCTCTGTGGCTAATACACTTACTATAGATACTTATCAAACCCACTTCAAAAATACCCAACAATGCCTTTAAGATAAATCAAAGAACACTGATGAGGTTATTGAGACTCTCTACATGACAAACTCTGTGTTACTTCTCTGTTAAATAGTTATTCAGATTGTGATGGAGTGACAGTCTGACTGAAGGAATACTGTTAAATAAAGTAACTACATTCAAACAGCCTTATTGTGTCCAGTTTTTGGACTAGCTACTTTGCTGCATCTAGATACAAAAACAGAGGTTTGTTTTGAGAAAGAAAATGACAAGGGAAATATGCTTGTCACGTTTTTGCATAGACCTGGATGATAGGATGGGAATGACTCTCTTGACAGTAAAATAAATACGGAAGAACGGCAAATGTACGCACTGTATATATTTTCTTCTATTTATATATGTATGCATTTATTAATGTGAGCTTTTGCTGTCTATTTGAGACACACAAACTCTTCTTCAATGAACTGCAACATACTGAGAGTCAAACAAGCCGACTGACTTTTTTTTTTTTTTTTTTTTACATTTAAAAGCTGAACCTTTTCAAGCCTTGTCTTGGAGCTTTTTCTGTCAGACTTCTGGCTGTTTTGAATGTGTGTTTTGGGTTTTCCCCTTGGCTCGCCTTTCTCTTGATATCACATGCATTGCACTCTGAGTAGCCAAACCGCCAATGCCTGTCTATAAAAAATGGATCTCTCCCAGTACGCATTGCCATGGTGATGCGCAGCTTACCCGCCAGTTCTGCCCTTTTAAGGATTCGCATCAAAGTTGCTGTAGTGATGGGGATGTGAGGAGGATTGTGGGTAGACAGGGATTTCACTCCTCACTCAGCGCCTATAAAAAACTCCTTCATTTCATATTTCATTATAATGTGATATACAATGGTGCAATGCTGTGTGTGTATTTGTGGTTGTGTGTGTTTGAGAGAGAGGGAAAGATCTGAAGGAGAATAGTTTATTCACAACATACATACAGGATAATCAGAACAATATCACACAGGTAGCACACTTATCCAGTGAAAAAAAAAGTTATATAATATAACAACTTTTGGATTCTGTTTTGATCTTCATCAGATAATTATTTGAGAAAATTGAAACCACACTCATATTTAAACATTTTGCACACCAATAGACTATCTCATATTTTTTAGTGTTTTTTGAGTATCAGTGTTTTGGATGGTTGACCACACCTGCTAGATTTTTTAGGGTATTGGTGTACAAAATGTTTAAATACGGGTGTAGTTCCCATTTTCTCAAACATTCACCAGATAAAGGCACAGGATTGAAGTCATGGAGTTAGTGTTCAGATACGTTACAGAACATCTTTTACTATTATAATACCTAAGAACACTTGTCTTTAAGCAGAACACTTTTCAGCAATTTAGAAATCAGTAGATGGGTCTTACTAAAGAAAAAAAGAAAAGTAAGGAGAAGATGAATGAAATGACAGATAGTTCAGGACCTGTCCAAAGGAAGTAGCGCTCTGCTTCAAACACTTAATCAGGATTAACTCCAGGTCAAAGATAGGAGTTTGCAAAACTGGGGCAACATCTCCCTGAACTATGCAGATTCTGGGGCAGGTTTCAAGTCAAAGCCAGTCGATAACATTTCATCTGTCATCTTCTATCGCTCAGAAAAGATCTCAGGAGTTCTAAATTCGCCACACGCTTCAAAAGTGTTGAGGGCTGATGATGTTTCGTTGAAAAACAAAGAGTTATAAATCTTTGTGGATATCTGCCACTCCATCAAAATGGGGCTGACACTTTTTCTTTTTTTCATGACACAAATACAAGACACATTGTAAATCGCTGTGAAGTGTGTCGCTAGTGGGTTAAGACGGATTTGCCGAGCCCTTATCTTACCTTTGAAAACAGCTCTGATTAAGACAGAGATTTATGATGGCTTGGATAAACAACCTGAGGTATTGTGGAATGAGGAGCGGTGTAAACAAGCGTTTGAACAAAAAGTGCAAAACATCACAAGGTCTCCCAATTCTGCCGAGAGTTGAGGAATCAACCGGGCCCTGAAAATCGCATCTCTGTGTTTGATCAAGAAGTCGTCTCTTTATTACACTGAGACAGGCAAAAAAAAAAATCAAAAGTATTTTTGATCAATTTTTCTAATGCTTTCATTTCCTCAACTGAGACTCTGTAACTATTTTAGGGTCATGTTTTAATGAGGCGACGGTTAGACAGTGTTGATCACACATTAATTGTTAGCGCTCATCTTTGAAGTAGAACATCTGCATATAGCTGTGCTCTCCATAAACTACAATTAGGCCCATTGTGCCTTTAGATCACACGTTCACTGCTAATTGTCATGTGCTTTGGATTATTCAAAGCTTTTATTTAGTGCATGTGGTGATGATAATATCTAAGTCTGCATTCCTCCATAGATTTTACATTCAGGACAGAAGAAGAGTTCTCCATCAACTGTATCTAAACTCAGTATTTTATATCAACAGAGGCAATATGGAATATAACTTATTGACCCATGAAAGAGTGCAAGAATCCTCCTGAATGCAGATGAAAATTAGTATTCTTTTTCAGACCAATAGTTTACATCCTGCTTAACAAACCAGCTGGTCAGTCGTTCCAGTAACATCGAGATTGGTCACTTCCTTTAAATTTCAAAATCTGCTTCTCATAGGAAGGTAACGTTGGCACAACTGTATTTCTTTCCGGTATTTTTCAGAATTGATTTTAAGATTATACCAGTTGCTTTTAAGCTTTCTCTGTTAGAGCCCCTGTAAAGTGGACAAGCTTGACAGAGGAAACAATGCTAGTAAAATCTGTTTGATCTTTTAAATCCATTCTAAAAACATACTTTTATGAACCGTTTTTTTTATTGAATCATAATTCAGTGTCCTCTACTTTAGTCCTTTATAATATTTTGGCAAACATTTGTTTTTATCTCTGACAGTTGTGTTATTTTAGCTGTACTTGCATATGTAATCTAATCTTTGCATCATTGTTTGCTTGCTTTCTCTTATTATTGTTGTTACTTTTGTTTTTATGGTAAGAAACATGAGCTTTTTTTTTAAAGTGCGATACAAATAAAGTTCATGATAACTATATTATCCTTGATTGTAAATATCTTTAGAGATGAATGCTAGAATGCAGCATCCATAATAAGGAGAACAGCATAAGAGTAAGGAATAACATGTAGATTATCCATCATGAATACAGCAACCATTGAAAGGCCTATGCTCAGAGCAAATTGGGCTTTACGGCTATTTACTGTAGTTTCATTTATTTTCAATTTTCTTTTGTGTCTTAACACAGAAATAAACTGTGGTGATTCCAAAAACTAATAATTCTTTATTGGAACATTTGCTTCTGCTTTTCACATTGGATTTGTAATGCAGTGTCATCACAATCATTCTCTGCCATAATTATTTTTCCTTTTTTCCCCTCTTCCCTTAATGTCTGCCTTTCATGTTTTGCTTTCTTTTACACCTTATTGAGTGTTTTCTTGTTAGTTTTATTGTATTTGCTTGAACTACTCTAATAATGTGTCTCTGTGTTATATGTTTCTCTTTAGCAGGGACACTCGAAAAGCCCCACTGGGTTTATTTGGCTCCTCCAGCATCTTTCTTTCAAATTATCTTTTTTATCATTATTAACTAATCCTTATGTACTGTCTGTTTTTTCATTGATCTATTATGTTTTTGTTTTTTTTGTTTAAGTGCAATACAATTTTTTTAAAATAAAATAAAGTACAAAAGACATTTGAATTGATTTTTTATTTTTCAAAAAGCTGATCAGGTTTTTCAGGCAGCAACAATCACACAAATACAAACAGATAAATATTGGTGGGCCTTGTGAGTCCTCCTGCAGCAGCTCTGGAGGACTCAGTCCCAGGACTGACACCAAAGTATGAGGACAGGGTCACAATGAACACTTTCTCCATCTTTACCCTTCCACAAACCATTAATTCTCTTTCATGTTATTATTATGTTTGTCTTTCTATGCCCAGCCTTTCATCCCAGCATTAGTCCCTCCCTCTCTGTATCCCTTCACCTCAATCCTAACACACAATGTTTCTCTTCTCTGTCCCGCATCACTCCTCCCCTTTTTCCCTACCTTACCCTCTCCTCCCCTAAAACTCTCTCTCTCTCTGCCTCTTGCATCTGTTTTGTGAATTCCCAGGGGCCGTGAGGGGCCAGAAGGGTCCATGAATAAGTCATTAACACTGGCCCCCCAGACTCTGTGATCATCGCCAACCTGTTCAAAAACATGGTTCCCCGCCACCTCTCCTGCTCCCTCAGCACCCCTCTCTCTCCGCATCCATAAGCAATGAAATGTAAATAAATAAAGCATTAGGGACCTGTGTGTGTATTTGTGTGTGTAGGTGTTTGTTTGTGTGTGTTTGTGTGTCCCTCAGTTTTTTAGACATCCAGTGGCCAATGGAGCTGACATGGAGACGATATTGTAGTAAGGGGATAACTAGCCCTTATTTTGTAGATTCTAGACATTTTGAGATTGTATTTGGCGACATTGGTTAGGGAAGACTTATATGATATATTAACTTAATCTTTTTTTAAAACTGTGCTTTGCCTCTGCGCCTGTCCACACCATGTGACCGATCAGACTTAAAGCTGTTTGGTTACACTTACTGATGTTGTTTCCTCCTCTCTAGATCCTTCCTTGTGTTGTATTTACTCTCATAAGTACGTCTGCTAAATGAATTGTACAATTATTTCTACTGCCAACACACTCATTTTTCAACATTTAGATTTGAGCTTTTAATGCCTTTACTGAGAGGACAGTGGACAAAGTAGGAAAACCAGAGAAGGGAGTGGGGAATGACATGCAGGAAAGGGGCTGAGGGTCGGAGTCGAACATTGGCTACCCGCTTGCAGAACGATAGTCTCTGTACATGGTTTGCACGACATAGTGCACAAGCAGCCTGTTACAGTTGCTCCTGTTTCTTTCCATCTTGTATTTTTGGTACTTAGTTCTGTTTATTCTACATGTATTTTTATTTTATTCTATATTTTATACATATTTCTATATTTCCTACTTATATTGTGTTGGAGAGCTACTGTAACAACCAAATTCCCTTCCCGGGATTAGTAAAGGGTTTCTGATTCAGTTTCTGATAACAGCCAGGCCAGCCGGCATCCCAACAAACATGTGGTGACATTTTAATTTTAGGAGTGAATTACAAACCTTCTCATTTAAACTGTATTTAAAGAAAAACTGGACAAATATCCCTTGTCCTAAATGTATTTGTATTTTCCGAGGGTAACTCTGGACTTGTTTGCAACAGCTATATGTAATATTACTTGATGTGAGTGATGCCCATTTCTTTAAAATACACTTAAGTAAACTTTGCTTGCCACATAGGCAGATGTAATTAGATTCTACTAATTACAAGCAATGCAGGCCTTTTATTAAATCTTGAAATGAGATGTTTATCTCAACTTGTCAGGTTATTTTGGCTAAAAATGAGTGTAGTGAGATAATTTCAACTAGAAATAAGACAAATACGCTTGCATACTTTCATTGTACAATATATGAGAATTTAAGATAATTATTGTTTTATGAAGTTATATTGGGGCGGACAGATGTGCAAAACCTGGAATGGCTGTTTAAATTTGATGTGTTTAAGCGTGTTAATTTTGTCTCAAAAGCTTAGAAAATAAGATATTCTGTTTAAGTAGGGCTTGTCTTGCTTTTTGTTTTCTCTTTTTGCTTCATGACAATGAATAGACCTATATGCACTCTGATCCTGGAATGTTTTAACTCATGGTGTCATGTAAACCCATGTGGGCTGGGCATATAAATGTATGTATGACAAAATAATATAATAAAAACTTCAAACTTCTGCACTGATTTGAGTTTGCAATGCAGTCCCAGCGTAGTTTGTAATAGCATGCATTTATGCCCCATTTTTACATTTTTAATGGGACAAAAATGTACAGTAAGGCTTCACTGTATGTTGACCTTTCTGGTAGATATCTCACAGACTATTTGCTATACTGGCTTTAACAATGTTGGAATGATATCTACCTATCAAAATGAAGCTTTGGTTACTTTTTCAGTTCTCTCTTTTTTGAGTTATCGTTAAATCCCATAGCTCCACTGTTCCTTCTGGGTTACATGACGACAGTAAACAAAGATTCCCATCCGATCTGCAATAATTGAGGGACGTCCTCCTAGCAATCCGTGAAAAATCTGATGAATGCAGGAAGTACAGAAAAAGTCAACCCAACACATGCATGTCAGTTAGGTAATGTAACAAATGTATATGAATGTATGAATATGATTTATATGTTGTTTAAAATAAGAGTTTGGAATAAATGTAAGGGTCACTTGGTTATCATCCTCTTATGAGCTCTGAGAAGATGATGATACAGTTTATCCAGCGGTCTGAATATGGCTCCTGTTGGTGGGTCACCGCCTGAATAATGAAGACTGCCAACACAGCACTAATTGAGACTTTGTTATATATTTTTAGAAAACAGGAATAACAAAAAGCTTGGCAATTGTAGAGCCGATCCTGAGGGATGAAGCATCTGGAACATGGATTTTTACTGCAACACCTTTACACTTTTTTGCCTTTACATTCAAATGAACTCTTATATAAGTAGTCTGCTCTATTAAGACTAAAGTCCTTCATTTGATTAGACCTTAAATCTCATGAGGAGCATCATTTCTTCTGACATCACATCACTAAGAAGATCTCCTTAATGTGATGGATGACCTCACAGTCTACCAGAGACTCGCCTGCTGCTCCAGGTGGGGTGCTTTGCAGATATGCCAGCACATCACAAGTTTCACAAGGTGCAGAGATGACTTGTATTTACAGCTGCTGCCTTTGTGTAGTCCCAGCCATGCATGAAATATTGTATATTATCAAAGCCTTCATCAATCTGCATGTTAATAACTTCATCAAAGTATTCTCATAATCAAAGTACGATGATAATGCAAATATCAAAATAATCTATTATATTAATCATGTCAGTTGGCACAGGTATTAGTTTGGTCATCTCACGGCAAGAAGATCAAAGGTTTAATTCACAAAGCAGTTATTCTATTTGCACAACACAAGACTTGAGTTCGGAGTCACCTGCATTATGGGCACTTTGAAAGAATACCAGAAGACTTTGTCACAGATCTGAAATCTTGCACCAAGAATATTCAATAACAATGCAAAATACACTTAGGCCGTGTTCACACTTGACTTCTTTTTTCAACTGCCAGCGCCTTTTTTACATACAAGCCTATGGAAAAATGAAAAAGGATGACGCCTTTTCAAAAAGCGCTGCGCCCGACGCCTTTTTCAGTTGAATTATTTCAACTTTTCAGAAAAGCGCTGGGTGACGTCAAGCGCCTTTCTGACAGCTGACCAATCAGGACGAGTAGTAACCTACTCCCTAGTTACTGGTGGAACTGCGAACTTCCACCAGATATGTGTGCATTGCGTGTCCGCTCCGTTACGGGTCCGTGCATCCTCATCTGTTAACACCCACCGGCTGTGTTCTCAGTCTACAGCACGGAGAGCACAGCCGGACAGCTGGAGTATGAAGACAAAGCAATTTCCATGGTAATACGATGTTCGTGGTATAAAAGTCAATACAAACCTTCTAAACACATAAACAACCATCTGAACCATCAAAACGGAGGGTGTTATTCTGAAAATAAACCGGATGTTTTAATGTTGTATCGGTGTCTGACTTCCCGTCCCGCTTGTTCTTTTCTGTGCTAAATTGATGCGTCGTGCTCCGGCCGGCTCTGGCACGGTTGCACCGCAGACTAGATCCCGTTGTTACGGTTACAGAACACTCGCGCATAAGCACTCAAAAGGCGCTGAAAGCAGCGCTTTTTTCTGAAAAAAGAAGTCAAGTGTGAACACGGCCTTAATCATGTTTTTCTTACTCTAATATGTGTCCAAAGCATGTCTACAAACCCCCGAATTATGACAAAGGTCCATTCTCCCAGTCTTTTGCCTGATCCACTTTTCAGAAAATTGTGTGCTCAAACAGGCTGTTTGGAGATTTTCCCTTCATGACATCACAAAGGGCAGTAACCCCTCCCCCAGGTGGGTGACACTCCCACAGCTAGGTGTTTGTTCTGCCCTCTGAGTCTGCCTTCTCACTGCGAACAATGGTGCAAAAAAAGCCCAAACCACGTCCCCTTCCAGAGAGGGGGCGTGGTCAGACACAGCTCAATTTGCATTTAAAGCTACAGACCCAGAAACAGCCTGTTCTGAGCAGGGCTGAAATAGAGGTGTGTATAGGCATGATGAAATACAGGATCAGAGTTGATTTTTGGCAAGAAACTTCAAAGACATGTTTTGGGGAGCTCTGAGACTCATTTCAACTTGTTGAAAAAGAGTATACTATGTGACCTTTAAATTCTTCTCACAGTGCACAGGAGGCCCAAATAAAATCTTATGTCTAAGTTAACATAAATGCTCATGCCACCAATGAAGACATGATATATTTATTCAACCCATTTCTGATTTTTTTAGTAGCATACATTTTCTCAGCAACATCACAGCCTTCATGGCACCATAACCCAGCCACTTCAATGTTACTTGTCTGATCAATAAAAGTGTCATTTACAAAATAAGACAATTAATTTCCCCTTTATTTCTAATCTTCTCCAGCATGTGGCTCTTAATCTTCCTATGCCGTTTATCTCGATCCACACACGACCTCTCCTCTGTGCCTCGTTCAGTCTGACATGACTCTGGGTTTTTTGTCTCCTCATTCACGTCTGCCTGTTAAAAAATTTAACTCTTGTGTTATATAACACCGACAAGAGGGAAGCTGCAGAGCGGCATACACTCTGCTGTGGAGAGTGAATAATGACAGCACTTACCCACTTTCAACAACCTCCTTTCTGCACTTTTCCCTCACACACAGACTCACAAAAATATGGAATGGAGCTTGTGGTGAATCGTAGATGATGTCTTTGACATTTAAAGTAGAAGTATAGTTCTTTACAATTCTCCATCTAGTCTTTTGTGTCTCTTTCAACAAATCACAGCAAACTGCATTTAAAAAGGGCATTCACATGTCAGCTAGGATGAAAAAGTATCTATATTGGACTTCATTTCTAGCTCTAGCCTTTTTGTTTCAAGGGCTTTAAACAGAAGAATCATCCATTTAATTACAAAAACACAAGTTTTTACAAAGTGAGAGAAAAGCACTGAAATCTCAATTAAACATCCCTTGTCAAACTCAGAGTAGCAAAATGTTCCTTATATCTGCATTCCAACCTATCTGTTGAGGAATTACTGAGAACATGTGACTTTAGTTCATTTAAAGACTCAACAAGCCTCATTTGGAACTCCTTAGTCCCGAACGGCAGTGAGAGATAACAGTTTGAATCTCTGAAATGTTACAGCTTCATTACCCAGAAATGATGTAATATCATGTTGTTTAACTCTCAGAACTAAATTCACTCATGTTTTAGTGTCTGATAAGGCATGGTTATGTACAAAACAAAGCCCATGGCAGCATTTTCAGCTGTTGGTTTAGACGACCCTCCACAGATTGACAATCAAAATCATTAATGATTTGGCGACTGATCTGAGAGGATTCCTTATCAGTGATGAGTTGTGAACCCTCAGCAAAGTCCCTCGTAAACTGTCATGGAAAGCATCTAATAGCAGAGTAAACAGGTTCGATTTATACAACTGAGAATTTAGACCTCTATCAAGCTCAGCTCCTGATGCCACAGCCTAATCTGTGGTAATGTAAACAAACATGTTTAACACGTATTCATTCAGTTGTATTTGTACATGTGTTTTTTTGTTTGTTTTTATTAGTTAAGCCAGACAAGGCAGAGGCTTGATTCAGTGCTCACTAATAGATAGGCAAAGGAAAGTGACCAGGTCAACTGTCCTTCTGTGTGCCTGAGAGGCTCTACTCGTGTGTGCAACAGCTGAGGGTGCTTTCCCGTCCTGACAGCTGCAGGGATCGAGTAAGGAGGAAGTGAACGCCTAGAGAAAGTATAGCGGTGATGGTGCTAGGACCACACGTAACGTTTCTCTTGCTTTGAACATTATGGCGCTTCCATTTTAACTGACAGTAGTAAGGTTTGATTTTTTTCTGATTGTTAGGAATATTTTATGTATAATATTTTAGCTTGGAGACACTTTTTAGTAAGAAATCGTTTAAAATTTGTATTTTTCGGACAGTGAAAACATTCTTGTGCTGGTGGAAAAAATGGAACTGCAGAATTGTGACATTTTCACCTCAGCTCAAAAACGTCACGCTAAACACTTACTAGCAGGCAGGCAGGAACATTTCTGCACAAAGTAGGAGTGAAAAATGTGGCTGTTTATGGTCACACATGCAGCCCACCCCCAAAATGTCAGCAGTTTGCAGTGAATATTTGAAAAGGGCTTTTGAGACAAACTAGCAGCAGCCTGAAGGGTTTCCTTCAGGATACATTCCGTCCATGCATGGGGAGTGGATTTGCAGCTGTGTTCATACAGGACACACGAGGAGGATAGCAGGAGGACAGTAGGAGGTTAAAGGGAGGGGAAGCAGGTGGGGCGGACGGGGTGGAGGAGGAGACGTCTGCCAGGAGGGCTGGCTTGGCTCTACATCGAATGTAACAGAAGGAAGAAAGAAAGTCTCTATGGCATTCCTCATTTCTCTCATTTATCCGTCTCTGCCTTTTCCTCCCGCCCGTTTTCACACCACATCTGGACGCACTCTTATCCTTTTTTTTTTCTTTTCAACACCACTGTTGGATTCCTCACATGCCAATCTTTCTCTTTCCTGTCCAGACGTTATATGTCTTCTTGCCTTTTATCCCTCTCTTTCATAGTTCTGTATCTCTCCTCGCCACCTTCTCTCCACTTCTGCCTCTTTGTGTGTGTTTTAACCGTCTCCTCGATGTTCCATCTTTTCACAGGGAGAGAGCTTGGCATGCGATCTGTGCACAGTGCAGGCCAGTTTGTGCCACCCTACCGAGAGAGTGGGTGTCAAACACAGACACCGGCACAGCTTGCCAGGGAGATGGCACCGCACTGAAGCCAATGGCTGCAGAGAAACATGAATATATGTCTGCTGCCACCCACTCATCTAGGACCTGATCCCTCTGGCTCACTGCAATCTGAGGGAATATCTCTATTTTAAATCAAAAATCTTAATTCTCAATTCATTACTGCCACAAGTAAACAGAAGAGGCTGATCTGGATCATTTGTTTGTTATGACAGTATGTAACCATTACTACAGGTATTAGTGTCTCTGGTACACCTTTGTGTTGATAAGATCCTCTACATTATTTTTACAATAACCACAAGACTGCTTGACTGAATATCTTTACATTTTTATATGGTCTTGAATTTATTAATTCATTTTTAAATAATATAATAACAAATATAACTCATAAACTGTTGAATTGTTTATGCTATTACTCAACAGCTAAATTATTAAATTACTTGTCATATAAATTTTTTTATTCAATTTGTATCAATCAAATTTGTCAACTCCAAAGCTTCAATTTCTCAATATCTTTTCTTCAGAGTTCAACAAGAAAAGGAGCTGGAGGACAGAGAAGATGAGAAGAAAATTGGACATTTATTTCCTAAGCAGCCAAGATACAATTTGAGATTATTGCCTCTGTGCCTGCAAGAGGCTCTTTAACTTTGAAACATAGAACTTTGGAAGAGATGCATTTACATTATCACAAGGAATACACAGTTACCTTTGTTAAATAACATTTGTCAGGTTAAGAAAAAAGATTGTGTTTTAGTTAAATTAAGTAATACAGTTGCATTATTCAAACTAAACATAGGTAATGTCACTCACAATCTTAATTAAGTGAAATTAAACACTGAACTGGCAAGATGTCAAATCTGACGTTTGCTTTCATTGGACAGGAATCACGTCCTGGAGTGTTGGACTAATCCATTGCCCCTGACTTTGGTTCAAACTTTATCACACTTTAATCTAGGTCATGTTGCTTCCACCTGTTCTACCATCTAGGCTCGGACCTTATCACTCTTTTTATTTTCCAGTGATTGTTGAGAATGAGGCATGTCAAGTGTGAAATCAGTGCAGCTCGAGTTGACTACCTGAACTAGCTCGCAGGTGTCACCTCAATGGGTGAAAATGAAAGCCACCTATACATTTAAAACAGAACTATTGCGTTTTTTTGCTGAACAAGTTTCTGAACAGAAAAAAATCTAATATTCAATAACCATGTCTACGGTTAAACCAGTCAATTTTTCAAGAACTTCAAATTCTTGAAAGTCTTGAGGGTACATTTGAACACATCATGATGAGGTTTACCATACAGTATGTCACCTGGTTTAGTTAGCCAATGATCTTTTACCCTGCCAATTTCAACATGGATTTCATTATATAAGTTAAGTTTTTACAAAGACTTGCTGGTTTGGGTGCACTTTACCACAGCTGCTACAGAGAATGAGGATGACGGTCCAGAAACAGCAGCCAGAGACAGTGCAGAAGCATTATTGTTTAATTTGAGGCACAATGCTTATGTACATGTTTAAGGATCCTTTCCATGTATAAATGTTATGACCGGAGCCAAACTGATTATGGTCTAGAAGCGTTTGCTCCATTTGGACCTTCTAACAGCTGTCATTCATTTCAAAAGCGCAAGCTGCAAACTTCGAGCCAACTTTTAAGGCAGGTTGCATTTGATACTTTCCTTTGATAGATTTCAGTTGAACTTTGCGTTAATTCATCTCCACCTGCTCTGCTCCACCTGTGTGCATTACTGCAGAGTATAGAGGCAGTGTTTTATCATAGTTTGTGTTTTGATTCTATCTTTGGCTTTTTTGTGCAAATCCACCAAAGCTCTCGCTCTCAAACAAAAACAACTGCAGAAAACACTTCAGGTAACTCCAAGTAAACCACAAAAACTACATACACCAGTTTCCTTGTTAGCAGAAAAAAAAAATGTTGAAACATTCGGCAAAGTGCTAAATCTCAGGGTGGTGGTTCAGGAGTTTGTGTGACAACAAACAAGAAAATGAGGAGAAAACTTTTGGAAAACATGGAAAACAGAGGGTGCAAAAGAGGTGTGAGAGATGAAAATGCAGACTACGTGAATAACAAGAGAGGGGAGAGATTTCACATGCAAAACGGCTGATAACGAGTTAGTACGAATTTAAAACATTCACCAACACGTTAACACAGAAAAAAAGTGAGATAAGGGGAGAGTGATGCATCCAAGACAAAGGGACTTGAGGCTGCGGGTAATACTGATATACATCTGTGGATAGGCATGAAATTGGCTTAAAAGTACCATCAACACATTTAGAATAAAATCAAGTGGAATGATGTCTCTGAGTTAACATCTTATTAGGTCTGAAAGAGGTCATCAAAGGGTCAAAAACCATTTTGAAGCAGGTGGAAAAATGTGTGAATGGGAGTCCAATTCAGAAAAATTGAGAAATAAAGCCAACTTTTTAAACACAGCAACAACAATCATTTAGTCGATGGACATTTTATTTTACATCCAGTTTAAGAAGTTTAATTGGATCACTTCTTCAACGAGAAATGCACCTTCAGAACCATCATCAACACAGAAGGGACAGCTTCTGTTAGTACTGTAATTTCCATCCATGAATGCTGGGTGTATCCCGGATACAAACACATGCAAGAAAACACACACACACACACACACACACACACACACACACACACACACACACACACACACACACACACACACATACACACACACACACACACACATTAAGCTGAACCCCTCCTGACCCCCACAATCCCATGTGGAAGCACCCCAAGATCAGCAGCAGGGACCGTAGGGCGGTGAGTGGCCCGGGCCGGTGTGACGACCCCGCTCTGACAGAGTGTCAATACAAAGCAATTTACAAGCGCATGAAAAATCGACCCTCGATAACAGGCAATTTCTCTGCTCTGCTGCCTCAAGAGGGGTGACCCGCGTCGAAAAAGTAAGGGAGGGATGGAGGAGGAAGGGGGGGGAGACAAAAGAGGAGGAAGAAGAGGATGACGAGGAGAGGGGTGATCATGGTCCAGTGGATGTGATTAAGGCCTTCTGTGCTAGAAAAGGAGGGGGGGAGAGGCAAAATTGAAAAGTAATAGGGGGGAGAGGGAATTGGTGTTGGCGATTGTAATAGTGATCTGAGAAGCAGAGAAACCACTGGGATGAATGTGATAGTTGGATTTTAGAAAAGTATAAACTAAGATAAAGAAATGGATTGTTAGGGTGAAAATGATAAAGGACGAATAGGAGAAGATGATAAAGAGAAGGAGAAGACGAGATGATAAAGCGAAGGAGAAGACGAGAAGAATAAAGGGAAGACGAAGATAGAGATGACCAAATGAAGAAGTAGAAGACGAAATCTCAAAACAGGGCGCTGAAAAAGAGGATAAAACAGAGATGGGAAAAGAAGGAAGGGAGGGGCAGAGTTGTGGCTGTTTTTGATGAGATGTGTACTGTGTGTGTGTGTGTGTGTGTGTGTGTGTGTGTGTGCGTGTGTGTGTGCGTGTGTGTGTGTGTGTGTTTGTGTGTGTGTGTGTGTGTGTGTGTGTGTGTGTGTGTGTGTGTGTGTGTGTGTGTGTGTGTGTGTGTGTTTGTTTGTCTGTGGACTGGAGGCCACAGGTGAGGACAGAGATAATGACCTCATTCCTCTTCTCTTTTGCCAGACACTTCTCTTCCACACCACTCTATTCATCAAGCCCTCTATCCATCTCTCCTTCCCTTTTTCCTAATTCTCCCCCTCCTCTGCACTGAGAAGCCAGAGGTCACACCTTCATCCAAACAGACCAGAACACACACACAAAGGGAGAAATACAGCGGCGTCTCTGTGTAATGTGTGGGTGCCTGCTCGTCACATGAAAACATTTTAGAAACACATATGCTGCATGTTGACAGATGTCATGGACTTCATCATGATGAGTTCACCTGCGTTTGGGATCAAAAGCTGTCTCTATATACGGCTCAGCGTGAGGAGAGGTTGTGTAAACATTAACCATCAGACTAAATGAAGGTTGGGGAGTAGGACAGATGATTTTTGAAACTCTTAGAAGTTTCTGTTAAAACTGAAATAAATGAGGTCATTCAGAATAAAAGCTGCAGCATAATCAAGTTTTGCTTTCTTTCTATAGACTCTTATTTACCTTGACAGACTTTCGGATTGGTTTTAAACCTTGGGACTCAGACTGTTACGCCAAATTTCAGTTTCTTATGAGAATTTGAGTAAAGAAAAAGTGAATTTCTATGTCTTCATTTCCAAAACTAGCTGTAAAGTGAGTCTTTACTTTTGAAAACAGCAAACTTCCCTCTTTACAATTAAGGTCAAAAAGGAAGAAATATAGCACTCACTCAATTCAGTATTTTTGTCCTCATGGAACTGGCAGTGATTCATTAACAGATCCGCTTAGAGAGAATATTTTTAGAGGAGATGAATGAGGGGATATGAAACTTTTTAGTAATACTTTTGGATGAATTTCAGCCTGAAGTTTAATTCCTTCAGCCTGATTAAGTTGAATGTCTTAGTTTAGCTTAAATAGCATCTGGATCAGTCCCAGGTATGAGATTATCTTTAAATGTTAGCACCTAACTTGAGAGCCCCTTGTTCTCTTTGCATGTTTTTCTTTTCCTTCGTCTGCCAGCGTTGACAACACTTTAATGGGTCACATGACCTAGTTCAGTCTCGTACCGGATGGTGTTTAGGTGAGTCTGCATGTCTTCAGTGTTTTTGGAGGTTTGATGCTTGCACCGTCACAATCGATTCCTGAAAGCCTTCGCGCCCTGTCTCAGGATCTATGACTGTATAGTATGGTGGAGAGTGAGGTTTATACACCTGCTACTCGAGCTGGATCTAACCACAGTATTCTGTATATTACCAAACAGGAAGCACTTCAATGTAAGCTACCTACAGTACAGGCTGTGTGGCTGCTGCAAATTCAACTAAATGGATCTTTATACCTTAAATTTAGGCAGAATCCAAACAGTACATCAAACCTGTTGACGTTTTTTGATTCAGTCTTTTAAAAATAAGAACATATAGGATATATTTACTTTAATTCATTCCTTCCTTTAGTCACATTCATCAAATAAAGACCACACTGTTTTCTGAGAGTGAGAGTCCTTGGTAGTAACAAAACAAGGACTGGTGCTACAGAACAAACTTTAGAACCACCAAACACTGATTGTTCACCTGCAGGGACATGTTAGTTTGTCAACAAATACAATATAAAAAATGAAATTGAAAGAAAAATAACAAGACCAAAATACAAATGACAGCGTTGATTAGGTCATTCAACCACCAACAAACAAGGTATCATTTTTTTTGCCCCTGATAAACGGCATTGAACCATATATGTGAAGTGATTTTAGCAAAGTTAAGCTAAGTCCTGTTAACCAACAAAAAGTAGCACAAATAAGGATAAAGTAAAATCCACTGAGACCCAGAATAATGATAGTGAGTTTAATTAGAACTGTGTTAGAATTTCGATAACAAAACTAAACCAAAATATCTCAAACTAAAATATCTCATAATCCAAATCAGGTGCCAGACATCTTGTATTTCAAACATCTCTGCAGTTATGTTGTCAGTAAGGAACGGCGACCTTCTGGCCACTCGGGCAGTTCTCTCAAGTACGATCCTCACACAAACTCTCCAAATGTTGCCCACCGTTTCTATAATCATGAGCTGTGAGTCTTGATGGGACAGAAAAGCTTGCTCGAGTTTCCTGCCCAACTGTCTTGTTCTGCACCCCCAACAGAACAAAGACCCCCCTGCGTGGCACACCTGCGGTATCCACATAAAAGCTTCTCTGTCTTTATATATTCAGCATGTGGGAGTGCAGCACAGAAAGAGAGAGACTGTATTGTTTCCTCAGCACATCATCTCTGCTCGCTCAGATCTCACAAGACAAAGGGAAGAGGGAAAGAAGGCACTCGAGCTAATAATGCAGAGAGTCTTTTTCTGAGCACAAACTCTGTGACTCTTTTGAAAACACATCTTTACTGGAGTAAAAGAATACTACAGATCAAAACTCAAGGGGAGATAAAAAAAAATGCATTTTTAAGGTGCCTCTCATAGGGACCGTTGTATTAGAATTATTTTCATACGATAACCAGAAATGTCTCAGACACATAAGCATAAAACTAAATCCAAGATTTAGACTGGGTGCTGCTTCTCTGAATATCAAACTCCACTGCAACATAAATTATGTGCAAGCAGAGTACAATCCCCTGTTATTACACAAGCTATTTTGTTCAATCATTTAAGAAACTGGCGACTTGTGTATATTGAATGTCAGCCTGTAACGCAACTTGTTCTCTTTCTCTATTGTCTGCATCGCTCTCCTAGACCCCCCAGCCCACCCCCTCCCCCCCTCCTCATTCAATAGTAATTCTCTCTTTTTCTCTGCGACTCTCTTCCTGCTCCCTACATACTCATCTTTGCGCTTGTCACTTTCCCTTCATGTCAATTACCATCTCCCCTTGGTTTTTTTCCCTTCTGCTTGCCCTCTCTAACACCTTCTTCATTTGTATCTCATCCTTTCCCATCTCTTCTTCAAGCGCTCTTCACCCTGTTTTTTTTTTCTTTCCATTTAACTCCATGTTGTATATTAATCTTTTTTATGTTTATCTTTGTCTCTCTCTTTTGTACACACACATTCTTTTTCTCCTCATTTGCGTCATTTCTGTCAATCATTTCTTTATCCTTCGTCTCACTCCTTTTTTTTTCTTTTTTCCTGGTTTTCTCTGGTTGTACATTCTCTCTCTCCCTCTCAAACCTCACCACATTTTTTCCGCTATGACTTGAGATGTTCTTGCCTTCTACATCTTCTTTATGTCCTCCTCCTCCTCCTCCTTGGCTTCATCCCACACGTTCTTCTTCTTCTCCAACATGCAGCTTCTTCTCCTTCTATATTCGTCCCTGCAATGAGTGAGTGACCTCAATCTGTCTCTTTGCATTACAGCCCCTCCCTTCTGCGACTCAAGAACACCTTTGAACACCAATAGTGTGTCTGCCACCTTTTTCCTCTCGTGTCCTCGTTTATGTGTGTGTGTTTGTGCGTGTATAATTGTACCTGGATTGATACTGAAGGCGGCCTTTGTGTGTCTGCGGTTCAAGTTGGCTGTGCCTTAAATGTGTTTGTTTGTTGGAGGCGATGGGTGTGTGGGTCATGTGTATGTGAGCATTGTTTGTACAGTAAGGGTTGTCCTTGTGCCAAGCAGGGTGCCTTAAATGGATTTTAGCTCAAATGTATCACCTCTTCCAGAAAGAAACTTCAGATTATCTCACAGCACCAGTGTCTTGAAAGTGCATGCATATGATGTCGACTGTGTGTCTGTGCGTGTGTGAGCCTTTGATATTACATTGTCTGGCATGTCGTCTGTAATTGACTGTGCCTTATTACCATCCATCACAGTACTGTTTTTTCTTTACTCTCTTCAGTCACAAACTTGTTCTCTCTACTGCAGGCAGAAAAAATGAAGAAAAACATCTTTGGAATGCATTCTGACAGGTGTTTTTATCATTTTTTTTAAATTGAACGAACACATACATAACAAACTTTTCTAGAAAGTGTTTGCGTGGAGCCGGTAGAACATCATATCTGCCAAGCAGGAAAACAATCAAGGCGGATAGTTGTCAAAGAGTGCGACACAAGCAAAAACACTGAGGTCCCACCCTGGGAAAATGAAAAACATTGCAGTGACACAAACATGGCATTCTCCGCAAACCTACTTTTACCTCTTTTCACACTTCTTTGACAAAACTTTTATTAAGACAGCTTCGTTTTGAAAGATGCATCTACACAAACTTTTCTACTAAATGTTTTGCACCTGGCATTCTAATGGACGAATACACATGAAGTTTAGTCATCACATTGTTGTCAGAATGACAAAAAAGTAAAAAGTTAGACAACAACACACACGGAGGAGACTAAGATAATGGAAATGATACTCTATTCTTTAACCCTTGACTGTTCAGATGATTACATGGCTGACTGCCTCTCTAAACTAACAGGATCTTGTAACTGCATGTCCTGTTTATCACCTAACTTACAATTTAAAATTGTATAGTGGCTAGCTTGGGTAAAGTGTGGCAGTGTTTCCATAGGACTGTATTCTTCAAATACTTATAATGACAGATCATTTGGTAGACAGGAGCAAAAGGATGAAGACCAGCAGCAGAGTGTAAAGAGCAAAAGTCCATTCAGGCTGGTGGCCGGAAAGATTGATATGTCAAACATATAAAGGATGTTTATGCAGGAGGCATTGGATTTAGCCATGTGTAACACCAACAGCCAACACATGCATCATGTCATCCAGTAAGTCAATCTAGAAAGTAAGGTTTGAGGGTAACAAAATTGATTCACATTATTAAATTCTAGGATTCTTAATCAATACAAAACACCCAAAAATCGATTTTCAAAACTCTGCTTTCTTTCATCCTTAGTAAATCTTCACCAGCAGCCAGTTTAGGAAACAGCATTATCTCCCATGCACCCTCTCCACCTTCTCTGATGCAGCAGAAGGTGTGTCGATCCGGCTTGTGGCGCGCTGCTAACATTAGCTATCGGTGTTGGTAACGTGTGGCTGTGTCCAACATACTAACATACTGCCTGTGTTGTCTATGGAGCAGCGAGACATGAAGGCAAGAGTGAAGGCACACTTTGGATTCTGTAATGTCCCAGGTAAAAGGAAGCTTAATGTTTTCATGGTTGCATGTTCTGCAAAATGAAAATAAAGTACTTGGGAACGATTCAAAAGCCAGAGCTCACATCACATGTACTGGAGCTGAAGTATAAGTAGAACAACAACCAACACATGTTGACACACAGCACACCGCGTCACTTTATTGATCTGCAGCCAGTTCTGAACGGGGAAAATATAACAAGTTCTGTTGTTTATTTTATTTCAACAGTGGTTTCAACAATGGAGGCTTGAGATTTATCACTGCATCAATATTTGGTTATAAGACCACAAATCTCAAATATATAAAAGTGTTTTGTCAGTTAAGCATAATTAAATGCAGTCTTTGTGTTATTATTTCAATCAGCTGATAAAAATAAGGTTCCAAATTGAAATGTTCTAAGTGTACAAAAGACTGGAGTAGATCCTGAAATAAGCACCGCTTGGTACAAAATAAAATAAAATATAATTTATTGTTAATCGCTAATCTGTTTAAAACGAAAATCTATTTTGAATCAAATTGCCCAAGAATCAAAATCATATCCAATCATGACTTATTGAAAGATTCACTCCCCTATCCAATACATACACAATATATATAATACAACTTTTTGATAAAAGCAAAGTAACTGTTTTATTGACATGTTTACTGAACACTTCTGTTGGAGTTATCAGAGGATAAGAGCAATCGATAATATCATTTCACAGAGACCACCAAAAGTGAAAATCATTACTTTTCCAGGCTATCTAATGCTATCTCAAACACTTACACACCATAGATTGTAATCATGTTAACAGAAGTTCATATTTATGATTTTACTAACTAAATGTAATAGCAGGTTGACAGATAAGAGGGAGTCATATTCACTACAGATTGTTTGTACAGGTGACTGCATCTGTTGTAAGGGATGCTTTATTATCCAATGACATGTCTCATCATTGACCCGTCCTTTCTGCTTTTTTTTCTACCATAGTTAGTCTGACAATATCCAGGTGCAGTAATCTTTTTTTATGTCAAAAAAAATGTTATTGCAGATAGTATGATGGCATTCAAACTGAGAACCTTTCCTCCTTCGGTAACAAAACGACCACATCATCTGGAGGAAAACTCTGCTGTACAAAAACCCAACAGTCTACATTGGAATCCTCTCTGACAATCTTCTATGAATTTGTTTGCGTTGGCTAGACAAATAGTCCAAATCAGACCCGCAGTACACAAGGGCAGCCATAGTGTAGGTGGAAGAGAATTAAAGAAGTAAAACCCAACCAAGGAGCAACCTGGCTAACAAAAAAGGAAAAACCTCCCACTGTGTATGAAGTCCAAAAGGAGAAACATGAAAGGAATTAAATGCAAATAATGTTCTTCAAAGATATGACTAATGACTATTTGAAAGGGATATATAATTACATCAGTGGTTGTTATAAGTGTAGGTTTGATAAGAATGTCACTTGAGCAGTAAGTGCGCTGCACGTGTTCTCTATGGTTGCCCAATCAAAGTATAAGTATGTATCAACATAGTTTTTTATCAAAGTTTATTAGCCATCCTATGTTGATGTTTAAAAACACTCAGGAGGATGCAGGTCAGATGGCGGATATGGTGTACTTTATTTTAGTAAAGCTACTAATGTTTATCCAAAACACTTAAGAATGGTGTAATTTCATCCAACTAAATCAATAAGACATCACACTCTGAGACTTACGATGGTATCATATCCATTTCCATGTTATTGATTACTGAATTTTCACAATACAATTTTTTAAAAGGATTTTCAGATTAATTTAGCTTCTTCACTGTTTTGTAAATTACACTCAAAACAAACTGTCTGTAACCAGAGGTCTATTTTTTTTAATAGGATCCACAGAGGCAGCGACCTGGACGTGATTGTTGTGTTAAGGTTGCAGTTGAATTGACAGTGTCTGCTAGTGGACCCCGTGGGGGGAAAACTTTGCTTGAGTTGGGAGACACAGGGTGTGAAATCCCTCAGGCACAGTTCAGCACGACACATAAGGTATGAAGCACAAACTTTGTCGTATATCAGAGACATTTCATTGAGAGCATAAAACACCGTATTTAGCCATATAAAACACTGAAGTTAATCCATTCATTTTTGCAAATCTGCTCCTGCATCTGTTTCTAGCAGTATGATGTAAAACTTGGTGTCACAATATATCTGTCATATTTGACAAAGTGAGACTGCAATATGTCCCTTCTACTAATTACTCCACACATCCCACTCCAGATTACTTCAGATGTCAGATCAAATCCATTTCAGTTCTCATCATTATATCTTTTGACATTTAAAGAGTACCAAGATATTTCTATTTCCCTGCCACTGGTTTGAAGTGGGCAGGGTGTGGCTGGGAAAAAAAACATTCAAATGTGATACAACTGCAGTGGCTGTAAGGATACCAATTTGCCTTTTGGAGAAGATACAATAACTTTTGAGTGAAGGTCTTCCATTGATGTGCTCTAGTTACAGAGCTCTTGTATTGAGTATGCAGTGTGGTGTTTGACTCACTGACACATTATAACAGAACAGTGCCATCGTTAATGTTATTAGTTACACCTGTGCTTTTCCAGCTGTGACATGTCAAAACATCTGTGGTGAAATAGATTTACAGCAAAGGAGCATGACACAGACTAAATTAAGTTTTCCAAAACTAGGTTTGGGAACCAAGACCACGCCTCACAATCATCCCATTACAGTGCCAATCTTTTTAAATATCAGCTAACCAGTCACATGTCAGAGTCCTCTCCACCTCCTACCATCCAACATCCAAACTTACAACACTTATACGTCCCCCGGCGTTGCTACGAGCCTAAAGTTATAATTCATGTAAGAGTCACCTTTTCCTTTATTCAGAATTAGTCTAAGTAATTGGCATTGCCACTCACAAATACAGTTTCATCAAATTAACCCATTCCACTCAATAAATGAAATCCTCCAACATACAGGTCTGCTTAAAGGCTTTAAATGCGATCCATTTTTCGATCCAGCAGATGTCGCCCTTGAGCACCAGCATGAAACCAAAACAACTCGCAGTGCATTGTTGTGTTAGCATGCTAATGCTAGCGATCTTTATTATTCTCGTATCTTCACACTGCATGTAAATTTACCTGAAATGAGCGTGATCTAGAAACACAGTTAAGCAGTGAGTACAGTATGTTATTCTTCTTTTCTCTAGTCCCTCAATTAAACAACTTTTATACAGGAGGGGAGGAGTCAGCCGGCCGTCCTGGCGATGTAAACAAACTGAAGATAGGACTCTGAAAACGGATTCTCTGGGTTGTGTTGTCTCCCAACATAGACAAAAATCCTATAAGCTATTATCCAAGCATTCTTCAGCTTTTTCTTCTGCTCAGAGTTTACTACTTCTGCTGTCAATTTTGATCCATCATGTCATGCAACCCTGGCCGACTTTTTTTTTTTTGCAAGACCAACCAGACAGGTCACCCTCAGCTCATCTACCTAAGTCCATCCAAACCAAGACTGGACAGTCAAGCCTCTCTTTCAAGACGCGTTGTTCATTTTAGAGACACACACCTCTGGTTCTACTATCAATCAATCAATCAATCAATCAATCAATCAATTTTTATTTGTATAGCGTCAACTCATAAAAAGCAGGCCATCAACCGACGATCTTGAGGAGCCTAAGAGAGCTCAAGAGCTCCCAGGAAAGTAGGTGGTTAGTGACTGAGATTTATAGATAGATACATGCAGTAATATGATGTACTGTATATGCACAGAGAGAGAGAGAGAGAGAGAGAGAGGAGCTCAGGGTGCCAGTTCCCCCGGTAGTCTAAGCCTATAGCAGCATAACTAAGAGCTGGTCTACACCAGCACCAGCCCTAACTATAAGATTTATCAAAAAGGAAAGTTTTAAGTCTATTCTTAAAAATACAGACTGTGTGGAAGGCGGTTCCAGAGGAGAGGAGCCCGATAACTGAAGGCTTTACCCCCCATAGTACACTTGGAGACTGTAGGTACCACCAGCAGGCCTGCACTCCGGGACCGCAACGCTCTCGAGGGACAGTACGGCACTAGTAGCTCCTTCAGGTAAGATGGTGCCTGGCCATTTAGAGCTTTGTAGGTGAGAAGAAGGATCTTGAATTCTATTCTAGACTGTATAGGGAGCCAGTGCAGAGAAGCCAGGACAGGAGTGATGTGGTCCCATTTCCTGGTTCTGGTCAGTACACGAGCTGCAGCATTCTGGACCCGTTGAAGAGTCTTTAGAGATTTGCCAGAGCACCCTGACAAAAGAGATTTACAATAATCCAGTCTGGAGGTAACAAATGCATGAACTAGTTTTTCTGCATCATTTTGCGACAGGATATTCCTGATCTTGGATATATTACGAAGGTGAAAATAGGCTGTTCTTGAAATTTGCCTGATGTGAGAGCTAAAGGACATATCTTGATCAAAAAGAATTCCTAGATTCCTAACAGTGGTGCTAGATGCCAGGCAGATGTCACTAAGGACAGTCAAATCACTTGAAAAAGTCTCTCTGAGGTTCTTAGGGCCTAGCACAATAACTTCAGTCTTGTCTGAGTTAAGTAGCAAAAAATTTCTGGTCATCCAGGTCCTAACGTCCTTAAGGCACGTTTCTAGCTGACATAACTGACTGGTACCATCGGGCTTCATTGATACATAAAGCTGAGTATCATCTGCATAACAATGAAACTGTATGGAGTGTTTCCTCATAATATTTCCCAGAGGAAGCATATATAATGTAAAGAGAAATGGTCCAAGCACTGAACCTTGTGGGACTCCATGGCAAACTTTAGTGTGCATAGAGGACTCATCATTAACATGTACAAACTGAGATCGGTCTGATAAGTAGGATTCAAACCAACTTAAATCAGTCCCTGTAATTCCAAGCAAATGCTCCAGTCTGTACAACAGGATCCGATGGTCAATGGTGTCAAAAGCAGCACTAAGATCTAACAAGACGAGCACAGACAGATGTCCCCTGTCTGCGGCTAGAAGTAGATCGTTTGTAACTCTAACTAGTGCAGTCTCAGTGCTATGGTGGAATCTAAATCCTGACTGAAACTCCTCAAATAAACTGTTGTCATGGAGAAAGTCACACAGCTGTTTAGCTACCACCTTCTCCAGGATCTTCAGGAAAAAAGGAAGGTTGGATATAGGCCTGTAGTTAGCCAGAGTTCCTGAGTCCAGAGTAGGCTTTTTAAGTAGAGGTTTGATTACTGCTACTTTAAATGCCTGTGGTACATAGCCTGCCAGTAAAGACATATTGATCATATCTAATATAGAGTTGCTAACTAAGGGAAAGACTTCCTTAAACAGCTTGGTTGGGATTGGGTCCAAAATACAGGTTGACGGTTTCGACGCAGAAAAAATGGAATATAGCTCTGAAAGGTCGATTGGAGAAAAACAGTTGAGACTAATATCTGGTCCTGGAACTGTCTCTGCCGTATCAGACGTATCCGCACCAGGTAAGGGCAGGAGGTTACCAATTTTGTCTCTGATGTCTAGAACTTTGTTGTTGAAAAAGCTCAGGAAGTCATTACTGCTGAGGGCTAGAGGAATACAAGGCTCAATGGAGCCATGACTCTCTGTCAGCCTGGCTACAGTGCTGAAAAGGTATCTAGGATTGCCTTTGTTTTCCTCGATTAGAGAGGAGTAGTCGGCAGCTCGAGCGTGACGTAGAGCCTTCATATATTTGCTATGACTATCCTGCCAGAAAAAATGAGATTCTACCGTTTTGGTCGAACGCCATATTCTTTTAAAATTCCTCAACGATTGTTTCAGAGTACGGGTTTCTGAGTTGAACCATGGAGCCACTCTCCGCCGCTTGACAACCTTCTGTTTCAGGGGAGCAATCGAATCCAGAGTAACTCTCAGCGAATCCACTGCACTATCAACAAACTGATCTAGCTGAGAGGGACTAAAGCTATCATAAGAGTTTCCAACTGGGTTGAAACACGGTACTGAATCAAAAACAGCTGAAATAGCTTCCTTAAATCTAGCCACAGCACTATCCGACAAACTTCTAGAGAGCACACCTCTTCCAGGCAGAGGTAATTCTGGTAGGACAAAATCGAATGTAATAAAAAAATGGTCTGATAGCAGAGGATTTTCTAGGAAAACTGTAAGGTTATGGATTTCAATTCCATAAGCTAAAACAAGATCCAGGGTGTGGTTAAAACGATGAGTAGGTTCGTTTACACCCTGGGTGAAACCAATAGAGTCTAATAGTGACATGAAAGCTGTGCTCAGGCTATCATTATCAACATCCACATGGATATTGAAGTCACCTACAACAGTTATTCTATCATTTTCGGCAAATCCTTATCAAATCCAGAATATCCCCCAACCTGTACTCCGGGCATTCATTACAAATCAGAAACGCCTCTACTGCATCCAAACAAGGAATCCCAGATCTCTCTTTTCAAGATCCTCTGCCGCTGGTCCTCTACCTCATCTACATAAATTACGAGAAAATGCCCAAATGCATCTATCCCATCCGCTCAGAGTTTTCTTGGGGTTCCACATGTCTGAGAATGAAGAGACGGCCCCCACCCGACGTTTCCATGAACCCATCCAGATACCATTAGTGAACAGAGCATGAAATATACTTTAATTGAATTGCTTATTTTTTTATAAGTAACACATTAAATACAGACAAAAAGATGAGAGATACCCAAAAACAACATACAATATTCATCTTTAACAAGCTGGCACGACCCCACAGAGATATGTGAAGATTTCACCATCGATCCATATTTGACTTTATCATGTAGTGTTTGTGAGAGTTTATGTCTTAATTTGATAGAAATAACTATTTGTAGTTAATTGTATTCCTTAGTATGTCATCTACGTTGTTTTCCATTAATTTGTTTGTATTTTGTACGCATATGAGCATAAAATAAACTTAAAATTAAATTAAATGAATGAAAAACAAAGCAAGCAAGGAAAATTTACTGCTAGAGTGATGATGACATGTTTCACTTCGGTGCCATGTTACAGCGTGGGTCTACATTTTTCTCTGACAGTCCAGTCATCATCGCTCTGGCTGGGCAGGCCGACTTTGACAGGAGCTCAGGTGGAGGAAACAATGTTGGGGGTAAAAAGGGATTGAGGAAAGGTCTGATAGGACGCCTGCTTCATCTTGGCATCACCTCCCTGGACTCCTTTCACCTCTTCTTCCTTTTTTTTTCTTTCTCCCCGTTCTTTGCCCACAGGACTCAGTGGAGCGACGGAGGGAAACAGAGCTGAGCCACCTCCACCTGGTCATTATCAGACAACCACCTGCTGCCTCTACACCATGCCTAGTTTCTTCTTCTGCTCTAACTGTTCCCTGTTTTAGATCCTTTGTCTGCAGTTAACCATGGCTACAAGGGGTACATTTTTTTTTCGCTGTAGGGATTTGAATGAGTTCAAATCTTTTCTCTTTTTCAAACATCCTGTTTCTTCAGTATTTGGTCCTAAAGACGCATTGTGTTTGTGTTTGTGTGCAGGGTTTCTTTCTACGTGGCAACACAGACATGTCTTATTATTGATAACCTCCGTCTTCTCAAAGACAAAACACTTTACCTTTGCATGAAGTGCAAGGTGAAATGTTCTAAACCAGTAGTTACCATCACTCTAATCTCACTCCTAACAATTTTGTGATGACTCCTGTGTGACAGGTTACCATGACTACCTGACAGTGAAGGCACTTTTCCATCCATCTGTGCTGTAGCAATTGCATCCACCTTGCCATGCTCTAACCTTTCCTTTCCCTCCCCTCCATCACTTCTTCCTCTCCCCTGCAATACACATGCCATTCACAGGGAAGAAAGGAGAAGGTCGAGGCTTCCGGCTTTTTTGAAAAGCAGAGGCTACAGAAGTACTGAACTCGGCCAACAAAGGCTAGAGAGAGAGGGAGGCACAAGCAACAGGGGCTATTAAAAATTCATAGCAAATAGAAAAGCACTGGAAGTCCAGAGAGTGAACTGTGCACAGTAAACTTCTCTTTATATGTTGCCCGGCTCTCCATCTCTCTGCGTTACAATCTATTTTTCAATTCTACTGGGTTCCAGGCTCTCTGACTTTAATGCACATTTTCTTATTTAAAAAAAAAAAGAAATCACTGTAAGACGTAAATTCTGGCACACTGCTGGGTACATTTTTTTTTTTTTTTTTTAAGAATGCATGTCATTAATAGAGGACTCAAAGTAACCCCAAATGACTTTGAGTACTACTAATACCATTTCACTTACACAATTATTTTCTCACACTTGTTATAGCAGTTTTATGTATTTATGTGCATTTTAGT